>NW_027464592.1:9559375-10232250 GCF_043290135.1 Rhipicephalus microplus
ATTGGCTAGCGCGTTCGGCTGTTAATCAAAAGGTTGGAGGTTCGAGCCCTCCCGAGAGCGGTGTGTCTCTTTTTTTTCTTTGCGCTGATAGCTTTGGAGAAATGTTCTGATGGTGGTGAGAGTGGAGCACGACTACTTCTGTGACGCAATTGGCTAGGGCGTTCGGCTGTTAATCGAAAGGTTGGAGGTTCGAGCCCTCCCGAGAGCGGGGTGTCTCTTTTTTTTTCTTTGCGCTGATAGCTTTGGAGAAATGTTCTGATGGTGGTGAGAGTGGAGCACGACTACTTCTGTGACGCAATTGGCTAGCGCGTTCGGCTGTTAATCAAAAGGTTGGAGGTTCGAGCCCTCGCGAGAGCGGTGTGTCTCTTTTTTTTCTTTGCGCTGATAGCTTTGGAGAAATGTTCTGATGGTGGTGAGAGTGGAGCACGACTACTTCTGTGACGCAATTGGCTAGCGCGTTCGGCTGTTAATCAAATGTTGGAGGTTCGAGTCCTCCCGAGAGCGGTGTGTCTCTTTTTTTTCTTTGCGCTGATAGCTTTGGAGAAATGTTCTGACGGTGGTGAGAGTGGAGCACTACTACTTCCGTGACGCAATTGGCTAGCGCGTTCGGCTGTTAATCAAAAGGTTGGAGGTTCGAGCCCTCGCGAGAGCGGTGTGTCTCTTTTTTTTCTTTGCGCTGATTGCTTTGGAGAAATGTTCTGATGGTTGTGAGAGTGGAGCACGACTACTTCTTTGACGCAATTGGCTAGCGCGTTTGGCTGTTAATCAAAAGGTTGGAGGTTCGAGCCCTCCCGAGAGCGGTGTGTCTCTTTTTTTTTTCTTTGCGCTGATAGCTTTGGAGAAATGTTCTGACGGTGGTGAGAGTGGAGCACGACTACTTCCGTGACGCAATTGGCTAGCGCGTTCGGCTGTTAATCAAAAGGTTGGAGGTTCGAGCCCTCCCGAGAGCGGTGTGTCTCTTTTTTTTCTTTGCGCTGATAGCTTTGGAGAAATGTTCTGATGGTGGTGAGAGTGGAGAACGACTACTTCCGTGACGCCATTGGCTAGCGCGTTCGACTGTTAATCAAAAGGTTGGAGCTTCGAGCCTTCCCGAGAGTGGTGTGTCTCTTTTTTTTTCTTTGCGCTGATAGCTTTGAATAAATGTTCTAACGGTGATGAGAGTGGAGCACGACTGTCTCCGTGGCGCAATCTGCTAGTGCGTCGGCTGTTAAGCAAAAGGTTGGAGGTTCGAGCCCTCCCAGGAGCAGTGTGTCGCTTTTTTTCTTTGCGCTGATAGCCTTGGAGAAACGTTCTGACGGTGGTGAGAGTGGAGCACGACTGTCTCTGTCGCGCAATTCGCTAGCGCGTTGGGCTGTTAACGAAACGGTTGGAGGTTCGAACCCTCCCATGACCGGTGTGTCTCTTTTTTTCTTTGCGCTGATACCTTTGGAAAAATGTTCTGATGGTGGTGAGAGTGGGGCACAACTACCTCCGTGACGCAATCTGCTAGTGCGTCGGCTGTTAAGCAAAAGGTTGGAGGTACGAGCCCTCCCAAGAGCAGTGTGTCGCTTTTTTTCTATGCGCTGATAGCCTTGGAGAAACGATGTGACGGTGGTGAGTGTGGAGCACCACTACCTCCGTGACGCAATCTGCTAGTGCGTCGGCTGTTAAGCAAAAGGTTGGAGGTTCGAGCCCTCCCAAGAACAGTGTGTCGCTTTTTTTCTTTGCGCTGATAGCCTTGGAGAAACGTTCTGACGGTGGTGAGAGTGGAGCACGACTGTGTCTGTTGCGCAATTGGCTAGCGCGTTGGGCTGTTAACGAAAAGGTTGGAGGTTCGAACCCTCCCATGAGCGGTGTGTCTCTTTTTTTCTTTGCGCTGATACCTTTAGAAAAATGTTCTGTTGGTGGTGAGAGTGGAGCACGACTACCTCCGTGACGCAATTGGCTAGCGCGTTCGGCTGTTAACCAAAAGGTTGGAGGTTCGAGCCCTCCCATGAGCGGTGTGTCTCTTTTTTTCTTTGCGCTGATACCTTTAGAAAAATGTTCTGAAGGGGGTGAGAGTGGAGCACGACTACCACCTTGACGCAATTGGCTAGCGCGTTCGGCTGTTAACCAAAAGGTTAGAGGTTCGAACCCTCCAATGAGCGGTGTGTCTCTTTTTTTGCGCTGATACCTTTGGAGAAATGTTCTGATGGTGGTGAGAGTGGAGCACGACTACTTCTGTGACGCAATTGGCCAGCGCGTTCGGCTGTTAATCAAAAGGTTGGAGGTTCGAGCCCTCGCGAGAGCGGTGTGTATCTTTTTTTTCTTTGCGCTGATAGCTTTGGAGAAATGTTCTGATGGTGGTGAGAGTGGAGCACGACTACTTCCGTGACGCAATTGGCTAGCGCGTTCTGCTGTTAATCAAAAGGTTGGAGGTTCGAGCCCTCGTGAGAGCGGTGTGTCTCTTTTTTTTCTTTGCGCTGATAGCTTTGGAGAAATGTTCTGATGGTGGTGAGAGTGGAGCACGACTACTTCTGTGACGCAATTGGCTAGCGCGTTCGGCTGTTAATCAAAAGGTTGGAGGTTCGAGCCCTCCCGAGAGCGGTGTGTCACTTTTTTTCTTTGCGCTGATAGCTTTGGAGAAATATTCTGATGGTGGTGAGAGTGGAGCACGACTACTTCTGTGACGCAATTGGCTAGCGCGTTCGGCTGTTAATCAAAAGGTTGGAGGTTCGAGCCATCGCGAGAGCGGTGTGTCTCTTTTTTTTCTTTGCGCTGATAGCTTTGGAGAAATGTTCTGACGGTGGTGAGAGTGGAGCACGACTACTTCCGTGACGCTATTGGCTAGCGCGTTCGGCTGTTAATCAAAAGGTTGGAGGTTCGAGCCCTCGCGAGAGCGGTGTGTCTCTTTTTTTTCTTTGCGCTGATAGCTTTGGAGAAATGTTCTGATGGTGGTGACAGTGGAGCACGACTACTTCCGTGATGCAATTGGCTAGCGCGTTCGGCTGTTAATCAAAAGGTTGGAGGTTCGAGCCCTCCCGCGAGCGGTGTGTCTCTTTTTTTTCTTTGCGCTGATAGCTTTGGAGAAATGTTGTGATGGTGGTGAGAGTGGAGCACGACTACTTCTGTGACGCAATTGGCTAGGGCGTTCGGCTGTTAATCGAAAGGTTGGAGGTTCGAGCCCTCCCGAGAGCGGTGTGTCTCTTTTTTTTCTTTGCGCTGATAGCTTTGGAGAAATGTTCTGATGGTGGTGAGAGTGGAGCACGACTACTTCTTTGACGCAATTGGCTAGCGCGTTCGGCTGTTAATCAAATGTTGGAGTTTCGAGTCCTCCCGAGAGCGGTGTGTCTCTTTTTTTTCTTTGCGCTGATAGCTTTGGAGAAATGTTCTGATGGTGGTGAGAGTGGAGCACGACTACTTCCGTGACGCAATTGGCTAGCGCGTTCGGCTGTTAATCAAAAGGTTGGAGGTTCGAGCCCTCGCGAGAGCGGTGTGTCTCTTTTTTTCTTTGCGCTGATAGCTTTGGAGAAATGTTCTGATAGTTGTGAGAGTGGAGCACGACTACTTCTGTGACGCAATTGGCTAGCGCGTTTGGCTGTTAATCAAAAGGTTGGAGGTTCGAGCCCTCCTGAGAGCGGTGTGTCTCTTTTTTTTTCTTTGCGCTGATAGCTTTGGAGAAATGTTCTGACGGTGGTGAGAGTGGAGCACGACTACTTCCGTGACGCAATTGGCTAGCGCGTTCGGCTGTTAATCAAAAGGTTGGAGGTTCGAGCCCTCCCGAGAGCGGTGTGTCTCTTTTTTTTCTTTGCGCTGATAGCTTTGGAGAAATGTTCTGATGGTGGTGAGAGTGGAGAACGACAACTTCCGTGACGCCATTGGCTAGCGCGTTCGACTGTTAATCAAAAGGTTGGAGGTTCGAGCCTTCCCGAGAGTGGTGTGTCTCTTTTTTTTTCTTTGCGCTGATAGCTTTGGAGAAATGCTCTAACGGTGGTGAGAGTGGAGCACGACTGTCTCCGTGGCGCAATCTGCTAGTGCGTCGGCTGTTAAGCAAAAGGTTGGAGGTTCGAGCCCTCCCAGGAGCAGTGTGGCGCTTTTTTTCTTTGCGCTGATAGCCTTGGAGAAACGTTCTGACGGTGGTGAGAGTGGAGCACGACTGTCTCTGTTGCGCAATTCGCTAGCGCGTTGGGCTGTTAACGAAACGGTTGGAGGTTCGAACCCTCCCATGAGCGGTGTGTCTCTTTTTTTCTTTGCGCTGATACCTTTGGAAAAATGTTCTGATGGTGGTGAGAGTGGAGCACAACTACCTCCGTGACGCAATCTGCTAGTGCGTCGGCTGTTAAGCAAAAGGTTGGAGGTACGAGCCCTCCCAAGAGCAGTGTGTCGCTTTTTTTCTATGCGCTGATAGCCTTGGAGAAACGATGTGACGGTGGTGAGAGTGGAGCACCACTACCTCCGTGACGCAATCTGCTAGTGCGTCGGCTGTTAATCAAAAGGTTGGAGGTTCGAGCCCTCCCAAGAACAGTGTGTCGCTTTTTTTCTTTGCGCTGATAGCCTTGGAGAAACGTTCTGACGGTGGTGAGAGTGGAGCACGACTGTGTCTGTTGCGCAATGGGCTAGCGCGTTGGGCTGTTAATCAAAAGGTTGGAGGTTCGAGCCCTCCCGAGAGCGGTGTGTCTCTTTTTTTTCTTTGCGCTGATAGCTTTGGAGAAATGTTCTGATGGTGGTGAGAGTGGAGAACGACTACTTCCGTGACGCCATTGGCTAGTGCGTTCGACTGTTAATCAAAAGGTTGGAGGTTCGAGCCTTCCCGAGAGTGGTGTGTCTCTTTTTTTTTCTTTGCGCTGATAGCTTTGGAGAAATGCTCTAACGGTGGTGAGAGTGGAGCACGACTGTCTCCGTGGCGCAATCTGCTAGTGCGTCGGCTGTTAAGCAAAAGGTTGGAGGTTCGAACCCTCCCATGAGCGGTGTGTCTTTTTTTCTTTGCGCTGATACCTTTGGAGAAATGTTCTGATGGTGGTGAGAGTGGAGCACGACTACTTCTGTGACGCAATTGGCCAGCGCGTTCGGCTGTTAATCAAAAGGTTGGAGGTTCGAGCCCTCGCGAGAGCGGTGTGTATCTTTTTTTTCTTTGCGCTGATAGCTTTGGAGAAATGTTCTGATGGTGGTGAGAGTGGAGCACGACTACTTCCGTGACGCAATTGGCTAGCGCGTTCTGCTGTTAATCAAAAGGTTGGAGGTTCGAGCCCTCGTGAGAGCGGTGTGTCTCTTTTTTTTCTTTGCGCTGATAGCTTTGGAGAAATGTTCTGATGGTGGTGAGAGTGGAGCACGACTACTTCTGTGACGCAATTGGCTAGCGCGTTCGGCTGTTAATCAAAAGGTTGGAGGTTCGAGCCCTCCCGAGAGCGGTGTGTCACTTTTTTTCTTTGCGCTGATAGCTTTGGAGAAATATTCTGATGGTGGTGAGAGTGGAGCACGACTACTTCTGTGACGCAATTGGCTAGCGCGTTCGGCTGTTAATCAAAAGGTTGGAGGTTCGAGCCATCGCGAGAGCGGTGTGTCTCTTTTTTTTCTTTGCGCTGATAGCTTTGGAGAAATGTTCTGACGGTGGTGAGAGTGGAGCACGACTACTTCCGTGACGCTATTGGCTAGCGCGTTCGGCTGTTAATCAAAAGGTTGGAGGTTCGAGCCCTCGCGAGAGCGGTGTGTCTCTTTTTTTTCTTTGCGCTGATAGCTTTGGAGAAATGTTCTGATGGTGGTGACAGTGGAGCACGACTACTTCCGTGATGCAATTGGCTAGCGCGTTCGGCTGTTAATCAAAAGGTTGGAGGTTCGAGCCCTCCCGCGAGCGGTGTGTCTCTTTTTTTTCTTTGCGCTGATAGCTTTGGAGAAATGTTGTGATGGTGGTGAGAGTGGAGCACGACTACTTCTGTGACGCAATTGGCTAGGGCGTTCGGCTGTTAATCGAAAGGTTGGAGGTTCGAGCCCTCCCGAGAGCGGTGTGTCTCTTTTTTTTCTTTGCGCTGATAGCTTTGGAGAAATGTTCTGATGGTGGTGAGAGTGGAGCACGACTACTTCTGTGACGCAATTGGCTAGCGCGTTCGGCTGTTAATCAAATGTTGGAGTTTCGAGTCCTCCCGAGAGCGGTGTGTCTCTTTTTTTTCTTTGCGCTGATAGCTTTGGAGAAATGTTCTGATGGTGGTGAGAGTGGAGCACGACTACTTCCGTGACGCAATTGGCTAGCGCGTTCGGCTGTTAATCAAAAGGTTGGAGGTTCGAGCCCTCGCGAGAGCGGTGTGTCTCTTTTTTTCTTTGCGCTGATAGCTTTGGAGAAATGTTCTGATAGTTGTGAGAGTGGAGCACGACTACTTCTGTGACGCAATTGGCTAGCGCGTTTGGCTGTTAATCAAAAGGTTGGAGGTTCGAGCCCTCCTGAGAGCGGTGTGTCTCTTTTTTTTTCTTTGCGCTGATAGCTTTGGAGAAATGTTCTGACGGTGGTGAGAGTGGAGCACGACTACTTCCGTGACGCAATTGGCTAGCGCGTTCGGCTGTTAATCAAAAGGTTGGAGGTTCGAGCCCTCCCGAGAGCGGTGTGTCTCTTTTTTTTCTTTGCGCTGATAGCTTTGGAGAAATGTTCTGATGGTGGTGAGAGTGGAGAACGACAACTTCCGTGACGCCATTGGCTAGCGCGTTCGACTGTTAATCAAAAGGTTGGAGGTTCGAGCCTTCCCGAGAGTGGTGTGTCTCTTTTTTTTTCTTTGCGCTGATAGCTTTGGAGAAATGCTCTAACGGTGGTGAGAGTGGAGCACGACTGTCTCCGTGGCGCAATCTGCTAGTGCGTCGGCTGTTAAGCAAAAGGTTGGAGGTTCGAGCCCTCCCAGGAGCAGTGTGTCGCTTTTTTTCTTTGCGCTGATAGCCTTGGAGAAACGTTCTGACGGTGGTGAGAGTGGAGCACGACTGTCTCTGTTGCGCAATTCGCTAGCGCGTTGGGCTGTTAACGAAACGGTTGGAGGTTCGAACCCTCCCATGAGCGGTGTGTCTCTTTTTTTCTTTGCGCTGATACCTTTGGAAAAATGTTCTGATGGTGGTGAGAGTGGAGCACAACTACCTCCGTGACGCAATCTGCTAGTGCGTCGGCTGTTAAGCAAAAGGTTGGAGGTACGAGCCCTCCCAAGAGCAGTGTGTCGCTTTTTTTCTATGCGCTGATAGCCTTGGAGAAACGATGTGACGGTGGTCAGAGTGGAGCACCACTACCTCCGTGACGCAATCTGCTAGTGCGTCGGCTGTTAATCAAAAGGTTGGAGGTTCGAGCCCTCCCAAGAACAGTGTGTCGCTTTTTTTCTTTGCGCTGATAGCCTTGGAGAAACGTTCTGACGGTGGTGAGAGTGGAGCACGACTGTGTCTGTTGCGCAATGGGCTAGCGCGTTGGGCTGTTAATCAAAAGGTTGGAGGTTCGAGCCCTCCCGAGAGCGGTGTGTCTCTTTTTTTTCTTTGCGCTGATAGCTTTGGAGAAATGTTCTGATGGTGGTGAGAGTGGAGAACGACTACTTCCGTGACGCCATTGGCTAGCGCGTTCGACTGTTAATCAAAAGGTTGGAGGTTCGAGCCTTCCCGAGAGTGGTGTGTCTCTTTTTTTTTCTTTGCGCTGATAGCTTTGGAGAAATGCTCTAACGGTGGTGAGAGTGGAGCACGACTGTCTCCGTGGCGCAATCTGCTAGTGCGTCGGCTGTTAAGCAAAAGGTTGGAGGTTCGAACCCTCCCATGAGCGGTGTGTCTTTTTTTCTTTGCGCTGATACCTTTAGAAAAATGTTCTGTTGGTGGTGAGAGTGGAGCACGACTACCTCCGTGACGCAATTGGCTAGCGCGTTCGGCTGTTAACCAAAAGGTTGGAGGTTCGAGCCCTCCCATGAGCGGTGTGTCTCTTTTTTTCTTTGCGCTGATACCTTTAGAAAAATGTTCTGATGGGGGTGAGAGTGGAGCACGACTACCACCTTGACGCAATTGGCTAGCGCGTTCGGCTGTTAACCAAAAGGTTGGAGGTTCGAACCCTCCCATGAGCGGTGTGTTTTTTTTTCTTTGCGCTGATACCTTTGGAAAAATTTTCTGATGGTGGTGAGAGTGGAGCACGACTACTTCCGTGACGCAATTGGCTAGCGCGTTCGGCTGTTAATCAAAAGGTTGGAGGTTCGAGCCCTCCCAAGAACAGTGTGTCGTTTTTTTCTTTGCGCTGATAGCCTTGGAGAAACGTTCTGACGGTGGTGAGAGTGGAGCACGACTGTCTCCGTGGCGCAATCTGCTAGTGCGTCGGCTGTTAACCAAAAGGTTGGAGATTCGAGCCCTCCCTAGAGTGGTGTGTCTCTTATTTTTCTTTGCGCTGAGAGCTTTGGAGAAATGTTCTGACGGTGGTGAGAGTGGAGCACGACAACTTCCGTGACGCAATTGGCTAGCGCGTTCGGCTGTTAATCAAAAGGTTGGAGGTTCGAGCCCTCCCGAGAGCGTTTTGTCTCTTTTTTTTCTTTGCGCTGATAGCTTTGGAGAAATGTTCTGACGGTGGTGAGAGTGGAGCACGCCTACTTCCGTGACGCAATTGGCTAGTGCGTTCGGCTGTTAACGAAAAGGTTGGAGGTTCGAACCCTCCCATGAGCGGTGTGTTTTTTTTTCTTTGCGCTGATACCTTTGGAAAAATTTTCTGATGGTGGTGATAGTGGAGCACGACTACCTCCGTGACGCAATTGGCTAGCACGTTGGGCTGTTCACCGAAAGGTTGGCGGTTCGAGCCCTCCCGAGAGCGGTGTGTCTCTTTTTTTTTCTTTGCACTGATAGCTTTGGAGAAATGTTCTGACGGTGGTGACAGTGGAGCACAACTGTTTCCGTTGCAGAATCGGCTAGCACGATCCATTGTTAACTGAAAGGTTGGAAGTTCGAGCCCTCCCGGGAGCAGCGTATCGCTTTTTTCTTTGCGCTGACAGCTATTGAGAAATGTTCCGACAGTGGTGAGAGTGGAGCACGACTGTCTCCGTATCGCAATCTGCTAGTGCGTCGGCCTTAAGCAAAAGGTTGGAGGTTCGAGCCCTCCCGGGAGCAGTGTGTCGCTTTTTTTCTTTGCGCTGATAGGTTTGGAGAAACGTTCTGACGGTGGTGCGAGTGGAGCGCGGTTGGGTCCGTGGTGCAACGGCTAGCGCGATTGGCTGTTAACCAAAAGGTTGGAGGTTCGAGCAATCCCGTGAGCGGTGTGTCGCTTTTTTTCTTTGCACTGATATCTTTGGAGAAGTGTTCTGAGCATGGTGAGAGTGGAGCACGAACTGTCTCCATAGCGCAATTGGCTAGCGCGTTCGGCTGTTGACCAATAGTGTGGTGGTTCGAGCCCTCCCGAGAGCGGTGTGTCTCTTTTTTTTCTTTGCGCTGATAGCTTTGGAGAAATGTTCTGACGGTGGTGAGAGTGGAGCGCGACTGTCTCCGTGGCGCAGTCTGCTAGTGCGTCGGCTGTTAAGCAAAAAGGTGGGAGGTTCGAGCCCTCCCGGGTGCAGTGTGTCGCTTTTTTTCTTTGCGCTGATAGCTTTGGAGAAACGTTCTGACGGTGGTGCGAGTGGAGCGCGGTTGGGTCCGTGGTGCAACGGCTAGCGCGATTGGCTGTTAACCAAAAGGTTGGAGGTTCGAGCAATCCCGTGAGCGGTGTGTCGCTTTTTTTCTTTGCACTGATATCTTTGGAGAAGTGTTCTGAGCATGGTGAGAGTGCAGCACGAACTGTCTCCATAGCGCAATTGGCTAGCGCGTTGGGCTGTTAACCAAAAGGTTGGAGGCTCGAACCCGCCCATGAGCGGTGTGTCTCTTTTTTTCTTTACGCTGATACCTTTGGAAAAATGTTCTGATGGTGGTGAGAGTGGAGCACGACTGCCTCCTTGACGCAATCTGCTAGTGCGTCGGCTATTAACCAAAAGGTTGGAGGTTTGAGCCCTGCCAGGAGCAGTGTGTCGCTTTTTTACTTTGCGTTGATAGCCTTGGAGAAACGTTCTGACGGTGGTGAGAGTGGAGCACGACTGTCTCTGATGCGCAATTGGCTAGCGCGTTGGGCTGTTACCGAAAAGGTTGGAGGTTCGAACCCTCCAATGAGCGGTGTGTCTCTTTTTTGTGCTGATACCTTTGGAGAAATGTTCTGATGGTGGTGAGAGTGGAGCACGACTACTTCTGTGACGCAATTGGCTAGCGCGTTCGGCTGTTAATCAAAAGGTTGGAGGTTCGAGCCCTCGCGAGAGCGGTGTCTCTCTTTTTTTTCTTTGCGCTGATAGCTTTGGAGAAATGTTCTAACGGTGGTGAGAGTGGAGCACGACTACTTCCGTGACGCAATTGGCTAGCGCGTTCGGCTGTTAATCAAAAGGTTGGAGGTTCAAGCCCTCGCGAGAGCGGTGTGTCTCTTTTTTTTCTTTGCGCTGATAGCTTTGGAGAAATGTTCTGATGGTTGTGAGAGTGGAGCACGACTACTTCTGTGACGCAATTGGCTAGCGCGTTCGGCTGTTAATCAAAAGGTTGGAGGTTCGAGCCCTCCCGAGAGCGGTGTGTCTCTTTTTTTTGTTTGCGCTGATAGCTTTGGAGAAATGTTCTGACGGTGGTGAGAGTGGAGCACGACTACTTCCGTGACGCAATTGGCTAGCGCGTTCGGCTGTTAATCAAAAGGTTGGAGGTTGGAGGTTCGAGCCCTCCCGAGAGCGGTGTGTCACTTTTTTTTCTTTGCGCTGATAGCTTTGGAGAAATGTTCTGATGGTGGTGAGAGTGGAGCACGACTACTTCCGTGACGCCATTGGCTAGCGCGTTCGACTGTTTATCAAAAGGTTGGAGGTTCGAGCCTTCCCGAGAGTGGTGTGTCTCTTTTTTTTTCTTTGCGCTGATAGCTTTGGAGAAATGTTCTAACGGTGGTGAGAGTGCAGCACGACTGTCTCCGTGGCGCAATCTGCTAGTGCGTCGGCTGTTAAGCAAAAGGTTGGAGGTTCGAGCCCTTCCAGGAGCAGTGTGTCGCTTTTTTTCTTTGCGCTGATAGCCTTGGAGAAACGTTCTGACGGTGGTGAGAGTGGAGCACGACTGTCTCTGTTGCGCAATTCGCTAGCGCGTTGGGCTGTTAACGAAACTGTTGGAGGTTCGAACCCTCCCATGAGCGGTGTGTCTCTTTTTTTCTTTGCGCTGATACCTTTGGAAAAATGTTCTCATGGTAGTGAGAGTGGAGCACAACTACCTCCGTGACGCAATCTGCTAGTGCGTCGGCTGTTAAGCAAAAGGTTGGAGGTACGAGCCCTCCCAAGAGCAGTGTGTCGCTTTTTTTCTTTGCGCTGATAGCCTTGGAGAAACGATGTGACGGTGGTGAGAGTGGAGCACCACTACCTCCGTGACACAATCTGCTAGTGTGTCGGCTGTTAAGCAAAATGTTGGAGGTTCGAGCCCTCCCAAGAACAGTGTGTCGCTTTTTTTCTTTGCGCTGATAGCCTTGGAGAAACGTTCTGACGGTGGTGAGAGTGGAGCACGACTGTCTCTGTTGCGCAATTGGCTATCGTTGGGCTGTTAACGAAAAGGTTGGAGGTTCGAACCCTCCCATGAGCGGTGTGTCTCTTTTTTTCTTTGCGCTGATACATTTAGAAAAATGTTCTGATGGTGGTGAGAGTGGAGCACGACTACCTCCGTGACGCAATTGGCTAGCGCGTTCGGCTGTTAACCAAAAGGTTGGAGGTTCGAGCCCTCCCATGAGCGGTGTGTCTCTTTTTTCTTTGCGCTGATACCTTTAGAAAAATGTTCTGATGGTGGTGAGAGTGGAGCACGACTACCTCCTTGACGCAATTGGGTAGCGCGTTCGGCTGTTAACCAAAAGGTTGGAGGTTCGAACCATCCCATGAGCGGTGTGTTTCTTTTCCTTTGCGCTGATAGCTTTGGAGAAATGTTCTGATGGTGGTGAGAGTGGAGCACGACTACTTCTGTGACGCAATTGGCTAGGGCGTTCGGCTGTTAATCGAAAGGTTGGAGGTTCGAGCCCTCCCGAGAGCGGTGTGTCTCTTTTTTTTCTTTGCGCTGATAGCTTTGGAGAAATGTTCTGATGGTGGTGAGAGTGGAGCACGACTACTTCTGTGACGCAATTGGCTAGCGCGTTCGGCTGTTAATCAAATGTTGGAGTTTCGAGTCCTCCCGAGAGCGGTGTGTCTCTTTTTTTTCTTTGCGCTGATAGCTTTGGAGAAATGTTCTGATGGTGGTGAGAGTGGAGCACGACTACTTCCGTGACGCAATTGGCTAGCGCGTTCGGCTGTTAATCAAAAGGTTGGAGGTTCGAGCCCTCGCGAGAGCGGTGTGTCTCTTTTTTTCTTTGCGCTGATAGCTTTGGAGAAATGTTCTGATAGTTGTGAGAGTGGAGCACGACTACTTCTGTGACGCAATTGGCTAGCGCGTTTGGCTGTTAATCAAAAGGTTGGAGGTTCGAGCCCTCCTGAGAGCGGTGTGTCTCTTTTTTTTTCTTTGCGCTGATAGCTTTGGAGAAATGTTCTGACGGTGGTGAGAGTGGAGCACGACTACTTCCGTGACGCAATTGGCTAGCGCGTTCGGCTGTTAATCAAAAGGTTGGAGGTTCGAGCCCTCCCGAGAGCGGTGTGTCTCTTTTTTTTCTTTGCGCTGATAGCTTTGGAGAAATGTTCTGATGGTGGTGAGAGTGGAGAACGACAACTTCCGTGACGCCATTGGCTAGCGCGTTCGACTGTTAATCAAAAGGTTGGAGGTTCGAGCCTTCCCGAGAGTGGTGTGTCTCTTTTTTTTTCTTTGCGCTGATAGCTTTGGAGAAATGCTCTAACGGTGGTGAGAGTGGAGCACGACTGTCTCCGTGGCGCAATCTGCTAGTGCGTCGGCTGTTAAGCAAAAGGTTGGAGGTTCGAGCCCTCCCAGGAGCAGTGTGTCGCTTTTTTTCTTTGCGCTGATAGCCTTGGAGAAACGTTCTGACGGTGGTGAGAGTGGAGCACGACTGTCTCTGTTGCGCAATTCGCTAGCGCGTTGGGCTGTTAACGAAACGGTTGGAGGTTCGAACCCTCCCATGAGCGGTGTGTCTCTTTTTTTCTTTGCGCTGATACCTTTGGAAAAATGTTCTGATGGTGGTGAGAGTGGAGCACAACTACCTCCGTGACGCAATCTGCTAGTGCGTCGGCTGTTAAGCAAAAGGTTGGAGGTACGAGCCCTCCCAAGAGCAGTGTGTCGCTTTTTTTCTATGCGCTGATAGCCTTGGAGAAACGATGTGACGGTGGTGAGAGTGGAGCACCACTACCTCCGTGACGCAATCTGCTAGTGCGTCGGCTGTTAATCAAAAGGTTGGAGGTTCGAGCCCTCCCAAGAACAGTGTGTCGCTTTTTTTCTTTGCGCTGATAGCCTTGGAGAAACGTTCTGACGGTGGTGAGAGTGGAGCACGACTGTGTCTGTTGCGCAATGGGCTAGCGCGTTGGGCTGTTAATCAAAAGGTTGGAGGTTCGAGCCCTCCCGAGAGCGGTGTGTCTCTTTTTTTTCTTTGCGCTGATAGCTTTGGAGAAATGTTCTGATGGTGGTGAGAGTGGAGAACGACTACTTCCGTGACGCCATTGGCTAGCGCGTTCGACTGTTAATCAAAAGGTTGGAGGTTCGAGCCTTCCCGAGAGTGGTGTGTCTCTTTTTTTTTCTTTGCGCTGATAGCTTTGGAGAAATGCTCTAACGGTGGTGAGAGTGGAGCACGACTGTCTCCGTGGCGCAATCTGCTAGTGCGTCGGCTGTTAAGCAAAAGGTTGGAGGTTCGAACCCTCCCATGAGCGGTGTGTCTTTTTTTCTTTGCGCTGATACCTTTAGAAACAGAAGTTAAAAAACAGCGCTAAAAGACGGGACAAGAAAAGAAAGGACAACAGGACAGGGCGCTGACTAGCAACCAAATATGTTTATTTCTTCAGTCAGCATACATATATACCACAGCACTATCGCAAAAAACAGCCTACGCCGCGGCATGTGAGCCTGCGCAGAGGCATTCCAAAAAATTAGTTTGACAGAAAATTGATTTCCTTCGGAAGGAGGGAAATGGAAGGGAGGCTAACACATGCCTCACCACTGTTATGAATGTGAAAAGCTTCCGAAATGAGACGTGCACGTTCATCGTGGTAGTATGATAAGAAAATGGTATCTTTAAAAGATGGGTGGCAACCGCAGTTGTTACAGTGAAGGGAAAGCTGACTATCTGTAGCGCGATTATGAACTTTGTTTGAATGCTCGCGCAAGCGGTCATTAGCACAACGGCCCGTTTGCCCTATATAACACCGACCACAGGAAAGAGGAATCTTGTAGACCACGCCATGACGACATTTCACAAACTTGTGCCTGTGCTTCTTAGTACATCCTTTTTTGTACGGTGCCTCACGATTAACATGCTGGCATAAGCTGCCTAGCTTATTTTGGGCAGAAAATAGCAGCTTAATGCCTGCCCTGGCGACAACTTTTTTTAAATTGTGCGCTACCTTGTGCACATAGGGGATAACTGCTACGCTTTTTAGCCGGCTATTTTCAGACTGCACAGTGGCCAGGCGCTTGTCCTTACAGACTGGTACTAGGCTTTCAGCAATACTAGTCAAAAGCGTTGCAGGAAAACCTGCAAGCTTCAGGCGGTCAACTTGCGAAAAGAAACACTTTTCAACTTGGTGGTCACAGGACCTGTAGAGCGCCGCCTTCATGCAAGCTCTTGCAATGCCACGTTTAACAATTTTTGAGTGCGCCGAAGAAAAGGGAAGAAGGGCCTTTTTTGACCTGGGTGCTTCTTCCCTTTTCTTCGGCGCACTCAAAAATTGTTAAACGTGGCATTGCAAGAGCTTGCATGAAGGCGGCGCTCTACAGGTCCTGTGACCACCAAGTTGAAAAGTGTTTCTTTTCGCAAGTTGACCGCCTGAAGCTTGCAGGTTTTCCTGCAACGCTTTTGACTAGTATTGCTGAAAGCCTAGTAGCAGTCTGTAAGGACAAGCGCCTGGCCACTGTGCAGTCTGAAAATAGCCGGCTAAAAAGCGTAGCAGTTATCCCCTATGTGCACAAGGTAGCGCACAATTTAAAAAAAGTTGTCGCCAGGGCAGGCATTAAGCTGCTATTTTCTGCCCAAAATAAGCTAGGCAGCTTATGCCAGCATGTTAATCGTGAGGCACCGTACAAAAAAGGATGTACTAAGAAGCACAGGCACAAGTTTGTGAAATGTCGTCATGGCGTGGTCTACAAGATTCCTCTTTCCTGTGGTCGGTGTTATATAGGGCAAACGGGCCGTTGTGCTAATGACCGCTTGCGCGAGCATTCAAACAAAGTTCATAATCGCGCTACAGATAGTCAGCTTTCCCTTTACTGTAACAACTGCGGTTGCCACCCATCTTTTAAAGATACCATTTTCTTATCATACTACCACGATGAACGTGCACGTCTCATTTCGGAAGCTTTTCACATTCATAACAGTGGTGAGGCATGTGTTAGCCTCCCTTCCATTTCCCTCCTTCCGAAGGAAATCAATTTTCTGTCAAACTAATTTTTTGGAATGCCTCTGCGCAGGCTCACATGCCGCGGCGTAGGCTGTTTTTTGCGATAGTGCTGTGGTATATATGTATGCTGACTGAAGAAATAAACATATTTGGTTGCTAGTCAGCGCCCTGTCCTGTTGTCCTTTCTTTTCTTGTCCCGTCTTTTAGCGCTGTTTTTTAACTTCTGTGAACATGAACCAACCAGCCCAAATGCGTACGCTTCTACCTTTAGAAAAATGTTCTGTTGGTGGTGAGAGTGGAGCACGACTACCTCCGTGACGCAATTGGCTAGCGCGTTCGGCTGTTAACCAAAAGGTTGGAGGTTCGAGCCCTCCCATGAGCGGTGTGTCTCTTTTTTTCTTTGCGCTGATACCTTTAGAAAAATGTTCTGATGGGGGTGAGAGTGGAGCACGACTACCACCTTGACGCAATTGGCTAGCGCGTTCGGCTGTTAACCAAAAGGTTGGAGGTTCGAACCCTCCCATGAGCGGTGTGTTTTTTTTTCTTTGCGCTGATACCTTTGGAAAAATTTTCTGATGGTGGTGAGAGTGGAGCACGACTACTTCCGTGACGCAATTGGCTAGCGCGTTCGGCTAATAATCAAAAGGTTGGAGGTTCGAGCCCTCCCAAGAACAGTGTGTCGTTTTTTTCTTTGCGCTGATAGCCTTGGAGAAACGTTCTGACGGTGGTGAGAGTGGAGCACGACTGTCTCCGTGGCGCAATCTGCTAGTGCGTCGGCTGTTAACCAAAAGGTTGGAGATTCGAGCCCTCCCTAGAGTGGTGTGTCTCTTATTTTTCTTTGCGCTGAGAGCTTTGGAGAAATGTTCTGACGGTGGTGAGAGTGGAGCACGACAACTTCCGTGACGCAATTGGCTAGCGCGTTCGGCTGTTAATCAAAAGGTTGGAGGTTCGAGCCCTCCCGAGAGCGTTTTGTCTCTTTTTTTTCTTTGCGCTGATAGCTTTGGAGAAATGTTCTGACGGTGGTGAGAGTGGAGCACGCCTACTTCCGTGACGCAATTGGCTAGTGCGTTCGGCTGTTAACGAAAAGGTTGGAGGTTCGAACCCTCCCATGAGCGGTGTGTTTTTTTTTTCTTTGCGCTGATACCTTTGGAAAAATTTTCTGATGGTGGTGATAGTGGAGCACGACTACCTCCGTGACGCAATTGGCTAGCACGTTGGGCTGTTCACCGAAAGGTTGGCGGTTCGAGCCCTCCCGAGAGCGGTGTGTCTCTTTTTTTTTCTTTGCACTGATAGCTTTGGAGAAATGTTCTGACGGTGGTGACAGTGGAGCACAACTGTTTCCGTTGCAGAATCGGCTAGCACGATCCACTGTTAACTGAAAGGTTGGAAGTTCGAGCCCTCCCGGGAGCAGCGTTTCGCTTTTTTCTTTGCGCTGACAGCTATTGAGAAATGTTCCGACAATGGTGAGAGTGAAGCACGACTGTCTCCGTATCGCAATCTGCTAGTGCGTCGGCCTTAAGCAAAAGGTTGGAGGTTCGAGCCCTCCCGGGAGCAGTGTGTCGCTTTTTTTCTTTGCGCTGATGGGTTTGGAGAAACGTTCTGACGGTGGTGCGAGTGGAGCGCGGTTGGGTCCGTGGTGCAATGGCTAGCGCGATTGGCTGTTAACCAAAAGGTTGGAGGTTCGAGTCCTCCCATGAGCGGTGTGTCTCTTTTTTTCTTCGCGCTGATACCTTTGGGAAAATGTTCTGATGGTGGTGAGAGTGGAGCACGACTACCTCCGTGACGCAATTGGCTAGCGCGTTCCGCTGTGGACCAATAGTGTGGTGGTTCGAGCCCTCCCGAGAGCGGTGTGTCTCTTTTTTTTCTTTGCGCTGATAGCTTTGGAGAAATGTTCTGACGGTGGTGAGAGTGGAGCGCGACTGTCTCCGTGGCGCAGTCTGCTAGTGCGTCGGCTGTTAAGCAAAAAGGTTGGAGGTTCGAGCCCTCCCGGGTGCAGTGTGTCGCTTTTTTTCTTTGCGCTGATAGCTTTGGAGAAACGTTCTGACGGTGGTGCGAGTGGAGCGCGGTTGGGTCCGTGGTGCAACGGCTAGCGCGATTGGCTGTTAACCAAAAGGTTGGAGGTTCGAGCAATCCCGTGAGCGGTGTGTCGCTTTTTTTCTTTGCACTGATATCTTTGGAGAAGTGTTCTGAGCATGGTGAGAGTAAAGCACGAACTGTCTCCATGGCGCAATTGGCTAGCGCGTTGGGCTGTTAACCAAAAGGTTGGAGGCTCGAACCCGCCCATGAGCGGTGTGTCTCTTTTTTTCTTTGCGCTGATACCTTTGGAAAAATGTTCTCATGGTGGTGAGAGTGGAGCACGACTACCTCCTTGACGCAATCTGCTAGTGCGTCGGCTATTAATCAAAAGGTTGGAGGTTTTAGCCCTCCCAGGAGCAGTGTGTCGCTTTTTTTCTTTGCGCTGATAGCCTTGGAGAAACGTTCTGACGGTGGTGAGAGTGGAGCACGACTGTCTCTGATGCGCAATTGGCTAGCGCGTTGGGCTGTTACCGAAAAGGTTGGAGGTTCGAACCCTCCAATGAGCGGTGTGTCTTTTTTGCGCTGATACCTTTGGAGAAATGTTCTGATGGTGGTGAGAGTGGAGCACGACTACTTCTGTGACGCAATTGGCTAGCGCGTTCGGCTGTTAATCAAAAGGTTGGAGGTTCGAGCCCTCGCGAGAGCGGTGTGTATCTTTTTTTTCTTTGCGCTGATAGCTTTGGAGAAATGTTCTGATGGTGGTGAGAGTGGGGCACGACTACTTCCGTGACGCAATTGGCTAGCGCGTTCGGCTGTTAATCAAAAGGTTGGAGGTTCGAGCCCTCGCGAGAGCGGTGTGACTCTTTTTTTTCTTTGCGCTGATAGCTTTGGAGAAATGTTCTGATGGTGGTGAGAGTGGAGCACGACTACTTCCGTGACGCAATTGGCTAGCGCGTTCGGCTGTTAATCAAAAGGTTGGAGGTTCGAGCCCTCGCGAGAGCGGTGTGACTCTTTTTTTTTTGCGCTGATAGCTTTGGAGAAATGTTCTGATGGTGGTGAGAGTGGAGCACGGCTACTTCTGTGATGCAATTGGCTAGCGCGTTCGGCTGTTAAGCAAAAGGTTGGAGGTTCGAGCCCTCCCAGGAGCAGTGTGTCGCTTTTTTTCTTTGCGCTGATAGCCTTGGAGAAACGTTCTGACGGTGGTGAGAGTGGAGCACGACTGTCTCTGTTGCGCAATTCGCTAGCGCGTTGGGCTGTTAACGAAACGGTTGGAGGTTCGAACCCTCTCATGAGCGGTGTGTCTCTTTTTTTCTTTGCGCTGATACCTTTGGAAAAATGTTCTGATGGTGGTGAGAGTGGAGCACAACTACCTCCGTGACGCAATCTGCTAGTGCGTCGGCTGTTAAGCAAAAGGTTGGAGGTACAAGCCCTCCCAAGAGCAGTGTGTCGCTTTTTTTCTATGCGCTGATAGCCTTGGAGAAACGATGTGACGGTGGTGAGAGTGGAGCACCACTACCTCCGTGACGCAATCTGCTAGTGCGTCGGCTGTTAAGCAAAAGGTTGGAGGTTCGAGCCCTCCCAAGAACAGTGTGTCGCTTTTTTTCTTTGCGCTGATAGCCTTGGAGAAACGTTCTGACGGTGGTGAGAGTGGAGCACGACTGTGTCTGTTGCGCAATTGGCTAGCGCGTTGGGCTGTTAACGAAAAGGTTGGAGGTTCGAACCCTCCCATGAGCGGTGTGTCTCTTTTTTTCTTTGCGCTGATACCTTTAGAAAAATGTTCTGTTGGTGGTGAGAGTGGAGCACGACTACCTCCGTGACGCAATTGGCTAGCGCGTTCGGCTGTTAACCAAAAAGTTGGAGGTTCGAGCCCTCCCATGAGTGGTGTGTCTCTTTTTTTCTTTGCGCTGATACCTTTAGAAAAATGTTCTGATGGGGGTGAGAGCGGAGCACGACTACCACCTTGACGCAATTGGCTAGCGCGTTCGGCTGTTAACCAAAAGGTTGGAGGTTCGAACCCTCCCATGAGCGGTGTGTTTTTTTTCCTTTGCGCTGATACCTTTGGAAAAATTTTCTGATGGTGGTGAGAGTGGAGCACGACTACTTCCGTGACGCAATTGGCTAGCGCGTTCGGCTGTTAATCAAAAGGTTGGAGGTTCGAGCCCTCCCAAGAACAGTGTGTCGCTTTTTTCTTTGCGCTGATAGCCTTGGAGAAACGTTCTGACGGTGGTGAGAGTGGAGCACGACTGTCTCCGTGGCGCAATCTGCTAGTGCGTCGGCTGTTAACCAAAAGGTTGGAGATTCGAGCCCTCCCGAGAGTGGTGTGTCTCTTATTTTTCTTTGCGCTGAGAGCTTTGGAGAAATGTTCTGACGGTGGTGAGAGTGGAGCACGACTACTTCCGTGACGCAATTGGCTAGCGCGTTCGGCTGTTAATCAAAAGGTTGGAGGTTCGAGCCCTCCCGAGAGTGGTTTGTCTCTTTTTTTTCTTTGCGCTGATAGCTTTGGAGAAATGTTCTGACGGTGGTGAGAGTGGAGCAAGACTACTTCCGTGACGCAATTGGCTAGCGCGTTCGGCTGCTAATCAAAAGGTTGGAGGTTCGAGCCCTCGCGAGAGCGGTGTGACTCTTTTTTTTCTTTGCGCTGATAGCTTTGGAGAAATGTTCTGATGGTGGTGAGAGTGGAGCACGGCTACTTCTGTGACGCAATTGGCTAGCGCGTTCGGCTGTTAATCAAAAGGTTGGAGGTTCGAGCCCTCCCGAGAGCGGTGTGTCTCTTTTTTTTCTTTGCGCTGATAGCTTTGGAGTAATGTTCTGATGGTGGTGAGAGTGGAGCACGACTACTTCTGTGAAGCAATTGGCTAGCGCGTTCGGCTGTTAATCAAAAGGTTGGAGGTTCGAGCCCTCGCGAGAGTTGTGTGTCTCTTTTTTTTCTTTGCGCTGATAGCTTTGGAGAAATGTTCTGACGGTGGTGAGAGTGGAGCACGACTACTTCCGTGACGCAATTGGCTAGCGCGTTCGGCTGTTAATCAAAAGGTTGGAGGTTCGAGCCCTCGCGAGAGCGGTGTGTCTCTTTTTTTTCTTTGCGCTGATAGCTTTGGAGAAATGTTCTGATGGTGGTGACAGTGGAGCACGACTACTTCCGTGATGCAATTGGCTAGCGCGTTCGGCTGTTAATCAAAAGGTTGGAGGTTCGAGCCCTCCCGAGAGCGGTGTGTCTCTTTTTTTTCTTTGCGCTGATAGCTTTGGAGAAATGTTCTGATGGTGGTGAGAGTGGAGCACGACTACTTCTGACACGCAATTGGCTAGGGCGTTCGGCTGTTAATCGAAAGGTTGGAGGTTCGAGCCCTCCCGAGAGCGGTGTGTCTCTTTTTTTTTTCTTTGCGCTGATAGCTTTGGAGAAATGTTCTGATGGTGGTGAGAGTGGAGCACGACTACTTCTGTGACGCAATTGGCTAGCGCGTTCGGCTGTTAATCAAAAGGTTGGAGGTTCGAGCCCTCGCGAAAGCGGTGTCTCTCTTTTTTTTCTTTGCGCTGATAGCTTTGGAGAAATGTTCTGACGGTGGTGAGAGTGGAGCACGACTACTTCCGTGACGCAATTGGCTAGCGCGTTCGGCTGTTAATCAAAAGGTTGGAGGTTCAAGCCCTCGCGAGAGCGGTGTGTCTCTTTTTTTTCTTTGCGCTGATAGCTTTGGAGAAATGTTCTGATGGTTGTGAGAGTGGAGCACGACTACTTCTGTGACGCAATTGGCTAGCGCGTTCGGCTGTTAATCAAAAGGTTGGAGGTTCGAGCCCTCCCGAGAGCGGTGTGTCTCTTTTTTTTGTTTGCGCTGATAGCTTTGGAGAAATGTTCTGACGGTGGTGAGAGTGGAGCACGACTACTTCCGTGACGCAATTGGCTAGCGCGTTCGGCTGTTAATCAAAAGGTTGGAGGTTGGAGGTTCGAGCCCTCCCGAGAGCGGTGTGTCACTTTTTTTTCTTTGCGCTGATAGCTTTGGAGAAATGTTCTGATGGTGGTGAGAGTGGAGCACGACTACTTCCGTGACGCCATTGGCTAGCGCGTTCGACTGTTTATCAAAAGGTTGGAGGTTCGAGCCTTCCCGAGAGTGGTGTGTCTCTTTTTTTTTCTTTGCGCTGATAGCTTTGGAGAAATGTTCTAACGGTGGTGAGAGTGCAGCACGACTGTCTCCGTGGCGCAATCTGCTAGTGCGTCGGCTGTTAAGCAAAAGGTTGGAGGTTCGAGCCCTTCCAGGAGCAGTGTGTCGCTTTTTTTCTTTGCGCTGATAGCCGTGGATTAACGTTCTGACGGTGGTGAGAGTGGAGCACGACTGTCTCTGTTGCGCAATTCGCTAGCGCGTTGGGCTGTTAACGAAACTGTTGGAGGTTCGAACCCTCCCATGAGCGGTGTGTCTCTTTTTTTCTTTGCGCTGATACCTTTGGAAAAATGTTCTCATGGTAGTGAGAGTGGAGCACAACTACCTCCGTGACGCAATCTGCTAGTGCGTCGGCTGTTAAGCAAAAGGTTGGAGGTACGAGCCCTCCCAAGAGCAGTGTGTCGCTTTTTTTCTTTGCGCTGATAGCCTTGGAGAAACGATGTGACAGTGGTGAGAGTGGAGCACCACTACCTCCGTGACGCAATCTGCTAGTGTGTCGGCTGTTAAGCAAAATGTTGGAGGTTCGAGCCCTCCCAAGAACAGTGTGTCGCTTTTTTTCTTTGCGCTGATAGCCTTGGAGAAACGTTCTGACGGTGGTGAGAGTGGAGCACGACTGTCTCTGTTGCGCAATTGGCTATCGCGTTGGGCTGTTAACGAAATGGTTGGAGGTTCGAACCCTCCCATGAGCGGTGTGTCTCTTTTTTTCTTTGCGCTGATACATTTAGAAAAATGTTCTGATGGTGGTGAGAGTGGAGCACGACTACCTCCGTGACGCAATTGGCTAGCGCGTTCGGCTGTTAACCAAAAGGTTGGAGGTTCGAGCCCTCCCATGAGCGGTGTGTCTCTTTTTTCTTTGCGCTGATACCTTTAGAAAAATGTTCTGATGGTGGTGAGAGTGGAGCACGACTACCTCCTTGACGCAATTGGGTAGCGCGTTCGGCTGTTAACCAAAAGGTTGGAGGTTCGAACCATCCCATGAGCGGTGTGTTTCTTTTCCTTTGCGCTGATACCTTTGGAAAAATTTTCTGATGGTGGTGAGAGTGGAGCACGACTACTTCCGTGACGCAATTGGCTAGCGCGTTCGGCTGTTAATCAAAAGGTTGGAGGTTCGAGCCCTCCCAAGTACAGTGTGTCGCTTTTTTCTTTGCGCTGATAGCCTTGGAGCAACGTTCTGATGGTGGTGAGAGTGGAGCACGACTGTCTCCGTGGCGCAATCTGCTAGTGCGTCGGCTGTTAACCAAAAGGTTGGAGATTCGAGCCCTCCAGAGAGTGGTGTGTCTCTTATTTTTCTTTGCGCTGATAGCTTTGGAAAAATGTTCTGACGGTGGTGAGAGTGGAGCACGACTACTTCCGTGACGCAATTGGCTAGCGCGTTTGGCTGTTAATCAAAAGGTTGGAGGTTCGAGCTCTCCCGAGAGCGGTGTGTCTCTTTTTTTTCTTTGCGCTGATAGCTTTGGAGAAATGTTCTGACGGTGGTGAGAGTGGAGCACGACTACTTCCGTGACGCAATTGGCTAGTGCGTTCGGCTGTTAACGAAACGGTTGGAGGTTCGAACCCTCCCATGTGCGGTGTGTTTTTTTTTTCTTTGCGCTGATACCTTTGGAAAAATTTTCTTATGGTGGTGAGAGTGGAGCACGACTACCTCCGTGACGCAATTGGCTAGCACGTTGGGCTGTTCACCGAAAGGTTGGAGGTTCGAGCCCTCCCGAGAGCGGTGTGTCTCTTTTTTTTTCTTTGCACTGATAGCTTTGGAGAAATGTTCTGACGGTGGTGACAGTGGAGCACAACTGTTTCCGTTGCAGAATCGGCTAGCACGATCCACTGTTAACTGAAAGGTTGGAAGTTCGAGCCCTCCCGGGAGCAGCGTTTCGCTTTTTTCTTTGCGCTGACAGCTATTGAGAAATGTTCCGACAGTGGTGAGAGTGGAGCACGACTGTCTCCGTATCGCAATCTGCTAGTGCGTCGGCCTTAGGCAAAAGGTTGGAGGTTCGAGCCCTCCCGGGAGCAGTGTGTCGCTTTTTTTCTTTGCGCTGATAGGTTTGGAGAAACGTTCTGATGGTGGTGCGAGTGGAGCGCGGTTGGGTCCGTGGTGCAATGGCTAGCGCGATTGGCTGTTAACCAAAAGGTTGGAGGTTCGAGTCCTCCCATGAGCGGTGTGTCTCTTTTTTTCTTCGCGCTGATACCTTTGGGAAAATGTTCTGATGGAGGTGAGAGGGGAGCACGACTACCTCTGTGACGCAATTGGCTAGCGCGTTCGGCTGTTGACCAATAGTGTGGTGGTTCGAGCCCTCCCGAGAGCGGTGTGTCCCTTTTTTTTAGATGCGGAGCATCCTATACTCGCGCCTTGTAGTGCGCCGTCCGCACCGCTTCTCGAACATTCGACAGCTGACGCGCGCGCATGCGCCGTTGCGCCGTCGCCCACTCTTCCACCATCTGTGCATCCCTTCCTCCTCTACACACCGCGCGCGCTTCACTCCTCCACTATCTCTGCACCCTTCCTCCTCTACACACCGCGTTCGACATCTACAATTCTCCTGATTCTCCAGTGGACGCGCATGTGGCGTCGCGCTTCGAGAACATTCAACAGCTGACAGTGCATGCGCCGTCGTGCTGTATATATGCTCAAGGTCGGCGCTCGCTCGCTCAGTGCCACTCGTCGGTTGGTTTGTACGGCGCGTCGACGTCCAAGGTCGCGGTGAAATGAATTCCAACGAATCCACAAACACAATGATCGACGTCACTTCGACCAGCGCCTCCCTTTCGCATACGTGTGTACGTGTTCACTCATTTAACACCCCCTCCTACAACCACGTTAACCAATTTAGCCATCGACCCAAGTAAGTCGCAATTTAACACCCCATTTTACAACCACGTTAACCAATTTAGCCATCGACCCAAGTAAGTCCCACTTTAACACCTCGTTAACCAATTATATGGTCCGCATCCTCCACAGTGTTCCCCCGAGGGAAGCTGTGGGCAATTTTTTTCTTTGCACTGATAGCTTTGCAGAAATGTTCTGACGGTGGTAAAAGTGGAGCAAGGCTGTCTCCGTGGTGCAATCTGCTAGTGCGTCGGCTGTTAAGCAAAAGGTTGGAGGTTCGAGCCCTCCCGAAAGCGGTGTGTCTCTTTTTTTTCTTTGTGCTGATAGCTTTGGAGAAATGTTCTGACGGTGGTGAGAATGGAGCACGACTGTTTCCGTGGCATAATCGGCTAGCGCGATCAACTGTTATCAAAGGGTTGGAGGTTCGAGCCCTCCCGAGAGCGGTGTGTCTCTTTTTTTTTCTTTGCGCTGATAGCTTTGGAGAAATGTTCTGACGGTGGTGAGAGTGGAGCGCGACTGTCTCCATGGCGCAGTCTGCTAGTGCGTCGGCTGTTAAGCAAAAAGGTTGGAGGTTCGAGCCCTCCCGGGTGCAGTGTGTCGCTTTTTTTCTTTGCGCTGATAGCTTTGGAGAAACGTTCTGACGGTGGTGCGAGTGGAGCGCGGTTGGGTCCGTGGTGCAAAGGCTAGCGCGATTGGCTGTTAACCAAAAGGTTGGAGGTTCGAGCAATCCCGTGAACGGTGTGTCGCTTTTTTTCTTTGCACTGATATCTTTGGAGAAGTGTTCTGACCATGGTGAGAGTGGAGCACGAACTGTCTCCATGGCGCAATTGGCTAGCGCGTTGGGCTGTTAACCAAAAGGTTGGGGGTTCGAACCCGCCCATGAGCGGTGTGTCTCTTTTTTTCTTTGCGCTGATACCTTTGGAAAAATGTTCTGATGGTGGTGAGAGTGGAGCACGACTACCTCCTTGACGCAATCTGCTAGTGCGTCGGCTGTTAACCAAAAGGTTGGAGGTTTGAGCCCTCCCAGGAGCAGTGTGTCGCTTTTTCTCTTTGCGCTGATAGCCTTGGAGAAACGTTCTGACGGTGGTGAGAGTGGAGCACGACTGTCTCTGATGCGCAATTGGCTAGCGCGTTGGGCTGTTACCGAAAAGGTTGGAGGTTCGAACCCTCCAATGAGCGGTGTGTCTCTTTTTTTTGCGCTGATACCTTTGGAAAAATGTTCTGATGGTGGTGAGAGTGGAGCACGACTACTTCTGTGAAGCAATTGGCTAGCGCGTTCGGCTGTTAATCAAAAGGTTGGAGGTTCGAGCCCTCGCGAGAGTTGTGTGTCTCTTTTTTTTCTTTGCGCTGATAGCTTTGGAGAAATGTTCTGACGGTGGTGAGAGTGGAGCACGACAACTTCCGTGACGCAATTGGCTAGCGCGTTCGGCTGTTAATCAAAAGGTTGGAGGTTCGAGCCCTCGCGAGAGCGGTGTGTCTCTTTTTTTTCTTTGCGCTGATAGCTTTGGAGAAATGTTCTGATGGTGGTGACAGTGGAGCACGACTACTTCCGTGATGCAATTGGCTAGCGCGTTCGGCTGTTAATCAAAAGGTTGGAGGTTCGAGCCCTCCCGAGAGCGGTGTGTCTCTTTTTTTTCTTTGCGCTGATAGCTTTGGAGAAATGTTCTGATGGTGGTGAGAGTGGAGCACGACTACTTCTGACACGCAATTGGCTAGGGCGTTCGGCTGTTAACCAAAAGGTTGGAGGTTGGAGCCCTCCCGAGAGCGGTATGTCTCTTTTTTTTCTTTGCGCTGACAGCTTTGGAAAAATGTTCTGATGGTGGTGAGAGTGCAGCACGACTACCTCCGTGACGCAATTGGCTAGCGCGTTGGGCTGTTAACGAAAAGGTTGGAAGTTCGAACCCTCCCATGAGCGGTGTGTCTCTTTTTTTCTCTGCGCTGATACCTTTGGAAAAATGTTCTGATGGTGGTGAGAGTGGAGCACGACTACCTCCGTGACGCAATTGGCTAGCGCGTTCGGCTGTTAACCAAAAGGTTGGAGGTTCGACCCTCCCAAGAGCGGTGTGTCTCTTTTTTTTCTTTGCGCTGATAGCATTAGAGAAATGTTCTGATGGTGGTGAGAGTGGAGCACGACTACTTCCGTGACGCAATTGGCTAGCGCGTTCGGCTGTTAATCAAAAGGTTGTAGGTTCGAGCCCTCCCGAGAGCGGTGTGTCTCTTTTTTTTCTTTGCGCTAATAGCTTTTGAGAAATGTTCTGACGGTGGTGAGAGTGGAGCGCGACTGTCTCCGTGGCGCAGTCTCCTAGTGCGTCGGCTGTTAAGCAAAAGGTTGGAGGTTCGAGCCCTCCCAGGAGCAGTGTGTCGCTTTTTTTCTTTGCGCTGATAGCCTTGGAAAAACGTTCTGACGGTGGTGAGAGTGGAGCACGACTGTCTCTGTTGCGCAATTGGCTAGCGCGTTGGGCTGTTAACGAAAAGTTTGGAGGTTCGAACCCTCCCAGGAGCAGTGTGTCGCTTTTTTTCTTTGCGCTGATAGCCTTGGAAAAACGTTCTGACGGTGGTGAGAGTAGAGCACGACTGTCTCTGTTGCGGAATTGGCTAGCGCGTTGGGCTGTTAACGAAAAGTTTGGAGGTTCGAACCCTCCCATGAGTGGTGTGTCTCTGTTTTTCTTTGCGCTGATACCTTTGGGAAAATGTTTTGATGGTGGTGGGAGTGGAGCACGACTACCTCCGTGACGCAATTGGCTAGCGCGTTCGGCTGTTAACCAAAAGGTTGGAGGTTTGAGCCCTCCCGAGAGCGGTGTGTCTTTTTTTTCTTTGCGCTGATAGCTTTGGGGAAATGTTCTGACGGTGGTGAGAGTGGAGCACGACTGTCTCCGTGGCGCAATCTGCTAGTGCGTCGGCTGTTAAGCAAAAGGTTTGAGGTTCGAGCCCTCCTGAGAGCCGTGTGCTTTTTTTTTCTTTGCGCTGATAGCTTTGGAGAAATGTTCTGACGGTGGTGAGAGTGGCGCACGACTGTTTTCGTTGCAGAATCGGCTAGCGCGATCAACTGTTGTCCAAAAGGTTGGAGGTTCGAGCCCTCCCGAGAGCAGTGTGTCTCTTTTATTTTCTTTGCGCTGATAGCTTTGGAGAAATATTCTAACGGTGGTGAGAGTGGAGCACGACTGTCTCCGTGGCGCAACTGCTAGTGCGTCGGCTGTTAAGCAAAAGGTTGGAGGTTCGAGCCCTCCCGAGAGCGGTGTGTCTCTTTTTTTTTCTTTGTGCTGATAGCTTTGGAGAAATGTTCTGACGGTGGCGAGAGTGGAGCACGACTGTTTCCGTGGCATAATCGGCTAGCGCGATGAACTGTTATCAAAAGGTTGGAGGTTCGAGCCCTCCCGAGAGCGGTGTGTCTCTTTTTTTTCTTTGCGCTGATAGCTTTGGAGAAATGTTCTGACGGTGGTGAGAGTGGAGCGCGACTGTCTCCGTGGCGCATTCTGCTAGTGCGTCGGCTGTTAAGCAAAAAGGTTGGAGGTTCGAGCTCTCCCGGGAGCAGTGTGTCGCTTTTTTTCTTTGCGCTGATAGCTTTGGAGAAACGTTCTGATGATGGTGAGAGTGGAGCACGACTGTCTCTGTTGCGCAATTGGCTAGCGCGTTGGGCTGTTAACGAAAAGTTTGGAGGTTCGAACCCTCCCATGAGTGGTGTGTCTCCTTTTTTCTTTGCGCTGATACCTTTGGGAAAATGTTTTGATGGTGGTGAGAGTGGAGCACGACTACCTCCGTGACGCAATCGGCTAGCGCGTTCGGCTGTTAACCAAAAGGTTGGAGGTTCGAGCCCTCCCGAGAGCGATATGTCTCTTTTTTTTCTTTGCGCTGATAGCTTTGGAGAAATGTTCTGACGGTGGTGAGAGTGGAGACGACTGTCTCCGTGG
This sequence comes from Rhipicephalus microplus, assembly GCF_043290135.1. Lineage (NCBI taxonomy): Eukaryota > Metazoa > Arthropoda > Arachnida > Ixodida > Ixodidae > Rhipicephalus > Rhipicephalus microplus. Next base: position 9,587,703 of record NW_027464592.1, read on the forward strand.
CGCAATCTGCTAGTGCGTCGGCTGTTAAGCAAAAGGTTTGAGGTTCGAGCCCTCCTGAGAGCCGTGTGTCTCTTTTTTTCTTTGCGCTGATAGCTTTGGAGAAATGTTCTGACGGTGGTGAGAGTGGCGCACGACTGTCTACGTGGCGCATTTGGCTAGGGCGATCGGCTGTTTACCGAAAGGTTGGAGGGTCGAGCCCTCCCGGGAGCAGCGTTTCGCTTTTTTCTTTGCGCTGACAGCTATGGAGAAATGTTCCGACAGGGGTGAGAGTGGAGCACGACTGTCTCCGTATCGCAATCTGCTAGTGCGTCAGCCTTAAGCAAAAGGTTGGAGGTTCGAGCCCTCCCGGGAGCAGTGTGTCGCTTTTTTTCTATGCGCTGATAGCTTTGGAGAAACGTTCTGACGCTGGTGCGAGTGGAGCGCGGTTGGTTCCGTGACGCAATTGGCTAGCGCGTTCGGCTGTTAACCAAAAGGTTGGAGGTTCGACCCTCCCAAGAGCGGTGTGTCTCTTTTTTTTCTTTGCGCTGATAGCATTAGAGAAATGTTCTGATGGTGGTGAGAGTGGAGCACGACTACTTCCGTGACGCAATTGGCTAGCGCGTTCGGCTGTTAATCAAAAGGTTGTAGGTTCGAGCCCTCCCGAGAGCGGTGTGTCTCTTTTTTTTCTTTGCGCTAATAGCTTTTGAGAAATGTTCTGACGGTGGTGAGAGTGGAGCGCGACTGTCTCCGTGGCGCAGTCTCCTAGTGCGTCGGCTGTTAAGCAAAAGGTTGGAGGTTCGAGCCCTCCCAGGAGCAGTGTGTCGCTTTTTTTCTTTGCGCTGATAGCCTTGGAAAAACGTTCTGACGGTGGTGAGAGTGGAGCACGACTGTCTCTGTTGCGCAATTGGCTAGCGCGTTGGGCTGTTAACGAAAAGTTTGGAGGTTCGAACCCTCCCAGGAGCAGTGTGTCGCTTTTTTTCTTTGCGCTGATAGCCTTGGAAAAACGTTCTGACGGTGGTGAGAGTGGAGCACGACTGTCTCTGTTGCGGAATTGGCTAGCGCGTTGGGCTGTTAACGAAAAGTTTGGAGGTTCGAACCCTCCCATGAGTGGTGTGTCTCTTTTTTTCTTTGCGCTGATACCTTTGGGAAAATGTTTTGATGGTGGTGGGAGTGGAGCACGACTACCTCCGTGACGCAATTGGCTAGCGCGTTCGGCTGTTAACCAAAAGGTTGGAGGTTTGAGCCCTCCCGAGAGCGGTGTGTCTTTTTTTTCTTTGCGCTGATAGCTTTGGGGAAATCTTCTGACGGTGGTGAGAGTGGAGCACGACTGTCTCCGTGGCGCAATCTGCTAGTGCGTCGGCTGTTAAGCAAAAGGTTTGAGGTTCGAGCCCTCCTGAGAGCCGTGTGCCTCTTTTTTTTTCTTTGCGCTGATAGCTTTGGAGAAATGTTCTGACGGTGGTGAGAGCGGCGCACGACTGTTTTCGTTGCAGAATTGGCTAGCGCGATCAACTGTTGTCCAAAAGGTTGGAGGTTCGAGCCCTCCCGAGAGCAGTGTGTCTCTTTTATTTTCTTTGCGCTGATAGCTTTGGAGAAATATTCTAACGGTGGTGAGAGTGGACCACGACTGTCTCCGTGGCGCAACTGCTAGTGCGTCGGCTGTTAAGCAAAAGGTTGGAGGTTCGAGCCCTCCCGAGAGCGGTGTGTCTCTTTTTTTTCTTTGTGCTGATAGCTTTGGAGAAATGTTCTGACGGTGGTGAGAGTGGAGCACGACTGTTTCCGTGGCATAATCGGCTAGCGCGATCAACTGTTATCAAAAGGTTGGAGGTTCGAGCCCTCCCGAGAGCGGTCTGTCTCTTTTTTTTCTTTGCGCTGATAGCTTTGGAGAAATGTTCTGACGGTGGTGAGAGTGGAGCGCGACTGTCTCCGTGGCGCATTCTGCAAGTGCGTCGGCTGTTAAGCAAAAAGGTTGGAGGTTCGAGCTCTCCCGGGAGCAGTGTGTCGCTTTTTTTCTTTGCGCTGATAGCTTTGGAGAAACGTTCTGATGATGGTGAGAGTGGAGCACGACTGTCTCTGTTGCGCAATTGGCTAGCGCGTTGGGCTGTTAACGAAAAGTTTGGAGGTTCGAACCCTCCCATGAGTGGTGTGTCTCCTTTTTTCTTTGCGCTGATACGTTTGGGAAAATGTTTTGATGGTGGTGAGAGTGGAGCACGACTACCTCCGTGACGCAATCGGCTAGCGCGTTCGGCTGTTAACCAAAAGGTTGGAGGTTCGAGCACTCCCGAGAGCGATATGTCTCTTTTTTTTCTTTGCGCTGATAGCTTTGGAGAAATGTTCTGACGGTGGTGAGAGTGGAGACGACTGTCTCCGTGGCGCAATCTGCTAGTGCGTCGGCTGTTAAGCAAAAGGTTTGAGGTTCGAGCCCTCCTGAGAGCCGTGTGTCTCTTTTTTTCTTTGCGCTGATAGCTTTGGAGAAATGTTCTGACGGTGGTGAGAGTGGCGCACGACTGTCTACGTGGCGCATTTGGCTAGGGCGATCGGCTGTTTACCGAAAGGTTGGAGGTTCGAGCCCTCCCGGGAGCAGCGTTTCGCTTTTTTCTTTGCGCTGACAGCTATGGAGAAATGTTCCGACAGGGGTGAGAGTGGAGCACGACTGTCTCCGTATCGCAATCTGCTAGTGCGTCGGCCTTAAGCAAAAGGTTGGAGGTTCGAGCCCTCCCGGGAGCAGTGTGTCGCTTTTTTTCTATGCGCTGATAGCTTTGGAGAAACGTTCTGACGCTGGTGCGAGTGGAGCGCGGTTGGTTCCGTGGTGCAATAGCTAGCGCGATTGGCTGTTAACGAAAAGGTTGGAGGTTCGAGTCCTCCCATGAACGGTGTGTCTCTTTTTTTCTTCGCGCTGATACCTTTGGGAAAATGTTCTGATGGTGGTGAGAGTGGAGCACGACAACCTCCGTGACGCAATTAGCTAGCGCGTTCGGCTGTAAACCAAAAGGTTGGAGGTTCGAGCCCTCTCGAGAGCGGTGTGTCTCTTTTTTTTTCTTTGCGCTGATAGCTTTGGAGAAATGTTCTGACGGTGGTGAGAGTGGAGCGCGACTGTCTCCGTGGCGCAGTCTGCTAGTGCGTCGGCTGTTAAGCAAAACGTTGGAGGTTCGAGCGCTCCCGGGAGCAGTGTGTCGCTTTTTTTCTTTGCGCTGATAGCTTTGGAGAAACGTTCTGACGGTGGTGCGAGTGGAGCGCGCTTGGGTCCGTGGTGCAATGGCTAGCGCGATTGGCTGTTAACCAAAAGTTTGGAGGTTCGAGCCCTCCCATGAGCGGTGTGTCGCTTTTTTTTCTTTGCACTGATATCTTTGGAGAAGTGTTCTGACCATGGTGAGATTGGAGCACGAACTGTCTCCATGGCGCAATTGGCTAGCGCGTTGGGCTGTTACCGAAAAGGTTGGAGGTTCGAACCCTCCAATGAGCGGTGTGTCTCTTTTTTTTGCGCTGATACCTTTGGAAAAATGTTCTGATGGTGGTGAGAGTGGAGCACGACAACCTCCGTGACGCAATTAGCTAGCGCGTTCGGCTGTTAACCAAAAGGTTGGAGGTTGGAGCCCTCCCGAGAGCGGTATGTCTCTTTTTTTTCTTTGCGCTGACAGCTTTGGAAAAATGTTCTGATGGTGGTGAGAGTGCAGCACGACTACCTCCGTGACGCAATTGGCTAGCGCGTTGGGCTGTTAACGAAAAGGTTGGAAGTTCGAACCCTCCCATGAGCGGTGTGTCTCTTTTTTTCTCTGCGCTGATACCTTTGGAAAAATGTTCTGATGGTGGTGAGAGTGGAGCACGACTACCTCCGTGACGCAATTGGCTAGCGCGTTCGGCTGTTAACCAAAAGGTTGGAGGTTCGACCCTCCCAAGAGCGGTGTGTCTCTTTTTTTTCTTTGCGCTGATAGCATTAGAGAAATGTTCTGATGGTGGTGAGAGTGGAGCACGACTACTTCCGTGACGCAATTGGCTAGCGCGTTCGGCTGTTAATCAAAAGGTTGTAGGTTCGAGCCCTCCCGAGAGCGGTGTGTCTCTTTTTTTTCTTTGCGCTAATAGCTTTTGAGAAATGTTCTGACGGTGGTGAGAGTGGAGCGCGACTGTCTCCGTGGCGCAGTCTCCTAGTGCGTCGGCTGTTAAGCAAAAGGTTGGAGGTTCGAGCCCTCCCAGGAGCAGTGTGTCGCTTTTTTTCTTTGCGCTGATAGCCTTGGAAAAACGTTCTGACGGTGGTGAGAGTGGAGCACGACTGTCTCTGTTGCGCAATTGGCTAGCGCGTTGGGCTGTTAACGAAAAGTTTGAAGGTTCGAACCCTCCCAGGAGCAGTGTGTCGCTTTTTTTCTTTGCGCTGATAGCCTTGGAAAAACGTTCTGACGGTGGTGAGAGTGGAGCACGACTGTCTCTGTTGCGGAATTGGCTAGCGCGTTGGGCTGTTAACGAAAAGTTTGGAGGTTCGAACCCTCCCATGAGTGGTGTGTCTCTGTTTTTCTTTGCGCTGATACCTTTGGGAAAATGTTTTGATGGTGGTGGGAGTGGAGCACGACTACCTCCGTGACGCAATTGGCTAGCGCGTTCGGCTGTTAACCAAAAGGTTGGAGGTTTGAGCCCTCCCGAGAGCGGTGTGTCTTTTTTTCTTTGCGCTGATAGCTTTGGGGAAATGTTCTGACGGTGGTGAGAGTGGAGCACGACTGTCTCCGTGGCGCAATCTGCTAGTGCGTCGGCTGTTAAGCAAAAGGTTTGAGGTTCGAGCCCTCCTGAGAGCCGTGTGCTTTTTTTTTCTTTGCGCTGATAGCTTTGGAGAAATGTTCTGACGGTGGTGAGAGTGGCGCACGACTGTTTTCGTTGCAGAATCGGCTAGCGCGATCAACTGTTGTCCAAAAGGTTGGAGGTTCGAGCCCTCCCGAGAGCAGTGTGTCTCTTTTATTTTCTTTGCGCTGATAGCTTTGGAGAAATATTCTAACGGTGGTGAGAGTGGAGCACGACTGTCTCCGTGGCGCAACTGCTAGTGCGTCGGCTGTTAAGCAAAAGGTTGGAGGTTCGAGCCCTCCCGAGAGCGGTGTGTCTCTTTTTTTTTCTTTGTGCTGATAGCTTTGGAGAAATGTTCTGACGGTGGTGAGAGTGGAGCACGACTGTTTCCGTGGCATAATCGGCTAGCGCGATCAACTGTTATCAAAAGGTTGGAGGTTCGAGCCCTCCCGAGAGCGGTGTGTCTCTTTTTTTTCTTTGCGCTGATAGCTTTGGAGAAATGTTCTGACGGTGGTGAGAGTGGAGCGCGACTGTCTCCGTGGCGCATTCTGCTAGTGCGTCGGCTGTTAAGCAAAAAGGTTGGAGGTTCGAGCTCTCCCGGGAGCAGTGTGTCGCTTTTTTTCTTTGCGCTGATAGCTTTGGAGAAACGTTCTGACGGTGGTGAGAGTGGCGCACGACTGTCTACGTGGCGCATTTGGCTAGGGCGATCGGCTGTTTACCGAAAGGTTGGAGGGTCGAGCCCTCCCGGGAGCAGCGTTTCGCTTTTTTCTTTGCGCTGACAGCTATGGAGAAATGTTCCGACAGGGGTGAGAGTGGAGCACGACTGTCTCCGTATCGCAATCTGCTAGTGCGTCAGCCTTAAGCAAAAGGTTGGAGGTTCGAGCCCTCCCGGGAGCAGTGTGTCGCTTTTTTTCTATGCGCTGATAGCTTTGGAGAAACGTTCTGACGCTGGTGCGAGTGGAGCGCGGTTGGTTCCGTGACGCAATTGGCTAGCGCGTTCGGCTGTTAACCAAAAGGTTGGAGGTTCGACCCTCCCAAGAGCGGTGTGTCTCTTTTTTTTCTTTGCGCTGATAGCATTAGAGAAATGTTCTGATGGTGGTGAGAGTGGAGCACGACTACTTCCGTGACGCAATTGGCTAGCGCGTTCGGCTGTTAATCAAAAGGTTGTAGGTTCGAGCCCTCCCGAGAGCGGTGTGTCTCTTTTTTTTCTTTGCGCTAATAGCTTTTGAGAAATGTTCTGACGGTGGTGAGAGTGGAGCGCGACTGTCTCCGTGGCGCAGTCTCCTAGTGCGTCGGCTGTTAAGCAAAAGGTTGGAGGTTCGAGCCCTCCCAGGAGCAGTGTGTCGCTTTTTTTCTTTGCGCTGATAGCCTTGGAAAAACGTTCTGACGGTGGTGAGAGTGGAGCACGACTGTCTCTGTTGCGCAATTGGCTAGCGCGTTGGGCTGTTAACGAAAAGTTTGGAGGTTCGAACCCTCCCATGAGTGGTGTGTCTCTTTTTTTCTTTGCGCTGATACCTTTGGGAAAATGTTTTGATGGTGGTGGGAGTGGAGCACGACTACCTCCGTGACGCAATTGGCTAGCGCGTTCGGCTGTTAACCAAAAGGTTGGAGGTTTGAGCCCTCCCGAGAGCGGTGTGTCTTTTTTTTCTTTGCGCTGATAGCTTTGGGGAAATCTTCTGACGGTGGTGAGAGTGGAGCACGACTGTCTCCGTGGCGCAATCTGCTAGTGCGTCGGCTGTTAAGCAAAAGGTTTGAGGTTCGAGCCCTCCTGAGAGCCGTGTGCCTCTTTTTTTTTCTTTGCGCTGATAGCTTTGGAGAAATGTTCTGACGGTGGTGAGAGCGGCGCACGACTGTTTTCGTTGCAGAATCGGCTAGCGCGATCAACTGTTGTCCAAAAGGTTGGAGGTTCGAGCCCTCCCGAGAGCAGTGTGTCTCTTTTATTTTCTTTGCGCTGATAGCTTTGGAGAAATATTCTAACGGTGGTGAGAGTGGACCACGACTGTCTCCGTGGCGCAACTGCTAGTGCGTCGGCTGTTAAGCAAAAGGTTGGAGGTTCGAGCCCTCCCGAGAGCGGTGTGTCTCTTTTTTTTCTTTGTGCTGATAGCTTTGGAGAAATGTTCTGACGGTGGTGAGAGTGGAGCACGACTGTTTCCGTGGCATAATCGGCTAGCGCGATCAACTGTTATCAAAAGGTTGGAGGTTCGAGCCCTCCCGAGAGCGGTCTGTCTCTTTTTTTTCTTTGCGCTGATAGCTTTGGAGAAATGTTCTGACGGTGGTGAGAGTGGAGCGCGACTGTCTCCGTGGCGCATTCTGCAAGTGCGTCGGCTGTTAAGCAAAAAGGTTGGAGGTTCGAGCTCTCCCGAGAGCAGTGTGTCTCTTTTATTTTCTTTGCGCTGATAGCTTTGGAGAAATATTCTAACGGTGGTGAGAGTGGAGCACGACTGTCTCCGTGGCGCAACTGCTAGTGCGTCGGCTGTTAAGCAAAAGGTTGGAGGTTCGAGCCCTCCCGAGAGCGGTGTGTCTCTTTTTTTTTCTTTGTGCTGATAGCTTTGGAGAAATGTTCTGACGGTGGTGAGAGTGGAGCACGACTGTTTCCGTGGCATAATCGGCTAGCGCGATCAACTGTTATCAAAAGGTTGGAGGTTCGAGCCCTCCCGAGAGCGGTGTGTCTCTTTTTTTTCTTTGCGCTGATAGCTTTGGAGAAATGTTCTGACGGTGGTGAGAGTGGAGCGCGACTGTCTCCGTGGCGCATTCTGCTAGTGCGTCGGCTGTTAAGCAAAAAGGTTGGAGGTTCGAGCTCTCCCGGGAGCAGTGTGTCGCTTTTTTTCTTTGCGCTGATAGCTTTGGAGAAACGTTCTGATGATGGTGAGAGTGGAGCACGACTGTCTCTGTTGCGCAATTGGCTAGCGCGTTGGGCTGTTAACGAAAAGTTTGGAGGTTCGAACCCTCCCATGAGTGGTGTGTCTCCTTTTTTCTTTGCGCTGATACCTTTGGGAAAATGTTTTGATGGTGGTGAGAGTGGAGCACGACTACCTCCGTGACGCAATCGGCTAGCGCGTTCGGCTGTTAACCAAAAGGTTGGAGGTTCGAGCCCTCCCGAGAGCGATATGTCTCTTTTTTTTCTTTGCGCTGATAGCTTTGGAGAAATGTTCTGACGGTGGTGAGAGTGGAGACGACTGTCTCCGTGGCGCAATCTGCTAGTGCGTCGGCTGTTAAGCAAAAGGTTTGAGGTTCGAGCCCTCCTGAGAGCCGTGTGTCTCTTTTTTTCTTTGCGCTGATAGCTTTGGAGAAATGTTCTGACGGTGGTGAGAGTGGCGCACGACTGTCTACGTGGCGCATTTGGCTAGGGCGATCGGCTGTTTACCGAAAGGTTGGAGGGTCGAGCCCTCCCGGGAGCAGCGTTTCGCTTTTTTCTTTGCGCTGACAGCTATGGAGAAATGTTCCGACAGGGGTGAGAGTGGAGCACGACTGTCTCCGTATCGCAATCTGCTAGTGCGTCAGCCTTAAGCAAAAGGTTGGAGGTTCGAGCCCTCCCGGGAGCAGTGTGTCGCTTTTTTTCTATGCGCTGATAGCTTTGGAGAAACGTTCTGACGCTGGTGCGAGTGGAGCGCGGTTGGTTCCGTGACGCAATTGGCTAGCGCGTTCGGCTGTTAACCAAAAGGTTGGAGGTTCGACCCTCCCAAGAGCGGTGTGTCTCTTTTTTTTCTTTGCGCTGATAGCATTAGAGAAATGTTCTGATGGTGGTGAGAGTGGAGCACGACTACTTCCGTGACGCAATTGGCTAGCGCGTTCGGCTGTTAATCAAAAGGTTGTAGGTTCGAGCCCTCCCGAGAGCGGTGTGTCTCTTTTTTTTCTTTGCGCTAATAGCTTTTGAGAAATGTTCTGACGGTGGTGAGAGTGGAGCGCGACTGTCTCCGTGGCGCAGTCTCCTAGTGCGTCGGCTGTTAAGCAAAAGGTTGGAGGTTCGAGCCCTCCCAGGAGCAGTGTGTCGCTTTTTTTCTTTGCGCTGATAGCCTTGGAAAAACGTTCTGACGGTGGTGAGAGTGGAGCACGACTGTCTCTGTTGCGCAATTGGCTAGCGCGTTGGGCTGTTAACGAAAAGTTTGGAGGTTCGAACCCTCCCATGAGTGGTGTGTCTCTTTTTTTCTTTGCGCTGATACCTTTGGGAAAATGTTTTGATGGTGGTGGGAGTGGAGCACGACTACCTCCGTGACGCAATTGGCTAGCGCGTTCGGCTGTTAACCAAAAGGTTGGAGGTTTGAGCCCTCCCGAGAGCGGTGTGTCTTTTTTTTCTTTGCGCTGATAGCTTTGGGGAAATCTTCTGACGGTGGTGAGAGTGGAGCACGACTGTCTCCGTGGCGCAATCTGCTAGTGCGTCGGCTGTTAAGCAAAAGGTTTGAGGTTCGAGCCCTCCTGAGAGCCGTGTGCCTCTTTTTTTTTCTTTGCGCTGATAGCTTTGGAGAAATGTTCTGACGGTGGTGAGAGCGGCGCACGACTGTTTTCGTTGCAGAATCGGCTAGCGCGATCAACTGTTGTCCAAAAGGTTGGAGGTTCGAGCCCTCCCGAGAGCAGTGTGTCTCTTTTATTTTCTTTGCGCTGATAGCTTTGGAGAAATATTCTAACGGTGGTGAGAGTGGACCACGACTGTCTCCGTGGCGCAACTGCTAGTGCGTCGGCTGTTAAGCAAAAGGTTGGAGGTTCGAGCCCTCCCGAGAGCGGTGTGTCTCTTTTTTTTCTTTGTGCTGATAGCTTTGGAGAAATGTTCTGACGGTGGTGAGAGTGGAGCACGACTGTTTCCGTGGCATAATCGGCTAGCGCGATCAACTGTTATCAAAAGGTTGGAGGTTCGAGCCCTCCCGAGAGCGGTCTGTCTCTTTTTTTTCTTTGCGCTGATAGCTTTGGAGAAATGTTCTGACGGTGGTGAGAGTGGAGCGCGACTGTCTCCGTGGCGCATTCTGCAAGTGCGTCGGCTGTTAAGCAAAAAGGTTGGAGGTTCGAGCTCTCCCGGGAGCAGTGTGTCGCTTTTTTTCTTTGCGCTGATAGCTTTGGAGAAACGTTCTGATGATGGTGAGAGTGGAGCACGACTGTCTCTGTTGCGCAATTGGCTAGCGCGTTGGGCTGTTAACGAAAAGTTTGGAGGTTCGAACCCTCCCATGAGTGGTGTGTCTCCTTTTTTCTTTGCGCTGATACGTTTGGGAAAATGTTTTGATGGTGGTGAGAGTGGAGCACGACTACCTCCGTGACGCAATCGGCTAGCGCGTTCGGCTGTTAACCAAAAGGTTGGAGGTTCGAGCCCTCCCGAGAGCGATATGTCTCTTTTTTTTCTTTGCGCTGATAGCTTTGGAGAAATGTTCTGACGGTGGTGAGAGTGGAGACGACTGTCTCCGTGGCGCAATCTGCTAGTGCGTCGGCTGTTAAGCAAAAGGTTTGAGGTTCGAGCCCTCCTGAGAGCCGTGTGTCTCTTTTTTTCTTTGCGCTGATAGCTTTGGAGAAATGTTCTGACGGTGGTGAGAGTGGCGCACGACTGTCTACGTGGCGCATTTGGCTAGGGCGATCAGCTGTTTACCGAAAGGTTGGAGGTTCGAGCCCTCCCGGGAGCAGCGTTTCGCTTTTTTCTTTGCGCTGACAGCTATGGAGAAATGTTCCGACAGGGGTGAGAGTGGAGCACGACTGTCTCCGTATCGCAATCTGCTAGTGCGTCGGCCTTAAGCAAAAGGTTGGAGGTTCGAGCCCTCCCGGGAGCAGTGTGTCGCTTTTTTTCTATGCGCTGATAGCTTTGGAGAAACGTTCTGACGCTGGTGCGAGTGGAGCGCGGTTGGTTCCGTGGTGCAATGGCTAGCGCGATTGGCTGTTAACGAAAAGGTTGGAGGTTCGAGTCCTCCCATGAACGGTGTGTCTCTTTTTTTCTTCGCGCTGATACCTTTGGGAAAATGTTCTGATGGTGGTGAGAGTGGAGCACGACAACCTCCGTGACGCAATTAGCTAGCGCGTTCGGCTGTAAACCAAAAGGTTGGAGGTTCGAGCCCTCTCGAGAGCGGTATGTCTCTTTTTTTTTCTTTGCGCTGATAGCTTTGGAGAAATGTTCTGACGGTGGTGAGAGTGGAGCGCGACTGTCTCCGTGGCGCAGTCTGCTAGTGCGTCGGCTGTTAAGCAAAACGTTGGAGGTTCGAGCGCTCCCGGGAGCAGTGTGTCGCTTTTTTTCTTTGCGCTGATAGCTTTGGAGAAACGTTCTGACGGTGGTGCGAGTGGAGCGCGCTTGGGTCCGTGGTGCAATGGCTAGCGCGATTGGCTGTTAACCAAAAGTTTGGAGGTTCGAGCCCTCCCATGAGCGGTGTGTCGCTTTTTTTTCTTTGCACTGATATCTTTGGAGAAGTGTTCTGACCATGGTGAGATTGGAGCACGAACTGTCTCCATGGCGCAATTGGCTAGCGCGTTGGGCTGTTAACCAAAAGGCTGGAGGTTCGAACCCTCCCATGAGCGGTGTGTCTCTTTTTTTCTTCGCGCTGATACCTTTGGAAAAATGTTCTGATGGTGATGAGAGTGGAGCACGACTACCTCCGTGACGCAATTGGCTAGCGCGTTCGGCTGTTGACCAAAAGTGTGGAGGTTCGAGCCTCCCGAGAGCGGTGTGTCTCTTTTTTTTCTTTGCGCTGAGAGCTTTGGAGAAATGTTCTGACGGTGGTGAGAGTGGCGCACGACTGTTTCCGTTGCAGAATCGGCTAGCGCGATCAACTGTTATCCAAAAGGTTGGAGGTTCGAGCCCTCCCGAGAGCAGTGTGTCTCTTTTTTTTTCTTTGCGCTGATAGCTTTGGAGAAATGTTCTAATGGTGGTTAGAGTGGAGCACGACTGCCTCCGTGGCGCAATCTGCTAGTGCGTCGGCTGTTAACCAAAAGGTTGGAGATTCGAGCCCTCCCATGAGCGGTGTGTCGCTTTTTTTTCTTTGCACTGATATCTTTGTAGAAGTGTTCTGACCGTTGTGAGAGTGGAGCACGACTACCTCCATGACGCAATTGGCTAGCGCGATCGGCTGTTAACCAAAAGGTTGGAGGTTCGAGCCCTCCCGAAAGCGGTGTGTCTCTTTTTTCTTTGCGCTGACAGCTATGGAGAAATGTTCCGACAGTAATGAGAGTGGAGCACGACTGTCTCCGTGACGCAACTGCTAGTGCGTCGGCTGTTAAGCAAAAGGATGGAGGTTCGAGCCCTCCCAGGAGCAGTGTGTCGCTTTTTTTCTTTGCGCTGATAGCCTTGGAAAAACGTTCTGACGATGGTGAGAGTGGAGCACGACTGTCTCTGTTGCGCAAATGGCTAGCGCGTTGGGCTGTTAACGAAAAGTTTGGAGGTTCGAACCCTCCCATGAGTGGTGTGTCTCTTTTTTTCTTTGCGCTGATACCTTTGGGAAAATGTTTTGATGGTGGGGAGAGTGGAGCACGACTACCTCCGTGACGCAATTGGCTAGCGCGTTGGGCTGTTAACCAAAAGGTTGGAGGTTTGAGCCCTCCCGAGAGCGGTGTGTCTCTTTTTTTTTCTTTGCGCTGATAGCTTTGGACAAATGTTCTGGTGGGGGTGAGAGTGGAGCACGACTACTTCCGTGACGCAATTGGATAGCGCGTTCGGGTGTTGACCAAAAGTTTGGAGGTTCTAGCCCTCCCGAGAGCGGTGTGTCTCTTTTTTTCTTTGCGCTGATAGCTTTGGAAAAATGTTCTGACGGTGGTGAGAGTGGGGCACGACTGTCTCCGTGGCGCAATCTGCTAGTGCGTCGGCTGTTAAGCAAAAGGTTTGAGGTTCGAGCCCTCCTGAGAGCCGTGTGTTTTTTTTCTTTGCGCTGATAGCTTTGGAGAAATGTTCTGACGGTGGTGAGAGTGGCGCACGACTGTTTCCGTTGCAGAATCGGCTAGCGCGATCAACTGTTGTCCAAAAGGTTGGAGGTTCGAGCCCTCCCGAGAGCAGTGTGTCTCTTTTATTTTCTTTGCGCTGATAGCTTTGGAGAAATATTCTAACGGTGGTGAGAGTGGAGCACGACTGTCTCCGTGGCGCAACTGATAGTGCGTCGGCTGTTAAGCAAAAGGTTGGAGGTTCGAGCCCTCCCAGGAGCAGTGTGTCGCTTTTTTTCTTTGCGCTGATAGCCTTGGAAAAACGTTCTGACGGTGGTAAGAGTGGAGCACGACTGTCTCTGTTGCGCAATTGGCTAGCGCGTTGGGCTGTTAACGAAAAGTTTGGAGGTTCGAACCCTCCCATGAGTGGTGTGTCTCTTTTTTTCTTTGCGCTGATACCTTTGGGAAAATGTTTTGATGGTGGTGAGAGTGGAGCACGACTACCTCCGGGACGCAATTGGCTAGCGCGTTCAGCGGTTAACCAAAAGGTTGGAGGTTTGAGCCCTCCCGAGAGCGGTGTGTCTCTTTTTTTTCTTTGCGCTGATAGCTTTGGACAAATGTTCTGGTGGGGGTGAGAGTGGAGCACGACTACTTCCGTGACGCAATTGGCTAGCGCGTTCGGGTGTTGACCAAAAGTTTGGAGGTTCGAGCCCTCCCGAGAGCGGTGTGTCTCTTTTTTTCTTTGCGCTGATAGCTTTGGAGAAAGGTTCTGACGGTGGTGAGAGTGGAGAACGACTGTCTCCGTGGCGCAATCTGCTAGTGCGTCGGCTGTTAAGCAAAAGGTTTGAGGTTCGAGCCCTGCTGAGAGCCGTGTGTCTCTTTTTTTTGCTTTCGCTGATAGCTTTGGAGAAATGTTCTGACGGTGGGGAGAGTGGCGCACGACTGTTTCCGTTGCAGAATCGGCTAGCCCGATCAACTGTTATCCAAAAGGTTGGAGGTTCGAGCCCTCCCGAGAGCGGTGTGTCTCTTTTTTTCTTTGCAATGATAGCTTTGGAGAAATGTTCTGACGGTGGTAAAAGTGGAGCAAGGCTGTCTCCGTGGCGCAATCTGCTAGTGCGTCGGCTGTTAAGCAAAAGGTTGGAGGTTCGAGCCCTCCCGAGAGCGGTGTGTCTCTTTTTTTTTCTTTGTGCTGATAGCTTTGGAGAAATGTTCTGACGGTGGTGAGAGTGGAGCACGACTGTTTCCGTGGCATAATCGGCTAGCGCGATCAACTGTTATCAAAAGGTTGGAGGTTCGAGCCCTCCCGAGAGCGGTGTGTCTCTTTTTTTTCTTTGCGCTGATAGCTTTGGAGAAATGTTCTGACGGTGGTGAGAGTGGAGCGCGACTGTCTCCGTGGCGCAGTCTGCTAGTGCGTCGGCTGTTAACCAAAAGGTTGGAGGTTCGAACCCTCCCATGAGCGGTGTGTCTCTTTTTTTTGCGCTGATACCTTTGGAAAAATGTTCTGATGGTGGTGAGAGTGGAGCACGACAACCTCCGTGACGCAATTAGCTAGCGCGTTCGGCTGTTAACCAAAAGGTTGGAGGTTCGAGCCCTCCCGAGAGCGGTATGTCTCTTTTTTTTTCTTTGCGCTGACAGCTTTGGATAAATGTTCTGGTGGTGGTGAGAGTGCAGCACGACTACCTCCGTGACGCAATTGGCTAGAGCGTTGGGCTGTTAACGAAAAGGTTGGAGGTTCGAACCCTCCCATGAGCGGTGTGTCTCTTTTTTTCTCTGCGCTGATACCTTTGGAAAAATGTTCTGATGGTGGTGAGAGTGGAGCACGACAACCTCCGTGACGCAATTAACTAGCGCGTTCGGCTGTTAACCAAAAGGTTGGAGGTTCGAGCCCTCCCGAGAGCGGTATGTCTCTTTTTTTTTCTTTGCGGTGACAGCTTTGGAAAAATGTTCTGATGGTGGTGAGAGTGCAGCACGACTACCTCCGTGACGCAATTGGCTAGCGCATTGGGCTGTTAACGAAAAGGTTGGAGGTTCGAGCCCTCCCGAGAGCGGTGTGTCTCTTTTTTCTTCGCGCTGATAGCTTTGGAGAAATGTTCTGACGGTGGTGAGAGTGGAGCGCGACTGTCTCCGTGGCGCAGTCTGCTAGTGCGTCGGCTGTTAAGCAAAAGGTTGGAGGTTCGAGCCCTCCCGGAAGCAGTGTGTCGCTTTTTTTTCTTTGCCCTGATAGCTTTGGAGAAACGTTCTGACGGTGGTGCGAGTGGAGCGCGCTTGGGTCCGTGGTGCAATGGCTAGCGCGATTGGCTGTTAACCAAAAGTTTGGAGGTTCGAGCCCTCCCATGAGCGGTGTGCCGCTTTTTTTTCTTTGCACTGATATCTTTGGAGAAGTGTTCTGACCATGGTAAGAGTGGAGCACGAACTGTCTCCATGGCGCAATTGGCTAGCGCGTTGGGCTGTTAACCAAAAGGCTGGAGGTTCGAACCCTCCCATGAGCGGTGTGTCTCTTTTTTTCTTCGCGCTGATACCTTTGGAAATATGTTCTGATGGTGGTGAGAGTGGAGCACGACTACCTCCGTGACGCAATTGGCTAGCGCGTTCGGCTGTTGACCAAAAGTGTGGAGGTTCGAGCCCTCCCGAGAGCGGTGTGTCTCTTTTTTTCTTTGCGCTGATAGCTTTAGAGAAATGTTCTGACGGTGGTGAGAGTGGAGCACGACTATCTCCGTGGCGCAATCTGCTAGTGCGTCGGCTGTTAAGCAAAAGGTTAGAGGTTCGAGCCCTCCTGAGAGCCGTGTGTCTCTTTTTTTTTCTTTGCGCTGATAGCTTTGGAGAAATGTTCTGACGGTGGTGAGAGTGGCGCACGACTGTTTCCGTTGCAGAATCGGCTAGCGCGATCAACTGTTCTCCAAAAAGTTGGAGGTTCGAGCCCTCCCGAGAGCAGTGTGTCTCTTTTATTTTCTTTGCGCTGATAGCTTTGGAGAAATATTCTAACGGTGGTGAGAGTAGAGCACGACTGTCTCCGTGACGCAATCTGCTAGTGCGTCGGCTGTTAAGCAAAAGGTTGGAGGTTTGAGCCCTCCCAGGAGCAGTGTGTCGCTTTTTTTCTTTGCGCTGATAGCCTTAGGGAAACGTTCTGACGGTGGTGAGAGTGGAGCACGACTGTCTCTGTTGCGCAATTGGCTAGCGCGTTGGGCTGTTACCGAAAAGGTTGGAGGTTCGAACCCTCCAATGAGCGGTGTGTCTCTTTTTTTTGCGCTGATACCTTTGGAAAAATGTTCTGATGGTGGTGAGAGTGGAGCACGACTGTCTCTGTTGCGCAATTGGCTAGCGCGTTGGGCTGTTACCGAAAAGGTTGGAGGTTCGAACCCTCCAATGAGCGGTGTGTCTCTTTTTTTTGCGCTGATACCTTTGGAAAAATGTTCTGATGGTGGTGAGAGTGGAGCACGACAACCTCCGTGACGCAATTAGCTATCGCGTTCGGCTGTTAACCAAAAGGTTGGAGGTTCGAGCCCTCCCGAGAGCGGTGTGTCGCTGTTTTTCTTTGCGCTGATAGCCTTGGAGAAACGTTCTGACGGTGGTGAGAGTGGAGCACGACTGTCTCTGTTGCGCAAAAGGCTAGCGCGTTGCGCTGTTAACAAAAATTTGGAGGTTCGAACCCTCCCATGAGTGGTGTGTCTCTTTTTTTCTTTGCGCTGATACCTTTGGGAAAATGTTTTGATGGTGGTGAGAGTGGAGCACGACTACCTCCGTGACGCAATTGGCTAGCGCGTTCGGCTGTTAACCATAAGGTTGCAGGTTTGAGCCCTCCCGAGAGTGGTGTGTCTCTTTTTTTCTTTGCGCTGAAAGCTTTGGAGAAATGTTCTGACGGTGGTGAGAGTGGAGCACGACTGTCTCCATGGCGCAATCTGCTAGTGCGTCGGCTGTTAAGCAAAAGTTTTGAGGTTCGAGCCCTCCTGAGAGCCGTGTGTCTCTTTTTTTTTCTTTGCGCTGCTAGCTTTGGAGAAATGTTCTGACGGTGGTGAGAGTGGCGCACGACTGTTTCCGTTGCAGAATCGGCTAACGCGATCAACTGTTATCCAAAAGGTTGGAGGTTCGAGCCCTCCCGAGAGCAGTGTGTCTCTTTTATTTTCTTTGCGCTGATAGCTTTGGAGAAATGTTCTAACGTTGGTGAGAGTGGAGCACGACTGTCTCCGTGGCGCAATCTGCTAGTGCGTCGGCTGTTAACCAAAAGGTTGGAGATTCGAGCCCTCCCATGAGCGGTGTGTTGCTTTTTTTCTTTGCACTGATATCTTTGTAGAAGTGTTCTGACCGTGGTGAGAGTGGAGCACGACTACTTCCGTGGCGCAATTGCCTAGCGTGTTCGGCTGTTAACCGAAAGGTTGCAGGTTCGAACCCTGCCATGAGCGGTGTGTCTCTTTTTTTCTTTGCGCTGATACCTTTGGAAAAATGTTCTGATGGTTGTGAGAGTAGAGCACGACTACCTCCATGACGCAATTGGCTAGTGCGTTCGGCTGTTAACCAAAAAGTTGGAGGTTCGAGCCCTCCCGAAAGCGGTGTGTCTCTTTTTTCTTTGCGCTGACAGGTATGGAGAAATGTTCCGACAGTGATGAGAGTGGAGCACGACTGTCTCCGTGGCGCAGTCTGCTAGTGCGTCGGCTGTTAAGCAAAAGGTTGGAGGTTCGAGCCCTCCCGGGAGCAGTGTGTCGCTTTTTTTCTTTGCGCTGATAGCTTTGAAGAAATGTTCTGATGGTGGTGAGAGTGGAGCACGACTACTTCCGTGACGCAATTGGCTAGCGCGTTCGGCTGTTAGTCAAAAGGTTGGAGGTTCGAGCCCTTCCGAGAGCGGTGTGTCTTTTTTTTCTTTGCGCTGATAGCTTTGGAGAAATGTTCTGACGGTGGTGAGAGTGGAGCACGACTACTTCCGTGACGCAGTTGGCTAGCGCGTTCGGCTGTTAATCAAAAGGTTGGAGGTTCGAGCCCTCCCGAGAGCGGTGTGTCTCTTTTTTTTCTTTGCGCTGATAGCTTTGGAGAAATGTTCTGACTGTGGTGAGAGTGGCGCACGACTGTTTCCGTGGCGCAATCTGCTAGTTCGTCGGCTGTTAAGCAAAAGGTTGGAGGTTCGAGCCCTCCCAGGAGCAGTGTGTCGCTTTTTTTCTTTGCGCTGATAGCCTTGAAGAAACGTTCTGACGGTGGTGAGAGTGGAGCACGACTGTCTCTGTTGCGCAATTCGCTAGCGCGTTGGGCTGTTAACGAAAGGTTGGAGGTTCGAACCCTCCCATGAGTGGCGTGTCTCTTTTTTTCTTTGCGCTGATACCTTTGGAAAAATGTTCTGATGGTGGTGAGAGTGGAGCACGACTACCTCCGTGACGCATTCTGCTAGTGCGTCGACTGTTAAGCAAAAGGTTGGAGGTTCGAGCCCTCCCAAGAGCAGTGTGTCGCTTTTTTTCCTTGCGCTGACAGCTTTGGAAAAATGTTCTGATGGTGGTGAGAGTGGAGGACGAATACCTCCGTGACGCAATTGGCTAGCGCGTTGGGCTGTTTACGAAAAGGTTGGAGGTTCGAACCCTCCCATGAGCGGTGTGTCTCTTTTTTTCTCTGCGCTGATACCTTGGGAAAAATGTTCTGATGGTGGTGAGAATGGAGCACGACTACCTCCGTGACGCAATTGGCTAGCGCGTTCGGCTGTTAACCAAAAGGTTGGAGGTTCGAGCCCTCCCAAGAGCGGTGTGTCTCTTTTTTTTCTTTGCGCTGATAGCATTAGAGAAATATTCTGATGGTGGTGAGAGTGGAGCACGACTACTTCCGTGACGCAATTGGCTAGCGCGTTCGGCTGTTAATCAAAAGGTTGAAGGTTCGAGCCCTCCCGAGAGCGGTGTGTCTCTTTTTTTTTCTTTGCGTTGATAGCTTTGGAGAAATGTTCTGACGGTTGTGAGAGTGGAGGGCGACTGTCTCCGTGGCGCAGTCTGCTAGTGCGTCGGCTGTTAAGCAAAAGGTTGGAGGTTCGAGCCCTCCCGGGAGCAGTGTGTCGCTTTTTTTCTTTGCGCTAATAGCTTAGGAGAAACGTTCTGACGGTGGTGCGGGTGGAGCGCGCTTGGGTCCGTGGTGCAATGGCTAGCGCGATTGGCTGTTAACCAAAAGTTTGCAGGTTCGAGCCCTCCCATGAGCGGTGTGTCGCTTTTTTTTCTTTGCACTGATATCTTTGGAGAAGTGTTCTGACCATGGTGAGAGTGGAGCACGAATTGTCTCCACGGCGCAATTGGCTAGCGCGTTGGGCTGTTAACCAAAAGGCTGGCGGTTCGAACCCTCCCATGAGCGGTGTGTCTCTTTTTTTTTGCGCTGATACCTCTGGAAAAATGTTCTGATGGTGGTGAGAGTGAGCACGACTACCTCCGTGACGCAATTGGCTAGCGCGTTCGGCTGTTGACCAAAAGTGTGGAGGTTCGAGCCCTCCCGAGAGCGGTGTGTCCGTGGCGCAATTGACTGTGGTGGTTCTGACCGTGGTGAGAGTGGAGCACGACTGTCTCCGTGGCGCAATTGGCTAGCGTGTTCGGCTGTTAACCAAAAGGTTGCAGGTTCGAACCCTCCCATGAGCGGTGTGTCTCTTTTTTTCTTTGCGCTGATACCTTTGGAAAAATGTTCTGATGGTGGTGAGAGTAGAGCACGACTACCTCCATGACGCAATTGGCTAGCGCGTTCAACTGTTAACCAAAAGGTTGGAGGTTCGAGCCCTCCCGAAAGCGGTGTGTCCCTTTTTTCTTTGCGCTGACAGCTATGGAGAAATGTTCCGACAGTGATGAGAGTGGAGCACGACTGTCTCCGTGGCGCAACTGCTAGTGCGTAGGCTGTTAAGCAAAAGGTTGGAGGTTCGAGCCCTCACAGGAGCAGTGTGTCGCTTTTTTTCCTTGCGCTGATAGCCTTGGAGAAACGTTCTGACGGTGGTGAGAGTGGAGCCCGACTGTCTCTGTTGCGCAAAAGGCTAGCGCGTTGGGCTCTTAACAAAAAATTTGGAGGTTCGAACCCTCCCATGAGTGGTGTGTCTCTTTTTTTCTTTGCGCTGATACCTTTGGGAAAATGTTTTGATGGTGGTGAGAGTGGAGCACGACTACCTCCGTGACGCAATTGGCTAGCGCGTTCGGCTGTTAACCAAAAGGTTGCAGGTTTGAGCCCTCCCGAGAGTAGTGTGTCTCTTTTTTTTCTTTGCGCTGATAGCTTTGGACAAATGTTCTGGTGGGGGTGAGAGTGGAGCACGACTACTTCCGTGACGCAATTGGCTAGCGCGTTCGGGTGTTGACCAAAAGTTTGGAGGTTCGAGCCCTCCCGAGAGCGGTGTGTCTCTTTTTTTCTTTGCGCTGATAGCTTTGGAGAAATGTTCTGACGGTGGTGAGAGTGGAGCACGACTGTCTCCGTGGCGCAATCTGCTAGTGCGTCGGCTGTTAAGCAAAAGGTTTGAGGTTCGAGCCCTCCTGAGAGCCGTGTGTCTCTTTTTTTTTCTTTGCGCTGATAGCTTTGGAGAAATGTTCTGACGGTGGTGAGAGTGGCGCACGACTGTTTCCGTTGCAGAATCGGCTAGCGCG
The DNA here is from genome assembly GCF_043290135.1 of Rhipicephalus microplus. Classification (NCBI taxonomy): domain Eukaryota; kingdom Metazoa; phylum Arthropoda; class Arachnida; order Ixodida; family Ixodidae; genus Rhipicephalus; species Rhipicephalus microplus. The sequence continues at coordinate 9,607,820 of NW_027464592.1, forward strand.
ATACACTGTTATCCAAAAGGTTGGAGGTTCGAGCCCTCCCGAGAGCAGTGTGTCTCTTTTATTTTCTTTGCGCTGATAGCTTTGGAGAAATGTTCTAACGGTGGTGAGAGTGGAGCACGACTGTCTCCGTGGTGCAATCTGCTACTGCGTCGGCTGTTAACCAAAAGGTTGGAGATTTTAGCCCTCCCATGAGCCGTGTGTTGCTTTTTTTTCTTTGCACTGATATCTTTGTAGAAATGTTGTGACCGTGGTGAGAGTGGAGCACGACTGTCTCCGTGGCGCAATTGCCTAGCGTGTTCGGCTGTTAATCAAAAGCTTGGAGGTTCGAACCCTCCCATGAGCGGCGTGTCTCTTTTTTTCTTTGCGCTGATACCTTTGGAAAAATGTTCTGATGGTGGTGAGAGTGGAGCACGACTACCTCCGTGACGCAATCTGCTAGTGCGTCGACTGGTAAGCAAAAGGTTGGAGGTTCGAGCCCTCCCAAGAGCAGTGTGTCGCTTTTTTTTCTTGCGCTGGTAGCCTTGGAGAAACGTTCTGACGGTGGTGAGAGTGGAGCACGACTGTCTCTGTTGCGCAATTGGCTAGCGCTTTGGGCTGTTAACGAAAAGGTTGGAGGTTCGAACCCTCCCATGAGCAGTGTGTCTCTTTTTTTCTTTGCGCTGATAGCCTTGGAGAAACGTTCTGACGGTGGTGAGAGTGGAGCACGACTGTCTCTGTTGCGCAATTGGCTAGCGCGTTCGGCTGTTAACGAAAAGGTTGGAGGTTCGAACCCTCCCATGAGCGGTGTGTCTCTTTTTTTTTGCGCTGATACCTTTAGAAAAATGTTCTGATGGTGGTGAGAGTGGAGCACGACTACCTCCGTGACGCAATTCGCTAGCGCGTTCGGCTGTTAACCAAAAGGTTGGAGGATCGAGCCCTCGCGAGAGCGGTCTGTCTCTTTTTTTCTTTGCGCTGATTGCTTTGGAGAAATGTTCTGATGGTGGTGAGAGTGGAGCACGACTACTTCCGTGACGCAATTGGCTAGCGCGTTCGGCTGTTAATCAAAAGGTTGGAGGTTCGAGCTCTCCCAAGAGTGGTGTGTCTCTTTTTTTTTGCGCTGATAGCTTTGGAGAAATGTTCTGACGGTGGTGAGAGTGGAGCACGACTACTTCCGTGACGCAATTGGCTAGCGCGTTCGGCTGTTATTCAAAAGGTTGGAGGTTCGAGCCCTCCCAAGAGCGGTGTGTCTCATTTTTTTTCTTTGCGCTGATAGCTTTGGAGAAATGTTCCAACGGTGGTGAGAGTGGAGCATGACTGTCTCCGTCGCGCAATCTGCTAGTGCGTCGGCTGTTAACCAAAAGGTTGGAGATTCGAGCCCTCCCGAGAGCGGTGTGTCTCTTTTTTTTCTTTGCTCTGATAGCTTTGGAGATATGTTCTGACGGTGGTGAGAGTGGAGCACGACTACTTCCGTGACGCAATTGGCTAGCGCGTTCGGCTGTTAATCAAAAGGTTGGAGGTTCGAGCCCTCCCGAGAGCGGTGTGTCTCTTTTTTTTTCTTTGCGCTGATAGCTTTGGAGAAATGTTCTGACGGTGGTGAGAGTGGACCATGACGACTTCCGTGACGCAATTGGCTAGCGCGTTCGGCTGTTAACGATAAGGTTGGAGGTTCGAACCCTCCCATGAGCGGTGTGTTTTTTTTCTTTGCGCTGATACCTTTAAAAAATGTTCTGATGGTGGTGAGAGTGGAGCATGACTACCTCTGTGACGCAACTGGCTAGCACGTTCGGCTGTTCACCGAAAGGTTGGAGGTTTGAGCCCTCCCGAGAGCGGTGTGTCTCTATTTTTTTCTTTGCACTGATAGCTTTGGAGAAATGTTCTGACGGTGGTGAGAGTGGAGCACAACTGTTTCCGTTGCAGAATCGGCTAGCACGATCCACTGTTAACTGAAAGGTTGGAAGTTCAAGCCCTCCCGGGAGCAGTGTGTCGCTTTTTTCTTTGCGCTGACAGCTATGGAGAAATGTTCCGACAGTGGTGAGAGTGGAGCACGACTGTCTCCGTATCGCAATCTGCTAGTGCGTCGGCTGTTAAGCAAAGGGTTGGAGGTTCGAGCCCTCCCGGGAGCAGTGTGTCGCTTTTTTTCTTTGCACTGATATTTTAGAGAAGAGTTCTGACCATGGTGAGAGTGGAGCGCGAACTGTCTCCATGGCGCAATTGGCTAGCGCGTTGGGCTGTTAACCAAAAGGCTGGAGGTTCGAACCCTCCCATGATGGTGTGTCTCTTTTTTTTCTTCGCGCTGATACCTTTGGAAAAATGTTCTGATGGTGGTGAGAGTGGAGCACGACTACCTCCGTGACGCAATTGGCTAGCGCGTTCGGCTGTTGACCAATAGTGTGGAGGTTCGAGCCCTCCCGAGAGCGGTGTGTCTCTTTTTTTTTCTTTGCAATGATAGCTTTGGAGAAATGTTCTGACGGTGGTAAAAGTGGAGCAAGGCTGTCTCCGTGGCGCAATCTGCTAGTGCGTCGGCTGTTAAGCAAAAGGTTGGAGGTTCGAGCCTTCTCGAGAGCGGTGTGTCTCTTTTTTTTCTTTGTGCTGATAGCTTTGGAGAAATGTTCTGACGGTGGTGAGAGTGGAGCACGACTGTTTCCGTGGCATAATCGGCTAGCGCGATCAACTGTTATCAATAGGTTGGAGGTTCGAGCCCTCCCGAGAGCGGTGTGTCTCTTTTTTTTCTTTGCGCTGCTGGCTTTGGAGAAATGTTCTGACCGTGGTGACAGTGGAGCACGACCGTCTCCTTGGCGCAATTGGCTAGCGTGTTCGGCTGTTAACCAAAAAGTTGCAGGTTTGAACCCTGCCATGAGCGGTGTGTCTCTTTTTTTCTTTGCGCTGGTACCTTTGGAAAAATGTTTTGATGGTGGTGAGAGTGGAGCACGACTACCTCCGTGACGCAATTGGCTAGCGCGTTTAGCTGTTAACCAAAAGGTTGGAAGTTTGAGCCCTCCCGAGAGCGGTGTGTTTCTTTTTTTTTCTTTGCGCTGATAGCTTTGGAGAAATGTTCTGGTGGGGGTGAGAGTAGAGCACGACTACCTCCATGACGCAATTGGCTAGCGCGTTCGGCTGTTAACCAAAAGGTTGGAGGTGCCAGCCCTCCCGAAAGCGGTGTGTCTATTTTTTCTTTGCGCTGACAGCTATGGAGAAATGTTCCGAAAGTGATGAGAGTGGAGCACGACTGTCTCCGTGGCGCAACTGCTAGTGCGTCGGCTGTTAAGAAAAAGGTTGGAGGTTCGAGCCCTCCCAGGAGCAAAGGGTCGCTTTTTTTTCTTTGCGCTGATAGCCTTGGAGAAACGTTCTGACGGTGGTGAGAGTGGAGCACGACTGTCTCTGTTGCGCAATTGGCTAGCGCGTTGGGCTGTTAACGAAAAGTTTGGAGGTTCGAACCCTCCCAAGAGTGGTGTGTCTCTTTTTTTCTTTGCGCTGATACCTTTGGGAAAATGTTCTGATGGTGGTGAGAGTGGAGCACGACTACCTCCGTGACGCAATTGGCTAGCGCGTTTAGCTGTTGACCAAAAGTTTGGAGGTTCGAGCCCTCCCGAGAGCGGTGTGTCTCTTTTTTTTCTTTGCGCTGATAGCTTTGGAGAAATGTTCTGACGGTGGTAATAGTGGAGCAAGGCTGTCTCCGTGGCGCAATCTGATTGTGCTTCGGCTGTTAAGCAAAAGGTTGGAGGTTCGAGCCCTCCCGAGAGCGGTGTGTCTCTTTTTTTTTGCGCTAATAGCTTTGGAGAAATATTCTGACGGTGGTGAGAGTGGAGCACGACTGTTTCCGTGGCAGAATCGGCTAGCGCGATCAACTGTTATCAAAAAGGTTGGAGGTTCGAGCCCTCCCGAGAGCAGTGTGTCTTTTTTCTTTGCGCTGATAGCTTTGGAGAAATGTTCTGACGGTGGTGAGAGTGGAGCACGACTGTCTCCGTGGCGCAGTCTGCTAGTGCGTCGGCTGTTAACCAAAAGGTTGGAGGTTCGAGCCCTCCCAGGAGCAGTGTGTCGCTTTTTTTCTTTGCGCTGATAGCCTTGGAGAAACGTTCTGACGGTGGTGAGAGGGGAGCACGACTGTCTCTGTTGCGCAATTGGCTAGCGCGTTGGGCTGTTAACGAAAAGTTTGGAGGTTCGAACCCTCCCATGAGTGGTGTGTCTCTTTTTTTCTTTGCGCTGATACCTTTGGGAAAATGTTCTGATGGTGGTGAGAGTGGAGCACGACTACCTCCGTGACGCAATTGGCTAGCGCGTTCGGCTGTTAACCAAAAGGTTGGAGGTTTGAGCCCTCCCGTGAGCGGTGTGTCTCTTTTTTTTTCTTTGCGCTGATAGCTTTGGAGAAATGTTCTGGTGGGGGTGAGAGTGGAGCACGACTACTTCCGTGACGCAATTGGCTAGCGCGTTCGGGTGTTGACCAAAAGTTTGGAGGTTCGAGCCCTCCCGAGAGCGGTGTGTCTCTTTTTTTCTTTGCGCTGATAGCTTTGGAGAAATGTTCTGACGGTGGTGAGAGTGGAGCACGACTGTCTCCGTGGCGCAATCTGCTAGTGCGTCGGCTGTTAAGCAAAAGGTTTGAGGTTTGAGCCCTCCTGAGAGCGGTGTGTCTCTTTTTTTTCTTTGCGCTGATAGCTTTGGAGAAATGTTCTGACGGTGGTGAGAGTGGCACACGACTGTTTCCGTTGCAGAATCGGCTAGCGCGATCAACTGTTATCCAAAAGGTTGGAGGTTTGAGCCCTACCGAGAGCAGTGTGTCTCTTTTTTTTTCTCTGCGCTGATAGCTTTGGAGAAATGTTCTAACGGTGGTGAGAGTGGACAACGACTGTCTCCGTGGCGCAATCTGCTAGTGCTTCGGCTGTTAGCCAAAACTTTGGAGATTCGAGCCCTCCCATGAGCGGTGTGTCGCTTTTTTTTCTTTGCACTGATATCTTTGTAGAAGTGTTCTGACCATGGTGAGAGTGGAGCACGACTGTCTCCGTGGCGCGATTGGCTAGCGTGTTCGGCTGTTAACCAAAAGCTTGCAGGTTCGAACCCTGCCATGAGCGGTGTGTCTCTTTTTTTCTTTGCGCTGATACCTTTGGAAAAATGTTCTGATGGTGGTGAGAGTAGAGCACGACTACCTCCATGACACAATTGGCTAGCGCGTTCGGCTGTTAACCAAAAGGTTGGAGGTTCGAGCCCTCCCGAAAGCGGTGTTTCTCTTTTTCCTTTGTGCTGACAGCTATGGAGAAATGTTCCGACAGTGATGAGAGTGGAGCACGACTGTCTCCGTGGCGCAGTGTGCTAGTGCGTCGGCTGTTAAGCAAAAGGTTGGAGGTTCGAGGAATCCCGGGAGCAGTGTGTCGCTTTTTTTCTTTGCGCTGATAGCTTTGGAGAAACGTTCTGACGGTGGTGCGAGTGGAGCGCGGTTGGGTCCGTGGTGCAATGGCTAGCGCGATTGGCTGTTAACCAAAAGGTTGGAGGTTCGAGCCCTCCCATGAGCGGTGTGTCGCTTTTTTTTCTTTGCACTGATATCTTTGGAGAAGTGTTTGACCATGGTGAGAGTGGAGCACGAACTGTCTCCATGGCGCAATTGGCTAGCGCGTTGGGCTGTTAACCGAAAGGTTGCAGGTTCGAACCCTCCCATGAGCGGTGTGTCTCTTTTTTTCTTTGCGCTGACACCTTTGTAAAAATGTTCTGATTGTGGTGAGAGTGGAGCACGACTACCTCCGTGACGCAATCTGCTAGTGCGTCGGCTGTTAAGCAAAAGGTTGGAGGTGCGAGACCTCCCAGGAGCAGTGTGTCGCTTTTTTTCTTTGCGCTGATAGCTTTGGAGAAACGTTCTGACGGTGGTGACAGTGGAGCGCGGTTGGGTCCGTGGGGATGTGGCTAGCGCGATCGGCTGTTAACCAAAAGGTTGGAGGTTCGAGCCCTCCCATGAGCGGTGTGTCGCTTTTTCTTCTTTGCACTGATATCTTTAGAGAAGTGTTGTGACCGTGGTGAGAGTGGAGCACGACTGTCTCTGTGGCGCAATTGGCTAGCGCGTTAAGCTGTTAACCATAAGGTTGGAGGTTCGAATCCTCCCATGAGTGGTGTGTCTCTTTTTTTCTTTGCGCTGATACCTTTGGAAAAATGTTCTGATGGTGGTGAGAGTGGAAAACGACGGTCTCCATGGTGCAATTCGCTAGCGCGTTGGGCTGTTAACCAAAAGGTCGGAGGTTCGAACCCTCCCATGAGCGGTGTGTCTGTATTTTTCTTTGAACCGATACCTTTGAAAAAATGTTCTGATGGTGGTGAGAGTGGACCACGACAACCTCCGTGACGCAATTGGCTTGCGCGTTCGGCTGTTGACCAAAAGTTTGGAGGTTCGAGGCCTCCCGTGAGCGGTGTGTCTTTTTTTTTCTTTGCGCTGATAGCTTTGGAGAAATGTTCTGACGGTGGTAAAAGTGGAGCAAGGCTGTCTCCGTGGCGCAATCTGCTTGTGCGTCGGCTGTTAAGCAAAAGGTTGGAGGTTCGAGCCCTCTCGAGCGCGGTGTGTCTCTTTTTTTTCTTTGCACTAATAGCTTTGGAGAAATATTCTGACGGTGGTGAGAGTGGAGCACGACTGTTTCCGTGGCAGAATCGGCCAGCGCGATCAACTGTTATCAAAAAGGTTGGAGGTTCGAGCCCTCCCGAGAGCGGTGTGTCTTTTTTCTTTGCGCTGATAGCTTTGGAGAAATGTTCTGACGGTGGTGAGAGTGGACACGACTGTCTCCGTGGCGCAGTCTGCTAGTGCGTCGGCTGTTAACCAAAAGGTTGGAGGTTCGAGCCATCCCATGAGCGGTGTGTCGCTTTTTTTTTCTTTGCAATGATGTTTTTGTAGAAGTGTTCTGACCGTGGTGAGAGTGGAGCACGACTGTCTCCGTGGCGCAATTGGCTAGCGCGTTCGGCTGTTAACCAAAAGGTTGGAGGTTCGAGCCCTCCCACGAGTGGTGTGTCGCTTTTCTTTCTTTGCACTGATATCTTTGGAGAAGTGTTCTGACCGTGGTGGGAGTGGAGCACCACTGTCTCCGTTGGACGATTGGCTAGCGCGTTGGTCTGTTAATCAAAAGGATGGAGGTTCGAACCCTCCCAAAAGCGGTGTCTTTCTTTTTTTCTTTGCGCTGATACCTATGGAAAAATGTTCTGATGGTGGTGAGAGTGGAGCCCGACTACCTCCGTGACGCGATTGGCCAGCGCGTTCGGCTTTTGACCAAAAGTTTGGAGGTTCGAGCCCTCCCGAGAGCGGTGTGTCTCTTTTTTTTGCGCTGATAGCTTTGGAGAAATGTTCTGGTGGGGGTGAGAGTGGAGCACGACTACTTTCGTGACGCAATTGGCTAGGGTGTTCGGGTGTTGACCAAAAGTTTGGAGGTTCGAGCCCTCCCGAGAGCGGTGTGTCTCTTTTCTTCTTTGCGCTGATAGCTTTGGAGAAATGTTCTGACGGTGGTGAGAGTGGAGCACGACTGCCTCCGTGGCGCAATCTGCTAGTGCGTCGGCTGTTAAGCAAAAGGTTTGAGATTCGAGCCCTCCTGAGAGCGGTGTGTCTCTTTTTTTTTCTTTGCGCTGATAGCTTTGGAGAAATGTTCTGACGGTGGTGAGAGTGGCGCACGACTCTTTCCGTTGCAGAATCGGCTAGCGCGATCAACTGTTATCCAAAATTTTGGAGGTTCGAGCCCTCCCGAGAGCAGTGTGTCTCTTTTTTTTTCTTTGCGCTGATAGCTTTGGAGAAATGTTCCAACGGTGGCGAGAGTGGAGCACGACTACCTCCGTGACGCAATCTGCTAGTGCGTCGGCTGTTAAGCAAAAGGTTGGAGGTTCGAGACCTCCCAGGAGCAGTGTGTCGCTTTTTTTCTTTGCGCTGATAGCCTTGGAGAAACGTTCTGACGGTGGTGAGAGTGGAGCACGACTGTCTCTGTTGCGCAGTCTGCTAGTGCGTCGGCTGTTAAGCAAAAGGATGGAGGTTCGAGCCCTCCCGGGAGCAGTGTGTCGCTTTTTTACTTTGCGCTGATAGCTTTGGAGAAACGTTCTGACGGTGGTGCGAGTGGAGCGCGGTTGGGTCCGTGGTGCAATGGCTAGCGCGATTGGCTGTTAACCAAAAGTTTGAAGGTTCGAGCCCTCCCAAGAGCGGTGTGTCGCTTTTTTTTCTTTGCACTGATATCTTTGGAGAAGTGTTCTGACCATGGTGAGAGTGGAGCACGAACTGTCTCCATGGCGCAATTGGCTAGCGCGTTGGGCTGTTAACCAAAAGGCTGGAGGTTCGAAAACTCCCATGAGCGGTGTGTCTCTTTCTTTCTTCGCGCTGATACCTTTGGAAAAATGTTCTGATGGTGGTGAGAGTGGAGCACGACTACTTCCGTGATGCAATTGGCTAGCGCGTTCGGCTGTTAATCAAAAGGTTGGAAGTTCGAGCCCTCCCGAGAGCGGTGTGTCACTTTTTTTTTCTTTGCGCTGATAGCTTTGAAGAAATGTTCCGACAGTGATGAGAGTGGAGCACGACTGTCTCCGTGGCGCAGTCTGCTAGCGCGATCGGCTGTTAATCATAAGGTTGGAGGTTCGAACCCTCCCATGAGCGGTGTGTTTTTTTTCTTTGCGCTGATACCTTTGGAAAAATGTTCTGATGGTGGTGAGAGTGGAGCACGACTACCTCCGTGACGCAATTGGCTAGCACGTTCGGCTGTTCACCAAAAGGTTGGAGGTTCGAGCCCTCCGGAGAGCGGTGTGTCTCTTTTTTTTTCTTTGCACTGATAGCTTTGGAGAAATGTTCTGACGGTGGTGAGAGTGGATCACGGCTGTTTCCGTTGCAGAATCGGCTAGCATGATCCACTGTTAACTGCAAGGTTGGAAGTTCAAGACCTCCCGGGAGCAGTGTGTCGCTTTTTTCTTTGCGCTGACAGCTGTGGAGAAATGTTCTGACGGTGGTGAGAGTAGAGCACGACTGTCTACGTGGCGCAGTTGGCTAGCGCAATCAGCTGTTTACCGAAAGGTTGGAGGTTCGAGCCCTCCCGGGAGCGGCATTTCGCTTTTTTCTTTGCGCTGACAGCTATGGAGAAATGTTCCGACAGTGGTGAGAGTGGAGCACGACTGTCTCCGTATCGCAATCTGCTAGTGCGTCGGCTGTTAATCAAAAGGTTGCAGGTTCGAGCCCTCCCGGGAGCAGTGTGTCGCTTTTTTTCTTTGCGCTGATAGCTTTGGAGAAACGTTCTGACGGTGGTGACAGTGGAGCGCGGTTGGGTCCGTGGGGATGTGGCTAGCGCGATCGGCTGTTAACCAAAAGGTTGGAGGTTCGAGCCCTCCCATGAGCGGTGTGTCGCTTTTTCTTCTTTGCACTGATATCTTTAGAGAAGTGTTCTGACCGTGGTGAGAGTGGAGCACGACTGTCTCTGTGGCGCAATTGGCTAGCGCGTTAAGCTGTTAACCATAAGGTTGGAGGTTCGAAACCTCCCATGAGTGGTGTGTCTCTTTTTTTCTTTGCGCTGATACCTTTGGAAAAATGTTCTGATGGTGGTGAGAGTGGAAAACGACTGTCTCCATGGTGCAATTCGCTAGCGCGTTAGGCTGTTAACCAAAAGGTCGGAGGTTCGAACCCTCCCATGAGCGGTGTGTCTGTATATTTCTTTGAACCGATACCTTTGAAAAAATGTTCTGATGGTGGTGAGAGTGGAGCACGACAACCTCCGTGACGCAATTGGCTTGCGCGTTCGGCTGTTGACCAAAAGTTTGGAGGTTCGAGCCCTCCCGTGAGCGGTGTGTCTTTTTTTTTCTTTGCGCTGATAGCTTTGGAGAAATGTTCTGACGGTGGTAAAAGTGGAGCAAGGCTGTCTCCGTGGCGCAATCTGCTAGTGCGTCGGCTGTTAAGCAAAAGGTTGGAGGTTCGAGCCCTCTCGAGCGCGGTGTGTCTCTTTTTTTTCTTTGCACTAATAGCTTTGGAGAAATATTCTGACGGTGGTGAGAGTGGAGCACGACTGTTTCCGTGGCAGAATCGGCTAGCGCGATCAACTGTTATCAAAAAGGTTGGAGGTTCGAGCCCTCCCGAGAGCGGTGTGTCTTTTTTCTTTGCGCTGATAGCTTTGGAGAAATGTTCTGACGGTGGTGAGAGTGGAGCACGACTGTCTCCGTGGCGCAGTCTGCTAGTGCGTCGGCTGTTAACCAAAAGGTTGGAGGTTCGAGCCCTCCCATGAGCGGTGTGTCGCTTTTTTTTCTTTGCACTGATGTCTTTGTAGAAGTGTTCTGACCGTGGTGAGAGTGGAGCACGACTGTCTCCGTGGCGCAATTCGCTAGCGCGTTCGGCTGTTAACCAAAAGGTTGGAGGTTCGAGCCCTCCCACGAGTGGTGTGTCGCTTTTTTTTTCTTTGCACTGATATCTTTGGAGAAGTGTTCTGACCGTTGTGGGAGTGGAGCACCACTGTCTCCGTTGGACGATTGGCTAGCGCGTTGGTCTGTTAATCAAAAGGATGGAGGTTCGAACCCTCCCAAAAGCGGTGTCTTTCTTTTTTTCTTTGCGCTGATACCTATGGAAAAATGTTCTGATGGTGGTGAGAGTGGAGCCCGACTACCTCCGTGACGCGATTGGCCAGCGCGTTTGGCTTTTGATCAAAAGTTTGGAGGTTCGAGCCCTCCCGAGAGCGGTGTGTCTCTTTTTTTTGCGCTGATAGCTTTGGAGAAATGTTCTGGTGGGGGTGAGAGTGGAGCACGACTACTTTCGTGACGCAATTGGCTAGGGTGTTCGGGTGTTGACCAAAAGTTTGGAGGTTCGAGCCCTCCCGAGAGCGGTGTGTCTCTTTTCTTCTCTGCGCTGATAGCTTTGGAGAAATGTTCTGACGATGGTGAGAGTGGAGCACGACTGTCTCCGTGGCGCAATCTGCTAGTGCGTCGGCTGTTAAGCAAAAGGTTGGAGGTTCGAGACCTCCCAGGAGCAGTGTGTCGCTTTTTTTCTTTGCGCTGATAGCCTTGGAGAAACGTTCTGACGGTGGTGAGAGTGGAGCACGACTGTCTCTGTTGCGCAATTCGCTAGCGCGTTGGGCTGTTAAAGAAAAAGTTGGAGATTCGAAACCTCCCATGAGCGGTGTGTCTCTTTTTTTCTTTGCGCTGATACCTTTGGAAAAATGTTCTGATGGTGGTGAGAGAGGAGCACGACTACCTCAATGACGCAATTGGCTAGCGCGTTCGGCTGTTAACCAAAAGGTTGGAGGTACGAGCCCTCCCAAGAGCGGTGTGTCTCTTCTTTTTCTTTGCGCTGATACCTTTGGAGAAATGTTCTGATGGTGGTGAGAGTGGAGCACGACTACTTCCATGACGCAATCGGCTAGCGCATTCGGCTGTTAATCAAAAGGTTGGAGGTTCGAGCCCTCCCGAAAGCGGTGTGATCCTTTTTTTTCTTTGCGCTGATAGCTTTGGAGAAATGTTCTGACGGTGGTGAGAGTGGAGCGCGACTGTCTCCGTGGCGCAGTCTGCTAGTGCGTCGGCTGTTAAGCAAAAGGTTGGAGGTTCGAGCCCTCCCGGGAGCAGTGTGTCGCTTTTTTTCTTTGCGCTGATAGCTTTGGAGAAACGTTCTGACGGTGGTGCGAGTGGAGCGCGGTTGGGTCCGTGGTGCAATGGCTAGCGCGATTGGCTGTTAACCAAAAGTTTGAAGGTTCGAGCCCTCCCATGAGCGGTGTGTCGCTTTTTTTTCTTTGCACTGATATCTTTGGAGAAGTGTTCTGACCATGGTGAGAGTGGAGCGCGAACTGTCTCCATGGCGCAATTGGCTAGCGCGTTGGGCTGTTAACCAAAAGGCTGGAGGTTCGAAAACTCCCATGAGCGGTGTGTCTCTTTCTTTCTTCGCGCTGATACCTTTGGAAAAATGTTCTGATGGTGGTGAGAGTGGAGCACGACTACTTCCGTGATGCAATTGGCTAGCGCGTTCGGCTGTTAATCAAAAGGTTGGAAGTTCGAGCCCTCCCGAGAGCGGTGTGTCTCTTTTTTTTTCTTTGCGCTGATAGCTTTGAAGAAATGTTCTGACGGTGGTGAGAGTGGAGCGCGACTGTCTGCGTAGCGCAGTCTGCTAGTGCGTCGGCGGTTAAGCAAAATGTTGGAGGTTCGAGCCCTCCCGGGAGCGGTGTGTCTGTATTTTTCTTTTAACCGATACCTTTGAAAAAATGTTCTGATGATAGTGAGAGTGGAGCACGACAACCTCCGTGACGCAATTGGCTTGCGCGTTCGGCTGTTGACCAAAAGTTTGGAGGGTTGAGCCCTCCCGTGAGCGGTGTGTCTCTTTTTTTTCTTTGCGCTGATTGCTTTGGAGAAATGTTCTGACGGTGGTAAAAGTGGAGCAAGGCTGTCTCCGTGGCGCAATCTGCTAGTGCGTCGGCTGTTAAGCAGAAGGTTGGAGGTTCGAGCCCTCTCGAGAGCGGTGTGTCTCTTTTTTTTCTTTGCGCTAATAGCTTTGGAGAAATATTCTGACGGTGGTGAGAGTGGAGCACGACTACCTCCGTGACGCAATCTGCTAGTGCGTCGGCTGTTAAGCAAAAGGTTGGAGGTTCGAGACCTCCCAGGAGCAGTGTGTCGCTTTTTTTCTTTGCGCTGATAGCCTTGGAGAAACGTTCTGACGGTGGTGAGAGTGGAGCACGACTGTCTCCGTGGCGCGATTGGCTAGCGTGTTCGGCTGTTAACCAAAAGGTTGCAGGTTCGAACCCTGCCATGAGCGGTGTGTCTCTTTTTTTCTTAGCGCTGATACCTTTGGAAAAATGTTCTGATGGTGGTGAGAGTAGAGCACGACTACCTCCATGACGCAGTTGGCTAGCGCGTTCGGCTGTTAACCAAAAGGTTGGAGGTTCGAGCCCTCCCGAAAGCGGTGTGTCTCTTTTTCCTTTGCGCTGACAGCTATGGAGAAATGTTCCGACAGTGATGAGAGTGGAGCACGACTGTCTCCGTGGCGCAGTCTGCTAGTGCGTCGGCTGTTAAGCAAAAGGTTGGAGGTTCGAGCAATCCCGGGAGCAGTGTGTCGCTTTTTTTCTTTGCGCTGATAGCTTTGGAGAAACGTTCTGACGGTGGTGCGAGTGGAGCGCGGTTGGGTCCGTGGTGCAATGGCTAGCGCCATTGGCTGTTAACCAAAAGGTTGGAGGTTCGAGCCCTTCCATGAGCGGTGTGTCGCTTTTTTTTCTTTGCACTGATATCTTTGGAGAAGTGTTCTGACCATGGTGAGAGTGGAGCACGAACTGTCTCCATGGCGCAATTGGCTAGCGCCTTGGGCTGTTAACCGAAAGGTTGCAGGTTCGAACCCTCCCATGAGCGGTGTGTCTCTTTTTTTCTTTGCGCTGACACCTTTGTAAAAATGTTCTGATGGTGGTGAGAGTGGAGCACGACTACCTCCGTGACGCAATCTGCTAGTGCGTCGGCTGTTAAGCAAAAGGTTGGAGGTGCGAGACCTCCCAGGAGCAGTGTGTCGCTTTTTTTCTTTGCGCTGATAGCCTTGGGGAAACGTTCTGACGGTGGTAAAAGTGGAGCAAGGCTGTCTCCGTGGCGCAATCTGCTAGTGCGTCGGCTGTTAAGCAAAAGGTTGGAGGTGCGAGACCTCCCAGGAGCAGTGTGTCGCTTTTTTTCTTTGCGCTGATAGCTTTGGAGAAATGTTCTGACGGTGGTAAAAGTGGAGCAAGGCTGTCTCCGTGGCGCAATCTGCTAGCGCGATCGGCTGTTTACCGAAAGGTTGGAGGTTCGAGCCCTCCCGGGAGCGGCATTTCGCTTTTTTCTTTGCGCTGACAGCTATGGAGAAATGTTCCGACAGTGGTGAGAGTGGAGCACGACTGTCTCCGTATCGCAATCTGCTAGTGCGTCGGCTGTTAATCAAAAGGTTGGAGGGTCGAGCCCTCCCGGGAGCAGTGTGTCGCTTTTTTTCTTTGCGCTGATAGCTTTGGAGAAACGTTCTGACGGTGGTGACAGTGGAGCGCGGTTGGGTCCGTGGGGATGTGGCTAGCGCGATCGGCTGTTAACCAAAAGGTTGGAGGTTCGAGCCCTCTCATGAGCGGTGTGTCGCTTTTTCTTCTTTGCACTGATATCTTTGGAGAAGTGTTCTGACCGTGGTGAGAGTGGAGCACGACTGTCTCTGTGGCGCAATTGGCTAGCGCGTTAAGCTGTTAACCATAAGGTTGGAGGTTCGAATCCTCCCATGAGTGGTGTGTCTCTTTTTTTCTTTGCGCTGATACCTTTGGAAAAATGTTCTGATGGTGGTGAGACTGGAAAACGACTGTCTCCATGGTGCAATTCGCTAGCGCGTTGGGCTGTTAACCAAAAGGTCGGAGGTTCGAACCCTCCCATGAGCGGTGTGTCTGTATTTTTCTTTGAACCGATACCTTTGAAAAAATGTTCTGATGGTGGTGAGAGTGGAGCACGACAGCCTCCGTGACACAATAGGCTTGCGCGTTCGGCTGTTGACCAAAAGTTTGGAGGTTCGAGCCCTCCCGTGAGCGGTGTGTCTCTTTTTTTTTCTTTGCGCTGATAGCTTTGGAGAAATGTTCTGACGGTGGTAAAAGTGGAGCAAGGCTGTCTCCGTGGCGCAATCTGCTAGTGCGTCGGCTGTTAAGCAAAAGGTTGGAGGTTCGAGCCCTCTCGAGCGCGGTGTGTCTCTTTTTTTTCTTTGCACTAATAGCTTTGGAGAAATATTCTGACGGTGGTGAGAGTGGAGCACGACTGTTTCCGTGGCAGAATCGGCTAGCGCGATCAACTGTTATCAAAAAGGTTGGAGGTTCGAGCCCTACCGAGAGCGGTGTGTCTTTTTTCTTTGCGCTGATAGCTTCGGAGAAATGTTCTGACGGTGGTGAGAGTGGAGCACGACTGTCTCCGTGGCTAAATTGGCTAGCGCGTTCGGCTGTTAACCAAAAGGTTGGAGGTTCGAGCCCTCCCACGAGTGGTGTATCGCTTTTTTTTCTTTGCACTGATATCTTTGGAGAAGTGTTCTGACCGTGGTGGGAGTGGAGCACGACTGTCTCCGTTGGACGATTGGCTAGCGCGTTGGTCTGTTAACCAAAAGGATGGAGGTTCGAACCCTCCCAAAAGCGGTGTCTCTCTTTTTTTCTTTGCGCTGATACCTATGTAAAAATGTTCTGATGGTGGTGAGAGTGGAGCACGACTACCTCCGTGACGCAATTGGCTAGCGCGTTCGGCTTTTGACCAAAAGTTTGGAGGTTCGAGCCCTCCCGAGAGCGGTGTGTCTCTTTTTTTTGCGCTGATAGCTTTGGAGAAATGTTCTGGTGGGGGTGAGAGTGGAGCACGACTACTTTCGTGACGCAATTGGCTAGGGTGTTCGGGTGTTGACCAAAAGTTTGGAGGTTCGAGCCCTCCCGAGAGCGGTGTGTCTCTTTTCTTCTTTGCGCTGATAGCTTTGGAGAAATGTTCTGACGGTGGTGAGAGTGGAGCACGACTGTCTCCGTGGCGCAATCTGCTAGTGCGTCGGCTGTTAAGCAAAAGGTTTGAGATTCGAGCCCTCCTGAGAGCGGTGTGTATCTTTTTTTTTCTTTGCGCTGATAGCTTTGGAGAAATGTTCTGACGGTGGTGAGAGTGGCGCACGACTCTTTCCGTTGCAGAATCGGCTAGCGCGATCAACTGTTATCCAAAAGGTTGGAGGTTCGAGCCCTCCCGAGAGCAGTGTGTCTCTTTTTTTTTCTTTGCGCTGATAGCTTTCGAGAAATGTTCCAACGGTGGTGAGAGTGGAGCACGACTACCTCCGTGACGCAATCTGCTAGTGCGTCGGCTGTTAAGCAAAAGGTTGGAGGTTCGAGACCTCCCAGGAGTGGTGTGTCGCTTTTTTTTCTTTGCACTGATATCTTTGGAGAAGTGTTCTGACCGTGGTGGGAGTGGAGCACGACTGTCTCCGTTGGACGATTGGCTAGCGCGTTGGTCTGTTAACCAAAAGGATGGAGGTTCGAACCCTCCCAAAAGCGGTGTCTCTCTTTTTTTCTTTGCGCTGATACCTATGGAAAAATGTTCTGATGGTGGTGAGAGTGGAGCACGACTACCTCCGTGACGCAATTGGCTAGCGCGTTCGGCTTTTGACCAAAAGTTTTGAGGTTCGAGCCCTCCCGAGAGCGGTGTGTCTCTTTTTTTTGCGCTGATATTTTGGAGAAATGTTCTGGTGGGGGTGAGAGTGGAGCACGACTACTTTCGTGACGCAATTGGCTAGGGTGATCGGGTGTTGACCAAAAGTTTGGAGGTTCGAGCCCTCCCGAGAGCGGTGTGTCTCTTTTCTTCTTTGCGCTGATAGCTTTGGAGAAATGTTCTAACGGTGGTGAGAGTGTAGCACGACTGTCTCCGTGGCGCAATCTGCTAGTGCGTCGGCTGTTAAGCAAAAGGTTTGAGATTCGAGCCCTCCCGAGAGCAGTTTGTCTGTTTTTTTTTTCTTTGCGCTGATAGCTTTGGAGAAATGTTCCAACGGTGGTGAGAGTGGAGCACGACTACCTCCGTGACGCAATCTGCTAGTGCGTCGGCTGTTAAGCAAAAGGTTGGAGGTTCGAGACCTCCCAGGAGCAGTGTGTCGCTTTTTTTCTTTGCGCTGATAGCCTTGGAGAAACGTTCTGACGGTGGTCAGAGTGGAGCACGACTGTCTCTGTTGCGCAATTCGCTAGCGCGTTGGGCTGTTAACGAAAAGGTTGGAGGTTCGAACCCTCCCATGAGCGGTGTGTCTCTTTTTTTCTTTGCGCTGATACCTTTGGAAAAATTTTCTGATGGTGGTGAGAGAGGAGCACGACTACCTCCGTGACGCAATTGGCTAGCGCGTTCGGCTGTTAACCAAAAGGTTGGAGGTACGAGCACTCCCAAGAGCGGTGTGTCTCTTCTTTTTCTTTGCGCTGATAGCTTTGGAGAAATGTTCTGATGGTGGTGAGAGTGGAGCACGACTACTTCCATGACGCAATTGGCTAGCGCATTCGGCTGTTAATCAAAAGGTTGGAGGTTCGAGCCCTCCCGAAAGCTGTGTGATCCTTTTTTTTCTTTGCGCTGATAGCTTTGGAGAAATGTTCTGACGGTGGTGAGAGTGGAGCGCGACTGTCTCCGTGGCGCAGTCTGCTAGTGCGTCGGCTGTTAAGCAAAATGTTGGAGGTTCGAGCCCTCCCGGGAGCAGTGTGTCGCTTTTTTTCTTTGCGCTGATAGCTTTGGAGAAACGTTCTGACGGTGGTGCGAGTGGAGCGCGGTTGGGTCCGTGGTGCAATGGCTAGCGCGATTGGCTGTTAACCAAAAGGTTGAAGGTTCGAGCCCTCCCATGAGCGGTGTGTCGCTTTTTTTTCTTTGCACTGATATCTTTGGAGAAGTGTTCTGACCATGGTGAGAGTGGAGCGCGAACTGTCTCCATGGCGCAATTGGCTAGCGCGTTGGGCTGTTAACCAAAAGGCTGGAGGTTCGAAAACTCCCATGAGCGGTGTGTCTCTTTTTTTTTCTTTGCGCTGATAGCTTTGGAGAAATGTTCTGACGGTGGTGAGAGTGTCGCACGACTGTTTCCGTTGCAGAATCGGCTAGCGCGATCAACTGTTATCCAAAAGGTTGGAGGTTCGAGCCCTCCCGAGAGCAGTGTGTCTCTTTTTTTTCTTTGCGCTGATAGCTTTGGAGAAATGTTCCAACGGTGGTGAGAGTGGAGCACGACTACCTCCGTGACGCAATCTGCTAGTGCGTCGGCTGTTAAGCAAAAGGTTGGAGGTTCGAGACCTCCCAGGAGCAGTGTGTCGCTTTTTTTCTTTGCGCTGATAGCCTTGGAGAAACGTTCTGACGGTGGTCAGAGTGGAGCACGACTGTCTCTGTTGCGCAATTCGCTAGCGCGTTGGGCTGTTAACGAAAAGGTTGGAGGTTCGAACCCTCCCATGAGCGGTGTGTCTCTTTTTTTCTTTGCGCTGATACCTTTGGAAAAATTTTCTGATGGTGGTGAGAGAGGAGCACGACTACCTCCGTGACGCAATTGGCTAGCGCGTTCGGCTGTTAACCAAAAGGTTGGAGGTACGAGCCCTCCCAAGAGCGGTGTGTCTCTTCTTTTTCTTTGCGCTGATAGCTTTGGAGAAATGTTCTGATGGTGGTGAGAGTTGAGCACGACTACTTCCATGACGCAATTGGCTAGCGCATTCGGCTGTTAATCAAAAGGTTGGAGGTTCGAGCCCTCCCGAAAGCGGTGTGATCCTTTTTTTTTCTTTGCGCTGATAGCTTTGGAGAAATGTTCTGACGGTGGTGAGAGTGGAGCGCGACTGTCTCCGTGGCGCAGTCTGCTAGTGCGTCGGCTGTTAAGCAAAAGGTTGGAGGTTCGAGCCCTCCCGGGAGCAGTGTGTCGCTTTTTTTCTTTGCGCTGATAGCTTTGGAGAAACGTTCTGACGGTGGTGCGAGTGGAGCGCGGTTGGGTCCGTGGTGCAATGGCTAGCGCGATTGGCTGTTAACCAAAAGGTTGAAGGTTCGAGCCCTCCCATGAGCGGTGTGTCGCTTTTTTTTCTTTGCACTGATATCTTTGGAGAAGTGTTCTGACCATGGTGAGAGTGGAGCGCGAACTGTCTCCATGGCGCAATTGGCTAGCGCGTTGGGCTGTTAACCAAAAGGCTGGAGGTTCGAAAACTCCCATGAGCGGTGTGTCTCTTTCTTTCTTCGCGCTGATACCTTTGGAAAAATGTTCTGATGGTGGTGAGAGTGGAGCACGACTACTTCCGTGATGCAATTGGCTAGCGCGTTCGGCTGTTAATCAAAAGGTTGGAAGTTCGAGCCCTCCAGAGAGCGGTGTGTCTCTTTTTTTTCTTTGCGCTGATAGCTTTGAAGAAATGTTCTGACGGTGGTGAGAGTGGAGCGCGACTGTCTGCGTAGCGCAGTCTGCTAGTGCGTCGGCGGTTAAGCAAAATGTTGGAGGTTCGAGCCCTCCCGGGAGCTGTGTGTCGCTTTTTTTCTTTGCGCTGATAGGTTTGGAGAAACGTTCTGATGGTGGTGAGAGTGGAGCGCGGTTGGGTCCGTGGTGCAATGGCTAGCGCGATTGACTGTTAACCAAAAGGTTCGAGGTTCGAGCCCTCCAATGAGCGGTGTGTCGCTTTTTTTTCTTTGCTTTGATATCTTTGGAGAACTGTTCTGACCATGGTGAGAGTGGAGCACGAACTGTCTCCGTGGCGCAATTGGCTAGCGCGTTGGGCTGTTAACCAAAAGGCTGGAGGTTCGAACCCTCCCATGAGCGGTGTGTCTCTTTTTTTCTTTGCGCTGATACCTTTGGAAAATGTTCTGATGGTGGTGAGAGCGGAGCACGACTACCTCCGTGACGCAATTGGCTAGCGCGTTCGGCTGTTGACCAAAAGTTTGGAGGTTCGAGCCCTCCCGAGAGCGGTGTGTCTCTTTTTTTTTCTTTGCGCTGATAGCTTTGGAGAAATGTTCTGACGGTGGTAAAAGTGGAGGAAGGCTGTCTCCGTGGCGCAATCTGCTAGTGCGTCGGCTGTTAAGCAAAAGGTTGGAGGTTCGAGCCTTCCCGAGAGCGGTGTGTCTCTTTTTTTTTTCTTTGCGCTAATAGCTTTGGAGAAATATTCTGACGGTGGTGAGAGTGGAGCACGACTGTTTCCGTGGCAGAATCAGCTAGCGCGATCAACTGTTATCAAAAAAGGTTGGAGGTTCGAGCCCTCCCGAGAGCGGTGTGTCTCTTTTTTTTTTTCTTTCCGCTGATAGCTTTGGAGAAATGTTCTAACGGTGGTGAGAGTGGAGCACGACTGTCTCTGGGGCGCAATCTGCTAGTGCGTCGGCTGTTAACCAAAAGGTTGGAGGTTCGAGCCCTCCCATGAGCGGTGTGTCGCTTTTTTTTCTTTGCACTGATGTCTTTGTAGAAGTGTTCTGACCGTGGTGAGAGTGGAGCACGACTGTCTCCGTGGCGCCGTGGCGCAATTGGCTAGCGCGTTCTGCTGTTAACCAAAAGGTTGGAGGTTCGAGCCCTCCCACGAGTGGTGTGTCGCTTTTTTTTCTTTGCACTGATATCTTTGGAGAAGTGTTCTGACCGTGGTGGGAGTGGAGCACGACTGTCTCCGTTGGACGATTGGCTAGCGCGTTGGTCTGTTAACCAAAAGGATGGAGGTTCGAACCCTCCCAAAAGCGGTGTCTCTCTTTTTTTCTTTGCGCTGATACCTATGGAAAGATGTTCTGATTGTGGTGAAAGTGGAGCATGACTACCTGCGTGACGCAATTGGCTAGCGCGTTCGGCTGATAACGAAAAGGTTGGAGGTTCTACCCCTCCCGAGAGCGGTGTGTCTCTTTTTTCTTTGCGCTGACAGCTATGGAGAAATGTTCCGACAGTGGTGAGAGTGGAGCACGACTGTCTTCGTGGCACAATCTGCTAGTTTGTCGGCTGTTAAGCAAAAGGTTGGAGGTTCGAGCCCTCCCCGGGAGCAGCGTGTCGCTTTTTTTCTTTGCGCTAATAGCTTTGGAGAAACGTTCTCACGGTGGTGAGAGTGGACCGCGGTTGGGTCCATAGTGCAATGGCTAGCACGATTGGTTGTTAACCAAAAGGTTGGAGGTTCTTGCCCTCCCATGAGCGGTGTGTCACTTTTTTTCTTTGCACTGATATCTTTGAAAAAGTGTTGTGACCGTGATGAGAGTGGAGCACGACTGTTTTGTGGCGCAATTGGCTAGCGCGTTGGGCTGTTATCCAAAAGGTTGGAGGTTGGAACCCTCCCGTGAGCGGTGTGTCTCTTTTTTTCTTTGCACTGATAGCTTTGGAGAAATGTTCTGACGGTGGTGAGAGTGGAGCACGACTGTTTCCGTTGCAGAATCGGCTAGCACGATCCACTGTTTACTGAAAGCTTGGAGGTTCGAGCCCTCCCGAGAGCGGTGTGTCTCTTTTTTTGCGCTAATAGCTTTGGAGATATATTCTGACGGTGGTGAGAGTGGAGCACGACTGTTTCCGTGGCAGAATCGGCTAGCGCGATCGACTGTTATCAAAAAGGTTGGAGGTTCGAGCCCTCCCGAGAGCAGTGTGTCTTTTTTCTTTGCGCTGATAGCTTTGGAGAAATGTTCTGACGGTGGTGAGAGTGGAGCACGACTGTCTCCGTGGCTCAGTCTGCTAGTGCGTCGGCTGTTAACCAAAAGGTTGGAGGTTCGAGCCCTCCCATGAGCGGTGTGTCGCTTTTTTTTCTTTGCACTGATGTCTTTGTAGAAGTGTTCTGACCGTGGTGAGAGTGGAGCACGACTGTCTCCGTGGCGCAACTGCTAGTGCGTCGGCTGTTAAGCAAAAGGTTGGAGGTTCGAGCCGTCCCAGGAGCGGTGTGTCGCTTTTTTTCTTTGCGCTGATAGCTTTGGAGAAACGTTCTGACAGTGGTGAGAGGGGAGCACGACTGTCTTTGTTGCGCAATTGGCTAGCGCGTTGGGCTGTTAACGAAAAGTTTGGAGGTTCGAACCCTCCCATGAGTGGTGTGTCTCTTTTTTTCTTTGCGCTGATACCTTTGGGAAAATGTTCTGATGGTGGTGAGAGTGGAGCACGACTACCTCCGTGACGCAATTGGCTAGCGCGTTTGGCTGTTAACCAAAAGGTTGGAGGTTTGAGCCCTCCCGAGAGCGGTGTGTCTCTTTTTTTTCTTTGCGCTGATAGCTTTGGAGAAATGTTCTGGTGGGGGTGAGAGTGGAGCACGACTACTTCCGTGACGCAATTGGCTAGCGCGTTCGGGTGTTGACCAAAAGTTTGGAGGTTCGAGCCCTCCCGAGAGCGGTGTGTCTCTTTTTTTCTTTGCGCTGATAGCTTTGGAGAAATGTTCTGACGGTGGTGAGAGTGGAGCACGACTGTCTCCGTGGCGCAATCTGCTAGTGCGTCGGCTGTTAAGCAAAAGGTTTGAGGTTTGAGCCCTCCTGAGAGCGGTGTGTCTCTTTTTTTTCTTTGCGCTGATAGCTTTGAAGAAATGTTCTGACGGTGGTGAGAGTGGAGCGCGACTGTCTGCGTAGCGCAGTCTGCTAGTGCATCGGCGGTTAAGCAAAATGTTGGAGGTTCGAGCCCTCCCGGGAGCAGTGTGTCGCTTTTTTTCTTTGCGCTGATAGGTTTGGAGAAACGTTCTGATGGTGGTGAGAGTGGAGCGCGGTTGGGTCCGTGGTGCAATGGCTAGCGCGATTGACTGTTAACCAAAAGGTTGGAGGTTCGAGCCCTCCAATGAGCGGTGTGTCACTTTTTTTTCTTTGCTTTGATATCTTTGGAGAACTGTTCTGACCATGGTGAGAGTGGAGCACGAACTGTCTCCGTGGCGCAATTGGCTAGCGCGTTGGGCTGTTAACCAAAAGGCTGGAGGTTCGAACCCTCCCATGAGTGGTGTGTCTCTTTTTTTCTTTGCGCTGATACCTTTGGAAAATGTTCTGATGGTGGTGAGAGCGGAGCACGACTACCTCCGTGACGCAATTGGCTAGCGCGTTCGGCTGTTGACCAAAAGTTTGGAGGTTCGAGCCCTCCCGAGAGCGGTGTGTGTCTTTTTTTTTCTTTGCGCTGATAGCTTTGGAGAAATGTTCTGACGGTGGTAAAAGTGGAGGAAGGCTGTCTCCGTGGCGCAATCTGCTAGTGCGTCGGCTGTTAAGCAAAAGGTTGGAGGTTCGAGCCTTCCCGAGAGCGGTGTGTCTCTTTTTTTTCTTTGCGCTAATAGCTTTGGAGAAATATTCTGACGGTGGTGAGAGTGGAGCACGACTGTTTCCGTGGCAGAATCAGCTAGCGCGATCAACTGTTATCAAAAAAGGTTGGAGGTTCGAGCCCTCCCGAGAGCGGTGTGTCTTTTTTCTTTGCGCTGATAGCTTCGGAGAAATGTTCTGACGGTGGTGAGAGTGGAGCACGACTGTCTCCGTGGCGCAGTCTGCTAGTGCGTCGGCTGTTAACCAAAAGGTTGGAGGTTCGAGCCCTCCCATGAGCGGTGTGTCGCTTTTTTTTCTTTGCACTGATGTCTTTGTAGAAGTGTTCTGACCGTGGTGAGAGTGGAGCACGACTGTCTCCGTGGCGCAATTGGCTAGCGCGTTCTGCTGTTAACCAAAAGGTTGGAGGTTCGAGCCCTCCCACGAGTGGTGTGTCGCTTTTTTTTCTTTGCACTGATATCTTTGGAGAAGTGTTCTGACCGTGGTGGGAGTGGAGCACGACTGTCTCCGTTGGACGATTGGCTAGCGCGTTGGTCTGTTAACCAAAAGGATGGAGGTTCGAACCCTCCCAAAAGCGGTGTCTCTCTTTTTTTCTTTGCGCAGATACCTATGGAAAAATGTTCTGATTGTGGTGAAAGTGGAGCATGACCACCTGCGTGACGCAATTGGCTAGCGCGTTCGGCTGATAATGAAAAGGTTGGAGGTTCTACCCCTCCCGAGAGCGGTGTGTCTCTTTTTTCTTTGCGCTGACAGCTATGGAGAAATGTTCCGACAGTGGTGAGAGTGGAGCACGACTGTCTTCGTGGCACAATCTGCTAGTTTGTCGGCTGTTAAGCAAAAGGTTGGAGGTTCGAGCCCTCCCCGGGAGCAGCGTGTCGCTTTTTTTCTTTGCGCTAACAGCTTTGGAGAAACGTTCTCACGGTGGTGAGAGTGGACCGCGGTTGGGTCCATAGTGCAATGGCTAGCACGATTGGTTGTTAACCAAAAGGTTGGAGGTTCTAGCCCTCCCTTGAGCGGTGTGTCACTTTTTTTCTTTGCACTGATATCTTTGAAGAAGTGTTGTGACCGTGATGAGAGTGGAGCACGACTGTTTTGTGGCGCAATTGGCTAGCGCGTTGGGCTGTTATCCAAAAGGTTGGAGGTTGGAACCCTCCCATGAGCGGTGTGTCTCTTTTTTTCTTTGCACTGATAGCTTTGGAGAAATGTTCTGACGGTGGTGAGAGTGGAGCACGACTGTTTCCGTTGCAGAATCGGCTAGCACGATCCACTGTTTACTGAAAGGTTGGAGGTTCGAGCCCTCCCGAGAGCGGTGTGTCTCTTTTTTTTGCGCTAATAGCTTTGGAGAAATATTCTGACGGTGGTGAGAGTGGAGCACGACTGTTTCCGTGGCACAATCGGCTAGCGCGATCGACTGTTATCAAAAAGGTTGGAGGTTCGAGCCCTCCCGAGAGCAGTGTGTCTTTTTTCTTTGCGCTGATAGCTTTGGAGAAATGTTCTGACGGTGGTGAGAGTGGAGCACGACTGTCTCCGTGGCTCAGTCTGCTAGTGCGTCGGCTGTTAACCAAAAGGTTGGAGGTTCGAGCCCTCCCATGAGCGGTGTGTCGCTTTTTTTCTTTGCACTGATGTCTTTGTAGAAGTGTTCTGACCGTGGTGAGAGTGGAGCACGACTGTCTCCGTGGCGCAACTGCTAGTGCGTCGGCTGTTAAGCAAAAGGTTGGAGGTTCGAGCCCTCCCAGGAGCAGTGTGTCGCTTTTTTTCTTTGCGCTGATAGCCTTGGAGAAACGTTCTGAAGGTGGTGAGAGGGGAGCACGACTGTCTTTGTTGCGCAATTGGCTAGCGCGTTGGGCTGTTAACGAAAAGTTTGGAGGTTCGAACCCTCCCATGAGTGGTGTGTCTCTTTTTTTCTTTGCGCTGATACCTTTGGGAAAATGTTCTGATGGTGGTGAGAGTGGAGCACGACTACCTCCGTGACGCAATTGGCTAGCGCGTTTGGCTGTTAACCAAAAGGTTGGAGGTTTGAGCCCTCCCGAGAGCGGTGTGTCTCTTTTTTTTCTTTGCGCTGATAGCTTTGGAGAAATGTTCTGGTGGGGGTGAGAGTGGAGCACGACTACTTCCGTGACGCAATTGGCTAGCGCGTTCGGGTGTTGACCAAAAGTTTGGAGGTTCGAGCCCTCCCGAGAGCGGTGTGTCTCTTTTTTTCTTTGCGCTGATAGCTTTGGAGAAATGTTCTGACGGTGGTGAGAGTGGAGCACGACTGTCTCCGTGGCGCAATCTGCTAGTGCGTCGGCTGTTAAGCAAAAGGTTTGAGGTTTGAGCCCTACCGAGAGCAGTGTGTCTCTTTTTTTTTCTTTGCGCTGATAGCTTTGGAGAAATGTTCTAACGGTGGTGAGAGTGGACAACGACTGTCTCCGTGGCGCAATCTGCTAGTGCGTCGGCTGTTAGCCAAAAGGTTGGAGATTCGAGCCCTCCCATGAGCGGTGTGTCGCTTTTTTTTCTTTGCACTGATATCTTTGTAGAAGTGTTCTGACCGTGGTGAGAGTGGAGCACGACTGTCTCCGTGGCGCGATTGGCTAGCGTGTTCGGCTGTTAACCAAAAGGTTGCAGGTTCGAACCCTGCCATGAGCGGTGTGTCTCTTTTTTTCTATGCGCTGATACCTTTGGAAAAATGTTCTGATGGTGGTGAGAGTAGAGCACGACTACCTCCATGACGCAATTGGCTAGCGCGTTCGGCTGTTAACCAAAAGGTTGGAGGTTCGAGCCCTCCCGAAAGCAGTGTGTCTCTTTTTTTTGCGCTGACAGCTATGGAGAAATGTTCCGACAGTGATGAGAGTGGAGCACGACTGTCTCCGTGGCGTAGTCTGCTAGTGCGTCGGCTGTTAAGCAAAAGGTTGGAGGTTCGAGCAATCCCGGGAGCAGTGTGTCGCTTTTTTTCTTTGCGCTGATAGCTTTGGAGAAACGTTCTGACGGTGGTGCGAGTGGAGCGCGGTTGGGTCCGTGGTGATGTGGCTAGCGCGATCGGCTGTTAACCAAAAGGTTGGAGGTTCAAGCCCCCCAATGAGCGGTGTGTCACTTTTTCTTCTTTGCACTGATATCTTTGGAGAAGTGTTCTGACCGTGGTGAGAGTGGAGCACGACTGTCTCTGTGGCGCAATTGGCTAGCGCGTTAAGCTGTTAACCATGAGGTTGGAGGTTCGAACCCTCCCATGAGCGGTGTGTTTTTTTTTTCTTTGCGCTGATACCTTTGGAAAAATGTTCTGATGGTGGTGAAAGTGGAGCACGACTACCTCCGTGACGCAATTGGCTAGCACGTTCGGCTGTTCACCGAAAGGTTGGAGGTTCGAGCCCTCCCGAGAGCGGTGTGTCTCTTTTTTTTCTTTGCACTGATAGCTTTGGAGAAATGTTCTGACGGTGGTGAGAGTGGATCACGACTGTTTCCGTTGCAGAATCAGCTAGCACGATCCACTGTTAACTGAAAGGTTGGAAGTTCAAGCCCTCCCGGGAGCAGTGTGTCGCTTTTTTCTTTGCGCTGACAGCTGTGGAGAAATGTTCTGACGGTGGTGAGAGTAGAGCACGACTGTCTACGTGGCGCAGTTGGCTAGCGCGATCGGCTGTTTACCGAAAGGTTGGAGGTTCGAGCCCTCCCGGGAGCGGCATTTCGCTTTTTTCTTTGCGCTGACAGCTATGGAGAAATGTTCCGACAGTGGTGAGAGTGGAGCACGACTGTCTCCGCATCGCAATCTGCTAGTGCGTCGGCTGTTAAGCAAAAGGTTGGAGGTTCGAGCCCTCCCGGGAGCAGTGTGTCGCTTTTTTTCTTTGCGTTGATAGCTTTGGAGAAACGTTCTGACGGTGGTGAGAGTGGAGCGCGGTTGGGTCCGTGGGGATGTGGCTAGCGCGATCGGCTGTTAACCAAAAGGTTGGAGGTTCGAGCCCTCCCATGAGCGGTGTGTCGCTTTTTCTTCTTTGCACTGATATCTTTGGAGAAGTGTTCTGACCGTGGTGAGAGTGGAGCACTACTGTCTCTGTGGCGCAATTGGCTAGCGCGTTAAGCTGTTAACCATAAGGTTGGAGGTTCGAATCCTCCCATGAGTGGTGTGTCTCTTTTTTTCTTTGCGCTGATACCTTTGGAAAAATGTTCTGATGGTGGTGAGAGTGGCAAACGACTGTCTTCATGGTGCAATTCGCTAGCGCGTTGGGCTGTTAACCAAAAGGTCGGAGGTTCGAACCCTCCCATGAGCGGTGTGTCTGTATTTTTCTTTGAACCGATACCTTTGAAAAAATGTTCTTATGGTGGTGAGAGTGGAGCACGACAACCTCCGTGACGCAATTGGCTTGCGCGTTCGGCTGTTGACCAAAAGTTTGGAGGTTCGAGCCCTCCCGTGAGCGGTGTGTCGCTTTTTTTTCTTTGCACTGATGTCTTTGTAGAAGTGTTCTGACCGTGGTGAGAGTGGAGCACGACTGTCTCCGTGGCGCAACTGCTAGTGCGTCGGCTGTTAAGCAAAAGGTTGGAGGTTCGAGCCCTCCCAGGAGCAGTGTGTCGCTTTTTTTCTTTGCGCTGATAGCCTTGGAGAAACGTTCTGACGGTGGTGAGAGGGGAGCACGACTGTCTTTGTTGCGCAATTGGCTAGCGCGTTGGGCTGTTAACGAAAAGTTTGGAGGTTCGAACCCTCCCATGAGTGGTGTGTCTCTTTTTTTCTTTGCGCTGATAGCTTTGGAGAAATGTTCTGGTGGGGGTGAGAGTGGAGCACGACTACTTCCGTGACGCAATTGGCTAGCGCGTTCGGGTGTTGACCAAAAGTTTGGAGGTTCGAGCCCTCCCGAGAGCGGTGTGTCTCATTTTTTCTTAGCGCTGATAGCTTTGGAGAAATGTTCTGACGGTGGTGAGAGTGGAGCACGACTGTCTCCGTGGCGCAATCTGCTAGTGCGTCGGCTGTTAAGCAAAAGGTTTGAGGTTTGAGCCCTCCTGAGAGCGGTGTGTCTCTTTTTTTTCTTTGCGCTGATAGCTTTGAAGAAATGTTCTGACGGTGGTGAGAGTGGAGCGCGACTGCCTGCGTAGCGCAGTCTGCTAGTGCGTCGGCGGTTAAGCAAAATGTTGGAGGTTCGAGCCCTCCCGGGAGCAGTGTGTCGCTTTTTTTCTTTGCGCTGATAGGTTTGGAGAAACGTTCTGATGGTGGTGAGAGTGGAGCGCGGTTGGGTCCGTGGTGCAATGGCTAGCGCGATTGACTGTTAACCAAAAGGTTGGAGGTTCGAGCCCTCCAATGAGCGGTGTGTCGGTTTTTTTCTTTGCTTTGATATCTTTTGAGAACTGTTCTGACCATGGTGAGAGTGGAGCACGAACTGTCTCCGTGGCGCAATTGGCTAGCGCGTTGGGCTGTTAACCAAAAGGCTGGAGGTTCGAGCCCTCCCATGAGCGGTGTGTCTCTTTTTTTCTTTGCGCTGATACCTTTGGAAAATGTTCTGATGGTGGTGAGAGCGGAGCACGACTACATCCGTGACGCAATTGGCTAGCGCGTTCGGCTGTTGACCAAAAGTTTGGAGGTTCGAGCCCTCCCGAGAGCGGTGTGTCTCTTTTTTTTTCTTTGCGCTGATAGCTTTGGAGAAATGTTCTGACGGTGGTAAAAGTGGAGGAAGGCTGTCTCCGTGGCGCAATCTGCTAGTGCCTCGGCTGTTAAGCAAAAGGTTGGAGGTTCGAGCCTTCCCGAGAGCGGTGTGTCTCTTTTTTTTCTTTGCGCTAATAGCTTTGGAGAAATATTCTGACGGTGGTGAGAGTGGAGCACGACTGTTTCCGTGGCAGAATCAGCTAGCGCGATCAACTGTTATCAAAAAAGGTTGGAGGTTCGAGCCCTCCCGAGAGCGGTGTGTCTTTTTTCTTTGCGCTGATAGCTTTGGAGAAATGTTCTGACGGTGGTGAGAGTGGAGCACGACTGTCTCCGTGGCGCAGTCTGCTAGTGCGTCGGCTGTTAACCAAAAGGTTGGAGGTTCGAGCCCTCCCATGAGCGGTGTGTCGCTTTTTTTTCTTTGCACTGATGTCTTTGTAGAAGTGTTCTGACCGTGGTGAGAGTGGAGCACGACTGTCTCCGTGGCGCAATTGGCTAGCGCGTTCTGCTGTTAACCAAAAGGTTGGAGGTTCGAGCCCTCCCACGAGTGGTGTGTCGCTTTTTTTTCTTTGCACTGATATTTTTGGAGAAGTGTTCTGACCGTGGTGGGAGTGGAGCACGACTGTCTCCGTTGGACGATTGGCTAGCGCGTTGGTCTGTTAACCAAAAGGATGGAGGTTCGAACCCTCCCAAAAGCGGTGTCTCTCTTTTTTTCTTTGCGCTGATACCTATGGAAAAATGTTCTGATTGTGGTGAAAGTGGAGCATGACTACCTGCGTGACGCAATTGGCTAGCGCGTTCGGCTGATAACGAAAAGGTTGGAGGTTCTACCCCTCCCGAGAGCGGTGTGTCTTTTTTTTCTTTGCGCTGACAGCTATGGAGAAATGTTCCGACAGTGGTGAGAGTGGAGCACGACTGTCTTTGTGGCACAATCTGCTAGTTTGTCGGCTGTTAAGCAAAAGGTTGGAGGTTCGAGCCCTCCCCGGGAGCAGCGTGTCGCTTTTTTTCTTTGCGCTAACAGCTTTGGAGAAACGTTCTCACGGTGGTGAGAGTGGACCGCGGTTGGGTCCATAGTGCAATGGCTAGCACGATTGGTTGTTAACCAAAAGGTTGGAGGTTCTAGCCCTCCCATGAGCGGTGTGTCACTTTTTTTCTTTGCACTGATATCTTTGAAGAAGTGTTGTGACCGTGATGAGAGTGGAGCACGACTGTTTTGTGGCGCAATTGGCTAGCGCGTTGGGCTGTTATCCAAAAGGTTGGAGGTTGGAACCCTCCCATGAGCGGTGTGTCTCTTTTTTTCTTTGCACTGATAGCTTTGGTGAAATGTTCTGACGGTGGTGAGAGTGGAGCACGACTGTTTCCGTTGCAGAATCGGCTAGCACGATCCACTGTTTACTGAAAGGTTGGAGGTTCGAGCCCTCCCGAGAGCGGTGTGTCTCTTTTTTTTGTGCGCTAATAGCTTTGGAGAAATATTCTGACGGTGGTGAGAGTGGAGCACGACTGTTTCCGTGGCAGAATCGGCTAGCGCGATCGACTGTTATCAAAAAGGTTGGAGGTTCGAGCCCTCCCGAGAGCAGTGTGTCTTTTTTCTTTGCGCTGATAGCTTTGGAGAAATGTTCTGACGGTGGTGAGAGTGGAGCACGACTGTCTCCGTGGCTCAGTCTGCTAGTGCGTCGGCTGTTAACCAAAAGGTTGGAGGTTCGAGCCCTCCCATGAGCGGTGTGTCGCTTTTTTTTCTTTGCACTGATGTCTTTGTAGAAGTGTTCTGACCGTGGTGAGAGTGGAGCACGACTGTCTCCGTGGCGCAACTGCTAGTGCGTCGGCTGTTAAGCAAAAGGTTGGAGGTTCGAGCCCTCCCAGGAGCAGTGTGTCGCTTTTTTTCCTTGCGCTGATAGCCTTGGAGAAACGTTCTGACGGTGGTGAGAGGGTAGCACGACTGTCTTTGTTGCGCAATTGGCTAGCGCGTTGGGCTGTTAACGAAAAGTTTGGAGGTTCGAACCCTCCCATGAGTGGTGTGTCTCTTTTTTTCTTTGCGCTGATACCTTTGGGAAAATGTTCTGGTGGGGGTGAGAGTAGAGCACGACTACTTCCGTGACGCAATTGGCTAGCGCGTTCGGGTGTTGACCAAAAGTTTGGAGGTTCGAGCCCTCCCGAGAGCGGTGTGTCTCTTTTTTTCTTTGCGCTGATAGCTTTGGAGAAATGTTCTGACGGTGGTGAGAGTGGAGCACGACTGTCTCCGTGGCGCAATCTGCTAGTGCGTCGGCTGTTAAGCAAAAGGTTTGAGGTTTGAGCCCTCCTGAGAGCGGTGTGTCTCTTTTTTTTCTTTGCGCTGATAGCTTTGGAGAAATGTTCTGACGGTGGTGAGAGTGGCACACGACTGTTTCCGTTGCAGAATCGGCTAGCGCGATCAGTTGTTATCCAAAAGGTTGGAGGTTTGAGCCCTACCGACAGCAGTGTGTCTCTTTTTTTTTCTTTGCGCTGATAGCTTTGGAGAAATGTTCTAACGGTGGTGAGAGTGGACAACGACTGTCTCCGTGGCGCAATCTGCTAGTGCGTCGGCTGTTAGCCAAAAGGTTGGAGATTCGAGCCCTCCCATGAGCGGTGTGTCGCTTTTTTTTCTTTGCACTGATATCTTTGTAGAAGTGTTCTGACCGTGGTGAGAGTGGAGCACGACTGTCTCCGTGGCGCGATTGGCTAGCGTGTTCGGCTGTTAACCAAAAGGTTGCAGGTTCGAACCCTGCCATGAGCGGTGTGTCTCTTTTTTTCTTTGCGCTGATACCTTTGGAAAAATGTTCTGATGGTGGTGAGAGTAGAGCACGAGTACCTCCATGACGCAATTGGCTAGCGCGTTCGGCTGTTAACCAAAAGGTTGGAGGTTCGAGCCCTCCCGAAAGCGGTGTGTCTCTTTTTTTTGCGCTGACAGCTATGGAGAAATGTTCCGACAGTGATGAGAGTGGAGCACGACTGTCTCCGTGGCGTAGTCTGCTAGTGCGTCGGCTGTTAAGCAAAAGGTTGGAGGTTCGAGCAATCCCGGGAGCAGTGTGTCGCTTTTTTTCTTTGCGCTGATAGCTTTGGAGAAACGTTCTGACGGTGGTGCGAGTGGAGCGCGGTTGGGTCCGTGGTGATGTGGCTAGCGCGATCGGCTGTTAACCAAAAGGTTGGAGGTTCAAGCCCCCCCATGAGCGGTGTGTCACTTTTTCTTCTTTGCACTGATATCTTTGGAGAAGTGTTCTGACCGTGGTGAGAGTGGAGCACGACTGTCTCTGTGGCGCAATTGGCTAGCGCGTTAAGCTGTTAACCATAAGGTTGGAGGTTCGAACCCTCCCATGAGCGGTGTGTTTTTTTTCTTTGCGCTGATACCTTTGGAAAAATGTTCTGATGGTGGTGAGAGTGGAGCACGACTACCTCCGTGACGCAATTGGCTAGCACGTTCGGCTGTTCACCGAAAGGTTGGAGGTTCGAGCCCTCCCGAGAGCGGTGTGTCTCTTTTTTTTCTTTGCACTGATAGCTTTGGAGAAATGTTCTGACGGTGGTGAGAGTGGATCACGACTGTTTCCGTTGCAGAATCAGCTAGCACGATCCACTGTTAACTGAAAGGTTGGAAGTTCAAGCCCTCCCGGGAGCAGTGTGTCGCTTTTTTCTTTGCGCTGACAGCTGTGGAGAAATGTTCTGACGGTGGTGAGAGTAGAGCACGACTGTCTACGTGGCGCAGTTGGCTAGCGCGATCGGCTGTTTACCGAAAGGTTGGAGGTTCGAGCCCTCCCGGGAGCGGCATTTCGCTTTTTTCTTTGCGCTGACAGCTATGGAGAAATGTTCCGACAGTGGTGAGAGTGGAGCACGACTGTCTCCGTATCGCAATCTGCTAGTGCGTCGGCTGTTAAGCAAAAGGTTGGAGGTTCGAGCCCTCCCGGGAGCAGTGTGTCGCTTTTTTTCTTTGCGTTGATAGCTTTGGTGAAACGTTCTGACGATGGTGAGAGTGGAGCGCGGTTGGGTCCGTGGGGATGTGGCTAGCGCGATCGGCTGTTAACCAAAAGGTTGGAGGTTCGAGCCCTCCCATGAGCGGTGTGTCGCTTTTTCTTCTTTGCACTGATATCTTTGGAGAAGTGTTCTGACCGTGGTGAGAGTGGAGCACTACTGTCTCTGTGGCGCAATTGGCTAGCGCGTTAAGCTGTTAACCAAAAGGTTGGAGGTTCGAGCCCTCCCACGAGTGGTGTGTCGCTTTTTTTTCTTTGCACTGATATTTTTGGAGAAGTGTTCTGACCGTGGTGGG
The DNA here is from genome assembly GCF_043290135.1 of Rhipicephalus microplus. Taxonomy (NCBI): domain Eukaryota; kingdom Metazoa; phylum Arthropoda; class Arachnida; order Ixodida; family Ixodidae; genus Rhipicephalus; species Rhipicephalus microplus. The sequence continues at coordinate 9,640,225 of NW_027464592.1, forward strand.
AGTGGAGCACGACTGTCTCCGTTGGACGATTGGCTAGCGCGTTGGTCTGTTAACCAAAAGGATGGAGGTTCGAACCCTCCCAAAAGCGGTGTCTCTCTTTTTTTCTTTGCGCTGATACCTATGGAAAAATGTTCTGATTGTGGTGAAAGTGGAGCATGACTACCTGCGTGACGCAATTGGCTAGCGCGTTCGGCTGATAACGAAAAGGTTGGAGGTTCTACCCCTCCCGAGAGCGGTGTGTCTCTTTTTTCTTTGCGCTGACAGCTATGGAGAAATGTTCCGACAGTGGTGAGAGTGGAGCACGACTGTCTTCGTGGCACAATCTGCTAGTTTGTCGGCTGTTAAGCAAAAGGTTGGAGGTTCGAGCCCTCCCCGGGAGCAGCGTGTCGCTTTTTTTCTTTGCGCTAACAGCTTTGGAGAAACGTTCTCACGGTGGTGAGAGTGGACCGCGGTTGGGTCCATAGTGCAATGGCTAGCACGATTGGTTGTTAACCAAAAGGTTGGAGGTTCTAGCCCTCCCATGAGCGGTGTGTCACTTTTTTTCTTTGCACTGATATCTTTGAAGAAGTGTTGTGACCGTGATGAGAGTGGAGCACGACTGTTTTGTGGCGCAATTGGCTAGCGCGTTGGGCTGTTATCCAAAAGGTTGGAGGTTGGAACCCTCCCGTGAGCGGTGTGTCTCTTTTTTTCTTTGCACTGATAGCTTTGGAGAAATGTTCTGACGGTGGTGAGAGTGGAGCACGACTACCTCCGTGACGCAATTGGCTAGCGCGTTTGGCTGTTAACCAAAAGGTTGGAGGTTTGAGCCCTCCCGAGAGCGGTGTGTCTCTTTTTTTTCTTTGCGGTGATAGCTTTGCAGAAATGTTCTGGTGGGGGTGAGAGTGGAGCACGACTACTTCCGTGACGCAATTGGCTAGCGCGTTCGGGTGTTGACCAAAAGTTTGGAGGTTCGAGCCCTCCCGAGAGCGGTGTGTCTCTTTTTTTCTTTGCGCTCATAGCTTTGGAGAAATGTTCTGACGGTGGTGAGAGTGGAGCACGACTGTCTCCGTGGCGCAATCTGCTAGTGCGTCGGCTGTTAAGCAAAAGGTTTGAGGTTTGAGCCCTCCTGAGAGCGGTGTGTCTCTTTTTTTTCTTTGCGCTGATAGCTTTGGAGAAATGTTCTGACGGTGGTGAGAGTGGCACACGACTGTTTCCGTTGCAGAATCGGCTAGCGCGATCAGTTGTTATCCAAAAGGTTGGAGGTTTGAGCCCTACCGAGAGCAGTGTGTCTCTTTTTTTTTCTTTGCGCTGATAGCTTTGGAGAAATGTTCTAACGCTGGTGAGAGTGGACAACGACTGTCTCCGTGGCGCAATCTGCTAGTTCGTCGGCTGTTAGCCAAAAGGTTGGAGATTCGAGCCCTCCCATGAGCGGTGTGTCGCTTTTTTTTCTTTGCACTGATATCTTTGTAGAAGTGTTCTGACCGTGGTGAGAGTGGAGCACGACTGTCTCCGTGGCGCGATTGGCTAGCGAGTTCGGCTGTTAACCAAAAGGTTGGATGTTCGAACCCTGCCATGAGCGGTGTGTCTCTTTTTTTCTTTGCGCTGATACCTTTGGAAAAATGTTCTGATGGTGGTGAGAGTAGAGCACGACTACCTCCATGACGCAATTGGCTAGCGCGTTCGGCTGTTAACAAAAAGGTTGGAGGTTCGAGCCCTCCCGAAAGCGGTGTGTCTCTTTTTTTTGCGCTGACAGCTATGGAGAAATGTTCCGACAGTGATGAGAGTGGAGCACGACTGTCTCCGTGGCGTAGTCTGCTAGTGCGTCGGCAGTTAAGCAAAAGGTTGGAGGTTCGAGCCCTCCAGAGAGCGGTGTGTCTCATTTTTTTTCTTTGTGCTGATAGCTTTGGTGAAATGTTCTGACTGTGGTGAGAGTGGCGCACGACTGTTTGCGTGGCACAATCTGCTAGTGCGTCGGCTGTTAGGCAAAGGTTGGAGGTTCGAGCCCTCCCAGGAGCAGTGTGTCGCTTTTTTTCTTTGCGCTGATAGCCTTGGAGAAACGTTCTGACGGTGGTGAGAGTGGAGCACGACTGTCTCTGTTGCGCAATTGGCTAGCGCGTTCGGCTGTTAACCAAAAGGTTGGAAGTTCGAGCCCTCGCGAGAGCAGTGTGTCTCTTTTTTTTCTTTGCGCTGATTGCTTTGGAGAAATGTTCTGATGGTGGTGAGAGTGGAGCATGACTACTTTCGTGACGCAATTGGCTTGCGCGTTCGGCTGTTAATCAAAAGGTTGGAGGTTCGAGCCCTCCCGAGAGCAGTGTGTCTCTTTTTTTTCTTTGCGCTGATAGCTTTGGAGAAATGTTCTGACGGTGGTGAGAGTAGAGCACGACTACCTCCGTGACGCAATATGCTAGCGCATTTGGCTGTTAACCAAACATTTGGAGGTTCGAGCCCTCCCGAGAGCGGTGTGTCTCTTTTTTCTTCTTTGCGCTGATAGCTTTGGAGAAACGTTCTGACGGTGGTGCGAGTGGAGCGCGGTTGGGTCCGTGGTGCAATGGCTAGCACGATTGGCTGTTAACAAAAAGGTTGGAGGTTCAAACCCTCCCGGGAACAGTGTGTCGCTTTTTTTCTTTGCGCTGATAGCTTTGGAGAAACGTTCTGACGGTGGTGCAAGTCGAGCGCGCTTGGGTCCGTGGTGCAATGGCTAGCGCGATTGGCTGTTAACCAAAAGGTTGGAGGTTCGAGCCCTCCCATGAGCGGTGTGTCGCTTTTATTTCTTTGCACTGATATCTTTGGAGAAGTGTTTTGACCATGGTGAGAGTGGAGCACGAACTGTCTCCATGGCGCAATTGGCTAGCGCGTTGGGCTGTTAACCAATAGGTTGGAGGTTCGAACCCTCCCATGAGCGGTGTGTCTCTTTTTTTCTTTGCGCTGAATATTTTGGAAAAATGTTCTGATGGTGGTGAGAGTGGAGCACGACTACCTCCGTGACGCAATCTGCTAGTGCGTATGCTGTTAAGCAAAAGGTTGGAGGTTCGAGCCCCCCCAGGAGCAGTGTGTCGCTTTTTTTCTTTGCGCTGATAGCTTTGGAGAAACGTTCTGACGGTGGTTAGAGTGGAGCACGACTGCCTCTGTTGCGCAATTGGCTAGCGCGTTGGGCTGTTAACGAAAAGGTTGGAGGTTCGAACCCTCCCATGAGCAGTGTGTCTCTTTTTTTTGCGCTGATACCTTTGGAAAAATGTTCTGATGGTGGTGAGAGTGGAGCACGAATACCTCCGTGACGCAATTGGCTAGCGCGTTCGGCTGTTAACCAAAAGGTTGGAGGTTCGAGCCCTCCCACGAGTGGTGTGTCGCTTTTTTTTCTTTGCACTGATATCTTTGGAGAAGTTTTCTGACCGTGGTGGGAGTGGAGCACGACTGTCTCCGTTGGACGATTGGCTAGCGCGTTGGTCTGTTAACCAAAAGGATGGAGGTTCGAACCCTCCCAAAAGCGGTGTCTCTCTTTTTTTCTTTGCGCAGATACCTATGGAAAAATGTTCTGATTGTGGTGAAAGTGGAGCATGACCACCTGCGTGACGCAATTGGCTAGCGCGTTCGGCTGATAATGAAAAGGTTGGAGGTTCTACCCCTCCCGAGAGCGGTGTGTCTCTTTTTTCTTTGCGCTGACAGCTATGGAGAAATGTTCCGACAGTGGTGAGAGTGGAGCACGACTGTCTTCGTGGCACAATCTGCTAGTTTGTCGGCTGTTAAGCAAAAGGTTGGAGGTTCGAGCCCTCCCCGGGAGCAGCGTGTCGCTTTTTTTCTTTGCGCTAACAGCTTTGGAGAAACGTTCTCACGGTGGTGAGAGTGGACCGCGGTTGGGTCCATAGTGCAATGGCTAGCACGATTGGTTGTTAACCAAAAGGTTGGAGGTTCTAGCCCTCCCTTGAGCGGTGTGTCACTTTTTTTCTTTGCACTGATATCTTTGAAGAAGTGTTGTGACCGTGATGAGAGTGGAGCACGACTGTTTTGTGGCGCAATTGGCTAGCGCGTTGGGCTGTTATCCAAAAGGTTGGAGGTTGGAACCCTCCCATGAGCGGTGTGTCTCTTTTTTTCTTTGCACTGATAGCTTTGGCGAAATGTTCTGACGGTGGTGAGAGTGGAGCACGACTGTTTCCGTTGCAGAATCGGCTAGCACGATCCACTGTTTACTGAAAGGTTGGAGGTTCGAGCCCTCCCGAGAGCGGTGTGTCTCTTTTTTTTGCGCTAATAGCTTTGGAGAAATATTCTGACGGTGGTGAGAGTGGAGCACGACTGTTTCCGTGGCACAATCGGCTAGCGCGATCGACTGTTATCAAAAAGGTTGGAGGTTCGAGCCCTCCCGAGAGCAGTGTGTCTTTTTTCTTTGCGCTGATAGCTTTGGAGAAATGTTCTGACGGTGGTGAGAGTGGAGCACGACTGTCTCCGTGGCTCAGTCTGCTAGTGCGTCGGCTGTTAACCAAAAGGTTGGAGGTTCGAGCCCTCCCATGAGCGGTGTGTCGCTTTTTTTCTTTGCACTGATGTCTTTGTAGAAGTGTTCTGACCGTGGTGAGAGTGGAGCACGACTGTCTCCGTGGCGCAACTGCTAGTGCGTCGGCTGTTAAGCAAAAGGTTGGAGTTTCGAGCCCTCCCAGGAGCAGTGTGTCGCTTTTTTTCTTTGCGCTGATAGCCTTGGAGAAACGTTCTGACGGTGGTGAGAGGGGAGCACGACTGTCTTTGTTGCGCAATTGGCTAGCGCGTTGGGCTGTTAACGAAAAGTTTGGAGGTTCGAACCCTCCCATGAGTGGTGTGTCTCTTTTTTTCTTTGCGCTGATACCTTTGGGAAAATGTTCTGATGGTGGTGAGAGTGGAGCACGACTACCTCCGTGACGCAATTGGCTAGCGCGTTTGGCTGTTAACCAAAAGGTTGGAGGTTTGAGCCCTCCCGAGAGCGGTGTGTCTCTTTTTTTTCTTTGCGCTGATAGCTTTGGAGAAATGTTCTGGTGGGGGTGAGAGTGGAGCACGACTACTTCCGTGACGCAATTGGCTAGCGCGTTCGGGTGTTGACCAAAAGTTTGGAGGTTCGAGCCCTCCCGAGAGCGGTGTGTCTCTTTTTTTCTTTGCGCTGATAGCTTTGGAGAAATGTTCTGACGGTGGTGAGAGTGGAGCACGACTGTCTCCGTGGCGCAATCTGCTAGTGCGTCGGCTGTTAAGCAAAAGGTTTGAGGTTTGAGCCCTACCGAGAGCAGTGTGTCTCTTTTTTTTTTCTTTGCGCTGATAGCTTTGGAGAAATGTTCTAACGGTGGTGAGAGTGGACAACGACTGTCTCCGTGGCGCAATCTGCTAGTGCGTCGGCTGTTAGCCAAAAGGTTGGAGATTCGAGCCCTCCCATGAGCGGTGTGTCGCTTTTTTTTCTTTGCACTGATATCTTTGTAGAAGTGTTCTGACCGTGGTGAGAGTGGAGCACGACTGTCTCCGTGGCGCGATTGGCTAGCGTGTTCGGCTGTTAACCAAAAGGTTGCAGGTTCGAACCCTGCCATGAGCGGTGTGTCTCTTTTTTTCTATGCGCTGATACCTTTGGAAAAATGTTCTGATGGTGGTGAGAGTAGAGCACGACTACCTCCATGACGCAATTGGCTAGCGCGTTCGGCTGTTAACCAAAAAGTTGGAGGTTCGAGCCCTCCCGAAAGCAGTGTGTCTCTTTTTTTTTGCGCTGACAGCTATGGAGAAATGTTCCGACAGTGATGAGAGTGGAGCACGACTGTCTCCGTGGCGTAGTCTGCTAGTGCGTCGGCTGTTAAGCAAAAGGTTGGAGGTTCGAGCAATCCCGGGAGCAGTGTGTCGCTTTTTTTCTTTGCGCTGATAGCTTTGGAGAAACGTTCTGACGGTGGTGCGAGTGGAGCGCGGTTGGGTCCGTGGTGATGTGGCTAGCGCGATCGGCTGTTAACCAAAAGGTTGGAGGTTCAAGCCCCCCAATGAGCGGTGTGTCACTTTTTCTTCTTTGCACTGATATCTTTGGAGAAGTGTTCTGACCGTGGTGAGAGTGGAGCACGACTGTCTCTGTGGCGCAATTGGCTAGCGCGTTAAGCTGTTAACCATGAGGTTGGAGGTTCGAACCCTCCCATGAGCGGTGTGTTTTTTTTTTCTTTGCGCTGATACCTTTGGAAAAATGTTCTGATGGTGGTGAAAGTGGAGCACGACTACCTCCGTGACGCAATTGGCTAGCACGTTCGGCTGTTCACCGAAAGGTTGGAGGTTCGAGCCCTCCCGAGAGCGGTGTGTCTCTTTTTTTTCTTTGCACTGATAGCTTTGGAGAAATGTTCTGACGGTGGTGAGAGTGGATCACGACTGTTTCCGTTGCAGAATCAGCTAGCACGATCCACTGTTAACTGAAAGGTTGGAAGTTCAAGCCCTCCCGGGAGCAGTGTGTCGCTTTTTTCTTTGCGCTGACAGCTGTGGAGAAATGTTCTGACGGTGGTGAGAGTAGAGCACGACTGTCTACGTGGCGCAGTTGGCTAGCGCGATCGGCTGTTTACCGAAAGGTTGGAGGTTCGAGCCCTCCCGGGAGCGGCATTTCGCTTTTTTCTTTGCGCTGACAGCTATGGAGAAATGTTCCGACAGTGGTGAGAGTGGAGCACGACTGTCTCCGCATCGCAATCTGCTAGTGCGTCGGCTGTTAAGCAAAAGGTTGGAGGTTCGAGCCCTCCCGGGAGCAGTGTGTCGCTTTTTTTCTTTGCGTTGATAGCTTTGGAGAAACGTTCTGACGGTGGTGAGAGTGGAGCGCGGTTGGGTCCGTGGGGATGTGGCTAGCGCGATCGGCTGTTAACCAAAAGGTTGGAGGTTCGAGCCCTCCCATGAGCGGTGTGTCGCTTTTTCTTCTTTGCACTGATATCTTTGGAGAAGTGTTCTGACCGTGGTGAGAGTGGAGCACTACTGTCTCTGTGGCGCAATTGGCTAGCGCGTTAAGCTGTTAACCATAAGGTTGGAGGTTCGAATCCTCCCATGAGTGGTGTGTCTCTTTTTTTCTTTGCGCTGATACCTTTGGAAAAATGTTCTGATGGTGGTGAGAGTGGCAAACGACTGTCTTCATGGTGCAATTCGCTAGCGCGTTGGGCTGTTAACCAAAAGGTCGGAGGTTTGAACCCTCCCATGAGCGGTGTGTCTGTATTTTTCTTTGAACCGATACCTTTGAAAAAATGTTCTTATGGTGGTGAGAGTGGAGCACGACAACCTCCGTGACGCAATTGGCTTGCGCGTTCGGCTGTTGACCAAAAGTTTGGAGGTTCGAGCCCTCCCGTGAGCGGTGTGTCGCTTTTTTTTCTTTGCACTGATGTCTTTGTAGAAGTGTTCTGACCGTGGTGAGAGTGGAGCACGACTGTCTCCGTGGCGCAACTGCTAGTGCGTCGGCTGTTAAGCAAAAGGTTGGAGGTTCGAGCCCTCCCAGGAGCAGTGTGTCGCTTTTTTTCTTTGCGCTGATAGCCTTGGAGAAACGTTCTGACGGTGGTGAGAGGGGAGCACGACTGTCTTTGTTGCGCAATTGGCTAGCGCGTTGGGCTGTTAACGAAAAGTTTGGAGGTTCGAACCCTCCCATGAGTGGTGTGTCTCTTTTTTTCTTTGCGCTGATACCTTTGGGAAAATGTTCTGATGGTGGTGAGAGTGGAGCACGACTACCTCCGTGACGCAATTGGCTAGCGCGTTTGGCTGTTAACCAAAAGGTTGGAGGTTTGAGCCCTCCCGAGAGCGGTGTGTCTCTTTTTTTTCTTTGCGCTGATAGCTTTGGAGAAATGTTCTGGTGGGGGTGAGAGTGGAGCACGACTACTTCCGTGACGCAATTGGCTAGCGCGTTCGGGTGTTGACCAAAAGTTTGGAGGTTCGAGCCCTCCCGAGAGCGGTGTGTCTCTTTTTTTCTTAGCGCTGATAGCTTTGGAGAAATGTTCTGACGGTGGTGAGAGTGGAGCACGACTGTCTCCGTGGCGCAATCTGCTAGTGCGTCGGCTGTTAAGCAAAAGGTTTGAGGTTTGAGCCCTCCTGAGAGCGGTGTGTCTCTTTTTTTTCTTTGCGCTGATAGCTTTGAAGAAATGTTCTGACGGTGGTGAGAGTGGAGCGCGACTGCCTGCGTAGCGCAGTCTGCTAGTGCGTCGGCGGTTAAGCAAAATGTTGGAGGTTCGAGCCCTCCCGGGAGCAGTGTGTCGCTTTTTTTCTTTGCGCTGATAGGTTTGGAGAAACGTTCTGATGGTGGTGAGAGTGGAGCGCGGTTGGGTCCGTGGTGCAATGGCTAGCGCGATTGACTGTTAACCAAAAGGTTGGAGGTTCGAGCCCTCCAATGAGCGGTGTGTCGGTTTTTTTCTTTGCTTTGATATCTTTGGAGAACTGTTCTGACCATGGTGAGAGTGGAGCACGAACTGTCTCCGTGGCGCAATTGGCTAGCGCGTTGGGCTGTTAACCAAAAGGCTGGAGGTTCGAACCCTCCCATGAGCGGTGTGTCTCTTTTTTTCTTTGCGCTGATACCTTTGGAAAATGTTCTGATGGTGGTGAGAGCGGAGCACGACTACCTCCGTGACGCAATTGGCTAGCGCGTTCGGCTGTTGACCAAAAGTTTGGAGGTTCGAGCCCTCCCGAGAGCGGTGTGTCTCTTTTTTTTTTCTTTGCGCTGATAGCTTTGGAGAAATGTTCTGACGGTGGTAAAAGTGGAGGAAGGCTGTCTCCGTGGCGCAATCTGCTAGTGCCTCGGCTGTTAAGCAAAAGGTTGGAGGTTCGAGCCTTCCCGAGAGCGGTGTGTCTCTTTTTTTTCTTTGCGCTAATAGCTTTGGAGAAATATTCTGACGGTGGTGAGAGTGGAGCACGACTGTTTCCGTGGCAGAATCAGCTAGCGCGATCAACTGTTATCAAAAAAGGTTGGAGGTTCGAGCCCTCCCGAGAGCGGTGTGTCTTTTTTCTTTGCGCTGATAGCTTTGGAGAAATGTTCTGACGGTGGTGAGAGTGGAGCACGACTGTCTCCGTGGCGCAGTCTGCTAGTGCGTCGGCTGTTAACCAAAAGGTTGGAGGTTCGAGCCCTCCCATGAGCGGTGTGTCGCTTTTTTTTCTTTGCACTGATGTCTTTGTAGAAGTGTTCTGACCGTGGTGAGAGTGGAGCACGACTGTCTCCGTGGCGCAATTGGCTAGCGCGTTCTGCTGTTAACCAAAAGGTTGGAGGTTCGAGCCCTCCCAAGAGTGGTGTGTCGCTTTTTTTTCTTTGCACTGATATTTTTGGAGAAGTGTTCTGACCGTGGTGGGAGTGGAGCACGACTGTCTCCGTTGGACGATTGGCTAGCGCGTTGGTCTGTTAACCAAAAGGATGGAGGTTCGAACCCTCCCAAAAGCGGTGTCTCTCTTTTTTTCTTTGCGCTGATACCTATGGAAAAATGTTCTGATTGTGGTGAAAGTGGAGCATGACTACCTGCGTGACGCAATTGGCTAGCGCGTTCGGCTGATAACGAAAAGGTTGGAGGTTCTACCCCTCCCGAGAGCGGTGTGTCTTTTTTTTCTTTGCGCTGACAGCTATGGAGAAATGTTCCGACAGTGGTGAGAGTGGAGCACGACTGTCTTTGTGGCACAATCTGCTAGTTTGTCGGCTGTTAAGCAAAAGGTTGGAGGTTCGAGCCCTCCCCGGGAGCAGCGTGTCGCTTTTTTTCTTTGCGCTAACAGCTTTGGAGAAACGTTCTCACGGTGGTGAGAGTGGACCGCGGTTGGGTCCATAGTGCAATGGCTAGCACGATTGGTTGTTAACCAAAAGGTTGGAGGTTCTAGCCCTCCCATGAGCGGTGTGTCACTTTTTTTCTTTGCACTGATATCTTTGAAGAAGTGTTGTGACCGTGATGAGAGTGGAGCACGACTGTTTTGTGGCGCAATTGGCTAGCGCGTTGGGCTGTTATCCAAAAGGTTGGAGGTTGGAACCCTCCCATGAGCGGTGTGTCTCTTTTTTTCTTTGCACTGATAGCTTTGGTGAAATGTTCTGACGGTGGTGAGAGTGGAGCACGACTGTTTCCGTTGCAGAATCGGCTAGCACGATCCACTGTTTACTGAAAGGTTGGAGGTTCGAGCCCTCCCGAGAGCGGTGTGTCTCTTTTTTTTGTGCGCTAATAGCTTTGGAGAAATATTCTGACGGTGGTGAGAGTGGAGCACGACTGTTTCCGTGGCAGAATCGGCTAGCGCGATCGACTGTTATCAAAAAGGTTGGAGGTTCGAGCCCTCCCGAGAGCAGTGTGTCTTTTTTCTTTGCGCTGATAGCTTTGGAGAAATGTTCTGACGGTGGTGAGAGTGGAGCACGACTGTCTCCGTGGCTCAGTCTGCTAGTGCGTCGGCTGTTAACCAAAAGGTTGGAGGTTCGAGCCCTCCCATGAGCGGTGTGTCGCTTTTTTTTCTTTGCACTGATGTCTTTGTAGAAGTGTTCTGACCGTGGTGAGAGTGGAGCACGACTGTCTCCGTGGCGCAACTGCTAGTGCGTCGGCTGTTAAGCAAAAGGTTGGAGGTTCGAGCCCTCCCAGGAGCAGTGTGTCGCTTTTTTTCCTTGCGCTGATAGCCTTGGAGAAACGTTCTGACGGTGGTGAGAGGGTAGCACGACTGTCTTTGTTGCGCAATTGGCTAGCGCGTTGGGCTGTTAACGAAAAGTTTGGAGGTTCGAACCCTCCCATGAGTGGTGTGTCTCTTTTTTTCTTTGCGCTGATACCTTTGGGAAAATGTTCTGGTGGGGGTGAGAGTAGAGCACGACTACTTCCGTGACGCAATTGGCTAGCGCGTTCGGGTGTTGACCAAAAGTTTGGAGGTTCGAGCCCTCCCGAGAGCGGTGTGTCTCTTTTTTTCTTTGCGCTGATAGCTTTGGAGAAATGTTCTGACGGTGGTGAGAGTGGAGCACGACTGTCTCCGTGGCGCAATCTGCTAGTGCGTCGGCTGTTAAGCAAAAGGTTTGAGGTTTGAGCCCTCCTGAGAGCGGTGTGTCTCTTTTTTTTCTTTGCGCTGATAGCTTTGGAGAAATGTTCTGACGGTGGTGAGAGTGGCACACGACTGTTTCCGTTGCAGAATCGGCTAGCGCGATCAGTTGTTATCCAAAAGGTTGGAGGTTTGAGCCCTACCGACAGCAGTGTGTCTCTTTTTTTTTCTTTGCGCTGATAGCTTTGGAGAAATGTTCTAACGGTGGTGAGAGTGGACAACGACTGTCTCCGTGGCGCAATCTGCTAGTGCGTCGGCTGTTAGCCAAAAGGTTGGAGATTCGAGCCCTCCCATGAGCGGTGTGTCGCTTTTTTTTTCTTTGCACTGATATCTTTGTAGAAGTGTTCTGACCGTGGTGAGAGTGGAGCACGACTGTCTCCGTGGCGCGATTGGCTAGCGTGTTCGGCTGTTAACCAAAAGGTTGCAGGTTCGAACCCTGCCATGAGCGGTGTGTCTCTTTTTTTCTTTGCGCTGATACCTTTGGAAAAATGTTCTGATGGTGGTGAGAGTAGAGCACGACTACCTCCATGACGCAATTGGCTAGCGCGTTCGGCTGTTAACCAAAAGGTTGGAGGTTCGAGCCCTCCCGAAAGCGGTGTGTCTCTTTTTTTTGCGCTGACAGCTATGGAGAAATGTTCCGACAGTGATGAGAGTGGAGCACGACTGTCTCCGTGGCGTAGTCTGCTAGTGCGTCGGCTGTTAAGCAAAAGGTTGGAGGTTCGAGCAATCCCGGGAGCAGTGTGTCGCTTTTTTTCTTTGCGCTGATAGCTTTGGAGAAACGTTCTGACGGTGGTGCGAGTGGAGCGCGGTTGGGTCCGTGGTGATGTGGCTAGCGCGATCGGCTGTTAACCAAAAGGTTGGAGGTTCAAGCCCCCCCATGAGCGGTGTGTCACTTTTTCTTCTTTGCACTGATATCTTTGGAGAAGTGTTCTGACCGTGGTGAGAGTGGAGCACGACTGTCTCTGTGGCGCAATTGGCTAGCGCGTTAAGCTGTTAACCATAAGGTTGGAGGTTCGAACCCTCCCATGAGCGGTGTGTTTTTTTTCTTTGCGCTGATACCTTTGGAAAAATGTTCTGATGGTGGTGAGAGTGGAGCACGACTACCTCCGTGACGCAATTGGCTAGCACGTTCGGCTGTTCACCGAAAGGTTGGAGGTTCGAGCCCTCCCGAGAGCGGTGTGTCTCTTTTTTTTCTTTGCACTGATAGCTTTGGAGAAATGTTCTGACGGTGGTGAGAGTGGATCACGACTGTTTCCGTTGCAGAATCAGCTAGCACGATCCCCTGTTAACTGAAAGGTTGGAAGTTCAAGCCCTCCCGGGAGCAGTGTGTCGCTTTTTTCTTTGCGCTGACAGCTGTGGAGAAATGTTCTGACGGTGGTGAGAGTAGAGCACGACTGTCTACGTGGCGCAGTTGGCTAGCGCGATCGGCTGTTTACCGAAAGGTTGGAGGTTCGAGCCCTCCCGGGAGCGGCATTTCGCTTTTTTCTTTGCGCTGACAGCTATGGAGAAATGTTCCGACAGTGGTGAGAGTGGAGCACGACTGTCTCCGTATCGCAATCTGCTAGTGCGTCGGCTGTTAAGCAAAAGGTTGGAGGTTCGAGCCCTCCCGGGAGCAGTGTGTCGCTTTTTTTCTTTGCGTTGATAGCTTTGGTGAAACGTTCTGACGATGGTGAGAGTGGAGCGCGGTTGGGTCCGTGGGGATGTGGCTAGCGCGATCGGCTGTTAACCAAAAGGTTGGAGGTTCGAGCCCTCCCATGAGCGGTGTGTCGCTTTTTCTTCTTTGCACTGATATCTTTGGAGAAGTGTTCTGACCGTGGTGAGAGTGGAGCACTACTGTCTCTGTGGCGCAATTGGCTAGCGCGTTAAGCTGTTAACCAAAAGGTTGGAGGTTCGAGCCCTCCCACGAGTGGTGTGTCGCTTTTTTTTCTTTGCACTGATATTTTTGGAGAAGTGTTCTGACCGTGGTGGGAGTGGAGCACGACTGTCTCCGTTGGACGATTGGCTAGCGCGTTGGTCTGTTAACCAAAAGGATGGAGGTTCGAACCCTCCCAAAAGCGGTGTCTCTCTTTTTTTCTTTGCGCTGATACCTATGGAAAAATGTTCTGATTGTGGTGAAAGTGGAGCATGACTACCTGCGTGACGCAATTGGCTAGCGCGTTCGGCTGATAACGAAAAGGTTGGAGGTTCTACCCCTCCCGAGAGCGGTGTGTCTCTTTTTTCTTTGCGCTGACAGCTATGGAGAAATGTTCCGACAGTGGTGAGAGTGGAGCACGACTGTCTTCGTGGCACAATCTGCTAGTTTGTCGGCTGTTAAGCAAAAGGTTGGAGGTTCGAGCCCTCCCCGGGAGCAGCGTGTCGCTTTTTTTCTCTGCGCTAACAGCTTTGGAGAAACGTTCTCACGGTGGTGAGAGTGGACCGCGGTTGGGTCCATAGTGCAATGGCTAGCACGATTGGTTGTTAACCAAAAGGTTGGAGGTTCTAGCCCTCCCATGAGCGGTGTGTCACTTTTTTTCTTTGCACTGATATCTTTGAAGAAGTGTTGTGACCATGATGAGAGTGGAGCACGACTGTTTTGTGGCTCAATTGGCTAGCGCGTTGGGCTGTTATCCAAAAGGTTGGAGGTTGGAACCCTCCCGTGAGCGGTGTGTCTCTTTTTTTCTTTGCACTGATAGCTTTGGAGAAATGTTCTGACGGTGGTGAGAGTGGAGCACGACTACCTCCGTGACGCAATTGGCTAGCGCGTTTGGCTGTTAACCAAAAGGTTGGAGGTTTGAGCCCTCCCGAGAGCGGTGTGTCTCTTTTTTTTCTTTGCGGTGATAGCTTTGGAGAAATGTTCTGGTGGGGGTGAGAGTGGAGCACGACTACTTCCGTGACGCAATTGGCTAGCGCGTTCGGGTGTTGACCAAAAGTTTGGAGGTTCGAGCCCTCCCGAGAGCGGTGTGTCTCTTTTTTTCTTTGCGCTCATAGCTTTGGAGAAATGTTCTGACGGTGGTGAGAGTGGAGCACGACTGTCTCCGTGGCGCAATCTGCTAGTGCGTCGGCTGTTAAGCAAAAGGTTTGAGGTTTGAGCCCTCCTGAGAGCGGTGTGTCTCTTTTTTTTCTTTGCGCTGATAGCTTTGGAGAAATGTTCTGACGGTGGTGAGAGTGGCACACGACTGTTTCCGTTGCAGAATCGGCTAGCGCGATCAGTTGTTATCCAAAAGGTTGGAGGTTTGAGCCCTACCGAGAGCAGTGTGTCTCTTTTTTTTTCTTTGCGCTGATAGCTTTGGAGAAATGTTCTAACGGTGGTGAGAGTGGACAACGACTGTCTCCGTGGCGCAATCTGCTAGTTCGTCGGCTGTTAGCCAAAAGGTTGGAGATTCGAGCCCTCCCATGAGCGGTGTGTCGCTTTTTTTTCTTTGCACTGATATCTTTGTAGAAGTGTTCTGACCGTGGTGAGAGTGGAGCACGACTGTCTCCGTGGCGCGATTGGCTAGCGAGTTCGGCTGTTAACCAAAAGGTTGGATGTTCGAACCCTGCCATGAGCGGTGTGTCTCTTTTTTTCTTTGCGCTGATACCTTTGGAAAAATGTTCTGATGGTGGTGAGAGTAGAGCACGACTACCTCCATGACGCAATTGGCTAGCGCGTTCGGCTGTTAACAAAAAGGTTGGAGGTTCGAGCCCTCCCGAAAGCGGTGTGTCTCTTTTTTTTGCGCTGACAGCTATGGAGAAATGTTCCGACAGTGATGAGAGTGGAGCACGACTGTCTCCGTGGCGTAGTCTGCTAGTGCGTCGGCTGTTAAGCAAAAGGTTGGAGGTTCGAGCCCTCCAGAGAGCGGTGTGTCTCATTTTTTTTCTTTGTGCTGATAGCTTTGGTGAAATGTTCTGACTGTGGTGAGAGTGGCGCACGACTGTTTGCGTGGCACAATCTGCTAGTGCGTCGGCTGTTAGGCAAAGGTTGGAGGTTCGAGCCCTCCCAGGAGCAGTGTGTCGCTTTTTTTCTTTGCGCTGATAGCCTTGGAGAAACGTTCTGACGGTGGTGAGAGTGGAGCACGACTGTCTCTGTTGCGCAATTGGCTAGCGCGTTCGGCTGTTAACCAAAAGGTTGGAAGTTCGAGCCCTCGCGAGAGCAGTGTGTCTCTTTTTTTTCTTTGCGCTGATTGCTTTGGAGAAATGTTCTGATGGTGGTGAGAGTGGAGCATGACTACTTTCGTGACGCAATTGGCTTGCGCGTTCGGCTGTTAATCAAAAGGTTGGAGGTTCGAGCCCTCGCGAGAGCAGTGTGTCTCTTTTTTTTCTTTGCGCTGATAGCTTTGGAGAAATGTTCTGACGGTGGTGAGAGTAGAGCACGACTACCTCCGTGACGCAATATGCTAGCGCATTTGGCTGTTAACCAAACATTTGGAGGTTCGAGCCCTCCCGAGAGCGGTGTGTCTCTTTTTTCTTCTTTGCGCTGATAGCTTTGGAGAAACGTTCTGACGGTGGTGCGAGTGGAGCGCGGTTGGGTCCGTGGTGCAATGGCTAGCACGATTGGCTGTTAACAAAAAGGTTGGAGGTTCAAACCCTCCCGGGAACAGTGTGTCGCTTTTTTTCTTTGCGCTGATAGCTTTGGAGAAACGTTCTGACGGTGGTGCAAGTCGAGCGCGCTTAGGTCCGTGGTGCAATGGCTAGCGCGATTGGCTGTTAACCAAAAGGTTGGAGGTTCGAGCCCTCCCATGAGCGGTGTGTCGCTTTTATTTCTTTGCACTGATATCTTTGGAGAAGTGTTTTGACCATGGTGAGAGTGGAGCACGAACTGTCTCCATGGCGCAATTGGCTAGCGCGTTGGGCTGTTAACCAATAGGTTGGAGGTTCGAACCCTCCCATGAGCGGTGTGTCTCTTTTTTTCTTTGCGCTGAATATTTTGGAAAAATGTTCTGATGGTGGTGAGAGTGGAGCACGACTACCTCCGTGACGCAATCTGCTAGTGCGTATGCTGTTAAGCAAAAGGTTGGAGGTTCGAGCCCCCCCAGGAGCAGTGTGTCGCTTTTTTTCTTTGCGCTGATAGCTTTGGAGAAACGTTCTGACGGTGGTTAGAGTGGAGCACGACTGCCTCTGTTGCGCAATTGGCTAGCGCGTTGGGCTGTTAACGAAAAGGTTGGAGGTTCGAACCCTCCCATGAGCAGTGTGTCTCTTTTTTTTGCGCTGATACCTTTGGAAAAATGTTCTGATGGTGGTGAGAGTGGAGCACGAATACCTCCGTGACGCAATTGGCTAGCGCGTTCGGCTGTTAACCAAAAGGTTGGAGGTTCAAGCCCTCCCGAGAGCGGTGTGTCTCTTTTTTTTCTTTGCGCTGATAGCTTTGGAAAAATGTTCTGATGTTGGTGAGAGTGGAGCACGACTACCTCCGTGACGCAAATGGCTAGCGCGTTGGGCTGTTAACGAAAAGGTTGGAGGTTCGAACCCTCCCATGAGCGGTGTGTCTCTTTTTTTCTTTGCGCTGATACCTTTGGAAAAATGTTCTGGTGGTGGTGAGAGTGGAGCACGACTACCTCCGTGACGCAATTGGCTAGCGCGTTCGGCTGTTAACCAAAAGGTTGGAGGTTCGAGCCTTCCCAAGAGCGGTGTGTCTCTTTTTTTTCTTTGCGCTGATAGCTTTGGAGAAATGTTCTGATGGTGGTGAGAGTGGAGCACGACTACCTCCGTGAAGCAATTGGCTAGCACGTTCGGCTGTTCACCGAAAATTTGGAGGTTCGAGCCCTCCCGAGAGCGGTGTGTCTCTTTATTTTTCTTTGCACTGATAGCTTTGGAGAAATGTTCTGACGGTGGTGAGAGTGGAGCACGACTGTTTCCGTTGCAGAATCGGCTAGCACGATCCACTGTTTACTGAAAGGTTGGAAGTTCAAGCCCTCCCGGGAGCAGTGTGTCGCTTTTTTCTTTGCGCTGACAGCTGTGGAGAAACGTTCTGACGGTGGTGACAGTGGAGCGCGGTTGGGTCCGTGGTGATGTGGCTAGCGCGATCGGCTGTTAACCAAAAGGTTGGAGGTTCAAGCCCCCCCATGAGCGGTGTGTCACTTTTTCTTCTTTGCACTGATATCTTTGGAGAAGTGTTCTGACCGTGGTGAGAGTGGAGCACGACTGTCTCTGTGGCGCAATTGGCTAGCGCGTTAAGCTGTTAACCATAAGGTTGGAGGTTCGAACCCTCCCATGAGCGGTGTGTTTTTTTTCTTGGCGCTGATACCATTGGAAAAATGTTCTCATGGTGGTGAGAGTGGAGCACGACTACCTCCGTGACGCAATTGGCTAACAAGTTCGGCGGTTCACCGAAAGGTTGGAGGTTCGAGCCTTCCCGAGAGCGGTGTGTCTCTTTTTTTTTCTTTGCGCTGACAGCTATGGAGAAATGTTCCGAAAGTGGTGAGAGTGGAGCACGACTGTCTCCGTGGCACAATCTGCTAGTTCGTCGGCTGTTAAGCAAAAAGTTGGAGGTTCGAGCTTTCCCCGGGAGCAGCGTGTCGCTTTTTTTCTTTGCGCTAATGGCTTTAGAGAAACGTTCTGACGCTGGTGAGAGTGGAGCGCGGTTGGGTACGTGGTGCAATGGCTAGCGCGATCGGCTGTTAACCAACAGGTTAGAGGTTCGAGCCCTCCCATGAGCGGTGTGTCGCTTTTTTTTCTTTGCGCTGACAGCTACGGAGAAATGTTCCGACAGTGGTGAGAGTGGAGCACGACTGTCTCCGTATCGCAATCTGCTAGTGCGTCGGCTGTTAAGCAAAAGGTTGGAGGTTCGAGCCCTCCCGCGAGCAGTGTGTCGCTTTTTTTCTTTGCGCTGATAGCTTTGGAGAAACGTTCTGACAGCGGTGACGGTGGAGCGCGGTTGGGTCCGTGGTGATGTGGCTAGCGCGATCTGCTGTTAACCAAAAGGTTGGACGTTCGAGCCCTCCCATGAGCGGTGTGTCGCTTTTTCTTCTTTGCACTGATATCTTTGGAGAAGTGTTCTGACCGTGGTGAGAGTAGAGCACGACTGTCTCTGTGGCGCAATTGGCTAGCGCGTTAAGCTGTTAACCATAAGGTTGGAGGTTCGAACCCTCCCATGAGCGGTGTGTCTGTATTTTTCTTTGAACTGATACCTTTGGAAAAATGTTCTGATGGTGGTGAGAGTAGAGCACGACTTCCTCCGTGACGCAATTGGCTAGCGCGTTCGGCTGTTAACCAAAAGGTTGGAGGTTCGAGCCCTCCCATGAGCGGTGTGTCGCTTTTTTTTCTTTGTGCTGATATCTTTGGAGAAGTGTTCTGACCGTGGTGAGAGTGGAGCACGACTGTCTCCGTGGCGCAATTGGCTAGCGCGTTGGGCTGTTAACCATAAGGTTGGAGGTTCGAGCCCTCCCATGAGCGGTGTGTCGCTTTTTTTTCTTTGCACTGATATCTTTGGAGAAGTGTTCTGACCGTGGTGAGAGTGGAGCACCACTGTCTCCGTGGCGCAATTGTCTAGCGCGTTGGGCTGTTAACCATAAGGTTGGAGGTTCGAACCCTCCCATGAGAGGTGTGTCTCTTTTTTTCTTTGCGCTGATACCTTTGAAAAAATGTTCTGATGGTGGTGAGAGTGGAGCACGACTACTTCCGTGACGCAATTGGCTAGCGCGTTCGGCTTTTGACCAAACGTTTGGAGGTTCGAGGCCTCCCGAGAGCGGTGTGTCTTTTTTTTGCGCTGATAGCTTTGGAGAAACGTTCTGACGGTGGTGAGAGTGGAGCACGACTGTCTCCGTGGCGCAATCTGCTAGTGCGTCGGCTGTTAAGCAAAAGGTTTGAGGTTTGAGCCCTCCAGAGAGCGGTGTGTCTCATTTTTTTTTCTTTGCGCTGATAGCTTTGGAGAAATGTTCTGACTGTGGTGAGAGTGGCGCACGACTGTTTGCGTGACACAATCTGCTAGTGCGTCGGCTGTTAGGCAAAGGTTGGAGGTTCGAGCCCTCCCAGGAGCAGTGTGTCGCTTTTTTTCTTTGCGCTGATAGCCTTGGAGAAACGTTCTGACGGTGGTGAGAGTGGAGCACGACTGTCTCTGTTGCGCAATTGGCTAGCGCGTTCGGCTGTTAACCAAAAGGTTGAAGGTTCGAGCCCTCGCGAGAGCAGTGTGTCTCTTTTTTTTCTTTGCGCTGATTGCTTTGGAGAAATGTTCTGATGGCGGTGAGAGTGGAGCACGACTACTTACGTGACGCAATTGGCTAGCGCGTTCGGCTGTTAATCAAAAGGTTGGAGGTTCGAGCCCTCCCGAGAGCGGTGTGTCTCTTTTTTTTCTTTGCGCTGATAGCTTTGGAGAAATGTTCTGACGGTGGTGAGAGTAGAGCACGACTACTACCGTGACGCAATTGGCTAGCGCATTCGGCTGTTAATCAAAAGGTTGGAGGTTCGAGCCCTCCCGAGAGCGGTGTGTCTCTTTTTTTTTCTTTGCACTGATAGCTTTGGAGAAATATTCTGACGGTGGTGCGAGTGGAGCGCGGTTGGGTCCGTGGTACAATGGCTAGCACGATTGGCTGTTAACAAAAAGGTTGGAGGTTCGAACCCTCCCGGGAGCAGTGTGTCGCTTTTTTTCTTTGCGCTGATAGCTTTGGAGAAACGTTCTGACGGTGGTGCGAGTCGAGCGCGGTTGGGTCCGTGGTGCAATGGCTAGCGCGATTGGCTGTTAACCAAAAGGTTGGAGGTTCGAGCCCTCCCATGAGCGGTGTGTCGCTTTTATTTCTTTGCACTGATATCTTTGGAGAAGTGTTCTGACCATGGTGAGAGTGGAGCACGACTACCTCCGTGACGCAATCTGCTAGTGCGTCTGCTGTTAAGCAAAAGGTTGGAGGTTCGAGCCCCCCCAGGAGCAGTGTGTCGCTTTCTTTCTTTGCGCTGATAGCCTTGGAGAAACGTTCTGATGGTGGTGAGAGTGGAGCACGACTACCTCCGTGACGCAATTGGCTAGCGCGTTCGGCTGTTAACCAAAAGGTTGGAGGTTCGAGCCCTCCCGAGAGCGGTGTGTCTCTTTTTTTTTCTTCGCGCTGATAGCTTTGGAAAAATCTTCTGATGGTGGTGAGAGTGGAGCACGACTACCTCCGTGACGCAAATGGCTAGCGCGTTGGGCTGTTAACGAAAAGGTTGGAGGTTCGAACCCTCCCATGAGCGGTGTGTCTCTTTTTTTCTTTGCGCTGATACCTTTGGAAAAATGTTCTGATGGTGGTGAGAGTCGAGCACGACTACCTCCGTGACGCAATAGGCTAGCGCGTTCGGCTGTTAACCAAAAGGTTGGAGGTTCGAGCCCTCCCAAGAGCGGTGTGCCTCTTTTTTTTCTTTGCGCTGATAGCTTTGGAGAAATGTTCTGATGATGGTGAGAGTGGAGCACGACTACTTCCGTGACGCAATTGGCTAGCGCGTTCGGCTGTTAATCAAAAGGTTGGAGGTTCGAGCCCTCACGGGAGCAGTCTGTCGCTTTTTTTCTTTGCGCTGATGGCTTTGGAGAAACGTTCTGACGGTGGTGCGAGTGGAGTGCGGTTGGGTCCGTGGTGCAATGGCTAGCGCGATTGGCTGTTAACCAAAAGGTTGGAGGTTCGAGCCCTCCCATGAGCGGTGTGTCGCTTTTTCTTCTTTGCACTGATATCTTTGGAGAAGTGTTCTGACCGTGGTGAGAGTGGAGCATGACCGTCTCTGTGGCGCAATTGGCTAGCGCGTTAAGCTGTTAACCATAAGGTTGGAGGTTCGAACCCTCCCATGAGCGGTGTGTTTTTTTTCTTTGCGCTGATACCTTTGGAAAATGTTCTGATGGTTGTGAGAGTGGAGCACGACTACCTCCGTGACGCAATCGGCTAGCATGTTCGGTTGTTCACCGAAAGGTTGAAGGTTCGAGCCCTCCCGAGAGCGGTGTGTCTCTTTTTTTTTCTTTGCACTGATAGCTTTGGAGAAATGTTCTGACGGTGGTGAGAGTGTATCACGACTGTTTCCGTTGCAGAATCGGCTAGCACGATCCACTGTTAACTGAAAGGTTGGAAGTTCAAGCCCTCCCGGGAGCAGTGTGTCGCTTTTATCTTTGCGCTGACAGCTGTGGAGAAACGTTCTGACGGTGGTGAGAGTAGAGCACGACTGTCTACGTGGCGCATTTGGCTAGCGGGATCAGCTGTTTACCGAAAGGTTGGAGGTCCGAGCCCTCCCGGGAGCGGCATTTCGCTTTTTTTTGCGCTGACAGCTATGGAGAAATGTTCCGACAGTGGTGAGAGTGGAGCACGACTGTCTCCGTATCGCAATCTGCTAGTGCGTCGGCTGTTAAGCAAAAGGTTGGAGGTTCGAGCCCTCCCGGGAGCAGGGTGTCGCTTTTTTTCTTTGCGCTGATAGCTTTGGAGAAACGTTCTGATGGTGGTGACAGTGGAGCGCGGTTGGGTCCGTGGTGATGTGGCTAGCGCGATCAGCTGTTAACCAAAAGGTGGGAGGTTCGAGCCCTCCCATGAGCGGTGTGTCGCTTTTTCTTCGCGCTGACAGCTATGGAGAATTGTTCCGACAGTGGTGAGAGTGGAGCGCGACTGTCTCCGTGGCACAATCTGCTAGTTCGTCGGCTGTTAAGCAAAAAGTTGGAGGTTCGAGCTTTCCCCGGGAGCAGCGTGTCGCTTTTTTTCTTTGCGCTGATAGCTTTGGAGAAACGTTCTGACGGCGGTGACGGTGGAGCGCGGTTGGGTCCGTGGTGAAGTGGCTAGCGCGATCGGCTGTTAACCAAAAGGTTGGAGGTTCGAGCCCTCCCTTGAGCGGTGTGTCTTTTTTTCTTCTTTGCACTGATATCTTTGGAGAAGTGTTCTGACCGTGGTGAGAGTAGAGCACGACTGTCTCTGTGGCGCAATTGGCTAGCGCGTTAAGCTGTTAACCATAAGATTGGAGGTTCGAACCCTCCCATGAGCGGTGTGTCTGTATCTTTCTTTGAACTGATACCTTTGGAAAAATGTTCTGATGGTGGTAAAGTAGAGCACGACTACCTCCGTGACGCAATTGGCTAGCGCGTTCGGCTGTTAACCAAAAGGTTGGAGGTTCGAGCCCTCCCATGAGCGGTGTGTCGCTTTTTTTCTTTGTGCTGACATCTTTGGAGAAGTGTTCTGACCGTGGTGAGATTGGAACACGACTGTCTCCGTGGCGCAATTGGCTAGCGCGTTGGGCTGTTAACCATAAGGTTGAAGGTTCGAGCCCTCCCATGAGCGGTGTGTCGCTTTTTTTTCTTTGCACTGATATCTTTGGAGAAGTAGTCTGACCGTGGAGAGAGTGGAGCACCACTGTCTCCGTGGCGCAATTGGCTAGCGCGTTGGGCTGTTAACCATAAGGTTGGAGGTTCGAACCCCCCCATCAGAGGTGCGTCTCTTTTTTTCTTTGCGCTGATACCTTTGAAAAATTGTTCTGATGGTGGTGAGAGTGGTGCACGACTACCTCCGTGACGCAATTGGCTAGCGCGTTCGGCTTTTGACCAAAGGTTTGGACGTTCGAGCCCTCCCGAGAGCGGTGTGTCTCTTTTTTTGCGCTGATAGCTTTGGAGAAACGTTCTAACTGTGGTGAGAGTGGCGCACGACTGTTTCCCTGGCACAATCTGCTAGTGCGTCGGCTGTTAAGCAAAGGTTGGAGGTTCGAGCCCTCCCAGGAGCAGTGTGTCGCTTTTTTTCTTTGCGCTGATAGCCTTGGAGAAACGTTCTGACGGTGGTGAGAGTGGAGCACGACTGTCTCTGTTGCGCAATTGGCTAGCGCGTTCGGCTGTTAACCAAAAAGTTGGAGGTTCGAGCCCTCGCGAGAGCAGTGTGTCTCTTTTTTTTTTTGCGCTGATTGCTTTGGAGAAATGTTCTGATGGTGGTGAGAGTGGAGCACGACTACTTCTGTGACGCAATTGGCTAGCGTGTTCGGCTGTTAATCAAAAGGTTGGAGGTTCGAGCCCTCCCGAGAGCGGTGTGTCTCTTTTTTTTTCTTTGCGCTGATAGCTTTGGAGAAATGTTCTGACGGTGGTGAGAGTCGAGCACGACTACTTCCGTGACGCAATTGGCTAGCGCGTTCGGCTGTTAATCAAAAGGTTGGAGGTTCGAGCCCTCCCGAGAGTGGTATGTCTCTTTTTTTTCTTTGCACTGACAGCTTTGGAGAAATATTCTGAGGGTGGTGAGAGTGGAGCGCGACTGTCTCCGTGGCGCAGTCTGCTAGTGCGTCAGCTGTTAAGCAAAAGGTTGGCGGTTCGAGCCCTCCCGGGAACAGTGTGTCACTTTTTTTCTTTGCGCTGATAGCTTTGGAGAAACGTTCTGACGGTGGTGCGAGTGGTGCGCGGTTGGGTCCGTGGTGCAATGGCTAGCGCGGTTGGCTGTTAACAAAAAGTTTGGAGGTTCGAACCCTCCCGGGAGCAGTGTGTCGCTTTTTTTCTTTGCGCTGATAGCTTTGGAGAAACGTTCTGACGACTGTGCAAGTCGAGCGCGGTTGGGTCCGTGGTGCAATGGCTACCGCGATTGGCTGTTAACCAAAAGGTTGGAGGTTCGAGCCCTCCCATGAGCGGTGTGTCGCTTTTTTTCTTTGCACTGATATCTTTGGAGAAGTGTTCTGACCAAGGTGAGAGTGGAGCACGAACTGTCTCCATGGCGCAATTGGCTAGCGCATTGGGCTGTTAACCAAAAGGTTGGAGGTTCGAACCCTCTCATTAGCGGTGTGTCTCTTTTTTTCTTTGCGCTGATACCTTTGGAAAAATGTTTTGATGGTGGTGAGAGTGGAGCACGACTACCTCCGTGACGCAATCTGCTAGTGCGTCTGCTGTTAAGCAAAAAGTTGGAGGTTCGAGCCCCCCCAGGAGCAGTGTGTCGCTTTTTTTTCTTTGCGCTGATAGCTTTGAAGAAACGTTCTGACGGTGGTGAGAGTGGAGCACGACTATCTCTGTTGCGCAATTGGCTAGCGCGTTGGGCTGTTAACGAAAAGGTTGGAGGTTCGAACCCTTCCATGCGCAGTGTGTCTGTTTTTTTTGCGCTGGTACCTTTGGAAAAATGTTCTGATGGTGGTGAGAGTGGAGCACGACTACCTCCATGACGCAATTGGCTAGCGCGTTCGGCTGTTAACCAAAAGGTTGGAGGTTCGAGCCCTCCCGAGAGCGGTGTGTCTCTTTTTTTTCTTTGCGCTGATAGCTTTGGGAAAAGGTTCTGATGGTGGTGAGAATGGAGCACGACTACCTCCGTGACGCAATTGGCTAGCGCGTTGGGCTGTTAACGAAAAGGTTGGAGGTTCGAACCCTCCCATGAGCGGAGTGTCTCTTTTTTTCTTTGCGCTGATACCATTGGAAAAATGTTCTGATGGTGGTGAGAGTGGAGCACGAACTGTCTCTATGGCGCAATTGGCTAGCGCGTTGGGCTGTTAACCAAAAGGCTGGAGGTTCGAACCCTCCCATGAGAGGAGTGTCTCCTTTTTTCTTCGCGCTGATACCTTTGGAAAAAATGATCTTATGGTGGTGAGAGTAGAGCACGACTACCTCCGTGAAGCAATTGGCTAGCGCGTTGGGCTGTTGACCAAAAGTGTGGAGGTTCGAGCCCTCCCGAGAGCGGTGTGTCTCTTTTTTTTTCTTTGCACTGATAGCTTTGGAGAAATGTTCTGACGGTGGTAAAAGTGGAGCAAGGCTGTCTCCGTGGCGCAATCTGCTAGTGCGTCGGCTGTTAACCAAAAGGTTGGAGTTTCGAGCCCTCCCATGAGCGGTGTGTCGCTTTTTTTTCTTTGCACTGATATCTTTGTAGAAGTGTTCTGACCGTGGTGAGAGTGGTGCACGACTGTCTCCGTGGGACGATTGGCTAGCGCGTTCGGCTGATAACCAAAAGGCTGGAGGTTCGAACCCTCCCATGAGAGGTGTTTCACTTTTTTTCTTCACGCTGATACCTTTGGAAAAATGATCTGATGGTGGTGAGAGCAGAGCACGACTACCTCCGTGAAGCAATTGGCTAGCGCGTTCGGCTGTTGACCAAAAGTGTGGAGGTTCGAGCCCTCCCACGAGCGGTGTGTCGCTTTTATTTCTTTGCACCTATATTTTTGGAGAAGTGTTCTGACCATGGTGAGAGTGGTGCACGACTGTCTCCGTGGGACGATTGGCTAGCGCGTTCGGCTGATAACCAAAAGGTTTGAGGTTCGAGCCCTCCCGAGAGCGGTGTGTCTCTTTTTTCTTTGAGCTGACAGCTATGGAGAAATGTTCCGACAGTGGTGAGAGTGGAGCACGACTGTCTCCGTGGCACAATCTGCTAGTTCGTCGGCTGTTAAGCAAAAGGTTGGAGGTTCGAACCCTCCCCGGGAGCAGCGTGTCGCTTTTTTTCTTTGCGCTGATAGCTTTGGAGAAACGTTCTTACGGTGGTGAGAGTGGACCGCGGTTGGGTACGTGGTGCAATGGCTAGCGCGATCGGCTGTTAGCCAAAAGGTTGGAGGTTCGAGCCCTCCCGGGAGCAGTGTGTCGCTTTTTTTCTTTGCGCTGATAGCTTTGGAGAAGTGTTCTGACGGTGGTGCGAGTCGAGCGCGGTTGGGTCCGTGGTGCAATGGCTAGCGCGATTGGCTGTTAACCAAAAGGTTGGAGGTTCGAGCCCTCCCATGAGCGGTGTGTCGCTTTTTTTTCTTTGCACTGATATCTTTTGAGAAGTGTTCTGACCATGGTGAGAGTGGAGCATGAACTGTCTCCATGGCGCAATTGTCTAGCGCAATTGGCTGTTAACCAAAAGGTTGGAGGTTCGAGCCCTCAAAGAGCGGTGTGTCACTTTTTTTTCTTTGCACTGATATCTTTGTAGAAGTGTTCTGACCGTGGTGAGAGTGGAGCACGACTGTCTCCGTGGCACAATTGGCTAGCGCGTTCGGCTGTTAACCAAAAGGTTGGAGGCTCGAGCCCTCCCACGAGCGGTGTGTCGCTTTTTTTTCTTTGCACTGATATCTTTGGAGAAGTGTTCTGACCGTGGTGAGAGTGGTGCACGACTAACTCCGTGGGACGATTGGCTAGCGCGTTCGGCTGATAACCAAAAGGTTTGAGGTTCGAGCCCTCCCGAGAGTGGTGTGTCTCTTTTTTTTCTTTGCACTGACAGCTTTGGAGAAATATTCTGACGGTGGTGAGAGTGGAGCACGACTGTCTCCGTGGCACAATCTGCTAGTTCGTCGGCCTTAAGCAAAAGGTTGGAGTTTCGAACCCTCCCCGGGAGCAGCGTGTCGCTTTTTTTCTTTGCGCTGATAGCTTTGGAGAAACGTTCTTACGGTGGTGCGGGTGGACCGCGGTTGGGTACGTGGTGCAATGGCTAGCGCGATCGGCTGTTAACCAAAAGGTTGGAGGGTCGAGCCCTTTCGGGAGCAGTGTGTCGCTTTATTTCTTTGCGCTGATAGCTTTGGAGAAACGTTCTGACGGTGGTGCGAGTCGAGCGCGGTTGTGTTAGTGGTGCAATGGCTAGCGCGTTGGGCTGTTAACCAAAAGGTTGGAGGTTCGAACCCTACCATGAGCGGTGTGTCTCTTTTTTTCTTTGCGCTGATACCTTTGAAAAAATGTTCTGATGGTGGTGAGAGTGGAGCACGACTACCTCCGTGACGCAATCTGCTAGTGCGTCGGCTGTTAAGCAAAAGGTTGGAGGTTCGAGCCCCCCCAGGAGCAGTGTGTCGCTTTTTTTCTTTGCGCTGATAGCCTTGGAGAAACGTTCTGACGGTGGTGAAAGTGGGGCACGACTGTCTCTGTTGCGCAATTGGCTAGCGCGTTGGGCTGTTAACGAAAAGGTTGGAGGTTCGAACCCTCCCATGAGCGGTGTGTCTCTTTTTTTCTTTGCGCTGATACCTTTGGAAAAATGTTCTGATGGTGGTGAGAGTGGAGCACGACTACCTCCGTGACGCAATTGGCTAGCGCGTTGGGCTGTTAACGAAAAGGCTGGAGGTTCGAACCCTCCAATGAGAGGTGTGTCTCCTTTTTTCTTCGCGCTGATACCTTTGGAAAAAATGATCTTATGGTGGTGAGAGTAGAGCACGACTACCTCCGTGAAGCAATTGGCTAGCGCGTTGGGCTGTTGACCAAAAGTGTGGAGGTTCAAGCCCTCCCGAGAGCGGTGTGTCTCTTTTTTTTTCTTTGCACTGATAGCTTTGGAGAAATGTTCTGACGGTGGTAAAAGTGGAGCAAGGCTGTCTCCGTGGCGCAATCTGCTAGTGCGTCGGCTGTTAACCAAAAGGTTGGAGTTTCGAGCCCTCCCATGAGCGGTGTGTCGCTTTTTTTTCTTTGCACTGATATCTTTGTAGAAGTGTTCTGACCGTGGTGAGAGTGGTGCACGACTGTCTCCGTGGGACGATTGGCTAGCGCGTTCGGCTGATAACCAAAACGTTGGAGGTTCGAACCTTCTCATTAGCGGTGTGTCTCTTTTTTTCTTTGCGCTGATACCTTTGGAAAAATGTTCTGATGGTGGTGAGAGTGGAGCACGACTACCTCCGTGACGCAATCTGCTAGTGCGTCTGCTGTTAAGCAAAAGGTTGGAGGTTCGAGCCCCCCCAGGAGCAGTGTGTCGCTTTTTTTTTCTTTGCGCTGATAGCTTTGGAGAAACGTTCTGACGGTGGTGAGAGTGGAGCACGACTGTCTCTGTTGCGCAATTGGCTAGCGCGTTGGGCTGTTAACGAAAAGGTTGGAGGTTCGAACCCTCCCATGAGCAGTGTGTCTCTTTTTTTTGCGCTGGTACCTTTGGAAAAATGTTCTGATGGTGGTGAGAGTGGAGCAAGACTACCTCCATGACGCAATTGGCTAGCGCGTTCGGCTGTTAACCAAAAGGTTGGAGGTTCGAGCCCTCCCAAGAGCGGTGTGTCTCTTTTTTTTCTTTGCGCTGATAGCTTTGGAAAAAAGTTCTGATGGTGGTGAGAATGGAGCACGACTACCTCCGTGACGCAAATGGCTAGCGCGTTGGGCTGTTAACGAAAAGGTTGGAGGTTCGAACCCTCCCATGAGCGGTGTGTCTCTTTTTTTCTTTGCGCTGATACCATTGGAAAAATGTTCTGATGGTGGTGAGAGTGGAGCACGAACTGTCTCTATGGCGCAATTGGCTAGCGCGTTTGGCTGTTAACCAAAATGCTGGAGGTTCGAACCCTTCCATGAGAGGTGTGTCTCCTTTTTTCTTCACGCTGATACCTTTGGAAAAAATGATCTTATGGTGGTGAGAGTAGAGCACGACTACCTCCGTGAAGCAATTGGCTAGCGCGTTGGGCTGTTGACCAAAAGTGTGGAGGTTCGTGCCCTCCCGAGAGCGGTGTGTCTCTTTTTTTTCTTTGCACTGATAGCTTTGGAGAAATGTTCTGACGGTGGTAAAAGTGGAGCAAGGCTGTCTCCGTGGCGCAATCTGCTAGTGCGTCGGCTGTTAACCAAAAGGTTGGAGTTTCGAGCCCTCCCATGAGCGGTGTGTCGCTTTTTTTTCTTTGCACTGATATCTTTGTAGAAGTGTTCTGACCGTGGTGAGAGTGGTGCACAACTGTCTCCATGGGACGATTGGCTAGCGCGTTCGGCTGATAACCAAAAGGCTGGAGGTTCGAACCCTCCCATGAGAGGTGTGTCTCTTTTTTTCTTCGCGCTGATACCTTTGGAAAAATGATCTGATGGTGGTGAGAGTAGAGCACGACTACCTCCGTGAAGCAATTGGCTAGCGCGTTCGGCTGTTGACCAAAAGTGTGGAGGTTCGAGACCTCCCGAGAGCGGTGTGTCTCTTTTTTTCTTTGCACTGATAGCTTTGAAGAAATGTTCTGACCGTGGTGAGAGTGGAGCACGACTGTCTCCGTGGCACAATTGGCTAGCGCGTTCGGCTGTTAACGAAAAGGTTGGAGGTTCGAGCCCTCCCACGAGCGGTGTGTCGCTTTTATTTCTTTGCACCTATATCTTTGGAGAAGTGTTCTGACCGTGGTGAGAGTGGTGCACGACTGTCTCCGTGGGACGATTGGCTAGCGCGTTCGGCTGATAACCAAAAGGTTGGAGGTTCGAGCCCTCTATGAGCGGTGTGTCACTTTTTTTTCTTTGCACTGATATCTTTGTAGAAGTGTTCTGACCGTGGTGAGAGTGGAGCACGACTGTCTCCGTGGCACAATTGGCTAGCGCGTTCGGCTGTTAACCAAAAGGTTGGAGGTTCGAGCCCTCCCACGAGCAGTGTGTCGCTTTTTTTTCTTTGCACTGATATCTTTGGAGAAGTGTTCTGACCGTGTTGAGAGTGGTGCACGACTAACTCCGTGGGACGATTGGCTAGCGCGTTCGGGTGATAACCAAAAGGTTTGAGGTTTGAGCCCTCCCGAGAGCGGTGTGTCTCTTTTTTCTTTGTGCTGACAGCTATGAAAAAATGTTCCGACAGTGGTGAGAGTGGAGCACGACTGTCTCCGTGGCACAATCTGCTAGTTCGTTGGCCTTAAGCAAAAGGTTGCAGGTTCGAGCCCTCCCGGGAGCAGTGTGTCGCTTTTTTTCTTTGCGCTGATAGCTTTGGAGAAACGTTCTGACGGTGGTGCGAGTCGAGCGCGGTTGTGTTAGTGGTAAAATGGCTAGCGCGTTGGGCTGTTAACCAAAAGGTTGGAGGTTCGAACCCTCCCATGAGCGGTGTGTCTCTTTTTTTCTTTGCGCTGATACCTTTGAAAAAATGTTCTGATGGTGGTGAGAGTGGAGCACGGCTACCTCCGTGACGCAATCTGCTAGTGCGTTGGCTGTTAAGCAAAAGGTTGGAGGTTCGAGCCCCCCCAGGAGCAGTGTGTCGCTTTTTTTCTTTGCGCTGATAGCCTTGGAGAAACGTTCTGACGGTGGTGAAAGTGGGGCACGACTGTCTCTGTTGCGCAATTGGCTAGCGCGTTGGGCTGTTAACGAAAAGGTTGGAGGTTCGAACCCTCCCATGAGCGGTGTGTCTCTTTTTTTTTGCGCTGATACCTTTGGAAAAATGTTCTGACCGTGGTGAGAGTGGAGCACGACTACCTCCGTGACGCAATTGGCTAGCGCGTTCGGCTGTTAACCAAAAGGTTGGAGGTTCGAGCCCTCCCTAGAGCGGTGTGTCTCTTTTTTTTCTTTGCGCTGATAGCTTTGGAAAAATGTTCTGATGGTGGTGAGAGTGGAGCACGACTACCTCCGTGACGCAAATGGCTAGCGCGTTAGGCTGTTAACGAAAAGGTTGGAGGTTCGAACCCTCCCATGAGCGGTGTGTCTCTTTTTTTCTTTGCGCTGATACCATTGGAAAAATGTTCTGATGGTGGTGAGAGTGGAGCACGAACTGTCTCTATGGCGCAATTGGCTAGCGCGTTGGGCTGTTAACGAAAAGGTTGGAGGTTCGAACCCTCCCATGAGCAGTGTGTCTCTTTTTTTTGCGCTGGTACCTTTGGAAAAATGTTTTGATGGTGGTGAGAGTGGAGCACGACTACCTCCATGACGCAATTGGCTAGCGCGTTCGGCTGTTAACCAAAAGGTTGGAGGTTCGAGCCCTCCAGAGAGCGGTGTGTCTCTTTTTTTTCTTTGCGCTGATAGCTTTGGAAAAAAGTTCTGATGGTGGTGAAAATGGAGCACGACTACCTCCGTGACGCAAATGGCTAGCGCGTTGGGCTGTTAACGAAAAGGTTGGAGGTTCGAACCCTCCCATGAGCGGTGTGTCGCTTTTTTTCTTTGCGCTGATACCATTGGAAAAATGTTCTGATGGTGGTGAGAGTGGAGCACGAACTGTCTCTATGGCGCAATTGGCTAGCGCGTTGGGCTGTTAACCAAAAGGCTGGAGGTTCGAACCCTTCCATGAGAGGTGTGTCTCCTTTTTTCTTCACGCTGATACCTTTGGAAAAAATGATCTTATGGTGGTGAGAGTAGAGCACGACTACCTCCGTGAAGCAATTGGCTAGCGCGTTGGGCTGTTGACCAAAAGTGTGGAGGTTCGTGCCCTCCCGAGGGCGGTGTGTCTCTTTTTTTTTCTTTGCACTGATAGCTTTGGAGAAATGTTCTGACGGTGGTAAAAGTGGAGCAAGGCTGTCTCCGTGGCGCAATCTGCTAGTGCGTCGGCTGTTAACCAAAAGGTTGGAGTTTCGAGCCCTCCCATGAGCGGTGTGTCGCTTTTTTTTCTTTGCACTGATATCTTTGTAGAAGTGTTCTGACCGTGGTGAGAGTGGTGCACGACTGTCTCCGTGGGACGATTGGCTAGCGCGTTCGGCTGATAACCAAAAGGCTGGAGGTTCGAACCCTCCCATGAGAGGTGTGTCTCTTTTTTTCTTCGCGCTGATACCTTTGGAAAAATGATCTGATGGTGGTGAGAATAGAACACGACTACCTCCGTGAAGCAATTGGCTAGCGCGTTCGGCTGTTGACCAAAAGTGTGGAGGTTCGAGCCCTCCCGAGAGCGGTGTGTCTCTTTTTTTTCTTTGCACTGATAGCTTTGGAGAAATGTTCTGACCGTGGTGAGAGTGGAGCACGACTGTCTCCGTGGCACAATTGGCTAGCGCGTTCGGCTGTTAACCAAAAGGTTGGAGGTTCGAGCCCTCCCACGAGCGGTGTGTCGCTTTTATTTCTTTGCACCTATATCTTTGGAGAAGTGCTCTGACCGTGGTGAGAGTGGTGCACGACTGTCTCCGTGGGACGATTGGCTAGCGCGTTCGGCTGATAACCAAAAGGTTTGAGGTTCGAGCCCTCCCGAGAGCGGTGTGTCTCTTTTTTCTTTGTGCTGACAGCTATGGAGAAATGTTCCGACAGTGGTGAGAGTGGAGCACGACTGTCTCCGTGGCACAATCTGCTAGTTCGTCGGCTGTTAAGCAAAAGGTTGGAGGTTCGAACCCTCCCCGGGAGCAGCGTGTCGCTTTTTTTCCTTGCGCTGATAGCTTTGGAGAAACGTTCTTACGGTGGTGAGAGTGGACCGCGGTTGGGTACGTGGTGCAATGGCTAGCGCGATCGGCTGTTAGCCAAAAGGTTGGAGGTTCGAGCCCTCCCGGGAGCAGTGTGTCGCTTTTTTTCTTTGCGCTGATAGCTTTGGAGAAGTGTTCTGACGGTGGTGCGAGTCGAGCGCGGTTGGGTCCGTGGTGCAATAGCTAGCGCGATTGGCTGTTAACCAAAAGGTTGGAGGTTCGAGCCCTCCCATGAGCGGTGTGTCGCTTTTTTTTCTTTGCACTGATATCTTTGGAGAAGTGTTCTGACCATGGTGAGAGTGGAGCATGAACTGTCTCCATGGCGCAATTGTCTAGCGCAATTGGCTGTTAACCAAAAGGTTGGAGGTTCGAGCCCTCTATGAGCGGTGTGTCACTTTTTTTTCTTTGCACTGATATCTTTGTAGAAGTGTTCTGACCGTGGTGAGAGTGGAGCACGACTGTCTCCGTGGCACAATTGGCTAGCGCGTTCGGCTGTTAACCA
The DNA here is from genome assembly GCF_043290135.1 of Rhipicephalus microplus. Classification (NCBI taxonomy): domain Eukaryota; kingdom Metazoa; phylum Arthropoda; class Arachnida; order Ixodida; family Ixodidae; genus Rhipicephalus; species Rhipicephalus microplus. The sequence continues at coordinate 9,672,431 of NW_027464592.1, forward strand.
AAAGGTTGGAGGTTCGAGCCCTCCCACGAGCAGTGTGTCGCTTTTTTTTCTTTGCACTGATATCTTTGGAGAAGTGTTCTGACCGTGGTGAGAGTGGTGCACGACTAACTCCGTGGGACGATTGGCTAGCGCGTTCGGCTGATAACCAAAAGGTTTGAGGTTCGAGCCCTCCCGAGAGCGGTGTGTCTCTTTTTTCTTTGTGCTGACAGCTATGGAGAAATGTTCCGACAGTGGTGAGAGTGGAGCACGACTGTCTCCGTGGCACAATGTGCTAGTTCGTCGGCCTTAAGCAAAAGGTTGGAGGTTTGAGCCCTCCCGGGAGCAGTGTGTCGCTTTTTTTCTTTGCGCTGATAGCTTTGGAGAAACGTTCTGATGGTGGTGCGAGTCGAGCGCGGTTGTGTTAGTGGTAAAATGGCTAGCGCGTTGGGCTGTTAACCAAAAGGTTGGAGGTTCGAACCCTCCCATGAGCGGTGTGTCTCTTTTTTTCTTTGCGCTGATACCTTTGAAAAAATGTTCTGATGGTGGTGAGAGTGGAGCACGACTACCTCCGTGACGCAATCTGCTAGTGCGTCGGCTGTTAAGCAAAAGGTTGGAGGTTCGAGCCCCCCAAGGAGCAGTGTGTCGCTTTTTTTCTTTGCGCTGATAGCCTTGGAGAAACGTTCTGACGGTGGTGAAAGTGGGGCACGACTGTCTCTGTTGCGCAATTGGCTAGCGCGTGGGCTGTTAACGAAAAGGTTGGAGGTTCGAACCCTCCCATGAGCGGTGTGTCTCTTTTTTTTGCGCTGATAGCTTTGGAAAAATGTTCTGATGGTTGTGAGAGTGGAGCACGACTACCTCCGTGACGCAAATGGCTAGCGCGTTGGGCTGTTAACGAAAAGGTTGGAGGTTCGAACCCTCCCATGAGCGGTGTGTCTCTTTTTTTCTTTGCGCTGATACCTTTGGAAAAATGTTCTGATGGTGGTGAAAGTGGAGCACGACTACCTCCGTGACGCAATTGGCTAGCGCGTTCGGCTGTTAACCAAAAGATTGGAGGTTCGAGCCCTCCCAAGAGCGTTGTGTCTCTTTTTTTTCTTTGCGCTGATTGCTTTGGAGAAATACTCTGATGGTGGTGAGAGTGGAGCAGGACTGTCTCCGTGGCGCAGTCTGCTAGTGCGTCGGCTGTTAAGCAAAAGGTTGGAGGTTCGAGCCCTCCCGGGAGCAGTGTGTCGCTTTTTTTCTTTGCGCTGATAGCTTTGGAGAAACGTTCTGACGGTGGTGCGAGTGGAGTGCGGTTGGGTCCGTGGTGCAATGGCTAGCGCGATTGGCTGTTAACCAAAAGGTTGGAGGTTCAAACCCTCCCATGAGCGGTGTGTCGCTTTTTTTTCTTTGCACTGATATCTTTGGAGAAGTGTTCTGACCATGGTGAGAGTGGAGCACGAACTGTCTCCATGGCGCAATTGGCTAGCGCGTTGGGCTGTTAACCAAAAGGCTGGAGGTTCGAACCTTCCCATGAGCGGTGTGTCTCTTGTTTTCTTCGCGCTGATACCTTTGGAAAAATGTTCTGATGGTGGTGAGAGTGGAGCACGACTACCTCCGTGAAGCAATTGGCTAGCGCGTTCGGCTGTTGACCAAAAGTGTGGGGGTTCGAGCCCTCCCGAGAGCGGTGTGTCTCTTTTTTTTCTTTGCACTAATAGCTTTGGAGAAATGTTCTGACGGTGGTAAAAGTGGAGCAAGGCTGTCTCCGTGGCACAATCTGCTAGTGCGGCGGCTGTTAACCAAAAGGTTGAAGGTTCGAGCCCTCCCATGAGCGGTGTGTCGCTTTTTTTTCTTTGCACTGATATCTTTGTAGAAGTGCAAAGATATCTTTGTAGAAGTGCAAGATATGGGGGCACGACACCGGTTGGCGCAAAATGTTCACGCCGCTGCTCACCTTCCAGATCGTGGCCTGTTGGGTTGCAGACACCGTTGGCCTGGGCGACTGCGCTTGGTCACCACCCGGTGACCTACCCGTGCCCATAGCGCCCTCAAGCCATCTGGATCAACCACGGATTTCGTCACCAATCGTCAGCCCGCTGATACCAGCCCGCGCCTGCAGCTACGCCTGGCAACGCTTCTCATCGTCGACGTCACCAACCACGTGGGGCCAATGCGGCCTACATAATCTTCACAACATCACCAAAAGCTCGGGGCACGACACCGGTTGGCGCAAAATGTTCACGCCGCTGCTCACCTTCCAGATCGTGGCCTGTTGGGTTGCAGACACCGTTGGCCTGGGCGACTGCGCTTGGTCACCACCCGGTGACCTACCCGTGCCCATAGCGCCCTCAAGCCATCTGGATCAACCACGGATTTCGTCACCAATTGTCAGCCCGCTGATACCAGCCCGCGCCTGCAGCTACGCCTGGCAACGCTTCTCATCGTCGACGTCACCAACCACGTGGGGCCAATGCGGCCTACATAATCTTCACATCACCAAAAGCTCGGGGCACGACACCGGTTGGCGCAAAATGTTCACGCCGCTGCTCACCTTCCAGGTTGGTTACCTTACCCATTCTAAACAATACTATACCAATAACTACTTCCTTGTCACGGTGTCGTGCCCCTACGACTTGAAATTGCGCAACTGGCTATGTACTTGTTACAATGTGTTCACCCTACAATTGTTGTCACAGTTGATACTCTTACTATCAGGGGATGTGGAACTAAACCCCGGTCCAACTAAAGCACAGATAGAACCTCTATCAGACGCTATCAAGAAGATCGAGCAAACCGTTTTAACCATTCGTGAAGATATTAATCAGCTCAAGGCAGTACAAACTAACCATGAAACAGTTCTCTCAGCACTAACAAACCGAATCTCAGCGCTAGAAACAGTCCAAATCGAACCCTCATCGGGCGCCGTACCCGATGACGCCGCCAAAATCAAACATGAAATTGAAACGCTAAAAGCTGCTAACACCGACGCCAGTAATCGACTGCGCCGCAATAACCTTCTCTTTTTAGGTATTGAGGACTCTGTTAAAGAAACTTGGGAAGAATCAGAGCTTAACGTCATAAACTTTTGTTCCGCCCAACTAGATATTACGCTCGAACCAAGAGCCATAGAACGTGCTCATCGGATCGGAAAATTTGCCCCAGACAAGAATAGGCCAATCATGATAAAGCTCGCTCACTTTAAAACAAAAGAAAAGATTTTGAGCTGCGGAATTAAGCTCAAAGATACGACCTTCGCCGTAAGAGAAGACTTTGCAGCAGCCACTCGCCTTGCACGCTCTAAATTACTCAAATTCATTCGGCCACAAAAGTGTGCATTTAAGCTGAGGGTTGACAAACTTATTGTTGGAAATAAATCATACTTCTATGACGCGAAAACTGATAAAGTCACAGAACTTCGGAACTCACCCGTCATTACATTTGAAAACAGCGCATCATCGGAAGCCACCTCTGTTGGCAGAACATGACGGGTTTGCAATCATTCCGCCTCGTGTAACACGTGTATCCGTCCTATGGCATTTCTAAACATAAACATTGCATTTACTAACATACGAAGCATAATTCCTAAACGCGACGAACTTTGCAGTTTCATAAATGATATCAGTGCTGACATGGTGATACTAACTGAAACATGGTTGCATGATGACGTCACAGATACGGAAGTGTTTCCATCCAATTTAAATTTTACAATTTTTCGCCGGGATCGCAAAAGTAAGAAAGGAGGTGGCGTGCTCATAGCTATTAAAAACACTCTAGCATCCTCACTTATTTTCCATGACGATAAAATAGAATTAATCTGGGTTCTTGTCTCCAACGGAGCCTCGAAATTTGTTTTTGGCGTCTGCTATAGGCCGCCAGACAGCCACCCCGACTTCTGCGACCTACTTCATCAATCCCTCCACACCATTACAAATAAACATTCTAATGCACCTATATTTTTGTTTGGGGACTTCAATTATCCTTCAATCAGTTGGTCGTTGCTTTCAGCGTCGAATGGGACATCATCTAAAGAGCAACAATTTTTAAACACTGCCCTTGATTTTAACCTTCACCAGGCTATTACGTGCCCTACCAGGGGCAATAACTTACTAGACCTCCTGCTAACTTCGAGCCCTGACGACATAAAAACCATTAATACGCTCCCTGGTCTTAGTGACCACAACCTAATCCATATTTGCATCGCCTCCCCGCTTAAAAAGAAATCACCCACACGGAAGGTAATCACGGATTACAAGAGAGCAAATTTTGATGCGATTAATCAGGAACTCGCCAACTTCTTAGAAAACTTTAGGAATACGCACCTAAAACGAAGTGTCAACTGTAACTGGGAACTTTTTAAGACTACAATGCTTAACCTCAAAAACAAATACATTCCTTCTACCCTCATTAAATCAGATTCAAACTGCCAATGGTTTAACAAACAGCTAAAATTACTCTGTAACCGAAAGAAACGCTTGTACAGAACGGCCCGCCTAAGCCAAAGTTCAACTGCGTGGGAGCGCTACCGCGCGTGCGCTAATCAGTACTTAACCGAACTAAAAGCTGCAAAAATCAAATTCTTTTCCCATTACCTACTATCAATTCTTCAATCAAATCCCAGCAAATTTTGGCGCATGCTGTCCCCCAAGTCACAATCTAATCGAATAAGCCTCACTAACGCTGACGGAGAACCAATACACGCTGACCAGTGCGCTTCTGCTTTAACTGACCACTTTACGTCTGTGTTTTCCTCTGCCAACACCACTGATACCGTAACACTACCCGAATCTGCAGCTGTAGTGATGCCAGAAATTGAAATTACCCCAGAAGGAATATTCCTACTCATTAACAATCTTAAAGTTTCATCCTCGGCGGGCTGCGACAGTATTAACAGTAAATTACTAAAAAATACCGTTTCTGTCTCAAGCCGAATACTTTGCCTAATCTTCACACAATCATTACAAACAGGAAACGTCCCAGACGATTGGAAGAAAGCTCAGGTTATTCCCATCTTTAAATCAGGCAACCGTGCAATCCCAGCTAACTACCGACCTATTTCCTTAACCAGCATCCCATCTAAAATGCTCGAACATATTATAGCTTCAAACCTAATGACATATCTGGAATCCATCAAATTTTTCTTCGATCACCAACATGGTTTCCGGAAACAACTATCATGCGAAACACAACTGGCCGAATTCACACATGATATTCTTCACTTCATGGATGAAAATCTTCAAACTGACGCCATATTTTTAGATTTCTCTAAAGCATTCGACCGTGTTCCTCATAACCTCTTACTCTCTAAACTATGCAACCTTGGAATCCCTCCCAACATAATTTTCTGGATAGAAAATTTTCTAAAAAACCGTAAGCAGTTCACCAGCGCTAATGACCACGACTCACCTCTTTCCGACGTAACGTCCGGCGTCCCCCAAGGTGCCTGTCTCTCCCCGCTCCTTTTTCTAATATACATAAATGACTTACCCACCAATGTGCTAACCAAATTAAGACTTTTTGCCGATGACTGCGTTTTATAATCTCCAATCTGTACACCAGACGACAGCATTAAACTTCAACATGATTTAAATTTAATTGTAACTTGGTGTGATAAGTCACTAATGCCGTTAAACCTAACTAAGTGTAAAATTATGTCATTCACCCGCAAAAAGAGCCCAGAAAAATTTACCTATAGCATAAAGTCTGTTCCCATTAGCCCTACCCTATCATACAAATACCTCGGAGTGCATCTGTCATCGTCGCTATCCTGGTCAACCCATATTCAAATAATCTGTTCAGAAGCTTCACGCACTCTCGGATACCTGCGCCGCAACCTAAAATTAGCCTCACCAGACATTAAAAAATTAGCTTATGAAACGTACGTCCGACCGAAACTAGAATATGCTTGCTCAATTTGGCAACCCTCACAAACATATCTAACTAACGATTTAGAAAGGATTCAGAACCGCGCTGCCCGTTTTATTTACTCCCAATACTCTAACGATATCAGCGTTACTGCACTAAAAGAATCATTGAAACTGCCGTCCCTCGAATCTCGTCGTATCATTTCTCGATTGTGTCTGATGCATGCTTTCTATTATCACCCTCAATCACGGCACGTCCTCCTTCAACCATCACACAGAACTTCATCCCGCATAAACCACAGTCACCCTATCGCACCAATAAATGGACACACTTCTGCAATGATTACTTCCTTCTTTCCCAATGGGATAACACTGTGGAATAAACTACCTGATAATATAGTCACGTGTAATAACCGCCAAATTTTCCGCAGTAAGCTAAAATGTCACATGTCGCAATCTAACTGAATGTGCTGTTTTCCCTGCCAATGTTTAAATACTTTTTTTTTAACTAATGTATAAACTGTCGTCACTTTTCTCTGGAAGATTACCTTTGTACCATTACTTTTTTATTTGCATTTGGTAATATTGGCGTTTTACTTTGCATATTGTACCTTTTTTTTTTCATTGTTCTTTGAATGTTTACGTTTTGGAACCCTTCGAGTTTTGTTGAGTTGTTCGACATACCTTGTACGCCGCCCCCCCTTATGTAATGCCTCCGGGCCTTTAAGGTGGAATAAATGAATGAAAATGAATGAAAAAGTGTTCTGACCGTGGTGAGAGTGGAGCACGACTGCCTCCGTGGCACAATTGGCTAGCGCGTTCGGCTTTAACCAAAAGGTTGGAGGTTCGAGCCCTCCCACGAGCGGTGTGTCGCTTTTTTTTCTTTGCACTAATATCTTTGGAGAAGTGTTCTGACCGTGGTGAGGGTGGTGCACGACTGTCTCCGTGGGAAGATTGGCTAGCGCGTTCGGCTGATAACCAAAAGGTTTGAGGTTCGAGCCCTCCCGAGAGCGGTGTGTCTCTTTTTTCTTTGCGCTGATACCTTTGGAAAAATGTTCTGATGGTGGTGAGAGTGGAGCACGACTACCTCCGTGACGCAATTGGCTAGTGTGTCGGCTGTTAAGCAAACGGTTGGAGGTTCGAGCCCTCCCGGGAGCAGTGTGAAGCTTTTTTTCTTTGCGCTGATAGCTTTAGAGAAACGTTCTGACGCGGGTGAGAGTGGACCGCGGTTGGGTACGTGGTGCAATGGCTAGCGCGATCGGCTGTTAACCAAAAGGTTGGAGGTTCTAGCCCTCCCATGAGCGGTGTGTCGCTTTTTTTTCTTTGCACTGATATCTTTGGAGAAGTGTTGTGACCGTGATGAGAGTGGAGCACGACTGTCTCCGTTCGCAATTGGCTAGCGCGTTGGGCTGTTAACCAAAAGGTTGGAGGTTCGAACCCTCCCATGAGCGGTGTGCCTTTTTTCTTTGCGCTGATACCTTTGGAAAAATGTTCTGATGATGGTGAGAGTGGAGCACGACTACCTCCGTGACGCAATTGGCTAGTGTGTCGGCTGTAAAGCAAAAGGTTGGAGGTTCGAGCCCTCCCGGGAGCAGTGTGAAGCTTTTTTTCTTTGCGCTGATAGCTTTAGAGAAACGTTCTGACGCGGGTGAGAGTGGAGCGCGGTTGGGTTCGTTGTGCAATGGCTAGCGCGATCGGCTGTTAACCAAAAGGTTGGAGGTTCAAGCCCTCCCATGAGCGGTGTGTCGCTTTTTTTTCTTTGCACTGATATCTTTGGAGAAGTGTTCTGACCATGGTGAGAGTGGAGCACGACTGTCTCCATGGTGCAATTCGCTAGCGCGTTGGGCTGTTAACCAAAAGGTTGGAGGTTCGAACCCTCCCATGAGCGGTGTGTCTTTTTTTCTTTGCGCTGATACCTTTGAAAAAATGTTCTGATGGTGGTGAGAGTGGAGCACGACTACCTCCGTGACGCAATTGGCAAGCGCGTTCGGGTGTTGACCAAAAGTTGGGAGGTTCGAGCCCTCCCGAAAGCGGTGTGTCTCTTTTTTCTTTGCGCTGACAGCTATGGAGAAATGTTCCGACAGTGATGAGAGTGGAGCACGACTGTCTCCGTGGCGCAACTGCTAGTGCGTCGGCTGGTAAGCAAAAGGTTGGAGGTTCGAGCCCTCCCAGGAGCAGTGTGTCGCTTTTTTTCTTTGCGCTGATAGCCTTGGAGAAACGTTCTGACGTTGCTGAGAGTGGAGCACGACTACTTCCGTGATGCAATTGGCTAGCGCGTTCGGCTGTTAATCAAAAGGTTGGAAGTTCGAGCCCTCCCGAGAGCGGTGTGTCTCTTTTTTTTTCTTTGCGCTGATAGCTTTGGAGAAATGTTCTGACGGTGGTGAGAGTGGAGCACGACTGTCTCCGTGGCGCAGTCTTCTAGTGCGTCGGCTGTTAAGCAAAAGCTTGGAGGTTCGAGCCCTCCCGGGAGGAGTGTGTCGCTTTTTTTCTTTGCGCTGATAGCTTTGGAGAAACGTTCTGATGGAGGTGAGAGTGGAGCGCGGTTGGGTCTGTGGTGCAATGGCTAGCGCGATTGGCTGTTAACCAAAAGGTTGGAGGTTCGAGCCCTCCAATGAGCGGTGTGTCACTTTTTTTTCTTTGCACTGATATCTTTGGAGAAGTGTTCTGATGGTGGTGAGAGTGGAGCTCGACTACCTCCGTGACGCAATTGGCTAGCGCGTTCGGCTGTTGACCAAAAGTTTGGAGGTTCCAGCTCTCCAGAGAGCAGTGTGTCTCTTTTTTTTCTTTGCGCTGATAGCTTTGGAGAAATGTTCTGACGGTGGTAAAAGTGGGGCAAGGCTGTCTCCGTGGCGCAATCTGCTAGTGCGTCAGCTGTTAAGCAAAAGGTTGGAGGTTCGAGCCCTCCCGAAAGCGGTGTGTCTCTTTTTTTTCTTTGCGCTCATAGCTTTGGAGAAATGTTCTGACGGTGGTATGAGTGGAGCACGACTGTTTCCGTGGCAGAATCGGCTAGCGCGATAAACTGTTATCAAAAAGGTTGGAGGTTCGAGCCCTCCCGAGAGCGGTGTGTCTCTTTTTTTTTCTTTGCGCTGATAGCTTTGGAGAAATGTTCTGACGGTGGTGAGAGTGGAGCGCGACTGTCTCCGTGGCGCAGTCTGCTAGTGCGTCGGCTGTTAACGAAAAGGTTGGAGGTTGAAGCCCTCCCAAGAGCGGTGTGTCCCTTTTTTTTCTTTGCACTGATGTCTTTGTAGAAGTGTTCTGACCGTGGTGAGAGTGTAGCACGACTGTCTCCGTGGCGCAATTGGCTAGCGCGTTCGGCTGTTAACCAAAAGGTTGGAGGTTCGATTCCTCCCACGAGCAGTTTGTCGCTTTATTTTCTTTGCACTGATATCTTTGGAGAAGTGTTGTGACCGTAAGGAGAGTGGAGCGCGACTGTTTTGTGGCGCAATTGGCTAGCGCGTTGGGCTGTTACCCAAAAGGTTGGAGGTTCGAACCCTCCCATGAGCGGTGTGTCTCTTTTTTTCTTTGCGCTGATACCTTTGGCAAAATGTTCTGATGGTGGTGAGAGTGGAGCACGACTACCTTCGTGACGCAATTGGCTAGCGCGTTCGGCTGATAACCAAAAGGTTGGAGGTTCGAGCCCTCCCGAGAGCGGTGTGTCTCTTTTTTATTTGCGCTGACAGCTATCGAGAAGTGTTCCGACAGTGGTGAGAGTGGAGCACCACTGTCTCCGTGGCACAATCTGCTAGTTCGTCGGCTGTTAAGCAAAAGGTTCGAGGTTCGAGCCCTCCCCGGGAGCAGCGTTTGGTTTTTTTTCTTTGCGCCTATAGCTTTGGAGAAACGTTCTGACGCTGGTGAGAGTGGAGCGCGGTTGGGTCCGTGGTGCAATGGCTAGCGCGATCAGCTGTTAACCAAAAGGTTGGAGGTTCGAGCCCTCCCATGAGTGGTGTGTCGCTTTTTTTTCTTTGCACTGATATCTTTGGAGAAGTGTTCTGACCATGGTGAGAGTGGAGCACGACTACCTCCGTGACGCAATTGGCTAGCACGTTCGGCTGTTCACCGAAAGGTTGGAGGTTCGAGCCCTCCCGAGAGCGGTGCGTCTCTTTTTTTTCTTTGCACTGATAGCTTTGGAGAAATGTTCTGATGGTGGTGAGAGTGGAGCACGACTGTTTCCGTTGCAGAATCGGCTAGCACGATCCACTGTTAACTGAAAGGTTGGAAGTTCAAGCCCTCCCGGGAGTAGTGTGTCGCTTTTTTCTTTGCGCTGACAGCTGTGGAGAAACGTTCTCACGGTGGTGAGAGTAGAGCACGACTGTCTACGTGGCGCAATCTGCTAGTGCGTCGACTGTTAAGCAAAAGGTTGGAGATTCGAGCCCTCCCGGGAGCAGTGTGTCTCTTTTTTTCTTTGCGCTGATAGCTATGGAGAAATGTTCCGACAGTGGTGAGAGTGGAGCACGACTGTCTCCGTGGCACAATCTGCTAGTTCGTCGGCTGTTAAGCAAAAGGTTGGAGGTTCGAACCCTCCCCGGGAGCAGCGTGTCGCTTTTTTTCCTTGCGCTGATAGCTTTGGAGAAACGTTCTTACGGTGGTGAGAGTGGACCGCGGTTGGGTACGTGGTGCAATGGCTAGCGCGATCGGCTGTTAGCCAAAAGGTTGGAGGTTCGAGCCCTCCCGGGAGCAGTGTGTCGCTTTTTTTCTTTGCGCTGATAGCTTTGGAGAAGTGTTCTGACGGTGGTGCGAGTCGAGCGCGGTTGGGTCCGTGGTGCAATGGCTAGCGCGATTGGCTGTTAACCAAAAGGTTGGAGGTTCGAGCCCTCCCATGAGCGGTGTGTCGCTTTTTTTTCTTTGCACTGATATCTTTGGAGAAGTGTTCTGAACATGGTGAGAGTGGAGCATGAACTGTCTCCATGGCGCAATTGTCTAGCGCAATTGGCTGTTAACCAAAAGGTTGGAGGTTCGAGCCCTCTATGAGCGGTGTGTCACTTTTTTTTCTTTGCACTGATATCTTTGTAGAAGTGTTCTGACCGTGGTGAGAGTGGAGCACGACTGTCTCCGTGGCACAATTGGCTAGCGCGTTCGGCTGTTAACCAAAAGGTTGGAGGTTCGAGCCCTCCCACGAGCAGTGTGTCGCTTTTTTTTCTTTGCACTGATATCTTTGGAGAAGTGTTCTGACCGTGGTGAGAGTGGTGCACGACTAACTCCGTGGGACGATTGGCTAGCGCGTTCGGCTGATAACCAAAAGGTTTGAGGTTTGAGCCCTCCCGAGAGCGGTGTGTCTCTTTTTTCTTTGTGCTGACAGCTATGGAAAAATGTTCCGACAGTGGTGAGAGTGGAGCACGACTGTCTCCGTGGCACAATCTGCTAGTTCGTCGGCCTTAAGCAAAAGGTTGGAGGTTCGAGCCCTCCCGGGAGCAGTGTGTCGTTTTTTTTCTTTGCGCTGATAGCTTTGGAGAAACGTTCTGACGGTGGTGCGAGTCGAGCGCGGTTGTGTTAGTGGTAAAATGGCTAGCGCGTTGGGCTGTTAACCAAAAGGTTGGAGGTTCGAACCCTCCCATGAGCGGTGTGTCTCTTTTTTTCTTTGCGCTGATACCTTTGAAAAAATGTTCTGATGGTGGTGAGAGTGGAGCACGGCTACCTCCGTGACGCAATCTGCTAGTGCGTTGGCTGTTAAGCAAAAGGTTGGAGGTTCGAGCCCCCCCAGGAGCAGTGTGTCGCTTTTTTTCTTTGCGCTGATAGCCTTGGAGAAACGTTCTGACGGTGGTGAAAGTGGGGCACGACTGTCTCTGTTGCGCAATTGGCTAGCGCGTTGGGCTGTTAACGAAAAGGTTGGAGGTTCGAACCCTCCCATGAGCGGTGTGTCTCTTTTTTTTGCGCTGATACCTTTGGAAAAATGTTCTGACCGTGGTGAGAGTGGAGCACGACTACCTCCGTGACGCAATTGGCTAGCGCGTTCGGCTGTTAACCAAAAGGTTGGAGGTTCGAGCCCTCCCTAGAGCGGTGTGTCTCTTTTTTTTCTTTGCGCTGATAGCTTTGGAAAAATGTTCTGATGGTGGTGAGAGTGGAGCACGACTACCTCCGTGACGCAAATGGCTAGCGCGTTAGGCTGTTAACGAAAAGGTTGGAGGTTCGAACCCTCCCATGAGCGGTGTGTCTCTTTTTTTCTTTGCGCTGATACCATTGGAAAAATGTTCTGATGGTGGTGAGAGTGGAGCACGAACTGTCTCTATGGCGCAATTGGCTAGCGCGTTGGGCTGTTAACGAAAAGGTTGGAGGTTCGAACCCTCCCATGAGCAGTGTGTCTCTTTTTTTTGCGCTGGTACCTTTGGAAAAATGTTTTGATGGTGGTGAGAGTGGAGCACGACTACCTCCATGACGCAATTGGCTAGCGCGTTCGGCTGTTAACCAAAAGGTTGGAGGTTCGAGCCCTCTATGAGCGGTGTGTCACTTTTTTTTCTTTGCACTGATATCTTTGTAGAAGTGTTCTGACCGTGGTGAGAGTGGAGCACGACTCTCCGTGGCACAATTGGCTAGCGCGTTCGGCTGTTAACCAAAAGGTTGGAGGTTCGAGCCCTCCCACGAGCAGTGTGTCGCTTTTTTTTCTTTGCACTGATATCTTTGGAGAAGTGTTCTGACCGTGGTGAGAGTGGTGCACGACTAACTCCGTGGGACGATTGGCTAGCGCGTTCGGCTGATAACCAAAAGGTTTGAGGTTTGAGCCCTCCCGAGAGCGGTGTGTCTCTTTTTTCTTTGTGCTGACAGCTATGGAAAAATGTTCCGACAGTGGTGAGAGTGGAGCACGACTGTCTCCGTGGCACAATCTGCTAGTTCGTCGGCCTTAAGCAAAAGGTTGGAGGTTCGAGCCCTCCCGGGAGCAGTGTGTCGCTTTTTTTCTTTGCGCTGATAGCTTTGGAGAAACGTTCTGACGGTGGTGCGAGTCGAGCGCGGTTGTGTTAGTGGTAAAATGGCTAGCGCGTTGGGCTGTTAACCAAAAGGTTGGAGGTTCGAACCCTCCCATGAGCGGTGTGTCTCTTTTTTTCTTTGCGCTGATACCTTTGAAAAAATGTTCTGATGGTGGTGAGAGTGGAGCACGGCTACCTCCGTGACGCAATCTGCTAGTGCGTTGGCTGTTAAGCAAAAGGTTGGAGGTTCGAGCCCCCCCAGGAGCAGTGTGTCGCTTTTTTTCTTTGCGCTGATAGCCTTGGAGAAACGTTCTGACGGTGGTGAAAGTGGGGCACGACTGTCTCTGTTGCGCAATTGGCTAGCGCGTTGGGCTGTTAACGAAAAGGTTGGAGGTTCGAACCCTCCCATGAGCGGTGTGTCTCTTTTTTTTTTGCGCTGATACCTTTGGAAAAATGTTCTGACCGTGGTGAGAGTGGAGCACGACTACCTCCGTGACGCAATTGGCTAGCGCGTTCGGCTGTTAACCAAAAGGTTGGAGGTTCGAGCCCTCCCTAGAGCGGTGTGTCTCTTTTTTTTCTTTGCGCTGATAGCTTTGGAAAAATGTTCTGATGGTGGTGAGAGTGGAGCACGACTACCTCCGTGACGCAAATGGCTAGCGCGTTAGGCTGTTAACGAAAAGGTTGGAGGTTCGAACCCTCCCATGAGCGGTGTGTCTCTTTTTTTCTTTGCGCTGATACCATTGGAAAAATGTTCTGATGGTGGTGAGAGTGGAGCACGAACTGTCTCTATGGCGCAATTGGCTAGCGCGTTGGGCTGTTAACGAAAAGGTTGGAGGTTCGAACCCTCCCATGAGCAGTGTGTCTCTTTTTTTTGCGCTGGTACCTTTGGAAAAATGTTTTGATGGTGGTGAGAGTGGAGCACGACTACCTCCATGACGCAATTGGCTAGCGCGTTCGGCTGTTAACCAAAAGGTTGGAGGTTCGAGCCCTCCAGAGAGCGGTGTGTCTCTTTTTTTTCTTTGCGCTGATAGCTTTGGAAAAAAGTTCTGATGGTGGTGAAAATGGAGCACGACTACCTCCGTGACGCAAATGGCTAGCGCGTTGGGCTGTTAACGAAAAGGTTGGAGGTTCGAACCCTCCCATGAGCGGTGTGTCGCTTTTTTTCTTTGCGCTGATACCATTGGAAAAATGTTCTGATGGTGGTGAGAGTGGAGCACGAACTGTCTCTATGGCGCAATTGGCTAGCGCGTTGGGCTGTTAACCAAAAGGCTGGAGGTTCGAACCCTTCCATGAGAGGTGTGTCTCCTTTTTTCTTCACGCTGATACCTTTGGAAAAAAATGATCTTATGGTGGTGAGAGTAGAGCACGACTACCTCCGTGAAGCAATTGGCTAGCGCGTTGGGCTGTTGACCAAAAGTGTGGAGGTTCGTGCCCTCCCGAGAGCGGTGTGTCTCTTTTTTTTTCTTTGCACTGATAGCTTTGGAGAAATGTTCTGACCGTGGTGAGAGTGGAGCACGACTGTCTCCGTGGCACAATTGGCTAGCGCGTTCGGCTGTTAACCAAAAGGTTGGAGGTTCGAGCCCTCCCACGAGCGGTGTGTCGCTTTTATTTCTTTGCACCTATATCTTTGGAGAAGTGCTCTGACCGTGGTGAGAGTGGTGCACGACTGTCTCCGTGGGACGATTGGCTAGCGCGTTCGGCTGATAACCAAAAGGTTTGAGGTTCGAGCCCTCCCGAGAGCGGTGTGTCTCTTTTTTCTTTGTGCTGACAGCTATGGAGAAATGTTCCGACAGTGGTGAGAGTGGAGCACGACTGTCTCCGTGGCACAATCTGCTAGTTCGTCGGCTGTTAAGCAAAAGGTTGGAGGTTCGAACCCTCCCCGGGAGCAGCGTGTCGCTTTTTTTCCTTGCGCTGATAGCTTTGGAGAAACGTTCTTACGGTGGTGAGAGTGGACCGCGGTTGGGTACGTGGTGCAATGGCTAGCGCGATCGGCTGTTAGCCAAAAGGTTGGAGGTTCGAGCCCTCCCGGGAGCAGTGTGTCGCTTTTTTTCTTTGCGCTGATAGCTTTGGAGAAGTGTTCTGACGGTGGTGCGAGTCGAGCGCGGTTGGGTCCGTGGTGCAATAGCTAGCGCGATTGGCTGTTAACCAAAAGGTTGGAGGTTCGAGCCCTCCCATGAGCGGTGTGTCGCTTTTTTTTCTTTGCACTGATATCTTTGGAGAAGTGTTCTGACCATGGTGAGAGTGGAGCATGAACTGTCTCCATGGCGCAATTGTCTAGCGCAATTGGCTGTTAACCAAAAGGTTGGAGGTTCGAGCCCTCTATGAGCGGTGTGTCACTTTTTTTTCTTTGCACTGATATCTTTGTAGAAGTGTTCTGACCGTGGTGAGAGTGGAGCACGACTGTCTCCGTGGCACAATTGGCTAGCGCGTTCGGCTGTTAACCAAAAGGTTGGAGGTTCGAGCCCTCCCACGAGCAGTGTGTCGCTTTTTTTTCTTTGCACTGATATCTTTGGAGAAGTGTTCTGACCGTGGTGAGAGTGGTGCACGACTAACTCCGTGGGACGATTGGCTAGCGCGTTCGGCTGATAACCAAAAGGTTTGAGGTTCGAGCCCTCCCGAGAGCGGTGTGTCTCTTTTTTCTTTGTGCTGACAGCTATGGAGAAATGTTCCGACAGTGGTGAGAGTGGAGCACGACTGTCTCCGTGGCACAATGTGCTAGTTCGTCGGCCTTAAGCAAAAGGTTGGAGGTTTGAGCCCTCCCGGGAGCAGTGTGTCGCTTTTTTTCTTTGCGCTGATAGCTTTGGAGAAACGTTCTGACGGTGGTGCGAGTCGAGCGCGGTTGTGTTAGTGGTAAAATGGCTAGCGCGTTGGGCTGTTAACCAAAAGGTTGGAGGTTCGAACCCTCCCATGAGCGGTGTGTCTCTTTTTTTCTTTGCGCTGATACCTTTGAAAAAATGTTCTGATGGTGGTGAGAGTGGAGCACGACTACCTCCGTGACGCAATCTGCTAGTGCGTCGGCTGTTAAGCAAAAGGTTGGAGGTTCGAGCCCCCCAAGGAGCAGTGTGTCGCTTTTTTTCTTTGCGCTGATAGCCTTGGAGAAACGTTCTGACGGTGGTGAAAGTGGGGCACGACTGTCTCTGTTGCGCAATTGGCTAGCGCGTGGGCTGTTAACGAAAAGGTTGGAGGTTCGAACCCTCCCATGAGCGGTGTGTCTCTTTTTTTGCGCTGATAGCTTTGGAAAAATGTTCTGATGGTGGTGAGAGTGGAGCACGACTACCTCCGTGACGCAAATGGCTAGCGCGTTGGGCTGTTAACGAAAAGGTTGGAGGTTCGAACCCTCCCATGAGCGGTGTGTCTCTTTTTTTCTTTGCGCTGATACCTTTGGAAAAATGTTCTGATGGTGGTGAAAGTGGAGCACGACTACCTCCGTGACGCAATTGGCTAGCGCGTTCGGCTGTTAACCAAAAGATTGGAGGTTCGAGCCCTCCCAAGAGCGTTGTGTCTCTTTTTTTTCTTTGCGCTGATTGCTTTGGAGAAATACTCTGATGGTGGTGAGAGTGGAGCAGGACTGTCTCCGTGGCGCAGTCTGCTAGTGCGTCGGCTGTTAAGCAAAAGGTTGGAGGTTCGAGCCCTCCCGGGAGCAGTGTGTCGCTTTTTTTCTTTGCGCTGATAGCTTTGGAGAAACGTTCTGACGGTGGTGCGAGTGGAGTGCGGTTGGGTCCGTGGTGCAATGGCTAGCGCGATTGGCTGTTAACCAAAAGGTTGGAGGTTCAAACCCTCCCATGAGCGGTGTGTCGCTTTTTTTTCTTTGCACTGATATCTTTGGAGAAGCGTTCTGACCATGGTGAGAGTGGAGCACGAACTGTCTCCATGGCGCAATTGGCTAGCGCGTTGGGCTGTTAACCAAAAGGCTGGAGGTTCGAACCTTCCCATGAGCGGTGTGTCTCTTGTTTTCTTCGCGCTGATACCTTTGGAAAAATGTTCTGATGGTGGTGAGAGTGGAGCACGACTACCTCCGTGAAGCAATTGGCTAGCGCGTTCGGCTGTTGACCAAAAGTGTGGGGGTTCGAGCCCTCCCGAGAGCGGCGTGTCTCTTTTTTTTCTTTGCACTAATAGCTTTGGAGAAATGTTCTGACGGTGGTAAAAGTGGAGCAAGGCTGTCTCCGTGGCACAATCTGCTAGTGCGGCGGCTGTTAACCAAAAGGTTGAAGGTTCGAGCCCTCCCATGAGCGGTGTGTCGCTTTTTTTTCTTTGCACTGATATCTTTGTAGAAGTGTTCTGACCGTGGTGAGAGTGGAGCACGACTGCCTCCGTGGCACAATTGGCTAGCGCGTTCGGCTTTAACCAAAAGGTTGGAGGTTCGAGCCCTCCCACGAGCGGTGTGTCGCTTTTTTTTCTTTGCACTAATATCTTTGGAGAAGTGTTCTGACCGTGGTGAGGGTGGTGCACGACTGTCTCCGTGGGAAGATTGGCTAGCGCGTTCGGCTGATAACCAAAAGGTTTGAGGTTCGAGCCCTCCCGAGAGCGGTGTGTCTCTTTTTTCTTTGCGCTGATACCTTTGGAAAAATGTTCTGATGGTGGTGAGAGTGGAGCACGACTACCTCCGTGACGCAATTGGCTAGTGTGTCGGCTGTTAAGCAAACGGTTGGAGGTTCGAGCCCTCCCGGGAGCAGTGTGAAGCTTTTTTTCTTTGCGCTGATAGCTTTAGAGAAACGTTCTGACGCGGGTGAGAGTGGACCGCGGTTGGGTACGTGGTGCAATGGCTAGCGCGATCGGCTGTTAACCAAAAGGTTGGAGGTTCTAGCCCTCCCATGAGCGGTGTGTCGCTTTTTTTTCTTTGCACTGATATCTTTGGAGAAGTGTTGTGACCGTGATGAGAGTGGAGCACGACTGTCTCCGTTCGCAATTGGCTAGCGCGTTGGGCTGTTAACCAAAAGGTTGGAGGTTCGAACCCTCCCATGAGCGGTGTGCCTTTTTTCTTTGCGCTGATACCTTTGGAAAAATGTTCTGATGATGGTGAGAGTGGAGCACGACTACCTCCGTGACGCAATTGGCTAGTGTGTCGGCTGTAAAGCAAAAGGTTGGAGGTTCGAGCCCTCCCGGGAGCAGTGTGAAGCTTTTTTTCTTTGCGCTGATAGCTTTAGAGAAACGTTCTGACGCGGGTGAGAGTGGAGCGCGGTTGGGTTCGTTGTGCAATGGCTAGCGCGATCGGCTGTTAACCAAAAGGTTGGAGGTTCAAGCCCTCCCATGAGCGGTGTGTCGCTTTTTTTTCTTTGCACTGATATCTTTGGAGAAGTGTTCTGACGATGGTGAGAGTGGAGCACGACTGTCTCCATGGTGCAATTCGCTAGCGCGTTGGGCTGTTAACCAAAAGGTTGGAGGTTCGAACCCTCCCATGAGCGGTGTGTCTTTTTTTCTTTGCGCTGATACCTTTGAAAAAATGTTCTGATGGTGGTGAGAGTGGAGCACGACTACCTCCGTGACGCAATTGGCAAGCGCGTTCGGGTGTTGACCAAAAGTTGGGAGGTTCGAGCCCTCCCGAAAGCGGTGTGTCTCTTTTTTCTTTGCGCTGACAGCTATGGAGAAATGTTCCGACAGTGATGAGAGTGGAGCACGACTGTCTCCGTGGCGCAACTGCTAGTGCGTCGGCTGGTAAGCAAAAGGTTGGAGGTTCGAGCCCTCCCAGGAGCAGTGTGTCGCTTTTTTTCTTTGCGCTGATAGCCTTGGAGAAACGTTCTGACGTTGGTGAGAGTGGAGCACGACTACTTCCGTGATGCAATTGGCTAGCGCGTTCGGCTGTTAATCAAAAGGTTGGAAGTTCGAGCCCTCCCGAGAGCGGTGTGTCTCTTTTTTTTTCTTTGCGCTGATAGCTTTGGAGAAATGTTCTGACGGTGGTGAGAGTGGAGCACGACTGTCTCCGTGGCGCAGTCTTCTAGTGCTTCGGCTGTTAAGCAAAAGCTTGGAGGTTCGAGCCCTCCCGGGAGGAGTGTGTCGCTTTTTTTCTTTGCGCTGATAGCTTTGGAGAAACGTTCTGATGGAGGTGAGAGTGGAGCGCGGTTGGGTCTGTGGTGCAATGGCTAGCGCGATTGGCTGTTAACCAAAAGGTTGGAGGTTTGAGCCCTCCCGGGAGCAGTGTGTCGCTTTTTTTCTTTGCGCTGATAGCTTTGGAGAAACGTTCTGACGGTGGTGCGAGTCGAGCGCGGTTGTGTTAGTGGTAAAATGGCTAGCGCGTTGGGCTGTTAACCAAAAGGTTGGAGGTTCGAACCCTCCCATGAGCGGTGTGTCTCTTTTTTTCTTTGCGCTGATACCTTTGAAAAAATGTTCTGATGGTGGTGAGAGTGGAGCACGACTACCTCCGTGACGCAATCTGCTAGTGCGTCGGCTGTTAAGCAAAAGGTTGGAGGTTCGAGCCCCCCAAGGAGCAGTGTGTCGCTTTTTTTCTTTGCGCTGATAGCCTTGGAGAAACGTTCTGACGGTGGTGAAAGTGGGGCACGACTGTCTCTGTTACGCAATTGGCTAGCGCGTGGGCTGTTAACGAAAAGGTTGGAGGTTCGAACCCTCCCATGAGCGGTGTGTCTCTTTTTTTTGCGCTGATAGCTTTGGAAAAATGTTCTGATGGTGGTGAGAGTGGAGCACGACTACCTCCGTGACGCAAATGGCTAGCGCGTTGGGCTGTTAACGAAAAGGTTGGAGGTTCGAACCCTTCCATGAGAGGTGTGTCTCCTTTTTTCTTCACGCTGATACCTTTGGAAAAAATGATCTTATGGTGGTGAGAGTAGAGCACGACTACCTCCGTGAAGCAATTGGCTAGCGCGTTGGGCTGTTGACCAAAAGTGTGGAGGTTCGTGCCCTCCCGAGAGCGGTGTGTCTCTTTTTTTTTCTTTGCACTGATAGCTTTGGAGAAATGTTCTGACGGTGGTAAAAGTGGAGCAAGGCTGTCTCCGTGGCGCAATCTGCTAGTGCGTCGGCTGTTAACCAAAAGGTTGGAGTTTCGAGCCCTCCCATGAGCGGTGTGTCGCTTTTTTTTCTTTGCACTGATATCTTTGTAGAAGTGTTCTGACCGTGGTGAGAGTGGTGCACGACTGTCTCCGTGGGACGATTGGCTAGCGCGTTCGGCTGATAACCAAAAGGCTGGAGGTTCGAACCCTCCCATGAGAGGTGTGTCTCTTTTTTTCTTCGCGCTGATACCTTTGGAAAAATGATCTGATGGTGGTGAGAATAGAACACGACTACCTCCGTGAAGCAATTGGCTAGCGCGTTCGGCTGTTGACCAAAAGTGTGGAGGTTCGAGCCCTCCCGAGAGCGGTGTGTCTCTTTTTTTTCTTTGCACTGATAGCTTTGGAGAAATGTTCTGACCGTGGTGAGAGTGGAGCACGACAGTCTCCGTGGCACAATTGGCTAGCGCGTTCGGCTGTTAACCAAAAGGTTGGAGGTTCGAGCCCTCCCACGAGCGGTGTGTCGCTTTTATTTCTTTGCACCTATATCTTTGGAGAAGTGCTCTGACCGTGGTGAGAGTGGTGCACGACTGTCTCCGTGGGACGATTGGCTAGCGCGTTCGGCTGATAACCAAAAGGTTTGAGGTTCGAGCCCTCCCGAGAGTGTGTGTCTCTTTTTTCTTTGTGCTGACAGCTATGGAGAAATGTTCCGACAGTGGTGAGAGTGGAGCACGACTGTCTCCGTGGCACAATCTGCTAGTTCGTCGGCTGTTAAGCAAAAGGTTGGAGGTTCGAACCCTCCCCGGGAGCAGCGTGTCGCTTTTTTTCCTTGCGCTGATAGCTTTGGAGAAACGTTCTTACGGTGGTGAGAGTGGACCGCGGTTGGGTACGTGGTGCAATGGCTAGCGCGATCGGCTGTTAGCCAAAAGGTTGGAGGTTCGAGCCCTCCCGGGAGCAGTGTGTCGCTTTTTTTCTTTGCGCTGATAGCTTTGGAGAAGTGTTCTGACGGTGGTGCGAGTCGAGCGCGGTTGGGTCCGTGGTGCAATAGCTAGCGCGATTGGCTGTTAACCAAAAGGTTGGAGGTTCGAGCCCTCCCATGAGCGGTGTGTCGCTTTTTTTTCTTTGCACTGATATCTTTGGAGAAGTGTTCTGACCATGGTGAGAGTGGAGCATGAACTGTCTCCATGGCGCAATTGTCTAGCGCAATTGGCTGTTAACCAAAAGGTTGGAGGTTCGAGCCCTCTATGAGCGGTGTGTCACTTTTTTTTCTTTGCACTGATATCTTTGTAGAAGTGTTCTGACCGTGGTGAGAGTGGAGCACGACTGTCTCCGTGGCACAATTGGCTAGCGCGTTCGGCTGTTAACCAAAAGGTTGGAGGTTCGAGCCCTCCCACGAGCAGTGTGTCGCTTTTTTTTCTTTGCACTGATATCTTTGGAGAAGTGTTCTGACCGTGGTGAGAGTGGTGCACGACTAACTCCGTGGGACGATTGGCTAGCGCGTTCGGCTGATAACCAAAAGGTTTGAGGTTCGAGCCCTCCCGAGAGCGGTGTGTCTCTTTTTTCTTTGTGCTGACAGCTATGGAGAAATGTTCCGACAGTGGTGAGAGTGGAGCACGACTGTCTCCGTGGCACAATGTGCTAGTTCGTCGGCCTTAAGCAAAAGGTTGGAGGTTTGAGCCCTCCCGGGAGCAGTGTGTCGCTTTTTTTCTTTGCGCTGATAGCTTTGGAGAAACGTTCTGACGGTGGTGCGAGTCGAGCGCGGTTGTGTTAGTGGTAAAATGGCTAGCGCGTTGGGCTGTTAACCAAAAGGTTGGAGGTTCGAACCCTCCCATGAGCGGTGTGTCTCTTTTTTTCTTTGCGCTGATACCTTTGAAAAAATGTTCTGATGGTGGTGAGAGTGGAGCACGACTACCTCCGTGACGCAATCTGCTAGTGCGTCGGCTGTTAAGCAAAAGGTTGGAGGTTCGAGCCCCCCAAGGAGCAGTGTGTCGCTTTTTTTCTTTGCGCTGATAGCCTTGGAGAAATACTCTGATGGTGGTGAGAGTGGAGCAGGACTGTCTCCGTGGCGCAGTCTGCTAGTGCGTCGGCTGTTAAGCAAAAGGTTGGAGGTTCGAGCCCTCCCGGGAGCAGTGTGTCGCTTTTTTTCTTTGCGCTGATAGCTTTGGAGAAACGTTCTGACGGTGGTGCGAGTGGAGTGCGGTTGGGTCCGTGGTGCAATGGCTAGCGCGATTGGCTGTTAACCAAAAGGTTGGAGGTTCAAACCCTCCCATGAGCGGTGTGTCGCTTTTTTTTCTTTGCACTGATATCTTTGGAGAAGCGTTCTGACCATGGTGAGAGTGGAGCACGAACTGTCTCCATGGCGCAATTGGCTAGCGCGTTGGGCTGTTAACCAAAAGGCTGGAGGTTCGAACCTTCCCATGAGCGGTGTGTCTCTTGTTTTCTTCGCGCTGATACCTTTGGAAAAATGTTCTGATGGTGGTGAGAGTGGAGCACGACTACCTCCGTGAAGCAATTGGCTAGCGCGTTCGGCTGTTGACCAAAAGTGTGGGGGTTCGAGCCCTCCCGAGAGCGGTGTGTCTCTTTTTTTTCTTTGCACTAATAGCTTTGGAGAAATGTTCTGACGGTGGTAAAAGTGGAGCAAGGCTGTCTCCGTGGCACAATCTGCTAGTGCGGCGGCTGTTAACCAAAAGGTTGAAGGTTCGAGCCCTCCCATGAGCGGTGTGTCGCTTTTTTTTCTTTGCACTGATATCTTTGTAGAAGTGTTCTGACCGTGGTGAGAGTGGAGCACGACTGCCTCCGTGGCACAATTGGCTAGCGCGTTCGGCTTTAACCAAAAGGTTGGAGGTTCGAGCCCTCCCACGAGCGGTGTGTCGCTTTTTTTTCTTTGCACTAATATCTTTGGAGAAGTGTTCTGACCGTGGTGAGGGTGGTGCACGACTGTCTCCGTGGGAAGATTGGCTAGCGCGTTCGGCTGATAACCAAAAGGTTTGAGGTTCGAGCCCTCCCGAGAGCGGTGTGTCTCTTTTTTCTTTGCGCTGGTGCCTTTGGAAAAATGTTCTGATGGTGGTGAGAGTGGAGCACGACTACCTCCGTGACGCAATTGGCTAGTGTGTCGGCTGTTAAGCAAACGGTTGGAGGTTCGAGCCCTCCCGGGAGCAGTGTGAAGCTTTTTTTCTTTGCGCTGATAGCTTTAGAGAAACGTTCTGACGCGGGTGAGAGTGGACCGCGGTTGGGTACGTGGTGCAATGGCTAGCGCGATCGGCTGTTAACCAAAAGGTTGGAGGTTCTAGCCCTCCCATGAGCGGTGTGTCGCTTTTTTTTCTTTGCACTGATATCTTTGGAGAAGTGTTGTGACCGTGATGAGAGTGGAGCACGACTGTCTCCGTTCGCAATTGGCTAGCGCGTTGGGCTGTTAACCAAAAGGTTGGAGGTTCGAACCCTCCCATGAGCGGTGTGCCTTTTTTCTTTGCGCTGATACCTTTGGAAAAATGTTCTGATGATGGTGAGAGTGGAGCACGACTACCTCCGTGACGCAATTGGCTAGTGTGTCGGCTGTAAAGCAAAAGGTTGGAGGTTCGAGCCCTCCCGGGAGCAGTGTGAAGCTTTTTTTCTTTGCGCTGATAGCTTTAGAGAAACGTTCTGACGCGGGTGAGAGTGGAGCGCGGTTGGGGTCGTTGTGCAATGGCTAGCGCGATCGGCTGTTAACCAAAAGGTTGGAGGTTCAAGCCCTCCCATGAGCGGTGTGTCGCTTTTTTTTCTTTGCACTGATATCTTTGGAGAAGTGTTCTGACGATGGTGAGAGTGGAGCACGACTGTCTCCATGGTGCAATTCGTTAGCGCGTTGGGCTGTTAACCAAAAGGTTGGAGGTTCGAACCCTCCCATGAGCGGTGTGTCTTTTTTTCTTTGCGCTGATACCTTTGAAAAAATGTTCTGATGGTGGTGAGAGTGGAGCACGACTACCTCCGTGACGCAATTGGCAAGCGCGTTCGGGTGTTGACCAAAAGTTGGGAGGTTCGAGCCCTCCCGAAAGCGGTGTGTCTCTTTTTTCTTTGCGCTGACAGCTATGGAGAAATGTTCCGACAGTGATGAGAGTGGAGCACGACTGTCTCCGTGGCGCAACTGCTAGTGCGTCGGCTGGTAAGCAAAAGGTTGGAGGTTCGAGCCCTCCCAGGAGCAGTGTGTCGCTTTTTTTCTTTGCGCTGATAGCCTTGGAGAAACGTTCTGACGTTGGTGAGAGTGGAGCACGACTACTTCCGTGATGCAATTGGCTAGCGCGTTCGGCTGTTAATCAAAAGGTTGGAAGTTCGAGCCCTCCCGAGAGCGGTGTGTCTCTTTTTTTTTCTTTGCGCTGATAGCTTTGGAGAAATGTTCTGACGGTGGTGAGAGTGGAGCACGACTGTCTCCGTGGCGCAGTCTTCTAGTGCTTCGGCTGTTAAGCAAAAGCTTGGAGGTTCGAGCCCTCCCGGGAGGAGTGTGTCGCTTTTTTTCTTTGCGCTGATAGCTTTGGAGAAACGTTCTGATGGAGGTGAGAGTGGAGCGCGGTTGGGTCTGTGGTGCAATGGCTAGCGCGATTGGCTGTTAACCAAAAGGTTGGAGGTTCGAGCCCTCCAATGAGCGGTGTGTCACTTTTTTTTCTTTGCACTGATATCTTTGGAGAAGTGTTCTGATGGTGGTGAGAGTGGAGCACGACTACCTCCGTGACGCAATTGGCTAGCGCGTTCGGCTGTTGACCAAAAGTTTGGAGGTTCCAGCTCTCCAGAGAGCAGTGTGTCTCTTTTTTTTCTTTGCGCTGATAGCTTTGGAGAAATGTTCTGACGGTGGTAAAAGTGGGGCAAGGCTGTCTCCGTGGCGCAATCTGCTAGTGCGTCAGCTGTTAAGCAAAAGGTTGGAGGTTCGAGCCCTCCCGAAAGCGGTGTGTCTCTTTTTTTTCTTTGCGCTCATAGCTTTGGAGAAATGTTCTGACGGTGGTATGAGTGGAGCACGACTGTTTCCGTGGCAGAATCGGCTAGCGCGATAAACTGTTATCAAAAAGGTTGGAGGTTCGAGCCCTCCCGAGAGCGGTGTGTCTCTTTTTTTTTCTTTGCGCTGTAGCTTTGGAGAAATGTTCTGACGGTGGTGAGAGTGGAGCGCGACTGTCTCCGTGGCGCAGTCTGCTAGTGCGTCGGCTGTTAACGAAAAGGTTGGAGGTTGAAGCCCTCCCAAGAGCGGTGTGTCCCTTTTTTTTCTTTGCACTGATGTCTTTGTAGAAGTGTTCTGACCGTGGTGAGAGTGGAGCACGACTGTCTCCGTGGCGCAATTGGCTAGCGCGTTCGGCTGTTAACCAAAAGGTTGGAGGTTCGATTCCTCCCACGAGCAGTTTGTCGCTTTATTTTCTTTGCACTGATATCTTTGGAGAAGTGTTGTGACCGTAAGGAGAGTGGAGCGCGACTGTTTTGTGGCGCAATTGGCTAGCGCGTTGGGCTGTTACCCAAAAGGTTGGAGGTTCGAACCCTCCCATGAGCGGTGTGTCTCTTTTTTTCTTTGCGCTGATACCTTTGGCAAAATGTTCTGATGGTGGTGAGAGTGGAGCACGACTACCTTCGTGACGCAATTGGCTAGCGCGTTCGGCTGATAACCAAAAGGTTGGAGGTTCGAGCCCTCCCGAGAGCGGTGTGTCTCTTTTTTATTTGCGCTGACAGCTATCGAGAAGTGTTCCGACAGTGGTGAGAGTGGAGCACCACTGTCTCCGTGGCACAATCTGCTAGTTCGTCGGCTGTTAAGCAAAAGGTTCGAGGTTCGAGCCCTCCCCGGGAGCAGCGTTTGGTTTTTTTTCTTTGCGCCTATAGCTTTGGAGAAACGTTCTGACGCTGGTGAGAGTGGAGCGCGGTTGGGTCCGTGGTGCAATGGCTAGCGCGATCAGCTGTTAACCAAAAGGTTGGAGGTTCGAGCCCTCCCATGAGTGGTGTGTCGCTTTTTTTTCTTTGCACTGATATCTTTGGAGAAGTGTTCTGACCATGGTGAGAGTGGAGCACGACTGTCTCCGTGGCGCAATTGGCTAGCGCGTTGGGTTGTTAACCAAAAGGTTGCAGGTTTGAACCCTCCCATGAACGGTGTGTTTTCTTTGCGCTGATACCTTTGGAAAAATGTTCTGATGGTGGTGAGAGTGGAGCACGACTACCTCCGTGACGCAATTGGCTAGCACGTTCGGCTGTTCACCGAAAGGTTGGAGGTTCGAGCCCTCCCGAGAGCGGTGCGTCTCTTTTTTTTCTTTGCACTGATAGCTTTGGAGAAATGTTCTGACGGTGGTGAGAGTGGAGCACGACTGTTTCCGTTGCAGAATCGGCTTGCACGATCCACTGTTAACTGAAAGGTTGGAAGTTCAAGCCCTCCCGGGAGTAGTGTGTCGCTTTTTTCTTTGCGCTGACAGCTGTGGAGAAACGTTCTCACGGTGGTGAGAGTAGAGCACGACTGTCTACGTGGCGCAATCTGCTAGTGCGTCGACTGTTAAGCAAAAGGTTGGAGATTCGAGCCCTCCCGGGAGCAGTGTGTCTCTTTTTTTCTTTGCGCTGATAGCTTTGGAGAAACGTTCTGACGGTGGTGACAGTGGAGCGCGGTTGGGTCCGTGGAGCAACGGCTAGCGCAATCGGCTGTTAACCAAAAGGTTGGAGGTTCGAGCCCTCCCATGAGCGGCGTGTCGCTTTTTTTTCTTTGCACTGATATCTTTGGAGAAGTGTACTGACCGTGGTGAGAGTGGAGCACGACTGTCTCCATGGTGCAATTGGCTAGCGCGTTGGGCTGTTAACCAAAAGGTTGGAGGTTCGAACCCTCCCATGAGCGGTGTGTCTCTTTTTTTCTTTGCGCTGATACCTTTGGAAAAATGTTCTGATGGTGGTGAGAGTTTAGCACGACTACCTCCGTGACGCAATTGGCAAGCGCGTTTGGCTGTTGACCAAAAGTGTCGAGGTTCGAGCCCTCCCGAGAGCGGTGTGTCTCTTTTTTTTTAGATGCGGAGCATCTAAGACTCGAGGCTTGTAGTGCGGCGCCGTCCGCAAGCTTCCTCCTCCTTCTTCCACCATCTGTGCATCCCTTCCTCCTCTAAACACCGCGCGCGCTTCACTCCTCCACCATCTGTGCACCCTTCCTCCTCTACACACCGCGTGCGCTTCTCCTCTTCACGAACATTCGCTAGCTGTATAATGTAGCGCGCATGCGCCGTCACGCTTCGAAAACATCGGCAGCTGACGCGCGCGCATGCGCCGTCGCGCTTCTCCCCCTTCTCGAACATTCGACAGCTGACAGTGCATGCGCCGTCGCGCTGTATATATACTCAAGGTCGGCGCTGGCTCGCTCAGTTGCCGCTCATCGGTTGGTTTGTACGGCGCGTCGACGTCCAAGGTCGCGGTGAAATGAATTCCAACGAATCCACAAACACAATGATCGACGTCCCTTCGACCAGCGCCGCCCTTTCGCATACGTGTGGACGTGTTCACTCATTTAACACCCCCTCCTACAACCACGTTAACCAATTTAGCCATCGACCCAAGTAAGTCGCAATTTAACACCCCATTTCACAACCACGTTAACCAATTTAGCCATCGACCCAAGTAAGTCGCACTTTAACACCCCGTTAACCAATTATATGCTCTGCATCCTCCTCAGTGTTCCCCCGAGGGAAGCTGCGGGCAATTTTTTTTCTTTGCACTGACAGCTCTGGAGAAATGTTCCGACAGGGGTGAGAGTGGAGCAAGGCTGTCTCCGTGGCGCAATCTGCTAGTGCGTCGGCTGTTAAGCAAAAGGTTGGAGGTTCGAGCCCTCCCGATAGCGGTGTGTCTCTTTTTTTTCTTTGCGCTGATAGCTTTGGAGAAATGTTCTGACGGTGGTAAAAGTGGAGCAAGGCTGTCTCCGTGGCACAATCTGCTAGTGCGGCGGCTGTTAACCAAAAGGTTGGAGGTTCGAGCCCTCCCACGAGCGGTGTGTCGCTTTTTTTTCTTTGCACTAATATCTTTGGAGAAGTGTTCTGACCGTGGTGAGGGTGGTGCACGACTGTCTCCGTGGGAAGATTGGCTAGCGCGTTCGGCTGATAACCAAAAGGTTTGAGGTTCGAGCCCTCCCGAGAGCGGTGTGTCTCTTTTTTCTTTGTGCTGACAGCTATGCAGAAATGTTCCGACAGTGGTGAGAGTGGAGCAAGACTGTCTCCGTGGCACAATCTGCTAGTTCGTCGGCTGTTAAGCAAAAGGTCGGAGGTTCGAACCCTCCCCGGGAGCAGCGTGTCGCTTTTTTTCTTTGCGCTGATAGCTTTGGAGAAACGTTCTTACGGTGGTGAGAGTGGACCGCGGTTGGGTACGTGGTGCAATGGCTAGCGCGATCGGCTGTTAACCAAAAGGTTGGAGGTTCTGGCCCTCCCATGAGCGGTGTGTCGCTTTTTTTTTCTTTGCACTGATATCTTTGGAGAAGTGTTGTGACCGTGATGAGAGTGGAGCACGACTGTCTCCGTTCGCAATAGGCTAGCGCGTTGGGCTGTTAACCAAAAGGTTGGAGGTTCGAACCCTCCCATGAGCGGTGTGTCTTTTTTTCTTTGCGCTGATACCTTTGGAAAAATGTTCTGATGGTGGTGAGAGTGGAGCACGACTACCTCCGTGACGCAATTGGCTAGTGTGTCGGCTGTTAAGCAAAAGGTTGGAGGTTCGAGCCCTCCCGGGAGCAGTGTGAAGCTTTATTTCTTTGCGCTGATAGCTTTAGAGAAACGTTCTGACGCGGGTGAGAGTGGAGCGCGGTTGGGTCCGTGGTGCAATGGCTAGCGCGATCGGCTGTTAACCAAAAGGTTGGAGGTTCAAGCCCTCCCATGAGCGGTGTGTCGCTTTTTTTTCTTTGTACTGATATCTTTGGAGAAGTGTTCTGACCATGGTGAGAGTGGAGCACGACTGTCTCCATGGTGCAATTCGCTAGCGCGTTGGGCTGTTAACCAAAAGGTTGGAGGTTCGAACCCTCCCATGAGCGGTGTGTCTTTTTTTCTTTGCGCTGATACCTTTGAAAAATGTTCTGATGGTGGTGAGAGTGGAGCACGACTACCTCCATGACGCAATTGGCAAGCGCGTTCGGGTGTTCACCAAAAGTTGGGAGGTTCGAGCCCTCCCGAAAGCGGTGTGTCTCTTTTTTCTTTGCGCTGACAGCTATGGAGAAATGTTCCGACAGTGATGAGAGTAGAGCACGACTGTGTCCGTGGCGCAACTGCTAGTGCGTCGGCTGGTAAGCAAAAGGTTGGAGGTTCGAGCCCTCCCAGGAGCAGTGTGTCGCTTTTTTTCTTTGCGCTGATAGCCTTGGAGAAACGTTCTGACGTTGGTGAGAGTGGAGCACGACTACTTCCGTGATGCAATTGGCTAGCGCGTTCGGCTGTTAATCAAAAGGTTGGAAGTTCGAGCCCTCCCGAGAGCGGTGTGTCTCTTTTTTTTTTCTTTGCGCTGATAGCTTTGGAGAAATCTTCTGACGGTGGTGAGAGTGGAGCGCGACTGTCTCCGTGGCGCAGTCTGCTAGTGCGTCGGCTGTTAAGCAAAAGCTTGGAGGTTCGAGCCCTCCCGGGAGGAGTGTGTCGCTTTTTTTCTTTGCGCTGATAGCTTTGGAGAAACGTTCTGATGGACGGGAGAGTGGAGCGCGCTTGGGTCTGTGGTGCAATGGCTAGCGCGATTGGCTGTTAACCAAAAGGT
The DNA here is from genome assembly GCF_043290135.1 of Rhipicephalus microplus. Lineage (NCBI taxonomy): Eukaryota > Metazoa > Arthropoda > Arachnida > Ixodida > Ixodidae > Rhipicephalus > Rhipicephalus microplus. Next base: position 9,701,759 of record NW_027464592.1, read on the forward strand.
TGGAGGTTCGAGCCCTCCAATGAGCGGTGTGTCACTTTTTTTTCTTTGCACTGATATCTTTGGAGAAGTGTTCTGACCATGGTGAGAGTGGAGCACGAACTGTCTCCGTGGCGCAATTGGCTTGCGCGTTGGGCTGTTAACCAAAAGGCTGGAGGTTCGAACCCTCCCATGAGCGGTGTGTCTCTTTTTTTCTTTGTGCTGATACCTTTGGAAAAATGTTCTGATGGTGGTGAGAGTGGAGCACGACTACCTCCGTGACGCAATTGGCTAGCGCGTTCGGCTGTTGACCAAAAGTTTGGAGGTTCCAGCCCTCCAGAGAGCAGTGTGTCTCTTTTTTTTCTTTGCGCTGATAGCTTAGGAGAAATGTTCTGACGGTGGTAAAAGTGGAGCAAGGCTGTCTCCGTGGCGCAATCTGCTAGTGCGTCAGCTGTTAAGCAAAAGGTTATCGGTTGTGTTAAAGTCTGTGTTGGGTGTACAGAGTCACCTGACTGCCGGTTGATTTATTCCGGATCCTGGGCCCACATTACACCATAACAAACTTGGCGAGCCTGCCAGGATCCCGCCATTAACATCTCGAACGCGGAAATTGCCAGTCATGTGTGTGCACGCAGCACAAGACGAGAGACATGGATCTCGATAAGTTAGTGGCTGTAGCAGCTCAGTTAGGCTTGTCTGGCACGGAACTTCGCGAATCGATTGAGCGAGAGCAAGGTAGGCAGAGAGATGAGCGCGCAGCTGAGAGAGAAGAGGCCAAAGAAGCAGCCGAGAGACAACGGTTAGCGGACGAGCGGCAACGGTTAGCAGACGAGAGGCAGCTGCAAATCCTCCAACTTAAGCTCCAGCTTCAGGAAAGTGCTCAAAGTCAGCCATCTGCGACGGCAGCACTCGCCCCATCGGCAAACCCGTCATGCCTGAATCTGCAGAAGTTACTACCGCTATTTGACGAGCGACGCGATGACCTGCACGCGTATTTGCAGAGGTTTGAACGCGTGGCTACTGGGCAAGAATGGCCAGAAATGGGGAGTAGCCGTAAGCATGTGCTTAACTGGTGAGGCACTCACTGTCATTGGTCGAATGACTGCTGACGAGGCCCTCGACTATGATAAAGTGAAAAAAGCCCTACTTCAGCGCTTCAGATTCACGGAACAAGGATATAAAGACAAATTTCGAAAAGCCCGGCCTGAAGATGGTGAAACAGGGAAACAACTAGATGCTAGGATCTCGAGCCATTTTGATAACTGGATTGAGATGGCTGATGTGCCCAAAACATTTGAGGGTCTTCGTGACCATGTTATAGCCGAGCAATTCTTGCGTTGCTGTAATCCGAAGCTGGCGATCTTCCTGAAAGAGAGAGAATGCAAAACCCTTACACCCCTTTCAGAGTGCACCGACCGCTTTCTCGGAGCACAGCGAGTCAATAACATTGGTAAAATTGCAGATGATACAAAGGAGGCAAATAAACCCGGTGCTACGTCACAGCACAAACAGCCGAGTTGCTTTCTGTGTCACCGCAAAGGACATAGCGCTCCGGATTGTCGTGCGGTTCCGAAAGAGTCTGTGAAATGCAAAACATGTGGGCGGCTTGGCCACAAAGCCACCGATTGCAAGGATCAAAGCAAAGGCAAGTCGGTGTCTTGTGCCATGATAGAACAGAAAAAACAGGATTACTTCCCTATGGCCAAGTCCAAGGATGAGACATGCGCTGCTGAATGCCCCAAGAAGTGCGAGAACCAACCTATGTTCTTAGTCGACAACATGCCAGTGGTCGAAGGACGGGTGCTTGGACAACGCGCACGTGTCTTACGAGACGCAGGGAGCAACACGACCATCGTCCGACGCGAGTTCGTGCCGGATCGATGCCTGACCGGGAAGATGGCAAGAGTTATGCTTTTGGATGGAAAGGCCAAGGAACCACCGGAATCAAACATACAGATACACACGCCCTACTTCGTTGGTGATGTAAACGCTTTATGCATGACTAACCCTTTGTACGACCTCGCGCTCGGCAATATTCCACGAGTAAAAGGACCACAGGAGCCAGATACTACCTGGGAGTAATCTGACGCCCTGTTCCCTGAATTGACTGGTTCGAGCAAAATCCCAGGATGCTGGGAAAAGTCAACCTTGCTTTCTGCCGTGGTACGGACGCAGGGGAAGACGGAGAGTATGATGAAGATTTCGCTAGTTGGTCCGCTAGAAGTGACCCGAGTGCAGCTAACTGAGAGCCAAAAAGACGACCCAAGTCTGAAGAGTTGCTTCAGCAAGATTGGGAAGGAGTTTCACTCCAATAAAGACACGACGTACCACTTTTCTGAAGAGGTTGGTCTACTGTATCGACATTACCGCCTTTCTACGGGGAGGACCTTTAAGCAAGTAGTCGTGCCAAGGACACTTCGACAACACATTTTGAAGGTTGCACACGAGGGCATTATGGCTGGTCACCAAGGCGTGCGACGTACCACAGACCGTATCCTTGGGGATTTTTACTGGCCAGGTATGCATGAAGAAATCAGACGGTTTGTCAAGTCGTGCGACGTCTGCCAGAGGAAAACGCCGAAAGGGAAAGTCGGAGTCGCTCCGTTGGGCAACATGCCTCTCATACGGACACCATTCCAAAGAGTCGCCATTGACCTGATCGGACCGTTATCTCCTCGATCAGATAAGGGAAACCGCTATGTGCTTACCCTCATTGACTTCGCTACTCGCTATCCTGACGCAGTAGCCCTACCCAGCATCGACGCTGTCAGTATTGCAGAAGCCCTCCTTGAAATATTTTCCCGAGTGGGCCTGCCTCGAGAAGTGGTTACCGATAAAGGTAGAAGTTTCACGTCGGAACTTATGAAAGACGTGGGCCGACTACTAACTGTAAAATTTTTTCGTACCACCCCATATCATGCCATGGCCAATGAATTGGTCGAAAAATTCAACGGTACGCTGAAGGCCATGCTCAAAAGGGTGTGTCAGGAGAAGCCGCGGTCATGGGATCGCTACATTGCTCCTCTTCTCTTCGCTTATCGCGAAGTACCGCAAGCCAGCTTGGGCTTTTCACCATTTGAGTTAATCTACGGCAGACATGTGCGTGGACCTTTGAGTGTTTTAAGAGAGCTGTGGACGAACGAGAACATTGAGGATGAAGTGCGAACAACGTACACTGACCTTGTGGACCTTCGAAACCAACTCGAACACACCTGTAGCCTCGCTCATGAAGAGCTTGGTAAAGCACGTGAAAAGCAAAAGCTTTATTACGACCGTAAGACCCGCCACAGAAGGCTACGGCCCAGTGACAAGGTTTTAATTCTCCTTCCTACAGACACCAATAAGCTTCTCATGCAGTGGAAGGGCCCGTTTAAAGTTGCTGAAGCCAAGAATGATGTTGATTATGCAATTGACTTAGGGCAGAGCATCAAGGTCTTCCACGTGAATATGCTGAAGAAGTATGAGGAAAGAGAAATAACGTCTCCTCATCAGGTGGCTGCAGTGAATACTACAAGTGCAACACCTGTACAAGAGGCGAACAGTGAGAGCAACGACTGTGAGGATACCATCCCCTCTCTCAGTCTATGCCAAACACAAACAGTATCAGACGTCAAGATATCGCCCAAACTGCAGACAGACCAACTTCAACAAGTTCGACAATTGTGCGAAGAGTTTGCAGACATATTTTCGGACCTTCCCGGCAAGACACAACTTGTCGAATGCTCTCTTGACCTCGTCATCAAAAAGCCGGTTCACGTGCCTCAGTACCCGATTCCTCTAGCGCTGCGTGAGAACGTCAAAAAAGAGGTACAGGAGATGCTTCGAATGGGCATTATCGAGAAATCAAAGTCGCCATATCATGCGCCGATCGTTGTCGTCAAGAAGCCCGACAAGATCATACGGTTGTGCATTGACTTTAGGGAGCTGAACAAGACCTTGGTTTTCGACAGTGAGCCAATTCCGAGAATTGATGTTGTTCTAGCTCTTGTGGGGAAACAAATTTTTCTCGAAATTCGATTTCACGAAGGGCTATTGGCAAGTGCTTATGGCTCCAGACAGTCGTGAAAAGACGGCATTTTCAAGCATGTCGGGGCTCTACCACTTCAAATACATGCCTTTTGGGATTAAGACTGCCCCAGCAATATTTGCACGCCTTATGAGGAGAGTTCTAGGCGATTTGCCGAATGTGCATCATTATTTTGACGATGTGGTCATCGCTACTAGCACATGGCATGAACATATGGAAGCCTTACGACTTGTCTTCGAAAGAATCCGCAATGCAAACCTCACAATCAAACCGAGCAAGTGTGAGATTGGAGAGCGTACCATTACATTCCTCGGACATCGCATTGGCGAGGCGAAGGTAGAACCAGTGCTGAAAACGCTGGACAAGATCCTAGCCGCCAAGCGCCCCACGACGAAGAAAGCTGTACAAACCTTTCTCGGTCTTACGGGCTATTACAGGCAGTTCATTCCGAACTACGCAGAGATCTCCAAGCCCTTGACTGACCTTACCAAGAAAGGCCAACATCACATCGTATCGTGGGGACCGACGCAAGAAAAAGCATTCACCGTGCTGAAAGACAAGCTCGCCGAAGTCCCATACTGCAAACACCGGATCTTTCGAAGCCTTTCGTGCTCCGTACTGATGCCTCAAGCACAAGCATCGGCGTAGTGCTTCTGCAAAACAGTGGGGACGATATTTTACATCCGGTTGCTTATGCTAGTCGCAATCTGCTGCCTAGAGAGGCCCGCTATTCCACAATATAGCATGAATGCTTAGCGCTCGTGTGGGCTGTTCAGAAGTTCCACATTTACATATGCGGCAGACCCTTCATTATTCAGTGCGACCACCAGCCATTCCGGTACTTGTAGTCAGCCAAACACGTCAATAATCGAGTGTTACGATGGAGCTTACTAATGCAAGAGTACAGCTTTACCGTCGAATACATAAAAGGCTCAGACAAAGTAGGAGCGGACTACTTAAGTCGCATCTGAATTGCTTTAATCTTTCTCCACTTGTGTATTTTTCATGTGTGCTTTTTTATCATTACGTGCTGTGTGGATCACAACCATTCGGATTCGTGTGAACTTGTTCTCTCTTTACAAACGCGCCTGCACTTTTGTCTACTCACCACCTTGCGTGGAGTGGAATAGTTGCTCACAACTATCTTAAGTGGGGGGTTGTGTGATGATGTGGATTATGTGGCCCGTGACGGGGCGAAGAGGGAACGGCCGTTCTGCTCTGCGGTACACCTTGGAGGCGAAGACGAGGAAAAGGAAGCGCGAGCGGGGCGTGCGGCTCGGGCAGTTGGAGCGTGACACGGTTCGAACGGCAGCTGCTGGTCGGCGGTTCGGGTCGCGACATCGCTTAACCAGGCGTCCGGCAGCCTTGCGGACCTGAGGAGCTGGCTTCCTGCTTCGGGCTGCGTCATTCAACCAGGTGTCCAGCAGCCTTGTGGACCTGGTGAGCTGGCTTCCCGCTCTGTGGCCGGCGCTGACACGGGGACCGGCAGCATAGTCTGTTCGTGGCCTGAGGTCCTGGGGCCCGAGTGGTGGCACGAGGTGGCCGCGGCTCATGTTGGCGACGGGCCATTAACCTGCGCTGCAGTGGCCTGGTGATCTACCGGCCTGCAGCACCACCATCACCACCACCACCACCTCACCACGGTCAAGGAGCGTGACTGCACAAGGAACACCGGTGACGACCGACCTCGCCGCAGCGACAGCAGTCATAACGTCGAGTAGGACAGTTCGTGTGCCGAGGCGCGTAGGACGTTTGGCATGTAAATAAGGAACGCTATAGTGTGTTGTGTGTGAATTTTAAGAGTTATCGGTTGTGTTAAAGTCTGTGTTGTGTGTACAGAGTCACCTGACTGCCGGCTGATTTATTCCGGATCCTGGGCCCACGTTACCCCATAACACATACCTTCGTCATTCATTCTCGTCCCGTAATACCTAACTTGGTATAAGTGACGCTAGCAAAACGGCCACCACCGCATCATGAGCGTGGCATGTGAACATGTTGTTTCATGACACGAATCTCATGATTATCATTTCTGCACCAGTCACATACCTTCGTCATCATTCACGTACTGTAATACCAAATTTGTTATATATGACGCTAGCGAAACTGTGGTGAGCGCATCAAGAGCGTGTCATGTAGTCATGTTGTTACATGACACGCATCTCATAATTTTTACGTTAGGGTCTGTCGATTGTGTTCGCCATGCAATCATGCCGTACCATACCAGTTTTGCCGCATGCCATGTGAACGAAACTACCGGAAGAGCTGCAGAATATTGAAATGTAAATCATGACATTCATAACATATAGTTCAAAATTTTCATGTTATCGGTAGTCAAATATGTTCTTCATACAGTGATGTTATGCCATACCAAGTTTGGTATCGATACGATTATTGAAACGGCCAGGAGAGCTTGCAGTCCTGGGCTGCTGATAGATAGATAGATAGATAGATAGATAGATAGATAGATAGATAGATAGATAGATAGATAGATAGATAGATAGATAGATAGATAGATAGATAGATAGATAGATAGATATGCTGAAAGTCACCGAAGTTCTCCAAGAAATGCTTCGCATTTAATAACTTCCTCGCGATGGATGCCGTTCAAAGTTTGCCAAAAAGACCTATGCACACCAAGCGACCGAATAGTGGGCACATTCAGATCTTGAAATTTAATGTCAGTGCTCCTTAAAATGCGAAGCATTTCTTAGCGAATTTCGGGTACTTTGAGCGTATCTATCTGTCTATCTATCTATCTATCTATCTATCTATCTATCTATCTGTCTATCTATCTATCTAGCCATTCACGACATTTAGCTCTCATGGCCGTTTAAATATTGGTATCAATGCCAAAAGTAAAAGTCAGGCGCACACATGATAATCTTCATATGCGTGTCATGTGAAACATGATTACATACTACGCTCATAGCATGCTCGATGCTGTTTCGCTAGCTCAACTTATACTAAATTTCGCATTACGTGACGTAAACAGACTACAAAGGTAAATGACACATCTCAACATGATAGCAATGGCACGGAAGTCATGTACAACGTCGTTTACGTCCACCTCGTAACGTTGTGTTCATTGTGACATGTCTATCTTCCTCATTCGTGCTTCGCATATCATCGGTTTTCATAGTACGTGGGATCTGTTATTTTTTTTCTCTTCTAACATAGGCCATACTCTGATAATTTCTGAGCGTTTCACAAGGTTTAGTACAAAAAACTGATAATGTTGTAGTTTGCACGAGTGGTGTAGACGGAGAAAAGTTAAATAGCATTGACACATGGATACATTATGCATGTCGCAAGTACTGCGCCTGTTCTTACCTAGGTAGTATGATATTAGGGTAAAAGATTTCACGTGTAGACTGACATACCTCTTTCATTTTATTTTCTCGTAACCTTCGATGTAAAGTACCACGCCACACAAGCATACTGTGCATTCGTATCCCACCAGCGGCAGTAGTGATTATTTTTTACTTGAATTCTTCTCTATTTAGGTTAGGATCATTGAGCCATAATTTTAAAAAAACTGCAAATATATCCTGCATTCTATTCTTAGTCTAATTGTCTATCGGTGTGCGCGATGCAAGAAACAAGGGCCTCACGAATTTCCGCTTCTTTGGCATTTCACACATAGCTGTTGAACTCGATAAACTAGGCATTACACGAAGCTTTCTCGTGAATGCTGGAACATAGCGGACACGTAAGAACATTGTCACCTTGTTGCGCACTGCTTAAAACACGAACACTTAGAATGAAGGAATAGACGGACACAAGCACAAACTTTAAACTGATTTTATAAAATAGATGTATGATGCTTTTATGCAATCGCATTTCATGGTTGCAAAAAAGGTTTACAAAAATGAACCACAAAACATTTCTACAGTACAATTGAAACAACCATTCATGCCGAAATAACGCGCACTTATCACAGATCTTGCATCACGGGATAATATATTTCAATTCTTTCTGCGTCAGTGCCAAAGAAGCCATACTGATGCATTCATCTTCCATGCGGATAATCTCGGATGCCTCAATTATTTCGCATATCATCTGATTATTGTGCCTAGCTATCACCTTAGTTGCTTTACGGAAATCTGACTGGCATCCGCAATCTCTCCAATGCAAGCTTAGGTGGCCTTGCACCGACTTGTAAACATTGTTGTAGTGCTCCCGTAATCTTTCATTTAGGCACCTGCCCACCTGGCCCACGTGTTTCTTTCCACATGTAAGTAAACTCATGTACACAACTTTTAAAATGCAATCGACAAATTTGTTTCTGTAGCTAGTTGTACACGCACTTGTTTCATGCACAATTTTTTTTACTATTTGGCAAAGCGACAACTTTCGGGGTGCTTTAAAAACCACTTTCACTCTGAGACGGCCTCTAATATTTTTAGACGATGGGAGACGACGTGAAAATACGGTATCACCGCAGTCCTGCCAATCCTCCCATTTTCATTCTATAAATTGCGCTGCTCTTGATCCTTCGATGACTTCTTTACTGATTTCAATAGGGAGTTAGCCACTGACTTGGTCATGCATTCTGGATACCCAGCCTGCTACAGACGACCAAGTTGGGCTTGGAAGCTTTCTTGTACCAAATAATGGCAGCACTTTTGTAAAGCATTTTTTAAGCACGTGCTAGCTACCCCTCTTCTCACAAGTTTTGAGTGACTGGAAGAGAAGGAGAGCAGAGGTTTACTGGCTCGTGGCTCGTATTTCCAGCACAAATGAGAACACTGAAAGCTTAGCCTCAATCCAGAAATCTCATGGTTCCTTCTGGCGCCAACTCATGTGTCGGCGCCGAGGGGCTGGATATGACACGGGTTAAAAAAGTGTTCCGCTGTGTCGATGATTTCCTGGTGGTGACGTCGGGGAGTAGTCTGAACAAAACGGCTCATATATTGGAATCCTTTACGGCAGGACTGAGTTTCTTGACACTGACAAATGAGTTGGCACAAAAAGGAACCATCACGTTTCTGGACTTGCGGCTAAGCTTTCAGGGTTCTCATGTGTGCTGGAAATACGAGCCACCTGCCGGTAAACATTTGCTCCCCTTCTATTTCAGCCACTCAAAACTCGTGAAACGAAGGGTAGCAAGCACGTGCTTAAAGAATGCTTTGCAGAAGTGTTGCCATCATTTGGTACAAGAAAGCTTCCAAGCCCAACTTGGTCGTCTGTAGCAGGCAGGGTATTCAGATTGCATCACTAAATCAGGGGCTAACTCCCTATTAAAATCAGTCAAGAAGTCGCAGAAGGATCAGAAGGAGCAGCGAAAATTCCAGAATGAAATTGGGAGCTTTCACTGGACCGCTGCGATACACTAAGTTCACGACGGCTTTCGTTGTCTAAAAAATTGGGGGTTGTCTTGTAGTGAAAGCGGCTTTTACAGCACCCCGAAAGTTGTCGTCGCTTTCCAATTAGGAACGAAAATTGTGAATGATACAACTGCGTGCACAACTAACCACCTAAACAAATTTGGCTATTGCATTTTAAAAGTTGTGTACATGATCCCACTTACATGTGGAAAAAAAAACGTAGGCCAGACGGGCAGGTGCCTAAATGAAAGACTACGGGAGCACTACAACAATGTGCCAAAATTGGTGCGACGATACCTAGGCTTACATTGTAGAGATTGCGGATGCCAGTCAGATTTCCGTAAAACAACTAAGGTGATAGCGAGGTACAATATTCAGATGAGATGCGAAATCATTGAGGGATCCGTGAATATCCGCTTGGAAAATGAATGCGTCAGTATGGCTTCCTTGGCACTGGCGCAGAAATAAATGATATATATTAACCCGTGATGCAAAATCTGTGATAGGTGCGCGTTATTTTGGCATGACTGGTTGTTTCAATTGTACTGTAGAAGTGTTTTGTGGTTCATTTTTGTAAACCTTTATTGCAACCGCAAAACACAATTGCATAAAAGCATCATGTGTCTGTTTCATAAACTCAGTTTAAAGTTTGCGTTTGTGTCCATCTAATCCTTCATTCGAAGTGTTCGTCTTTTAAGCAGTGCGCAATAGGGTGAAAACAAATAGCTACCCACACGCCCAAGCAAGGACCCCTATAACGTAAGGACCACATTTTGTTTTAAAGATCACCTTACTAACAGTTCATCCGGTGAATCGGCCTTCATATCATTCAATTCAAATTCAGGGCCGTTCTCTTTGGAAGGCGCTGAACAGGGAATGTTGTATTCCTAGTTAACCATTCAAAATAGCTTATGGTGCACGCAAAAAGAACATGTGACAAATTGTAATAAGCGTTCGATTCTGTGGAGTTTCGCGGTAGTACAAATTCATCTTGCCTGCAACCTTTGAGAGTGATTATGTTTGTGGGAAACTCAACTGCGAATCAAATCTTCTTTGCTTTTTCAAGAAATTGGTAACCAGTGGTTGTAACGTACAAGGGAAATCGTTAAAGAATATTGTGTGACCGTGTTCAACTTATTCATTGGTATCTACAGTAAAGTGCAAGGTTTTTGTATGACAGATAAATTAGGTAATAAAGCCATTTTCTTCACGCCGTTATTCTTTACGAAGATAAGCACATGGCTCGTCGGTGGTTGTGTTAACAAGAGAAATGGTGGCCTTGAACTTACTAACGAAAGCTCGGAAAAGCTTACGTAGTTTAGTTAACCTGCGTGGGCACTAACTGGCGCCTTTATCTGGTGCTGTGCCCGCTGTTTATTAAAAGCAAAACTTCAATCCTGGATATCGGTGTTTTCTGAAAGTGTTCAAGCTAGACTTTTTTAATTGTATGGTTCCTTAGTTTAGGCAAGCCCACAAAAGTCCCCACATTAGTACTAGGTGCAACCTAGTACTAATGCACTCTATTCATATGTACTATGCTCAGTGAGCTGTTCATTTCTGGTAATGTATTATTGACTTTTGCAACATACGTGTTTGTTATGCGAAGGGAAGAGTGCGTAAGTACGACAATGTAATCGACAATAAAAAACAACGGCAGGAAGTGTAGCACCGTGTGTGGGAGGGGGGGGGTTGCAAACTACCTATGGCTGTGTTTTTATTAGATTAAATCTCGAAATTATACCATAACTGATTTTGTTAAGATGGTATTTATAATTGAGCCACAACACCGATATGATTTTAGGTTGTACCGTTAGGCACCCTTTATCTCACCTGCCACCCACATTTCCCCAGAAGAACTTTAGCAAACTGATTGTGTCGCTAACACCGATTACAACTTCGTCATTTAAAAAGGGTAATAAAACTTGGGACCGTTCGCTCTGATGACCTGCCTGTTAAAAAGAATCCAGTATTGCAAGGCCTAGCAGTGGCGCCCTTTTGTCAAGAGCAGGATCTACTGGAACCTCGAAGCGGCATTATGAAGCCTGGCGAAGAGTTTTCCGACTGCAAGAAGCTTCAACAGATAGTAAGGCTCAGCCAAGCGGGCCGACATTACACACATTGGTTAAACTAGCCGATCCAGCCAACGATAAGGTAGGAGAGAGGTGTGTTCTGCGTAAAACTGCACTCATAATGCTATTAGACTAGTCAATTGCACCCGACTCGCTATAAAACGCGGTAGAGCGAGCTATGAGTCACGTTTCACGGGATTACGTGCCGTTACGCACTCCTGACCACCACGCCTGCCGAAGCAGAAGTGACACAGCTTCGAACGATTATTTGTTGCTGCGTGCGCGATCAGTTGCTACCCACAGCATGATAAAATGGACCACACTAGATGGCCCTTTCATTCTGAACTTCCGCTGGTCGGAATAAAACAGAGCAGCGCTGCACGAGAAGTCACAATGAATGAAGCTACTTGAGCGCAGCTATTTAGGAGTATATATATATATTGGTAATAAGAGCAATTTTTATAGGCCCTGTTCTACTATCATAAGTTGAATAAGGATGTAGTCTCTTTCCAGTTGTCTTTTTTTGCGAATGTATGTAACTCACTCAACGGTTACAGGAATTGTGAAATATAAATTAGGTTGATGAGTTAGGGACATTTCATACCATTTTTTTATTTGCATGTGAAGAACACAGAAAGGCAGTATATGTTATAGCTTGGTGTCCCATCGTCAAAGTGTGATACTAAAGAGACAAAAACGAAAAAAAGAACGTCAAAATATGAAAGAACACTTAGAAGTAACCGTAAGAGTGATGTGCGTGAACAATATAGGATGCACTTAGTATTCTAATGTAGAAGTTAGAAACATACAGGGTGGTCCCACAGATTACCATTGCAAATATTACAGATCGGTAGTCCTCAGGGATGGCAGAGAAAGCTTGTAGAGTTTTTTTTATACGCTCTCCAAGCAACCTATACAAAAGGTGCTCGCTGTAACACTGTAAAACGTTTCCCTGTATGTAGCAATAACATCACAATGTGACACTGACGGGCTTGTCAAGAAATAATATATGTGTCTAGGCAACCACAACGTCAAACATTCGCACACGGGAAGACTGTACCTGTACACGATTACTCCCAGATAACAACAGGTCAGGAAACAAAAACCACGAGCTTCCTCGATTTCATGCGGCACGTGGACGAATCAGCTAGGTAAAGTATCTAGCTCGTTTATTCTCCGCCACAGAGCCTTTGCAGAGGAACAGCCAGTCAATCAGGTTAACTAGCTAATAAAATCTCCGATATTCTCTCTGTGAATATTGTATCTTAGATATTTTAATATTAGACTATAGATTGGTATTCTATCGACTAAGCCCTTAGTAATGCTTTAAAACCAGCGCAACTTTTATTGTTAACTATTGTGTCATTTGTTCGCGGTACGAGAAACTCACACGAGCGATTGCGATATAATCTTGTGTAGTTGCTCAGTTAACCACAAAAAAGCTGAAACAAACATATTTCGCTAAACACATCGAAAACTCGTACGTAACAGGAATGACAATAACCTGGCATGCTCATTACCAGCCTTTCTGAGTATAGTATTTTAAATGCAAACAAGTGCATAAAAATACAAACACAGGACTGAAGGCGAACAGTTGCCGTTAGAACGCGTAGTAGCTTGCGAATGTGCCCGCCACCCCTCCTCCTCTCATTCGCTTTCGACAGAAGATTGCCGCTATTGCTGCTGTTGTTCTCGAACATAATGCTGAAAAGCACGCAAGGGTGATGGTACGTTGTTGTGGGCGGAGAAATAAGCACTCAGAAGCTCTGCATAGCATTTATAAGCACATCGAGTCCCCAAGAGGGTCATCAGCTGATGCAGTGTGCTCAGGTGAGGGAAGAATAGCAAGAAGAGGAAACCTCAGCGATTCAATAAAATAGTGCGAAAAAAAAAGAATTTGTACAAAAATAAAATGGTCAGCACACTCGCCACTCATTTGGTGAAGGGAACTCCATTACAGCTGAGTCGGCATTCTGCCATCAACGAGTAATCAATTCAAATAAGAAAGACAATAAACATGACCCTCATTCGAGAAGTGAGGATCCTCGAAAGGTAAAGGTGGTATTGTTGAGCGCGGCTAAGTTAGGGCACTATGCGCATGCGTGTCTTTTTTAGTACCCTATTATATATATATATATATATATATATATATATATATATATATATATATATATATATATATATATATATATATATATATATATATATATATATATATATATATATATATGTATATTATATGTATATATATATATATATATTATTGTTTTTTTATTAGCATCAAAATTGTACATTGTGAGTAAGTATGCAGAAGGAGGTCCCAAGGTAGTAAACCGCAGGCGGGACCTCCTTTGTTTATACAATGAAAAGGCTAAAATATGAATAATGAAAGAGAAAGTCACGGAACATTTCAAACTTTTTTTTTTACAAACAAAGCAAGATATCGAAAATTAACAAAATCCAGCAGTTATACGTTTAATAGAGACTTTTTTATTTTCTCTTAAAAACATGAATGTGCATTAAGTCTTTCACATCATGTGATGAAGAATTCTATGATGAAATTGATGAAAAATTGATGCTCATTTTTCCATAATTAGTGCGACCTTTGGGTAATAACAGGTCATGGGCGACCACGAATCTAGTATTATTGGAATTATCCAACAAGGTAATAGGAAATACGTCGATTGTGAGGGTGCGGGGGAAAATCTTGAAAAACAAAACACGCACATTATAAACGTTCATTTGGGAGATGGGTAATACGTCGAGCTGGCGGAAAATCGCATGTGATGGCGCTTCACGTGAAGCGAAAGTTGTGAATAGAATTGCTTGTTTTTTCAATACCTTTAACAGCCAATTGTGCACCGAATATGAATTACCCCATGATGTAATGCAATAATTGAGGTGACCGTGTATAATTGCATAACCCAATGCCTTCAAAGTTTCGATGTTAAAACACACTCGTGACTTGACCAATGCCCTGATACCATACGAAATCTTTTTACAAACAGAACTAATATGTTGCTGAAATTTCAGATGTGTGTCCAATAATACTCCTAAAAATGACGTATGATCAGCTTAACAAATCACTACTGAGTTTACATAAAGGTAAAGAATGAATTTTAGTTTTTTTTGGTTTGGTGAATAAAAAAGCATAAAGCAGGTTTTGGAAGGATTATTCCGCAATCTATTATAGTTGCACCAGTCAACAAGACAATTAAGGTCAGCTTGAAGTCTTGGCACGAGAGTTGCTAAATCCAAGTGATGAGAAAAGAGAGTCGTGTCACCAGCGTCAAATAAACAAGAATAATAATTAGGCCACGTGGTAAATCATTTATGAATAATTAAAATAATAACAGGCCCACAATTGAACCTTGCGGAACACCTCTTGTATTGGGGTTGGGACTCGATGTAAAATTTTCGACCGACACCACCTGAAAATTATTAAGAAGAAAGCTCTGTAATAGCGTAATGCGGGACCATTTATGCCATAGTACTGCAGTTTGCGAAATAGGATGAAATCATCAATACTGTCAAATGCTTTAGTAAAGTCGACGAAGACAGATCCTGCGATGTTACCATTATCAATGAATGATCTGATTTTGTCAGTGAAACAAGCAATTGCAGTATCAGTGGAAAGAGCAGCCCTAAAAGCAAATTGACAAGGAGAAAGTATGTTAAGTTTGCTTAAATATTTAGATATTGTTATTTTAATTATATTTTCTAAAATTTTATCCAGGAAGGGAAGGACAGATAAGGGCCTGTAATTGCAAATGCTGAGGGGATCACCTTTTTTGTATACTGGCACTACCTTCGCAACTTTTTATTTATCTGGGAAAACACCGTTCTTCAAACAGTGGTTGAAAACGTGGCCTAATATAGGCGCTACAAGAGATCTTACAAAATTATTGTCTTTTGAATGGATGTTGGCTAACCCAGCTCCGGTAGCTTTTAATCCAGAAATAATTGAGGAAATTTCAGAAGCACAAGTAGGAAAAAGAAGCATCGACTTAGGACTGTGAGAAAACAAAGGTACATAGTCTGAGGAGAAGGGGACTATATGAAGATATATATATATATATATATATATATATATATATATATATTTATATCTTAGGGACTATATGAAGATGTATATATATATATATTATCATCAGCCTGACTACGTCCACTGCAGGACAAAGGCCTCTCCCATGTTCCACCAGTCAGTCAACCCTCAACCCGGTCCTGTGGTTTCTGCTGCCAGTTTATACCCACAAACTTCTTAATCTCATCTGCTCACCTAACCTTCTGTCTCCCCCTAACCCGCTTGCCTTCTCTGGGAATCCAGTTAGTTACCGTTAACAACCAGCGGTTATCCTGTCTACGCGCTACATGCCCGGCCCATGTGAATTTCTTGTTCTTGATTTCAGCTATGATATTCTTAACCCCCGTTTGTTCCCTAATCCACTCTGCTCTCTTCTTGTCTCTTAAGGTTACACCTACAAATTTTCTTTCCATTGCTCGCTGCGTCGTCCTTAATTTAAGCTGAACTCTCTTTGTAAGTCTCCCGGTTTCTGCTCCGTAGCTAAGTACCGGCAAGATACAGCTGTT
Source organism: Rhipicephalus microplus (assembly GCF_043290135.1). NCBI lineage: Eukaryota > Metazoa > Arthropoda > Arachnida > Ixodida > Ixodidae > Rhipicephalus > Rhipicephalus microplus. Next base: position 9,717,751 of record NW_027464592.1, read on the forward strand.
ATATACCTTCCTCTTGAGGGATAGTGGCAATATACCTGTCATAATTTGAGTTTGCTTGCCAAATGTGCTCCACCCCATTCTTATTCTTCTAGTTACTTCAATCTCGTGGTTCGGCTCCGCGGTTATTACCTGCCCTAGTAGACATAGTCTTTTACATCTTGAAGTGCACTATTACCTACCCCAAAGCGCTGCTCTTTTCCGAGGTTGTTGTACATTACTTTCGTTTTCAGCAGATTCATTTTTGAGACCCACCTTTCTGCTGTCTCTGTCCAACTCCGTAATCATGAGTTGCTATTCGTTCCCTGAGTTACTCAGCAATGCAATGTCATCGGCGAAGCGCAGGTTACTTATGTACTCTCCATTAACTCTTATTAACAGGGTTGTGGGTGCCATGCGATTCAACAAGCGCCCTTACACCATCGTCATGTGGGATATTTGTGTAGAGTGAGCTAACATACAATATTACGACAAATGCACCGTCTGGAATTTTACCGTGTGCTAAGGAAATGGTTTGTGTCACGCAAGAAGGACTCATGTGTGGGTTGTATGTCTTCGATTAGAAAATCAATATAACTGGAAATAGGTTCCGTTAACGTTCCCGTGCCTGATATGGTGGGTCTGCCAGGGTTTCTCTCTTTAGGAATCTTCGGCAGCGTGTAAAAGCGACCAGGTGCTGAATGTACAATAATAAGTGCCTTTTTAAGCTTTGAATCAATGGCGCCTTCACGTGTGAGATCCTCCAGGGTCGTTACAATGATCTTTTTGTGCTCGGTGGTGGGCTCACAGTCGAGGTGTTTGTAGGTTTGTTTGTTTTTTTGTGTTCGCTTGCCTTCCTCAATGTAGTCCGATCTATTCCGAACAACAATCGCGCCTCCTTTGTCTGCTGGTTTAATGACGAGATCTTTGCAGTTGCTCAACGTGAGTGGTGCCTCTCTTTCTCTTTCTGATAAGTTATTCATGCTTGGTTTGTGCGCCTTGTACGCATGTATAACATCTTTCTGAACCACGTCTATATAGAGATCCAGATGTCGATGTCTGTTGGCGTCTGGGGTCCATTGCCGTCCGATCACCCAACGAAAAACTGCGTCATATTTTTGGGGTTTATCGAAGAAATAGTCCTCAAACCGTAAATTTCGTGCGAAGTCGTCTAGGTCATTTAGGAGCGTGAATTCATCGTATTTTCCGTTGCCAGGGCCGAATGCAAGTCCGCGTGATAGTACACTAAATTCTTCTTTGCCCAGTTCTTTACCGGAAAGGTTAATAACGTTTGGCTCTTTGGGGTGTGATGGCAATTTTTTTTTTGAACGTGAGGTGGTTTGGTATTTTTTCTGTAAGCAGCAGTGGATACAGCTTGTGACACATTGTCCCGTGCGAATTTCTTCCTCTTAAAGTTTTCTATTTCCTCCGTCTTTTTGTGCTCAAATACGTCGAGTTCTTTAGCTTCCCACTCCGAAAGCGGAAAGTTAGTTCTTAAATACCGCTCCTCGTCTGTCAGTGCGTTTCGAGTCTTTCTACAGAGTTAGATGGTGACCTCAGTTAGCTCCTGTGTGGTGCGATCAAGAATTTTGTTCCACCGCTTCTTTTCCTTTTTGTCAAAGTAATGCATCGATGGTGTTAGCGACAAGCGCAGCCCCTTCGTAGTCGTATCCACCAGTACATATTGTTCGAGGCTTTGCACGTGAAGTTCGCGCCGTATTCTTTTGTCAATAACTTTTCCAAGTTTAAGAAAATTTGGACCCATCCTATGGCCTAGTTTATCTGAAGCGGATGGTGTTTTCCCAATCACACGAATCTCCTCCCGCACCGAGGACTTCCACAAAAACAGCACACTTATGCGCGAAGTGCTCCTTAATCAAGAATACCCGCCAGCTATCACCGATGACGCCATCGAAAAAGCTGAAAATCTGGATCGCCAGATTCTTCTCAGCCACCAGAAAAACTCCGACCAACACCGCAACAAAAACTTGGTATTAACTTTCACGAGCAACCCACCAAACATAAACAAGGTCCTAAGAAAACATTTTACATATTGGAACAGAGCGTGCGACTACCCAAAATTTCCACTTCTCCTTGTGTGCTATATAGACGGCCGCAAAATATAAAGGATCATTTAATGAATTCAAAGATAGGCGTCAAATTTCGAAATGGGTGTCACACTTGCGGAAAAAGCAGATGCAAGGTATGCAAACACATGCAGACACCGACAGTGGCGAAAAGAACCCACTCGGATTATAAGCACAGGATAAGAGGAGCACTCGACTGTGACTCAGTCAACGTCATATACCACTTGGAATGTGGGGTATGTAACAAGCAATACGTGGGCCAGACAGACACTCCGTTTAGAGTTAAATTAAACAACCATCGGGCACATGTACAATCCCTGCCAGGCCTTCCACTTGAAAAACACAGCACATTAATAGACCACAGCTTTGATGACATCAGGGTTGCACATATTAAAAAACAACTTTTGAACAATCAGAGAACGGGAACTACGGGAATCTTATTTTATCTGCAAATTTAACACGATAAAATACGGAACAAATCAACACCCAGGCACTCTGTCAGCGTTACGACCGCTAAAAGACGCAAACGCTTCTCTCTAATCAGTCTGTTCTCATTATGACAATACTATTGCCCGCTAACAAAGCTTTTGGCCTATGCATCTGACAACATAGAAATGGTTTGCCTCATCAAGCACAGCTGGAACGCACAGATAATTGGTCCCGGATGTCGTAGAGTCCCCCAATTTTCTTTTTTTTTCGTCTCTAATTTTAACGCACATTTTCTGTTCCTTCCCTGGCAAGAAGCCATTGCATATAATGAATATCGATAGCGGCGCTTCAACTACCGGCTTTTTCATTCCTCCCGACGCCACCTGCACGCACTCGAAGCACTTAAGCTCTCCCCATTAACTTGTCTTAAACTTCAAAGAGGAACGAACCACCAGCGAATTACACGGGAACGTGAAATACAAGAACAGCGGCACACTGCCAACTTAGGAAGAGTGGGTGTGGGGGAGGTATTGTTGACAATGATTGCATTGCTCATCTACCTCTGCCCTACTGTGTTGAGATGCATCCCTTTCTAATTACGCCGTTTCGGTCTTGCTTCTTCTCCTATGTTTTCGATATTTATTTAACGTTTCTCCTCCGGTTTCGTTGTTTCTTTTCTTCTTTTTTTCTTTTTTTACCCCTTTCCTTCTGTGTCGACAGGCTATAAGACGACACTAAACATGTGTAAATAATATTATGCCTTGAAAAAGACGGGGCTTCCGTCGAAACGTGGGCAGAATAAACAGTTGTTATGCGAAAGTGCATATACTTTCTTATATATATATATATATATATATATATATATATATATATATATATATATATATATATATATATATATATATATATATATATATATATATATATATATATATATATATATATACACCAAGAAATGGAAGACGGGCAAAACGATTTTTTTTTCAATTTTTCTGACGTTTCAACAGGGGAACAGCCTTCAACAGGAAAACGCGATACGAAAATGCGCTTTCTTAAGGTAGGCGTGGTATATAAGGGGCCCCTGACACTTGAACCATCACTATCATACACTATCTACTGCGATGTGGCGAGTAATGAACGGTGGGCAGAGAATGTCCAAGCAATGTCAAAATAAATTATGAGAATGCATGAATGGTGTTTACATCAAGTAGATCACATGAATAGCAGTTTGAAACTACGGTAACATCTACAAACAAAAGTTATAGGTATCACACCCATACAGCAAATCACATGCACAAAACACAATAAAGTATAGCAGAAAACGTTCGAATGCAGCCCCGCCGCCGTGGTCTAGTGGCTAAGGTACTCCGCTGCTGACCCGCAGGTCGCGGGTTCAAATCCCGACTGCGGCAGCTGCATTTCCGATGGAGGCGGAAATGTTGTAGGCCCGTGTGCTCAGATTTGGGTGCAGGTTAAAGAACCCCAGGTGGTCGAAATTTCCAAAACCCTCCACTACGGCGTCTCTCATAATCATATGGAGGTTTTGTGACGTTGCACCCCACATATCAATCAATCAATGTTCGAATGCAACAAGATGTGTTACTAAGAATTTCATGGGACACAAACAGAATCGATAACACAAAGTTAAAAAATGCACTGTACCAAAAACGTGTAGTTAATCTGCTTGAACAGTGATTATGAACAGACTGAGATGAAACAGGAACCTATTTCTGCGCCGAAAGCGATGTCAGTTTGCCGGCATTTTTATTTATACTAGATAAGATCGCGTTGAACTTGTGTATAAGAAATGACTCGCGCAGTTCCCTATGATTGTGTGAAGGGAAACCTTATTCCAATATAGTAGCTGTTAGTTTATTCAATGACTGACTAGCAATGTTAACGCGCTTAGACAAAAGTAGATTAGGAAGCCTTGTGGCATGTGACCTGTGGTTAATAAATCGCAGTCTAAAAGGCGTTTCAGTATGTCCGATGTATTGGAGTTAGCACACAGAGCATTCAGGTATGTACACAATGTTATTGTGATGCAGTCAAAACACCCTTTGTTTTTTATATGAAAGTTTCATGCTGTACTCTTAACCAAAGTTGTCTTCGTCATATGGTTGCAAACTTTGCAACGGCGTTTGTTGGGTAGATTACAACCAGAAAATTTGTTGGGGTAATCCTTGATGATGTTAGTATGTCGCGCAAGTTCTTCGATCTGCGATATACAACACGTGGGGGATCAGGAAAGATGTTTTTAAGGTGATCACTCTGTAGTAGTATGTTGCAATGCTTCTGAAAAATGCTGTTGATGTTTGGTGCTGATCCAGAGTGTGTTATAACCAAGCTCGTGCTTGAGGGGGTGGCGTTCTTCTTCCGAATAAAACGTTCCTTACGTTCAATGTCCTCAGCCCGTTTAATAGCATCCTTAATGATTTGTGGGGGATAATTTTGTTTTGTAGAGCCTTCCGAAGTTTGAGTTTGGTGCAGTTGTCCGTAAAATCTGAAATACCATCATCGCCATCATCAGCCTGACTACGTCCACTGGAGGACAAAGGCCTCTCCCTTGTTCTGCCAGTTAACTTGGTTCTGTGCTTGCTGCTGCCAATTTATACCCACAAACTTCTTAATCTCCTCTGCCCACCTAACCTTTTGTTTCCACCTAACCGGCTTGCCTTCTCTGGGAATCCAGTCAGTTGCCCTTAGTAACAGCGATAATCCTGTCTACGCACTACATGCCTGGCCTATGTTCATTTCCTCTTCTTGATTTCATTTATGATATCCTTAACCCCCGTTTGTTTTCTGATCCACTCTGCTCTCTTCTTGTCTCTTAATGTTCCACCTACCATTTTTTTTCATTGCTCGCTGCGTCGTCCTCAATTTAAGCTGAACCCTCTTTGTAAGTCTCCATGCTTCTGCTCCGTAGCTAAGTACCGGCAAGATAAAGCTGTTATATAGCTTTCTCTTGAGGGATAGTGGCAATCTACCTGTCATAATTTGAGATTGCTTGCAAATGTGCTCCACCCCATTCTTATTCTTCTAGTAACTTCAATCTCGTGGTTCGGCTCCGCGGTTATTACCTGCCCTAAGTAGATATAGTCTTTTACAACTTGAATTTCAGTATTACCTATCTCGAAGCGCTGCTCTTTTCCGAGGTTGTTGTTCAATACTTTCGTTTTCTGCAGATTCAATTTAAGACCTACCTTTCTGCTCTCCTTGTCTAACTCTGTAATCATGAGTTGCAGTTTGTCCCCTGAGTTACTCAGCAATGCAATGTCATCGGTGAAGCACAGGTTACTGGGGTACTCTCCATTACCTCTTATCCCTAACTGTTCCCATTCCAGGCTTCTGAAAACCTCCTGTAAGCACGCGGTAAATCGCAGTGGAGAGATTGTGTCCCCCTGCCTACACCCTTCTTGATTGGTATTCTGTTTTTTTCTTATGAAGCACTTTATGAAGCACTATGGCAGCAGTTGATTCCCTGTATATTTCTTCCAGCATGTTTATATATGCTTCATCGACGCCCTGCTTCAGCAGTGTCTGCATGACTGCTGACATTTCTACTGAATAAAAAGCCTTTTCGTAATCAATGAAGGCTATGTATAGTGGTTGGCTATATTCTGAGCATTTCTCCATTACGTGATTGATAGTGTGAATGTGGTCAATTGTTGAGTAGCCTGTTCGAAATCCTGCTTGTTCCTTTGGTTGACTTAATTCTAATGTTTTCTTTACTCTGTCAGCAATTACCTTTGTAAATAGCTTGTATACTACAGAGAGCAAACTGATTGGCCTGTATTTCTTCAAGTCCTTGTCATCTTATTCCTTATGTATACGGATGATGTTATCATTCTTTAAGACTCTGGTATTCTTCCCGTCAGAAGACACCTCGTAAACAGGGTGGCTAGTTTCTCTAGCACAATCTGTCCTCCTTATTTCAGCAGATCTGATGTTATCTGACCCTCACCAGCAGCTTTGCCTCTTTGCATGCTCTCTAAAGCTTTTCTAACTTCTTTCATTATTACTAGTGTGTGTCATCAGGGTTGCTGCTAGGTATTAAAGTACTAGGTGGTGGTTGTCCCAGCTACTGTACAGATCTCTGTAAAACTCCTCCACTATTTGAACTATCCTATCCATATTGGTAGTTATTTTGCCTTCTTCATCGCTCAGTGCATACATCTGATTTTTGCCTATCCCAAGTTTCCTCTTCATTGCTTTGACGCTTCCTCCGTTTTTCAGATCGTGTTCAATTTTCTTCATGTTATACCTGCTTACATCGAATACCTTATGCTTAATAATCAATTTCGAAAGCTCTTCCAGTTCTATTTTGTCTGTTTTGCTTGATACTTTCATGATATGACGCTTCTTAATGAGAATATTCGTTTCCCTGGAAAGCTTGCCAGTTTCCTAACTACCCTGCCTCGAAGTTACACTGCACACTCCGTAATGACCCTAGTCAGATTATCACTCATTGTATCTACGCTAAGGCTGGCATCCTCACTAAGGGCCGAGTGCCTGTTCTGAAGCGAGACTGAATTCATGTTCTTTCCCTCTCAGTGCTAGCTCATTGATTGGCTTCTTGCGTATCAGTTTCTGTCATTCTTTTTTAGAGTCTAGGCGAATTCAAGACCGTACCTTTCTATGGTCGCTGCATCGTACCTTGCCAACCACTTCCACATCCTGCACGATGCCTGGATGTGCACTCATTAAAAATCTATTTTGTTCCTATTTTGGCCATTAGGGCTCCTTCATGTCCATTTGCACTTTCCTCGTTTATGGTAGAAGGTATTCAATATCCGTGAATTATTGCGATCTGCGAATTCCACTAGTAGTTCTCCTCTAGCGTTTTTAGTACCGATTCCATAATCTCCTACAGCCTGGTCTTCAGCCTGCTTCTTCCCTACTTTTGCATTGAAGTCTCCCATCAGTATAGTATACTGTGTTTTTACCTTACTCATTGCCGATTTCACGTCTTCATAGAAGCTTTCAACTGAAGCCTCATCATGGCTGGATGTAGGCGTGCAAGTCTGTACCACATTCATCTTGAAACTCTTATTGAGTTTATTTACGATACCTACCACCATTTCAACAATGCTATAGTGTTCTGTGTTGCCAGCTATGTTTCTATCAATTTAGAATCCCGCTCCCTGTGCTCTTCTGTCAGCCAAGCCTCGATGGCAAAGGACGTGCCCATTCAGTAGCACCGTATAAGCCTCATCTGTCCTGTTAACCTCACTGAGCCCTATTATATCCCATTTAACACCCGCTAGCTCCTCGAATATTACAGGTAGACTTCCCTCACTAGATAAGGTTCTAGCGTTAAACGATGCCAAGTTCAGGTTCCCATGGCTGCCTGTCTGAATTCAGATATTCCTAGCACCCTCTGCTGCGTTGAAGATATGACCACCGCCGTGGTCAGTTGCTTCGCAGCTGCTGGGTACTGAGGGCTGTGAGTTAATTGACAAATGCATGTGGTGGGTAGTGGCCAGATACTGCACCAGGGTGGGCAATCATTTTCTGGCGAGGGAGTGCGCTATCGGCAGTGGTTACCGGTGAGGCCGCACCCAAGGCCTCTTAATGCAGTTCCATCACCACGCGGATTCTTTTTTTATCCAGTTGGAAACTGTTTGGCAACGGGATTCAAACCACGAACCTTTTGCATGCGAGGCGGATGCTCTGAAAATTACGCTATCGCTGCTTCCTGAAATATATATATATATTTATATATGTATATATTTCAGGAAGCACCAATGGCGTAATGGTCAGAGCATCCGCCTCGCATGCAAAAAGTCCGCGGTTTGAAGCCCGGTGCCAAACAGTTTCCAACTGGATAAAAAAAGAATCCGCGTGGTGATGGAACTGCATTAAGAGGCTGGGGTGCGTATATATATATATATACAGATATATATATATATATATATATATATATATATATATATATATATATATATATATATATATATATATTGCTACGACGGGCATGGCACGAGATTGAGCTACGCCAATGCGAGTATGTGCCATTTGGTGACAAAGATGAAGACTGCTTTTTGTGCTCGTGACCTAACGCTCGTTTTGGCTTGACGTCCAGTGCTGCTGCTCCTCTGAACTGATGTTGTGGTCTATTCGCAATCACGTGATAATTTCTGTTGCGGGGTAGTGTTGTATGCACTGCAATCAGCAGCAACATCCCGACAGTAGTCGCGACTTGAAAAAACCAGCTGACTCATGGCGTAGCCGGCGACAACTAGGCCTACCACCTGAATTTGGACCGCTTCCACGACTCGACAGAACTATGGCTAGTGCGAGAACGCAAACCCAAGAGACATCGATGCTGCCTTCTCCGTGGTTTTTGAACGCCCCACAAACCCCGAAGCCGTTCCACCGTGACCCTCACAAGGACGTTGATGACTGGCTGGACGACTACAACCGTTGCGCCTGTCACGACTGTAAGAGACCTGACAGAGCTCTTGAGCAGTAATGTGCGCGAGGAGCTGCAAAACGTGCACGTGGTGTCTTCTCAGCCACATGTTGCTGCTCTAACGAATATCTTCCACGAAGAGGTACGGCAGCTGGGGCAGCCCATGATGACTCTGCGCGTCCAGCCGAGGTTCAACCCATAATGGCCTCATGTCCAGCTGAAGCTCCACTATTAACGTACATGGAAGCATTACGTACGTTAGGGAAAATAGCGTTCATAACTTTCGATGGCCTTTACGAATTCAAAGTGCTACCATTTAGATTGTGCTCTGCACTGGCAACATTGAAAAAATGGTGGACACCGTCCTGTCCGGTCTAAAGTGAAATTCTTGCCTCGTTTAGGCGACGTCGTTGTTTTTTGCGAAACAATTTGGCAACATATACAACGACCTCAGTCCATCTTCATCACTATTCGATCCGCAGGCTTATCACTAAAACAGGTGATGTGTCACTTCGGCTACGAGGAACTTGAGTTGCTCGGTCACCTTGTCAGTCACCATGGCATTCTACCATACCCAGAAGAGACCATGGCCGTTGCTATATTTCCTCACCTTCGAACAAACAGGATTTAAGCCGACTTTTGGGTCTTTGTGCATACTACAGGTGCTTTCTGCAGAGGTTTGCTAACATCGCTGAACCCCTTACTCGCTTAACGAAGTAGCCCTACTGAAACGTTCCGTGTGAAGCGGAGACCTCAAGTACGGAATAATTGGAATATGGAAGACGTATGATGCGGACTCCGCATTTTATGGAGAGACGCAAGATGCGGACTTCGCATTTTATGGAAAGATGTATCATACAGAAAAACTGAAATGTGCGCATGTTAGGTCCGAATCTAGTGCAAAGCAATGTAATGTGTAAATTGAATAGACGTCCATATCTTGAGTACATGCAATACTGTGTACAAATCACAATATTTCTAAAGGTGCGTGATGAGGGATTGAATCATCGGCATCTTTCCAATTGTCGTGATGCGGAAGCGAAATTAGCTTTTAAATAAAATATGTTACAAAGCTACTAAATTAACATGCTAGTGATCGTAAATGGTGGTTACATTGCAACACATTATAGCAGTGTTCTATGCAAGACTTAAAAACTTATAAAGTTATTATTTGCAATAGAGAATCTTTAATATACACATCAGCCCTGCTACAATCAATACATTTTATTTGTCTGTATGCTCCAGCTGTGAATAGCGACATTGCAGTGTTGATGGTACGCAAATGAGGTGACTTCACCGTAATTTCACGAGCTCAACCTAAGCTACAGGAGGGTGGCACAAAACACAATGTAACAGCAATTTTGGAACGAAGTTTTAAACATAAATAATAATCATAGCACTGTGAAAGTGTGACACTGTGTTTATCTAATGAACGCCTCGTGGAGATTGACGAAATGCTGCTTGAGGTTCCGGCACCACTGTAGATTTGGGAAGTCACTGCCATAGAATTTATGTGTCCTTCATAGGCACCCGAAAATGAAAATAATTGGCACAAATAATGTCAGACACACAAGTTAGCACCTTAGTTCACATGCACAAGAAATATAACACACAGAATGAAACTGAAAATGTAAGGAAGACAATCCTTCATGTTATGCATATGTGAATATTAGAAGAAAGAAATGTGTAAACTAGTTCTGCCACATGAAAGAAAACAGCATGCTTATCACAGTGAAAATAACTAGGTTGTTGCCACGATTTCCAGCGGTAGAGATAATCTATTCAGATGTCCTTATAAAATTGTGACTTAAATGCTTCCTGCACACTAAAACTTTAGGAACTGCCAGTGAAAGCTCTCAATGTACATTAAGTAGTGCATACATGTACATTTGCTGCCTTTAAACTATACAGTTTGTGCACAAAATTGGCATCTTGAACAATTTTGAGACGTAAAACTATGCAACTTATGAAGGTTAAAATCACCATGAAAGCAAGTAGAATCAGGCAGGTGCCGTTGAAAATCTGTGCAAGCCAGACTACTATAACCGAACTGCACAAAAATAGGGGAGCAAGAGGAACAAAAATTCGGCTGCTGACCCGCAGGTCACGGTATAAAATCCCGGCTGCAGCGGCTGCAGCGGCTGCATTTCTGATGGAGGCAGAAATGCTGTAGGCATGGGTGCTCATATTTGGGTGCACGTTAAAGAACCCCAAGTGATCAAAATTTCCAGAGCTACCACGGGGTCTCTACTACGGGGTCTCTCATAATCATATAGTGGTTTTGGGACATGAAACCCCACATATATCAATCAAAAATAACAGAAATAAACTGCCAACAGAAAAGTTGGGTGCATGTGCTATCTGTACCTGCTTACACCTTACTACATAGAGCATGCTCATTTCATTTAAAATACCGATAATGAAAATAACTGCTCTATTAGGAATGTAAAAGGTGAGGTAGAACTGAACGACTCTATAAAAAGTGACCCCATTATGACATCACGTTTTCCTATAACAAATTGACTAAGACTCTGAAATATCATTATGCAAGAAAAAATCTTTAAAAGAACAATCAAGTTTCAAGTCATAACCTTTAATATGGCTACTATGACTATAACCGAAAAATCGAGCTCAACAAGGCTAATGTTAGTTTTTAAGGCCTATGTTCACTAGACAATGAACCATACCACAAAAAGTACAGCGTTCAGGCAAAGCACCACACAAAAAAAGAAAGCAGACCTTTTTGTAATTACCTGCAATGCCTTTAAATTGTTATTTTTACCTCTTCTTGCCGCTTTTTATCTAAGTAACTAGTGTGAAACAATTCAGCTGAAAATGCACTGTGCCTCGAAAACCTGTTGGCTAAATCTAAATATTTAAAAATAGTGAAGCTTGCACTAAGTGAGGCTCCACAAGCCTTGAAGCAGCGAGACCGCATGACTCTTAGGACTACTTTGGTTGCTTGTGTTTTGTTTCTGGGCCTAAGCATGAAGACAAGGGCTTAAATGAATTGCTGCTAACAAAAAAATGCTTTCGAAATTGCCCGAGCGTGAAAGAATGCTCAGACATTTGTTGTTTTTCCCACTGGGCCATTTTACACCAAACATACATACCATATTGCCTTGCGACCATCACAGATATATAGTTTAAAAATGGTGGTAATTTACTCTTTTGAAAACAGTTATTTGCTGAAATATTTTGAAGAGAAAAAGTAGTGGTCACGTGGGTACCTTCAGAATTTCGCAGAATGTCATGGGGGTGATGTTTGTGAGAAAAATTTAAAAGTGCCTCTTTTTCTTGCCATATCAAATTTGATCTACATAATAAGTAACCGTGCTTCTTTAAAGTATTTGAAGCCGAGTAACATCAGTACAATTTATACGCTGCATAGGCTTTGAAGAATTCAGCCCAACTATTTATCGTTTGCATTTCTTGTATGGCAATACTGCACTTTGTATGAATATTTGAGCCACAAATACTCACTCCACAGAAGTTATATTTCACGAAAAAAAATAATGTTAGGTCCAGATTACAAATATCACTATATAAGCGTTTTTTCTACATTAAGATGCATTTTGCACTAAGTGTATAATTGAAAACTCCTTTTATGTGTAAGTTGAAAGCAAATAAACAGTTGTTGTTATATGGCAAGTGTTATCATTACAATTTTTGTTTCAATAAAGAAAATGATTTTTGAAGTCTCCTATTGAGGGCCATGGGAAACATTGGAACGGCAGCTGTCGTATATCAAATGCGAAAACAGCCATCATTAGGAAACTTCAAAAATTATTTTCTTCTCTAAAACAAAAAGTGTAATCACATAATTTGCCATATAAAGAACACTGCTTTCTTGCTTCTGATGTGGCAAAAAAAATTTCACTAATGTTACTGAGCTCCGTGCACTACACACAATCACCTTTACTTAATACCTAGACCAAATTTGGTGTAGAAGAAGCAGTATTTTTGAAATACTTTTTCTTTTACAAACAACACCCAGACGACATCCTGGGAAGTCCAGAAGGCACGAAGGTGGCCTAATCTTTTGTTATCTGCGATATATTTTAGCCTTTTGCTGTTTTCAATACAGTAAACAAGCAAAATGTTTTTTTTTTCAAAACACATTTAGGACGGTTAGCAAAATGGCTGGGATGTTTGATGTGGAATTGCCTCACTGCCAGTATTTATTCTTTAAAAGCTCAAGCTATCCCCTCTCTGTTACTGCCTTACATACAACGCCTGCATAGAAAAGAAAAAGAAAGGCAGGTCTGAATAAATTCATCACCATAAACAGCAGCAAATAACATTCATTTGGAGTAGTCCAAGACACAAGCTATATACCAGTTACTAAGAGCCAAGTGCAAACTTTTCATTTGATCATGTGTGGTGATAGAGAGAAAGCACTTATTACAAGACTGGTCAGCCTGTAATTGAACTGAATGAAGTACAATGCACTGCTCAATCCAACACCACATAGGCATGTTTGCTATAGCAAAGCCAAGCGTCATTGATTCATGCACTAGATGGGACAATGCGAATGTAAAAAGAACGAAAAAAAGAAAAGAAAAAAAAGAAGAAAAGGGGTATGCAAAGTGGTAGGAGCAGTGTAGCACACTACTTTTACTTTGCATCGCCCTTTTGCATCAACCTCCGACAGAAAAACTCTTTGTATCATCGCAATATAACTTGAAAGGGAGCGAGGGCTGCACTCTTCTGCGTTATAGTTTTTTTTTCAGACAAACATTTCCAACAGGCACAAACACCTACACCAAAAGACGATGTTATTAGTAATCCCCTTTACACTAACACGCCAAGGATGACAAGGTGACTTCTAAAAATTAGGTCCTCCTATCGCAACATCGGCCAGCCTGTCTGAGGCACTTCCACTGTTCACCCTGATTACACCACTAGATGCTTCCATCTGCCGACTCGCATCTTCATTTTGCATAACACTAAGACGAGCTTACATAGATGAATACGCACAAAAGTTTAGTGATGTATTGTGCGTCAGATTAAGCAACTGTATTAAAAAATTATTGATAGGTTGCCTCCAGGCTTTTTATACTACAATACGGTGCTTGAAGTGGCCTGTAACTGCGTAACATCTTCTATGCACATGAATCAGATTGACAACGTAATGCACAACATGCCTAAAGGTATTGCGAGAAACATGATAACGAAAAAAATGACTAGCCACCCAAACTTTTTCGCTGTACATGTTTAAAATGTTCATGTTCACCCAAACGAGGTGCTTATGATTACAAGACGAAAAAACCTACAAGTAAGACCTTGGGGTCTTCTGTAAATAGACGTGTAGCATTTTTTCTGTGGAGGGCTTTACATCCATAAGTGAGGAACAAAATTCCTGTGCAATGAAGAATGTTGGCAGCTATCAGTTATAGAAAAAACTAATGCAGCTAATCTTCCCTGACACATCTGTACATTTACAGAGGTGACGAAGCTTCTGTCATTTGTAGCAGTAACTCCACAGGACCAGTGCGAAAATTGGCACTACTTGGCTAGACAAAATGTCCAAACATGCCTGCCCGACTCACTCTAGCCATCCCGACTGAATCTGACATGATTTCTCGACTGCTGACTGGACAAAACCAAAACCACTGAAGCACTCGCAATACACAGCGTGATGTTCCTCTGGAGTGGTCAACTTCATCTTCCGCCATGAAACAGCAGCATAGTGTACTGATAAGGCACTCCTTGCAATGGTTTTCAATGCCACACAGTGACTTTGCTGTTCCTGTCGAAGAGAGCTTGGGGAGCTTAAAGGGTGCTTGCTCTTTTCTGGGGGCTGCGGCCGCTCCTCGTTTTCTGCTCAAGGTCAACCTGCACTAAGTTGTAGAGGAGGCTTTAGGAGTTGTATATAATGATATACAAATTTTTGCAGAACACACATTTCCTCGTGGCATACTGAGGAATTTCTTATAAAACTTAAGGCCTCGCATATGCAAACATTTACCATCGATTCGAAGATGATGCACTTGACTCTAAAGGAGAAAGTTTGCTATGTACTGTATATAAAGGAAAGTCATTCAGCACAACCACAACTACAGTTGCACACGAAAACAACATTAGCTGGACGCTGTGGGCCGCTTTCATGGCATAGCTTAAGCTGACACTGATCGTCCAATGACACTAAAATTATGCAAAGATTGCCTGATCATTTTCAGGCAGTACTGAAGGGTAGGGCACGAATCTATCGTTCTACTCATGAGCAGTGCACAAAATTCAACATCAGTACCAACCCATTCAGCTAAAAATTTTGATTTGGATTTCTTCATTAAAGAGACTGACAAGTCGCCAGAATGTGTGATTGGATGTGGAAATGAATAAATTTGAATTGAACTGCATTCTTTTTGCAACTTGAGTGGCATTTCTTTTTAAGATTGCACTTAAAAGCCTAAAAATCAGTATGTCATGCAGCCTGTTTGTTTACTGCAAAATATTTGATGCTTTAACGTGCAAAAAGATTAGTGGTCAAAGTTACAGCATATATTCATCATACCTGTGCCAACATTATTCTGTGCTGCCTACGCAGAGGAGTCAACCCTCAAAAAGCAGCACTGTCATCGTGGCAAACAGTGCGAAATATGGGCATTTCACACGCACATGAAATGCATGCTTTTGCAGCAAAGTGCAATGCACAAACATATAAAGCTGTTATGCTGACCTCCCACTGTTTGCTGCCTGTGTTGTGTGACAGTTCATAGCAGTAAGAGACCCAAAAATTCTTAAAATGTTTCCAGCACTTTCATCGTTACCACTAGATGTACTCATGAAAGCCATGTCAAACAAAAAGAAACAAGCCCCGAAAATTCTCTTCTTTCCCTGCATGTTTATACGATCAGACCAGTTAGCTTCCTATTGCAGAAAAAAACAGCTACTATAAAAATTGCTATTCGGTCCCAATAACTGCTTTATGCTTTAAGCCATGTTAATATGTTAAACGGGTGTCCTGCTTTACACGATCTGGTCTGCATGAACTCTTGAACCTGGCACCATATAGGTTGAAAGACACACAGAGTTTGAGACAAACCTAGTTTCCCGTGGAGCATCCTTATGCACTATGACAACACATCTCAATCTAGTTAGTTGAACAGAACGAGGTGAAAACAGCTCGCACTTGAAAAGCACGGGCAGAAGGAATGACGCCTGCACCTTGTGCTCCCTGTAGATTCTCGTTGAAGGGGCAGTTTTCACCTTATCCTTATGCAATTTCACATTTATAACATTGTTTGCTACATATTCTTTGTGGCATTAAAGTGTGTGATACCGTCAAGAGTAGCCCATGTAATTTATTAAAATAGAATTCAAGATAGCTCGATTCAAAAATAACAAAGTGCATCCAGCACCATGTCCTGTAGCCATTCTTTAGACAAGTGGCAGAATGATTTATTCTTCAAAACATATCTTACTTGTAACGACTACAAGAGCTAACTCATACATTGGCACATTCTGTTTGCCTCTTCAGATTATAAGGTACCTTTTTTACACCAGAAAATCTGTAAGAATAATAGAAGTGTTGTAATTGTGAAGAAAGAAAAGTAGAAGAAAAAAAGATAACCTGCCCTGGACAGGGACCGAGCCTGCGAACTTCGAATAACATGTCCGATGCTCGATCAACTGAGCTACCATGGCGGCGATCCCCCTTCCATTTTGTACGGTATATATATGCATTTAACTATGGAAAAGTCAGTCAGCGCTGCTTGTTACCATTATGGCGAGTGTGGCACACATTTTTTTGCCTACTGGCAATCGCCTTACGATTACTTCCAATATCCCTATACTTCTTTGGCAGCATTATGCATCTGTTAGTTCTCAGAAAATCTGCTAGTCACAGGAGGTGGCAATGGCTCGCCCTCCCACCTAAATGCATGTACTTGAACACACGCACAACTGATCAAAAAAACAAGTCACACACCGCCAAGATTACTGAGATTCACTGTTCCAGATTTATGTGTGAAGGAAAGAACTATATATTTAAGGGTTCGTTGTCTTTGTTGAACACATTATAATGAGAGCTAGCAGAAAATGATACCAAACAAACTATAGGTGATGTTATCAAAAATAACTTTAACAAAATTGTGAAAAGAAAAGTGAACGAAAACGTAACCTGGCGGCAAGTTACTAATGAGTGGACATTTTTTGACAATTGAATTGACATTACTTTTTATAACATCCCTATATTTTCCTGGGTAATGTTGTCAGGTAATTCTCATTATTAGAGTGGTGAGTAGGCTGACAAAGAAAGGATATGGCATTGATACTTCTTTTGAACACCTAATAGTTTGAAGACGTTAAAAGAGCGGAAGCTGCTTTGAGTAGACCAAAATATTTAGTTGCAGCGAACAAAAAACGTACACACAATTTAACCATGCTTTCTAACACATTTTGAGACATAAAAGTGTATGTTGCCAATAATGTTAAGCACCATAACTTTTGTCACACTATGCACTGTAGCAGGTGTAGTTAGAGTGATGATAGTTAAGCACTAATCAAGCACACCACCAACTGCGTTCATATTTATGGTCACGTATTTTAAAAATAAACCTGCTGTATAGAAAAAAAGGTAGAGCATTTATGATTTTATCCAAATCAATTTATACTGACTGGGTAAGCAAAACATTTGCATAAAATTAAAAGGCATAAAGTGATTCATGTATTATAACTATGTGAACAATTTCAGCAATGCAGGGCAAAGTGACAACAGTTCTATTAAAAACCCTTCTCATTATAACATGCGTGAAGAGCACCACCCCGGAATATTTTATAGTGCATGTAATATCGAGACTACTAGACTGTCTATTGACCTTTTAGAAGAAGGGTATCTCCTTCATGTTCAAGGGGCAACCCCTTAGCCTTTTCCGGAGATTTTGTGCGAATATTTCCTGAATTTCAGATATCATTAGGATTGATTTACAGTGAACAGATTTTGCTTACGCATTGAAACCTAGTTATGTATGTAACTGCAATAAAGGGTGCCAAACCACCTCCAATTATTTTTTAACATTTCAAGCAAATGTGTGCAACGACTTCAGAATAGTGTCCTGATCAACAATGACAACTGCAGCAGCACAACTAGCTATAGGTGCCCAAAAACTAGCTAGAAACAATACCTTTACCTCTTTGAGCCTTTTGGAAGTGTTCAGCTCCTCAGTGCTCACCTTACATGTTTTTAAATACGTGTTTGTGTGGCCACTGTTCTTGCTCCTTGCACAGTGAGGAGGAGCACATGGCAAGAAGAGACAAGAAAGAAGCATAGCGAAAAAAAGCGAAATAAGCGGGGACCTCTTTTGTATCGTTCAATGTGTGTAACATTACTATTGCGACAACATATAGAAAAATTGTCACGGCTATGCATCCATTGCAGAGTCATACACAGCTACAACACAACAACTAAATTTCAACCATGTGTTGCTTTAGGATCCCTTTATAGTGGCAAGCTAAATATATCTGCATTTGTTCAACACATATTAAGATGCAGTGAATGTGATATGATAAGCTCATTTAGAATGCACGTCATATGGCTTCATCGTATATGTGGCCACAAGTAACTCTGGCTGCAAAGCAATATGGCACAGCCTAAACAGACGTCACCGACCACTCGAATCTGGACTTGCTTTTGCTACTTGCCCATTATCATCACAGCAAAAAATGAACAATTTAATCTGCTATAGATATGTGCAAGCTTATGCTAAGGACCAAGTATGAAGGGTGTTTTGTCATTATTGAGATCAGTTATTTGTTCAAGAACACTTGCTGTCAAACACAAATACATTGCTGTCGAAGCATCAAGGCTCAAATATAAAGCAAAAAGAAGTGTCTCTTTAAAAATTAGATGCCACAAGGTGCAAGAGAAATATTTGATATACATGGGATGTAAGGCACGCACAAGAGGTGCTGCCATATTATACTTTTCCCTGTGTTAGAACCTGCTTGCTTTACTCATTCAACACATCTGTAAAGATGCCATGAAAACACCAAGCAGCTGATGCAGCATGGTTGAACACATGTCAAGGGATTCCAACATTCATATTGGCTAAGCAGCCCTACAGCCTCCACAGTCCTGCAACCATTTGTAAGGCAAATATGGTTCTACCCAAAGTTCTCGGTTTACAGACACACATGCAAGACGCATAACCACTCTATAGGAAGTTTGCATGATAATGCGCTGGGTAGCAAAACGGATGACAATATCAAGTAAGTATCCCGGCCTGCCGCTTCTTTCTTTTCGTTCTTAAAAATTTATCAATCCATGGTTAATAAATGTTCCCACAATGTGAAGTGTACTGGCAGTCCGGTGAAGAATTGCAATGTATTTCAAACACAATCCAATTCATGGCAATTAAGCATGCAATAGCGTTTTGTCAGCTGTTCAAGAAAACAGCATGAAGTTTAGCTAAAACACGTGTTTTTTATAAACACCATTCAATTAGATATCAAAGTTATGAGCATTATGTGAAAGAACACGGATTCATGTTCAATCAATGATTACTTATAATGTACTGATATGAATGCAACTAACTGAATATCAAACGATAATTTTTGCTTGAGAATTTCGAGTTATGAACACTATCGCACTTGCCAGCTGCATCTTGTTCAAAACAGTGGCAAGCTAGGCTAGTTTCTGTAGGTGAGCAGTTATGAACAGTGCAAAGTTACAACGAGAAACACCAGTAACAACAGTATGGGGCAAGCATAGACTGCCAACTGTATAAATTTTTGCACAAAATTTCACCTGAATATCAGTCAGACAACTCGTGTAAATGAAGGTCCAGTTGGAAATGAACAAGTTACGAAATCAACAATGCCTGCTTTCTCTAACAGGACCCTCATTCACATGAAGTATGCAGCGATAGTCTCCTACCAAGGTGCGTCACAGCATGATGTCACTGGCACACGTAAAAGGTGTGGCTGAAAAAACACTCCCGCTGGTGGCTCAGCCAGGTACAGTCGTGCGGTGTTTGGGGCAAGTTTTAATTTTTCAAAGCTTACACTTCACGTTATAATGTCGACACCAGCTGTAGTATGTGTCAGCAAACATCTACCTGTGTGGTAAAATATTTGCCACGCTGTCTGTTTATCTTGAAGAAGTGAACACACGTGGTAACCTGTGTGAGGAACAGCGGCACAGTCTTCAAAAATGTGCACTGTTAATTGCGGCATGTAGAGTACATTGAAACGTATCGAGATTATTGTGTGTGGTGTGTGCAGTGTCAATAACAATGTGTCTTGTTTGCGAAGATGTTAGCACTCGTGGCAGGGATTGGTCGTTGAAAAAACTTGATTGGACATTTTAGTCAAGGTAAATATGCACTTGACACGACCATCTGCGAATGGGTACAGCTCAGTGTTTGCGCTGTGTGCAAAAAAAATTTGCATGGTCACCGGGCTGGAAGATACCTTTTGCTGAAGCTGCATGTATGAATCGCCCCGATGAGTACGCAAGCCCAATAAAGGTATAACTCGTTTTATCGAAGGCCTCATATGTCTTCATGTAATAAGCAGAGATTCTTGTTTCACATATACTCAGTACCAGTACCTTTACCGCTCGATATTCATGAAGTGACAATGCACACTACAAGTTTGTGTGTTAGGTCCTAAAGGAGCAATGTAAATATGCAAATAAGTTGTAGGTGTCAGATGCAGAGATGTATCTGCACAAAAGTTTACACATATATTAGGCTACAGGTTTAGAATCGCATACATATCAGTGGTCTATCAGGAACGTCACCAACAACTTCCTTGCCAACCAGCCCTTGCACAGAGGGAGGTAATGGCTGGCACGGAGCTCGAAGTGACGTCACACTATTTGCAAATATAGAGAGGTTTTTTACTAAGGCAACAATTTGCACAACACATTTTTTTATATGCAAAACTTTACTCGTCCCACATTGATCATACTGATGTCTTTTGTTCTTACTTTGTGCTGTGAATTACTAGGCATTTAGTCATCATGATCTTTAAAAACTAATTTCAGTGTTCTCTCTCATATTGCTGACAACTGTGTCATTGCATAAATTGGAAAAAAAGCAACACAGAAAGGCTGTCACAATAAATACACCAACATGTGTATTCTCCTGCAAACAAAAGTCGGCACTGGTCCTGTCATTACCCGTCTTCCTTCTCTCTTTGCCTTGTTTGTGCTGAAACAGCCAAACACCTGATGAGTTAGATGAGAAATATTAACGCATCAAAACTATAAGTGCTTGCATCAGCAGCTACACAACAGCGTGATAACCGCACCCCTGCCACACAGCAGCGAAACATATTTTAACATGCTGGCAATGTATTATTTTATCAAAAGCAACTCTGGCAGATTACAAAATCTCACATTGTGCATGAAAGTTTTCTTCAAAATCAGGCGTACAATGTAGGTGCTGGCCGGTACATTATTAGTTACAAGCAAAGGCGTCTTGCAGGTACACATACAGATTGCACGAACACCTCTCTCTCTCCACTAGGCACACACATTATATCTTCTAAGAAGCATACGCCACTGTTTAGGGGTATAATAACGCTCTACTGTGAACGTATGCTTATCAACCCACTTAGGCGGTTGGCTAGGTGAATTGAGCCAAGTTACAAATTCTATCGCCCGCGAACGTGAAGAAAATGCTGCTATGCTTTAAATGGCACCGCAGGCTTCGTTTAATCAACGACGTAGCAAGCGCGGTGTGCGTCCTCCTCACTACATTGCACTTATGAAAAAATCGATCACCATACACATGCATGTTGCCGCAGATGTCGCGAATTAGCTCCAGTAAGGCCGCGCCGATGCGCCATGGCTCTGCTGGCTTTAGCGTTGTCAAAGCGAATCGGCAACCGCACTCGCAAAGGCGCGTAAGGCTGCCGTTTCACGACGCCTCGTTCGAGTGCGGCAACACACACTTGCACTGAGTGGCATACTTAGTCTACATAAAAAGTATCCCCCTTACCTTTAGTTTCTTTCACACTGTCCTGAGGGAAGCGACCACAGGCGTCAGCCGTTACCTCGGAGTCCTTCGAGCACCCGCACAACACGCTGATTCCTTGGATGACTCGCACTTGATCCGCACTCGAACAACGGTGGGAATAGGGCACAATCTTAGCACATCACACGAACGAAAAACGGCGCTTCCTTGCGTAAATTTAACATTTCGTGCTCTCGTGTGTAGCAGCGCGAACACATGAGAGACGCACCGAAACGGCATGCCCACGGAAACAAAGAAGACAAACAACATGTGGCTTTAGCTGTGAATGAATTGGACTTGGATATCTGTGTGAGGAAAATAAAAAAAAACATCTGTTGCTGCTATAAACTGAAAAAAAATGTATGTTATCTGGCAAAATAACTTTAAAAGTTATAAACTGTTATTAAAAAAACAAGTTACAACTTATGAATATTTTCGCAGGTCTTTGTTTTGTTTTTGTTCTAGCAGGCGACAGCCTCCTACTGCTTCTACGACAGACGTAGTGCGGTTTTACGTTCAGTGCGTGTCGCCGACGCAAAGCTCTATAGTAGTCATATCAGAGTTATCAATTCTCAATGAATCATAGGATGGCTACAAAGCAGTAACATTTTGACATAGTGCAGTACGCAATCTTTCAAGGTATGACATTTCTTTGCTCTGAAGCAAATCAAAGCAAGCCGGCCGGCGCAATCAGCTGATGTCGCCGCTACGCGAGCCATGGTCGTGCGCAATAGCGTCGCGCCCCGCGCTCGATTTGTCATCAAGCGATAGAGCTACTAAGTGGAATACAACTAGATGCAGGGATTATTGGCGTATCACTCTAATTTCCTGTGGTGGCCGACTCAATCGCAAGAGACCCCCGGGAAACAACCTTCAACTGCTCAAGCTTGTGTGTGGGTGTAAAATACTTGTTTTCATCCGCGACGGGGCGGCAATCTATATTTGAAAGACATGCGAAAAGCATGTGACGTATATACAATCACAAAACATATGCACACAACAATAGATACGATCGCATATCGTACATAAATATGCCAACACATAGCGTGTAAGCAGCAAATTTCTATATATAATTTAAACGCTACCGCACTGTTCAGCATGAATAGTCTAGCACGTTAAAGCACTCAGTACACGTACGCGAGCACACCTAAGTGGCCCAGGTTCGAATCCCGCCATATCTAAACGTAAGTTTTTTTTCAATGTTTTTAATGTACTGCTATCTTTTCTAATGCATTAGGTAGTAAAACAAAATAAAAGCAATATTGCGTTCAAGTACGTATGTGGCACTGTGTTTTTTATGCAAAAGTTATTGGTATTTTTATTTTCATTATTACATTTTTTATTTATTTCATAATATAACAAAATTAAGGACTAAGGGGAACATTGGGTCTGCTTGATTGTGAAGGGACTAGAGAATTGAGAAAACTCAAACCAAAAAGTTTATTTGAAAAAAAAAACTGAGCATTTCACAGCCGGACAATCTTCTTCAAGGGTAGGCCCTAGGTATGCGCGAGACTTGCTATATGACTCACTTCAACCTGTGGCAGTTGAGGGAAGGCAATATCACCGAGAAGCAGTTCCAAAATATATTTAGGTTGATGCTTTTCGATTCCTCCAAAATAAGGGCTGCACAATTGTGATCGAGCCAAACCAAGAATTGCGGGCACGAAATCATGAGACAGAAAACGAATAATGTTCATTGTTTGAAAAATTGCTCTTAATAAAAGGAAGAGTTACGGAGTGCTACGTAGCTTAACTCGCAGTAGGAATTTCATATATACACAGAGATAGTTTAAAATGGACAGTGTTGCACACACAGACATTGGTTAAATTTCTTTGCAGCACAGTTGAAGCATCTATGTAGAACTGAAGCATCAAGAGAAGCTCATGCGTCCTCACTTTATTGCGCTTTACATAGCTTGTATGCGTTCATGCAGCCATGATATATTTTAAAGCATTTGTTTCACCTATATTCTTCTTATTCATTAAAGCTGGCCCATAAGTTTTGTCTTATGTAGCACTACAATTGAAATGTAATCTGCATGGTGGTCTGAAACATTGCTTTGGAAAATCTGAAAACGACCCAGCTCCATACACGACCATCCGAGCATCAATGACAAGCACCATTATGTGTCCGTACATACCAGTTGTGCTCTCATACTTAATTATTTTTCTGACCACTCCCTCTACCCCTACCTAGCTTCTGTCGTGAAGCTGTGGCAAGTTGTGTATAGCTGTATTTATATTGTAGGAGCACATTCTTTCAATAAAAAATTATTTTTAGGCTACATACAATAAGTTTTTATACATTTTCATTTCTTTTGTCGGTGCTCAGGAGGGCTAAGCTCATGGTCGATATTTTAAAGTGACATTTCTCTTTGCCAATGTTAATAAAAAACAGTTTCATTAATATTGACAAGTTCATTCGCATTGAATTTAGTTCTCATTATTATTGTTTCTACCAAAAAACGAGCCCTTGAAGTTAGGCTTTTTTTGCTTGATTTGTTTTCGTGTGACAGCAGCAAATAAAATCACAGTTATTGTCATTCCTTGTGAATGACACATTTTTCGTGTGACAGACTTTAGCACCTGGTCATTTGCAGAAGTTGTATTCATTCTTGAAAGGGGCGAACAGCAGTGACTGACAACGCAGACTAGCCTGCGTTATTATTTTGTACTATATATGTCACTGTGCATTCAATTAAAACTATATAAAGCTCGGATCTCCCGCTGAAAATGTGACAACAAATGTGGATTTTCCACATTTTTGCAACAGTCCACATGCCTTTCATAAACTATTGCACAATGTCGTAAGCACCTTACAAAATCTGTATATTTCCGTAAGAGCTTACGTTCCGCATTTTCCTTATGAAAGCTTCTGTACACTTCATACACTATTCTTATCCTTCCATATCTTCTACAATGAACTCTCCGTATGCTCCATAAATTTTCTTATCTTTCCATATTTTCCATAAAACTCACTCCATCCACGCCATAAAGCTTCCTTAGCCTTCCATATACTCAATAAAAATCTTTTCATATGTGCCATACATTTTCCTTATCTTTCAGTATACTCCATAAAAACCTTTCCGTACACGCCATACAATTTTTTCTCTTTCCATATACTCCATAAGAAGCCTTCCGCATATGCCATACAACTTCCGTATATTTCCATAAAACTCCACATCTCTTCCGTATGTAGCGTAGGGAAATGTTACGGAGTCCATATATTTTCTGTAAGAGTTCATACGGAACGTTTCAGTAGGGAGGATACTTCTTTTGTGTGGGGTCTAGAACAAAGAGCCACCTTTTTCAAGTTTCAACAGCGCCTTTAGAGTAAACCCTTACTAGGGCACTTTGATGAAGATGCTCCCACCGAACTGCTCACTGACGCAAGCAACATTGGTCTTGGTGCAGTGCTCGTCTAGTGGCAAGACGGTACTAAGCGTTCCATTGGTTATGCTAGTCGCATTCTGTCATCTGCGGAAACTAACTTCTTGTCCACGGAAAAGCAATGCCTTGCTTTTATTTGGGCGATATCAAAGTTCCGACCATATCTGTATGATCGTTCATTCAGACAAGTTACGGACATCCATGCCCTCTGTTGGCTGGCCAATCTCAAGGACACTACAGGGTGCCTCGCTAGGTGGAGCTTGCGCCTTTAAGAACTTGAAGTTACAGTCGTCTACAAGTCTGGCCGCAAGCACACTGATGCCGATTGCCTTTCACGCATTCCCCTCGCGATGACATCGAGTGATGATGATACCAATGACTTTTTTTGAGCAGTCAGTGGATCTATCTTGGCCCAACAACAGTGGAATGATTCAGAGCTCCGACAACTAATCAAGTACCTTCAAGGTCACAGCTCGAGTCCACCATCGGCATTCGCACGTTCAGGGTCATTTTGTTTCCGCAACAACATCCTTTGTAAAAAACTTTGAACCTTATGCGACTGAATACCTCCTCGTCATTCCACCAGGGCTACGTGCTGACATTTTATCTGCCTGCCATGACGAGCCTTTCTCCAGCCACCTAGGATTCGCACGTATCCTTGTTTGCATTCCGACTAACTACATCTGGCCAAAGCTCACCCAGGATGTGAAGCATTAAGTTAAAACATATAATCATTGGCAGCGTCGTGAAACCCCACCTGTGCGCCCTACTGGTTTTTTGAGCCTGTAGCACTACTTTCAAAACCATTTTAACGAATCGACATGGACTTGCTTGGGTCCTTTCAGAAGTCACATAAAGACATTCGCTGGACTATAGTCACTACTGACTATTTAAACAGGTACTGCAAAACGAAAGCCCTACAACGAGTCACCGCCAATGAGATTGCGTGTTTTTTTTATGGAGAACATCATCCTTCACCACGGAGCGCCAACAGTTTATATCCCTGACCGTAGAACAACATTTACGGCCCAATTGATTCAAGACGTCATGAGAATCAATGGAACAGCTCCTTGCAAAACGAATGCATACCATCCACAAACGAATAGTCTGCCGGAGAGATTAAACAAGACGCTCACTGACATGCTATCCATGTACGTCGACCGCGATCACAAAAACTGCGATGAAATTTCGCTGTACGTAACGTTCGCTTACAACACTGCAGTTCAAGAGACTACAGGTTTCAGTACTTTCCGGTTGCTTCACGGCTCACAAGCAACTACGATGCTGGATACTATGCTCTTAACTGACATGACCGACATTCCTACCATGCGAGTGACTTTATCCGGCTCGTCGACGCAGCTCGCCAGCTTGCACTCGAGCGAATCCGAAAACAACAACGCATCGACTCGCAGAGGTACAACTCCCGTGTTCGCCATCTTATTTAGCCCCGCCGCGGTTATTTTGTGGCTTAGGTACTCGGCTGCTGACCCGCAGGGCGCGGGTTTGAATCCCGGCTGCCTACATTTCCGATGGAGGCGGAAATGTTGTAGGCCCGTGTACTCAGATTTGGGTGCACGTTAAAGAACCCCCGGTGGTCGAAATCTCCGGACCCTCCACCACGGCATCTCTCATAATCATATGGTGGTTTTGGGATGTTACACCCCACATATCAATCAATCAATCATGTTATTTACCAACCCGGTGACCGGGTGTGACTGTGGATCCCCGTTCGCCAAAGGGGCCTCTCGGCAAGTTACTTGACCACTACTTCGGTCCTAATAGAGTCCCAGGGCGCCTCACAGATGTCAACTACGAAGCCCGGCTTGAAGACGCAGCTCGTCAATCTCGATGTTCCCAGCAGGTGGACATTGTTCATGTGTCATGGATGAAGCCACACTACCCCCGAGCCACCTGACTCTGTTTCATCATGCGTCATTGTGCGTGTGCGCGATTACTTTACCTTCTAATCGGCATTGAACATCAGGGCGGTACTTTTTTTCGTTGAAAGGGGGGTAATTCTAGGGGCATGGAACAAAATTTAGCTATGCCAATGCGAGTATATGCATTTTATGACAAAGAAGAAGACTGGTTTGTGCTCGCGGTCTAACATTCGCTTCGGCTAGACGTTCTGTGCTGCTGCTCCTGTGAACAGACACGCTGTGGTCTATCCGTAATATATATATATATATATATATATATGAATATTGAGTGTGTTTGTGTGTGACGTAAGAAGGTAGCGATAGTTGGTAGAAGCCGATAAAGAAGTAGTCCTTAGGAATGAACATGGCGTATGAGCCAGGCCATGTCGCCCATTTATTATAGCGTCACACGAGTCGACTGGATGAAGACATAGCAGCCACTTCATCAACCGGCCATCACCATCGAACACCTCAGCAAGACGCAGTGACCGAACATGGACCACACAAGTGCATCCCAAATCTACACCATGAACAGCATCATGACAGCACCATCAGCTGACTTACATCTCCGAGTACACCAGATTGGCGTACGACAGACCCGTGCATACTAGTTCAACCTTTTCGAGCTCTACGCCACCGCTGCATGCCATTCGGAACGGGAGATGGTCACCAACTTCGCTGACTACATCTCCGGTGAGGCATTTAGGTTTTATCTCACCCACATATTTGAAAACGACGAGTAATGAAAAAAAAGATCAAAGAAGTGATGATCACTCGTTTTAACAACTATGACCATAACTTACTTATTGCCAACCAGCTATAGAAAACAGCACTCTATCGTTAATTTCTCAAGCAGTCTTCAAGCAATCTAAAGCTCAGCGCGAATCGACAACTGTCACAAGACGAAGTGCAATATGAGTTCCCTGACAGGCGACCATGCGTATTTCGGGAAAAACCGAACTATCGAGCGCGCCTCCCTTGTGCACGAAAGTCGGCATTTCCAAAGTCGTCGCACCAACTTACGACATGAGACGTCGCTCTCCCTAATAATGCCTTTCATGCTTCGCCTCGCATACGTAGTCTACCACCTGGTTTTCTACCACGCAGCTCTCCAAAGGCTCGTAACGATCGCTATTCGTGTCATAAGGACGTCTTGTTCATGGTAGACCAGCTGACGCATGGGGAAATTACAAAACAACGCCAAGATGACTCGAAGAGTGAAAATCAGTTTTTACGCATTGGAGCAGCTTACTCCCCATCTCGCACATTTGGCCCACCTTCTTGTTTTCTATCGCTTGGCTCATTCGTGACTCACAACGCTCATCTCACATCTAGCACGCTCACAACGTTCGGGATAGAGCTGCGGAGCTCGGACGATGCTATGCCAAGTCCTGGACTTACCGCCCAGAAGCATGCGCCAGAACAGGTCACATCGTTAGTTGCAGAGAAAAAGGGCCGTTCACAACTAAAATCTGACCGAACCACGCCTGTTGCAGTGTTACCGTCCAGTGCGCAGCCACCTGAACTTCGCACCCAGTAAGCTCGGACGCGTCGAACGTCGTATGCTACCAGGCGCAAGAACCACTCATTGTGAACAGCAAGGAAGAAGCCCCTGATGAACTCCCTTTACTCTCTGAATGTTTTTCGTCGCAAGACCTCATTTTTATGGCACCGCAGACTTGTCAATATCTGAAGTTTGAACCTGGTGATGCCACGTCACCTGTGGTACCCTCATGCAGTGCTCATCAATACAAGAATCGAGATAGTTCTGAAGTTCATGTTTCAAACCTCGTGCGCAGTTGCCTTTCAGAAGCAACCGTAATGAACTACGTCACCGAAGCCTCTAAAAAGCATGCTAGCAATTATGGCAAACCACCAACTATACCCGATAAGCAAGTCATCAGTTCATAATGCACCAGCTGTCTAAAGGACACGTCATCTTGCGAATACTCGTGGCTGAGCGTTTGAATTAGACTGCTATGCAAATTAGGAAAAGCGATCATGTGCCTTTCTTCATGTAGTGGTGAAAACATCATTTTAATGTTGTTTTCTTCAATTAGCAGCATATATAGTCGGTTAACAGTGCGTGTTTGTGTTTTTGTGTTTCAATTTTAACATTTCAATCTTCCTGGGATGCCGGAGTAAGCAGTTATTTTTTTCATCTTCTTTTCGTCCTGCATTTGTGGATGCAGTAAAATGACAGATTCGAAGAGACGTAACCTTTAAATCTCTGTAGCTTCTTGTCTCCAAGTTCACACAGTGGCCCCGTCTTAAAATTTTTGTCCCATCTTCTTTATCTCCAAGCTCAGAAGCACAATCGTTAATGAACGAATGACCTTCGCACTAATGTTTTGGCTTCATTTGTAGAATATGATTTCCGGCAATACCTCTTGAAAATAATCGCGGTTTCTTTGCTTTATTCTAAAGCCTTGGCAGTACATAATTTATACGCGATGTTTTATTCTCTAGTAAATGATAAAATTGAAGGCGCTTTTGTCTTTTGGAGCTGTTCTGTCTTAAAAACGACCATGTGCGTTCTCTCAACCTTGGGAAAAGTGTCGTCAAGAAGCAGAACATTTCACGCTGCTGATTTTACGAGGACCTGTGCAAAAAAGTGCTAAAAATGCTCAAGAGTATTGGAGACATTGCGGATATATCTGGTCAAACCCCTGTAAATAAAATATACACTATTGTTGCAACATTAGCATGTCTACACGCTGGACCCAGGTCATCTAAGTTTCATAGAAGGGGAGTGGTGGTGGTTTATATAAAACAAGCTTGATTTTTGTAGAACTGCTCTCCTTTATAATTGGGGAAGAGGTTTTTGTGATTTTCTCATCCTGAAAATACGAACATGGCGATAATTGTGCATTCAATAATAAACAAAGTAGAAATCACGAATAGCAAAATAAACCTTTATCACATTTGGCTGATGAAGAGCCATGTGGCAAACACAAGCGTGCAACTGAAAAGCGTGCATTTATCAAGCATATGCAGCTGACACACTGTCGAAATAAATTTCGTGATTGTAAGACATCATAAATAAGATCGAGGTAGTAGACACCATAGCGTGTCTTATGCAGTGTAGCTGCACGCATTCACTGCAGATTTTGTCCTTTTGTATACAGTCGTGCAAACTCTGAAATGCATTGCGAATACAGCACGTTTTAGGAAACTTTTCCTCTGTGTTCTACCGTTGGCAGCCTGGCCCCTGCACAAAAGAGGCAAGACATAGTATAAGAAAAACCGTAATAGCTAGAACACTAAAGCCAGGTTTTTTTATTCCTCGGGGTGCACTCATTCATTATATTTCCTGCGTTAATGAACCGACATGGTTGAGTTATTGAGCTTTGCCTAATTTGACACTTGTTTGCTCAGGCACTTGAGCAGCTCACCAGTCATATGGTTATGTAATTCGATAACCTAACTGCACGAATCATTGACGTAGCCAGCAATATCTCTTTGGGGGGGGGGATTCAACCTTAAAAAGACAATGTTATATTGTATCTGCTCTATTTCCATTTTGTACGTTTCCATTTTTATACGACGCTCCATGCATTCTTGCGTGCGTGCACGTTTCAGAAAGCACGAGTCTCTGCTTGATTCCCTAAAGCTGGGTGTGGTTGTTCATTGGTATTGTGAGCTGCATAGACAATGTATATCGAAGCTATGTTTCACGAGTAGTAGCAACAACAGCACACTGATTGAGCCCAACTGCATTGTGTTTTGTGCTTTCTAAACTGTCTTTAATAGTTATCTGACCTGAGCAATGGGAAAATGAACAAAAAACAAGACACAGGACAAACAACTTTATTTGGTCCTGAGAGGCAAGGCAGTGGGACAACTATATAGTTCCCCACCCAGCCGTTGGCTAGTCCCATGTCGGAACAGAGAGGCCATGCCTCTCCGCTCGTTCACGGGCCCTCTGGACAGCCTGAAGCTGGACGTCTTGTCTGGGGTCTGTGATTGCCGTCGTCCAGTCTTCTTCTGTTTTAAAATCCTGTAACGCAGGGCACTGCCAGAGCATGTGACTCAAAGAGCAAAATTCACCACAATCTGGGCAAAGTGGATCAATATCCGGATGAAGCATGCTCAGAAAGCCCCTAGAGGGGTAAGACCCTGTCTGGAGCATGCGGAGCGTGCTTGCTTGGGATCTGTGGAGCTTATGATGGGGAAAGGGAAAAGTCTGTCGCTCTCCTCTGTAATGAGATGTTATCTCGTGAAAAGTAACGAGAGGATCACTGTGGACGAGCTCTCCTGAACTCACCCGAGAGACCACCCCGTCGCGGCTTGTGAAACCTCGCGCACAGTCGTGGGCTATCTCGTTTGGGTTCAGGTGACCCGGCAGTACGTCTGGTCCCATGTGAGCGGGAAACCAAACTATGTGATGAATAACGTCTGAGGGCGGTTTGCTGTGGAGAATTCTGGCTGCCTCTGTGGCTATCAATCCCGATGCGAACGCCCTAACGGCCGCTCGGGAATCGGTGTACACCGTGGTGCGTTTCGTGTCCAGTAATGCCAGCGCTACAGCAGCCTGTTCTGCTACATCGACCAAGGAGGTCTTCACTGAAGCTGACAAAAAACAAGAGAAAGGAGAACTTACCTGCTCGTAGATACAGACGATCATCTAAAAAAAAGTGTGCTTCACCGTATATTTCGGCTAAGGTAGCAAAGATTCACTGGCGAGGAAGCCGCTCAGGAGTATGGTGAATGCAGCGCGTCGAAAGTTTGCTATTACGTTTCCTCTCAGCTTGTTTGTCAAGCTTTCGCGCCACGCTTGAAACAGTATGGTGTGCAAGCTTCATCGAAACACTTGAAAGCATTGGCATCCGCAGTAAGTCTTAGAGCACTCACACGACGAGTATACGCACGCCAGAAGGCAGGTTCCACTGGCTCATTCACGAAACACAACCAATCACGGCAGTGCTGAGCGCTCCGCTTGACACCACGCTTGCCTGTCCCGGCGCCACAGTAGCCGTTGTCGAACCGTTGCAAGACAGCTCCGTAGAGAACGTGCATCGTCACTGTTGAAAGAACGCAAAGTGGCAGCCAAATTGATCAATAAACACCGTCAAAGCGAGACGGGCTCCGCCATGGAGGCGATGTTCACTTCACTCGAGGGACGATTCAAGGTAGCTCCATTGCTTACTTGACAATCTCGAGGAAACGCTCAAGATTTTCTCAAGTGAAGGAAGCGTTTCAAGTGAAGGGCGGTTTGTGAATGAGAAAATGCCACTCAAGGAGCGTTTCGATTGAAGGGTCGAGTCGAGGAGCGTTTTAGGGGCGAAGCTCCTTATAGTGGCACCCGTTCGTCCCCCGTAGTATGTAACAAGTATAACATTTTGACCTCCACGGTGGTGCTGGTGAGAGACTTCTTCTGTGCGTTGTTGAACAATAAAAAATACTGCTCAATGTACATGTCAATGGCTGCTAATGGGGAATGAGAGAGAGGAGCATTCGGCTTTTAGTTATCGTGCAGTTTGTGATCACCATTTGCAGCCATTGGCATGTACATTGAGCACTATCTGAATGAAAAAGCTTGCTACGTCATAATCGCTGGGCGTAAACACCTTGGTTTTCTAAAGGTTTAGCGAGCGTTCGGCCGCAGAGCCATGAATACAGTGAACTAGTATATACCATGAACTCGAGGTGGTTAAAGGTGGGAAGTAGACCCGAAGCGCAAGCCGTACGAAAGCGTGTGTGTGCCACCTCTCGTTCAGTCCTTGGAATGTCCGCTGGATGGTGGTGCTTCTATATGAGGAATATATGATGAAAAGATGCGAGATGGTGGTACTTGGAGTGTTGAATAGATGGACGAATGGACAAACAGACAGATGCATGGATGGACGCATGAACGGACGCAAGGGCGGCTGCATGGACGTACGCAGGGACGGACGCACGAACAGACGCACGCACGGACGGGCTGATGGACGCATGGACGGTCACACTGACGGACGCATGGACGGACGGAAGCAAGAACGAATAGACGGACGAATTCTTCGCCCCACTCTCCATCATTCACTACGTGGATATACTGCAATTTTTTTGAATGTGGGGGTGTATCGCGGTCCTGATTAAAATCGATACACACGGCGTGTATCGATGGCGTTGTTTACCAAAACACTGCTGCGATGGCTGTCTTCATGACAAGTATATAAAAAAACTGGCACAAGCTTCACTCAACTGTTTTACACCACCGTCGCAACCTGACACAAACCACCTCTCTCACCCCGCCGCGGTGGTCTGGTGGCTAAGGTACTCGGCTGCTGACCCGCCGGTCGCGGGTTCAAATCCCGGCTGCGTCGGCTGCATTTCCGATGGAGGCGGAAATGTCGTAGGCCCGTGTACTCAGATTTGGGTGCACGTTAAAGAACCCCATGTGGTCCAAATTTCCGGAGCCCTCCACTACGGCGTCTCTCATAATTAAATAGTGGTTTTGGGACGTTAAACCCCACAAATCATCAATCAAACCACCTCTGCGTTTTTTTCTTCCCGTAGACAGCATTCTTCAGAGCGGTTCAAAAATCAACGAAATCCACTGAAACCATCACCTTCAAGGAATCAGGAAGCGATAGAAAAATAAGCCGCGCTTCCCTGAAAGCGACCGCTAACTAGCATTGCTCCGTTCGAGACACGAGAAACGTACGCTCACAGCACAGAACACCCGCTTACAGTGGGCACATGCTAACAGCGCTTCTGACAGACGCGCCGAATTCTCCCCCAGCGGCGAGAACGCGCAGTGCGGCCCCGCTAGGCAGTGAGAGCACCGTCTCGGTCATCACACCTCCCCATTCTAGCCACCCTACATTTTCTTACGGCTTGCGCTTCATGTCTACTTCCCACCTTTAACCACCTCGAGTTCATGGTATATACTAGTTAACTGTATTCATGGCACTGCAGCCCAACACTCGCTAAACCTTTCTAAAACCTAGGAGGTTACGCCCAGCGAGTATAACGTAGCAACGCTTTCTTGTCTTCTGTGCGTTCTCGAACAATAAAAAATTCGCAGCGTTTGCGTTAACTAAAAGCCGAGTTCTCCTGTCTCTCGTTCCACCTTAGCAGCCATTGGCATGTACACTGAGCACTATCTTTTATTGTTCAACAACGCACAGAAAAAATCTCTCACCGGCACCACCTTGGAGGTCAAAATATTAAACTTGTTACACACTACTACAACGTCTACGAGGGACGAACGGGCGCCGCCATAAAGAGCTTCGGCGTTCCAGTCTTCAACGCGGTCAGCGTTCCGGCGGCGTTGCTGCCGGTGTCCACTAGCGACTTTGCCAAACAGTTTTTTGAGGCCTGATCCCATCGGCCCCTACCGGGACCAGCGAGGATAGCCTCAAGGCCTGCGGCGCTACCGCTCAAGCAGCACTGCTTCAACTTCACCGTCCCGGAGAGAACGGCGTCCGTCGATGAGATCATCGATGGCCTCGAAGACGTCATGGGGAGTGAAGGGGTGCTGCTCCTGCAACACATCGGACCTTCGAAGTTCCTAGTTGCGGCTTGGTCGGCTGCACAAGCAACGAAGTTGATGGTGAACCAAGGATTCAAGTTACAAGGTCACAAGGTACAAGTTTACGCAGTCGGGGCGCCAAGCGTACAAGTCAGTGTGTTCCGCCTCCCGCCGTACGTCTCAGATGACGCAGTTATTTCAGCTCTTCAGCCATATGGAAAAGTGAAGGGTATCAAACTTGTAACTTTGCGAAGGCATCTATCAACGTACACTGGTACCCGCATCGTCCGAATCGAGATGGCCAAGCCCGCCCCTAACTTCCTATCAATTCAAGATCACCGCGTGATGATAGAGTATCGTGGTATGCGCAGAGTATGCGCAGGCTGCAGCAGAGAAGGTCATGTTGCGACCACTTGCACAACACCCTTCTGTTAACGATGTGGCATCTTCGGCCGTACATCTGAGGATTGTGTGTCCAGGTGTAGGCGCTGTAATGGGGACCACGCGACGAAAGATTGCTTCCGTCCCAAGTCATACGCAGACGCAGGGCAGAGCACCCCATAGTCACTGGAAGATTTCCCAGAACTTGGAGAGAGTGCTTCGAAAAGAACAACCCAAATTGGAACTTCCAGGCACATGGAGGTTCTGCAACGCAAATTCAAGCTACGGCCTTAGAAGATTCCAGATTCTTGGGATGAAGACAGCGCTACCGACACAGAATTCTATGACGCCAAGACAGAAGAAGCCAGCGGCGTTGATGCCGCGTCGCCATGCACAAGTGACAACGACGTTTCGGCGCTGACTGGGGACACCGCAGCGTTGTCATCTCCCACAACGTCGTCCTAGGAGCCCAGCAACGCTGTGGAGACGTCGAGTGCGTCTGCTTCGTCTTCATCAGACGAACTCAAGGCCACAGAAAACGATAATCCTCGAACGCATCACCGCTGGAGGAAGCGTCCCGAGCATTTCGGAGCGCTGGCCAACCGGGAAAATCGCTCCGACCTTCCGAGGCAACAAGCGCAAGTGACGAGCTCCATGAACGGCCTCCTGTGGGCCTGCAAGGTAGCGTGAAGACGACGCCCACGAAAGAAGTGAAGACCACGTCTTCAAGAAAACCTAAAACGTCTCGCACACACGCTATACAAGCCCAAGAAGAAGCGTCCGACAAGACATCTAGACATCGTAGGAGCCGGTCACCATCACGAAAATTAAGGAGTGACAGATTTTCGCAAGACCTACGATCGGTATCTTTCTTTCCTGAAAATACGTGTTCCTCCGACAAGTTGTCTAGAGCCACAAACTCTCAGCGTGCACTAAACTTGGTAGTTCAGCAGTGGAAGTGATGCCACCACCTCCGGAACATCCAAAAAGCCCCGAGTGAATTCGCCAAACCGAGATCCATCACCTGTTGCGGGTGAGGACTCAATGCTTTTTTAATTTGTCCTGCCCACATCCATTCTTTCCTCTTCCTGTCTTCTGTACGGTTGCAATGCTAGCTTCCTAGCCGTACAGCCACTATGCATTTGTTGTCTCTGATGCATGCAAACTGTTTAGTATTCTATATGTTACTGTCATTCACGATGGAATTCCTTCATGTGCCAATTTGTGAGCTCTATGCTGTGGTGGCTATGCCCGGTTATAGTAATTGCATCATGTCAGTTACGTTGCATGCTGCGAGTACTATTTCTGTTATTATTGATGTTGCTTACTGGGTCCGTTCTATCTCTGCGCGTAAGTAAATCTCAGCGCCAGTCCTTCGAATATCATCACGTTGACTTCATCCACTGCCGCTTGACACAGGAGAGGCCGTGCCGTCCTCTTCCGCATCGCTGTTAAAAAAGAAGAAAAACGATTGTTTCATTTCCCCCTGAATTTATTTTAAATGAATAGGCTATCTTTAATGACTTTCAATGTTCGTGGTTTCAAAGATCTTGTAAAACAATAGGAGATAATGAACCTTGTACGCTCGCTCGGGGTCGACGTGATTTCTCTGCAAGAGACCAACTTTCGAACGCGGCACGACATCATGACTTTCCGAACTAGAATTTCGGTTGAAGCCTTCTTCTCCTCAACGCAGACGCAGCCGCGTGGCACTGGTGTCGTGTTTCTCAATGCGAGGTTCAGGCGGGGTGCGCATTGCCTCTTCGATGCAAAAGGCCGTGTGATTGCGGTGTGGACATGTGGATAAACGACCAGAAAATCCCATTCACCAACTTTTACGCGCCCGTGCATAGGTCTCTTGCCAATGACTTTTTTAGAGGTGCCAGGTCATTCCTGCTAAATTCAGCACCGTGCAAGTTGTTAGGTAATTTCAACTGTGTTTTTGACTTAATTCGAGATGTCCGAGGCCCTAGTCAATGACAAATCACACACCATTCGAAAGAGTTACAGAAAATAGGTATAGAGTTGAAGCTGGTCGATGCATGGACAACGCTTCACAGGAACACCTTTAGAGTCACGCGCGTTCAGGGTGCGTCTCTGAGAAGGATCAACAGTCTATATCCCTAACGAGCTCGTTAAAAGTTTAGAGACATGCGATGTCATCTCTTTAGCGCCTGGGCAACGCAAGCTCAGCGAATACATGCCAGTGCTGTTCACCATGAAGGTCCAGCTGGGAAGGCATTGCTTCAAGTTGTGGCGAATGGACTCATCAATTTTAAATGATGAGATTTCGGTATCTGAAATGCGCATGAATATCTATGCGTCTTTGGAAAACACGCTGCACATTACGCTAACCGCGTGAGATCCCTTGAAGGCCAGATGGTGTGTGATTGCGCAAGAGGCCGGGAAAATGCGCCATGCACGTCTAACATCACAAATGAATGAAACACTGAGGCGTATTCAAATCGTTGAGCGCGCAGGTAGTCTGACCGGCGCAATTCAAGAGTACATTGGGGCCAAAAAGGCTAAATACGACCTCTTGTTGAGGGCAAGGTCCGCGGCTTTTAAACGCGCAGATGAACTGCACCTGCCTACGGATGAACTAGGTAACTTGGCATACGCACAGCGAGTAGGGGTAAGGAAACATTATCGGTGGAGCACGGACAGAGTGTGGGAGCATCGTCACACATATCAAATCAATTGAGGAGGTCTTTAGGGCACATTTCGAAAGGCTCTGCTCTGCAGATCATTGCTTCAAAGACAGCAACCAGCATCAAAGAATCACAGACTTTTGCGAAGGCTTGCCCACGCTGAGTCCTGAGGCGTCTGATATGCTCTGCGCTGAGGCGACGAAAGATGAAGTTTGGCAAGCCTTGAGGAAAATGAACATTACCACGGCTGCAGGTCGAGAAGGAATACTGACGGTGTTTTTATATAACTTTCTTCGACGTCCTAGGCGACGCACTTGCTGACATGGTTAACGGGTGCATTGTTGATAGGCGAAAGCCGAAGTCTTTCAGTGAGCGCCGCGTAGCCTTGCTGCCAAGGGAGGGCATGGATCCTGACGATCCACGCTCATGGAGGCCGATTACCCTCCTTAACACGCACTACAAACTTGTAGCTACGATCCTTGGCTTGAGGCTAAAACCTTTTGCCTGATACAGTGTCACCCATGCAAACGTGTGCAGTGCCGGGTAAGTCAATTTTTCAAACACTTACTCTGATAAGAGATTTGTTCTATTATGCCAACGCCAAAAACGTTACCGGTTCTTTCGTGTCAATGGATCAAGCTAAGGCCTTTGACAGGGTCGATCATGACTACCTATACTACGTACTTAAAATGTTTGGTTTGCCTGAGCAGTACGTTCGCTGTATAAAGCTTCTATACCCCAACATAACCAGCCAACTTCTCATCAACGGCGTGGAGACAGCGAGCTTTCCAGTAACAAGAGGTGTTCGCCAGGGATGCCCAATCGCACCGGTGCTCTTTGTTCTTTCCATAGGTTCTCTCCTTAGGAAAGTGGCAAAGTGCCCTAAAATTCAGGGCTTTCCAATGACAGGTCTGGAGTCAGTTAGCATCACCGCCTATGCGGATGACATCTCTGTGTTCGTGCGAAACCAAGCCAGTTACCATGCTTTCTTGGAGCTGTTCGAAAAGTATGCCAGTTTATCGGGTGCTTTCATGAATGCGGAGA
The DNA here is from genome assembly GCF_043290135.1 of Rhipicephalus microplus. Lineage (NCBI taxonomy): Eukaryota > Metazoa > Arthropoda > Arachnida > Ixodida > Ixodidae > Rhipicephalus > Rhipicephalus microplus. The sequence goes on from NW_027464592.1 coordinate 9,756,467, forward strand.
AAAGCAAAGCCCTTCGTTTCAGTAGCTTCCACGTGTCTTTGCCGGGTGGTATTCAATACGTGGATGCCATAAAAGTCATCGGGGTATATTTTCAAGACGGGGAGGTGGCCGAAAGAAATTGGGAGGACGCCGTACATCGAGCCACGCAGGTCTTCACGTATGCCACTGACTTCAATTTGTCACTTGACGCCAAAGTGACGGTGGTGAAAACCAAAGCATACGCATATGCTTTTTATATCGGGCACATTGCACTCATACCCAAAGTTTTTGGGAGCCGCCTTGCGTCATTGGTTGGAGCCCTCCTATGAGAAGGGAAGACACCAAAAGTTCAACAAAAGTTCCTGAAGCTCCCAAGAAGTTGTGGAGGACTCGGTCTGCCAGATGTTACGACATTCACGAAGGCACTTGCAGCTGAAACAGTTCACAACGTGTTTCAGGACAATGACTATCCTGGCCGTAGCATATTTCTAAATTGGACCGGAACTCTTGGAGCCGCATTCACGTCAAAAAGGTACCGGGGACCTACAGCAGAACACCCACATGCCTTTTATAAGGCAGCAGTGGGCCTCAAGCGTTCGGTTGACGGTGACGCCACCAAGAATACTTTGCAAAGATCACACCTGCACGCATTAGCGAAATGTTAATCAGTCGCTCGATTACTGACGAGGAAAAACAGAGATGGAGACCCAGCAAGTGGAAGAAATGGCGGAACATCCACGTACTGTAAATAGAAAATTTGATTGGCTGCGGCGATGGGACGCGTTGCCCACTCGTCAGAGACTGTTAAAGTGAGGCGTCGTTCACAATGACCACTGCCCCAACTGCGGGAAAAGAGAAACGATTCGTTACACGATGTTTGAATGCGTAGTGGCCAAAGGCGTGTGGCACGTCATGCGTCGTCAATTCGGAGTGTCAATTCCTTCGAGCAAACAACGCACAAGGCCCTTATTTGAACGTACTGTACGTCACAATGTTCGTCAAGTGGCGTCGCCGCTGTATGGCCGAAGCACGGCGACGACCCCAATGAGCTGCATACCCAGCGTTACAGAAGATTAGAATGATCCTGTTTCGGTACCTTACCGAACAGATTGAAACTCAGGGTGAAGAAGCATTTATCAGAAGTTGGCATACACGTTTTCTTGGAGTTCGGAACGGGAATATTGAACTTCCTTTACTGCCGTTTTAACTGAGGGCAAAAATTGCTTCTCGTCGCACGTAATATATGAATCTGTTCCACTTTACTGCTTTTTTGCGTTTCTTTTCTCTGTGATTTTTTGAGTGATTCGTGATCGGTGAGAATATTGGAAGCTGTGTGTTACATCCTGTCTATGTTTAGTTGTTTGTACACGCCACTGAATTGATTTTGTTACACCAGACAGTTGTATTCATATAAAATGTTGTTACCAGTTTGCAATAAACTTCCCCGTTTTGCCCCTAAAAAGAAGGGGCAGATGGTGTGAGTGGTTCGAGGCAGTCGGGTGGTCGGACCCAACCGTCCTACACTAACATTGATGTCCACGAGTTGAGGCTCCGGGCGTCACGTGGCTGCCAACTTCTTCCATCGCCTGCGCCTCAAAACTAAATGCACCAAGCTCTTTACGAAGTTATCAGAGGCCTGTGTTCACCTTCCAGGAGCTGACCTCTCCCCGCTCAGCACCTGAACAAGGGGCGTTTACACTAGAGAGACACGAAACCGATTTTGGTCTGTTGGCTGTCTTTAGGAGTGTCTTTTTTTTCTTGTCGTTGGCCTATGTACACTGCAAAGACACAAACAGTCCGCCGATGGTCTCTCAAAGACCACGCCCGCATCTTGTCGTGCTCACAGGCTTTCGTTGGTCATTTTTGTAGTCACATTGAGGGCACACGCAGCGACACCGACTAAACTTGCACAGCTGCACCTCATTTTCAGCCAAGCTCCCTGCTCTGACTTTGTCCCTTTCTGGCATTGCGGCGAAGCCCCCACCATATTCCATGGTAACGAGAAAACAGGGAAAGGGGGGGTGAACACAATAAGGAAGCAAAAAAAGGCATCCATTGTTGCTCAATCTGCCTATTCAGACGCTGCGGAAGTCTAGGAGATGGCATTGTTAACTTCCTTAAGATTGCCTGCTTCGTGGTCGTTTGAAGCAAAGACATGCGACAACTGTTCACTCAGCCGCCGATCTCCCGAAAGCATGCTGACAACAGGTCTGTGGATGCGTTTAGCTGGTGTTTTCAGTCTCTCATTATGTTACGCTACGATAAGATGCTATCTTTCGAGGCATCGTCGTCATTGTCGTAGGACTAGTGTGACCCTGGGGTCTGGCGACTTCGTCGGTGGACGACTCGTCAGCCGATGGTTTGCGTCTGCCTCGTGTTTTTGCCGGGAATATGTCAGTGTCATGTTCCTCTAGTGTAAACGCACCTACACCCCCTTCGACATCGTCAGTGAGCCTGTGTCAAATTAGAAAAAAATGGCAGCATATCCACGGAGTGAATAATGGAGAGTGGGGTGAAGCAATTGTCCATCTATTCGTTCTTGCTTCCATCCGTCCATGCGTTCGTTTGTGGGACCGTTCATGCGTCCATCCGCCCGTCCGTGCGTGCGTCTGTTCATGTGTCCGTCCTTGCGTTCGTCCATGCATCCGCCCTTGCGTCCGTTCATGCGTCCATCCATGCATCTGTCTGTTTGTCCATTCGTCCATCTATTCAACACTCCAAGTACCACCATCTCGGATCTTTTCATCATATATTCCCCATATAGAAGCACCACCATCCAGCGGACATTCCAAGGACTAAGCGACAGGTAGCACACGCACACTTTCTTACGGCTTGCGCTTCGGGTCCACTTCCCATCTTTAACCACCTCGAGTTCATGGTATATACTAGTTCATTGTATTCATGGCAGTGCGGCCCAACGCTCGCTAAACCTTTCTAAAACCAAGGAGGGTACACCCAGCGAGTATAACGTAGCAATCCTTTCTTATCAGACAGTTCTCAATGTACTTCAATGACTGCTATTGAGGATCGCAGCGTGCGCGTCAAATAAAAGCCGAATACTCCTGTCTCTCATTTCCTCTTAGCAGCCATTGGCATGTACATTGAGCATTATCTTTTATCGTTCACCAACGCAAAGAAGAAATCTCTCACTGGCACCACCTTGGAAGTCAAAATGGTATACTTGTTACAGACTACAATGGCTACGAAGGACGAACGAGTGCCGCTATAAGAAGTTTCGATACTAAAAGCGCAAGACTTTTGTGTGGTAGATAGCGACGTTAATTGGCTAGCGTGTGCATTGTGTATGTTTGTATAGTTTCTTCAGTGTGTGTAAGTGTCTGTGTTTTTTAATTAAAAATGTTAAAAACCTGCAAGCAGCCTCTTCAGTTTGGTAAGTACATCCACGCTATCAGCCAATACATCAAAACAACAAAGCTAAACGAACCTTTTTCATTAGAGGGAACAACCATGCCTTCATTTTCATGTGCGCCCGGGCAAATACGCTCTCTCGTAACAACGAAAGTAAAGGACGCCGGAAGCTTCAAGGGGGTATGGTAAAGTAACTGGTCTATGTCAGTTTTAGCGAAATATCTTCAGAAACCGCTGCAAGTACTCCCATAAAATTTTACTTGCTCACAAAAATCGCCACTGCGTATGCAGTGACCCCCCGTTTTTCCCCTAGGTAGCTTATCTTCTCTATGCCCACTCCCAAATTTTAAAGGGGGTTCACTTATTCAATGTACCTTTTCTTTGCATCTACTGAAAACAATGTAAACCTATTCCGCCTTGTTGTAGAGACTCATTGATTACATCTGAACTAAAAGAATATTACACTTTTATGAAGTTTTCACCGAAAAAAAAATACTGCTTCCACAATGCCACGGAAGGTACGTATTCTTGTGTATTATTTTCCTGCTCCACTTTTTTTAAATCAGCAATTTTTTTAGTTCAAAATGTTTCTAACTTGTCGTAGCTCACACATGCAAAGTTTCTCTAAGATCAGTTCGATGCTTTTTCAGAAAAGGTATATTGAAGTTGAAAATTTTACAAAAAAGCAAGTTGAAAAAGAAATAAAGTTTTACGTGCGCATACTACTTACGCCATGGCGCAGGCGGTGTACTTTGACGCGGCATTTCAACCACTTGGAGCGGCCGCTTGACGTCGGGCTTCCGCAGGTTTGTTCCTCAGAGTGCAGCGGATTCTTGATGTCACAATTGCAAACTCAAATTTTTAGGGGTTTCCCCTATTATACCTACCTTCAACCTATTATATTAGAAGGGACAACTTGGGGCGGACAAAATAAAATGCAAAAAAATTGTCAAATTAATGAAAACAATAAAAACATAGGATGCCTTCAAAGTGCTCAAATGCGAATAAAGTCGCAGTTGTTTTGGCCTTGTCTGGAGGCAATGTCGGCTTTTGCTGCCTTACTAAAATATTTACTAAAATAAATAATCTAGAAAAATAACGATATGACGTTGCGTGGGCTCCCAGTGTAGTGAAGTAATCAGGGAGCCATCGTACATCATGCCCTAGCTAATTAACATGAATGTCGCTCGCGTAAGTATAAAAAGTGCGAAGAGTGGGCTTCTAATGCAGTCTCTAAGGAAGAAAGGAGCTGGTTAAAATGGAGAAAGCATTCAACAGCCTTCTTCATTAATGTCGTTAGAAAAAACGAGCTGCTTTTGAAAGCACGTAATTGTGCAAATTAGCGCAAAGAAACATGGTAATCCAGTATTCTCCTTAAAGTTGCAATAAAAGACGTCCGTTGATTCTTTTTAGGCATACACTTTCAAAAGCGCTATCCAAATCACTCATGCAGGGATGCGTGCATTAGTTTTCAACAAGAAATTATATCAATTAAAGTGCTGGTTCTTTGCCAAATGCAACCATTAGGTATGAACACATAATAAAGCCGTCTGAAACATACGAGACAGCATGATTTGTGCTTATATTGAGCTGTACTAACTATGAAACATGTTAGCACACAATGCCCCAAACAATGATGAGGTATCATGAAGTATAATCAGCTCAAAAAAAAGAAAAAACTACAGACCACTTCCAGGAAGGGAACCAAGAAGGAATTCAAAGCAGCAGCGGTGCGTACGCCGTTGACCTGGCTGAACTAGGAGTCGATTGGTGTGCTGAAAGACCAGTTTGAGCAAAACTCGGTGTAACCTTTACACGGGTAAATGTTTTCAAAGACGGTATTCTTTCTTGGGGACCTTCGGTACAAAAATTTTTGCCTGCCTGCCTGCCTGCCTGCCTTTCTGCCTGCCCGCCCGCCAACCCGCCTGCCTGCCTGCCTGCCTGCCTGTCTGTCTGTCTGTCTGTCTGTCTGTCTGTTCATTGTGTTTAGAAAAAAAACTATTCAACCATTTATCGCATTCCGTACTCTACCCTACAGAAAATTCCTATACAGATAGGAACCGTATCATACGATGTTATTGGATACGGGTGATACAGCGATTACGGCCCATATGGGTATACAGGGATTACAGTCCGTATGGGGGATACAGGGCTTAAGGAGCATATGGGGCATATGGGGTATATGGGCCATACAGGAGTTATAGGGTTTGTGGGTAATATAGGTGATAGGGGTCCGATGAATTCTCCGGTTCCTGTTGAAAATCATGACGTAGTGCAAAAAAAAGAGAGAACGGTCACACAAAACCACACCATATAATTTTAAGAAAGCATAAACTAGCCCAAGAACAAGTCCTTCTGCAGAACATCCCCGGTACCTTTGGGCAAGTAATAAGGGTCATAAGTAATGTTTGCCTAAGCATGATAATAACGCAAGGCCAGTTTATAAAGTGTAAAAATACGAATATGCCACAATGGGCAATTTAATGGTACTTCAAAAGTGCAGTAGAGTAATAGGATGGGACAAAGTGTTGTATATGTAATGTAGTGTCGGGACCATGGTGTTAGATATATAAGGTGACTGAACGCGCCACTTCCCGAAAGGAGCGCGTGCATCGAGTTTATGACCATAGTTCACGAGTCCTCCGAGAGAGGGCGGTGGCACACTGCGGGCCATGTGCGGGCCGCGCTCGCTGCAAGTTCTCCTCTGGCGCGCGCGCGCGTTTCACTGTTGGTCGTGTTTTCGACTTGGCAGCTCATGTATGTCTTTCGACAATGGGAAGAAAGTGCTTTGTACCACGGTGTAATACCGGTTACAAGTCCTGCGAGCAAAAGTTTTCTCTATTTTCAGCCCCGAAAGACGAAGCTCGCCTGAAACTTTGGAGACATGCCATTCCGCGGAAGGATCGGATCCTTAAAGCGTCGGACCATGTGTGTGAGCGACATTTCGAGCCCCGCTTTGTCTCAAAGACCTGGACGGCTGAGTACAACGGGAACGTCCTTGTGAGTACCCCACGCCGAGCATGCCTATCTGACGACGCAGTGCCGTCGATATTTCCCGATTGTCCAGCACACCTCTCCAAACTGGTAAAACATCGGAAGAGACCAGCGGTCAGGCAGCCTGCCTGCGTTCCTAGGCAAAAGCGCTTTCATCCGGCAGATAGTACCGAAAAGCTGAAGAAGCAGATGACCCCAAGGTCAGTGACCTTGATCATGCAGGACCTTCATCCACTGAAAGCACCGATGCGGCTCCGTTCGAGGTTGGCGCCCCGGAAGTCATTCCGTCTGCCAAGGGGTCTCGTCAACAAGTTTTCAACAACTTGTTCGAGCAATCAGCCTCCGTAGTTCTTCCGTCCATATCATGGGGCTTTCACAGGCGGGACACTGATGGAATCCGCAACGTTGCTTTTACTGAGATGAAGTGAAGCACAAGTCCCAAGGTGCGCGAACTGAGCACAGACGCCGCCACTTCTACAGAGAGCAGTCATTTGGTCACAACAAAGGTTGTTGACATTGACCAGAACATGCAGGTGTCTGTATCTGTGATGGGAAGGCGCGTATCAGTCGATGCGTTTCACATCCGGGATGACGTTGCTACTACAGAAGATGTCAAGACTTTTCTGCAAAGCTTGCATGAGATACCCATATGTGGCGGAGGTCCAAAGACAAGTGTGTATCCGCTGGCACATCCAGAGAGCGCATCTGTCGATGAATGCAATCGGTGGCGACACAAAAAGTGCCGCCTTCTTGTTCGTGGGAACAGCACATGCAACTGGTGCTCAAGTATATCTGACACACTCCGGATTCACCAGAAGAGGGAGATGGACAAAAGAAACGGAACGAAACCGACCAAGCGCTACCGCTTCTCATCTGTACCAAGTAGTGACAGAATGCTTGCTTTCCACAGAGCAAGGAATGCGCTGAAAAGGTCCAAAAAACGCTTGTTGAAACGTGTGAAGGTTCTTAGGGAAGAGATGAAGCAGGCCTAAGCAAAGATGCAAAGCATGTCTATGGAGGTGCTTAACGAAAAACTGGGGGCACTGAAGTTAGGGGGCCACCCTAACCTGAAATCCCTTCACGCTATATATCCTGACGTGTTTCCAAATGACGCTTGCTCCGCATGTGGGGATGTATCCACGCTGGCGCACATGCTCTGGGAGTGCAAGGCAATGTACACTAACCCCAACACTACATCGGTCAGGTGGGAGGCGGCCCTACGCAGCTCCCTCCTGGCCGACCAACTTTGGGCCGTCCAGCAGGCCCGCGGAGCGGCCGATAGGCTTGGCCTAATGGTCCCGACGTGGGAGTCGCCCGCTGCGCGCTGACGCGCGCCTTGCAGGACCTCAATAAAGTTTCGCAACCAACTGAAGCTGCCTGCACCTCAAGTGGAATTAATTAAGGAATGTGTGTCGGCTGCCAAATGCCGAAGCAAGAACAACAGACGGTAAACTGAGCATTGGATATTGATATGCTTGCTTTTGCATATTATAAGCCATCTGGGTACTCTTTTCTAAGAGACAATGAGATCTTGCCGCTACCTTGTGTGACCACGGTACGGAAGTACCTGTCAATGCTTCGGGTCAAATGTGGATTTGACACTCGTTTTTTTTTCGGCCTTCAAGAAGAAGATAGCCACAAAGTCATGCTCGGAGCGTCATGGCATATTGGTTTTCGATGAAATTCAAGTAAGGAAAAAGATGAGATTGAGCGCTAAGACAATGACGTATGCTAGATTTGTGGACTTCGGTGAAGCGGCAAACTCTTCGGATGAACTTGCGGATCATGGACTGGTGTTCACCTTTCGTGCGTTTGGTGATAGTTACTCTCAGCCAGTCGCTGTGTTCGCAAGCAAAGGACCAACAAGAGGGACAGTCCTCGCACAGCTGGTAGTGAAAGCTATTGTGCTGCTTGAGGATGCAGGAGTATTCGTCGATGCCATTGTGTGTGATGGTGCTGCAACCATTAGGTCTATGTGGAAGCAGTTCTGTGTAAGTGGAAAACTAAAGTGCACAAAAAACTCGTTCGTTCACCCTTTGGACGATAAGCGCAGTGTATATGTGTTTTCTGATGCACCACATTTGGTCAAATGTGCGAGAAACCGCCTCCTGAAACAGAAGGTGTTGCGGACTAACGTGGGGCGCGTAATTTGGGCACACTACGACAAGCTGTATGTTGAGGGCAGCAAGCTTCCTGGTTACATGAGGGGTTGTCCAAAACTCACCTTCTCACACATAAATCCATCTAGCACCGAGAAAATGAGAGTCAAATTGGCCACACAAGTGTTCAGCAGGAGTGTAGCTAAGGGCCTTGAATACTACTCAAGCAGAGGAGCGTCAGGTCTGCAAGATGTGAAAGCCACTGTAGATTTTACGCTAAGAATGAATGACTTGTTTGATGCACTTAACCGAAGTCATCCAAAGGAGGGACTGAGACAAGGCGGTAAAGATTTGAGGGTCCTAGCTTTCTCTCTGCATTGGTTGAACACGTGGGAGAGGGAGCTTGTTTCTAGCACAATATCACGCGAGCACTTTTTGACAGAGTCAACAGCTGAGGGCTTGCGTGTGACAATCCTGTCTGCAATTCAGCTTTCGAAGTATCTTATTGAGACTTGTAGTTTTAACTACGTTCTAACAGCCAAGTTTAATCAGGATGTGCTCGAGAGATTTTTTGGAATAATTCGCCAAGCTGCTGGTCAGAACGAGCATCCATCAATGCCGACTTTCTTACAGCTTTACAACATGCTGTCCATATACAGCTTAATTAAGCCGCAAAAATTTGGGAATTGTGAGGTCCAGACTGCAAACGAACCTCAATTTCTGGGGCTCTCGGATTTCACATCAGCCTTTCAAGTGGATTGTGAGCAAGAAACGAAACTTGAGGAGCTGAAGCGAAAGCTTGATGGTCTGGTTGACGCAGATGTGGAGTGCGAAGAGGCGTTTGCTCATGTGTTCACAAGTGCGACATTGGAAGATTTTATTGTTTATTATGTAACGGGGTATTTGTGTAGGAAGCTTCTGAGGCACACGGTTTGCTCTCAATGTAAGCTGGGGCTTGTATCACAGACAACAACTTCAGAGAAGCCTGAATTTGCTTTTGTAAACTGCAAGACTCGTGGAAACCATCTGCACCCTACCACCAACGTGTTTAATCTGGTTTGCGCCACAGAAACTTGCTTTCAGAAGTACTCTGGGAGCAAGATTGCTTACGAGCAAAATCTGGATGAAGTTATGGATAACTTTCATTTCGCATTTCCGTGTGCTGTTCACAAGACCGACATAATCGCCCAGATATTGCATTATTATATTTCAATGAGAATGAGGCGATACTGCAAACAAAAAGCGCACGAACGGGCAAACAAAACATGAGAGTTCAGAAAGAAATCCAAGCTGGTGTAATGCCCATTTTCCGTACAGGCGACTGATTGTTCGTTGCTGTTTTGGGGGTTTTACGTGCCAAGAACACCTTATGATTATGAGGCACGCCGTTCTTCATTTCTTTCATGCACCTCGATCCACTGCTGTAAATAGTTTAATAAAACTTGTCTTCACTTGTTTTCATTATGTCTGAAGTTGTACTTTAACTGCAAGAATGAGGAACGATTTAGCCAACTTCACTGGCTGCAGAAATCAAGCTAGGAATGTGCGTATCAATGATACCTCGCTACAGCCGAAGATAAAGGCTTACTCGGATCTCATTTATTTACAACACGTTCTCGAAACGCTCGTAATTAACCGCAATGCTGACGTTTGCGTTCGGTAGGAATCCTAGACTTTCATTGCATTGCGAACACGCGCTTGCGCTATGTTGTGACTGATCGCGCCTTAAGCGATTTAGTTTCTGAAAAGCAGACAACACTTGAAACATTCTGTTCGCAATACATTGCACTGCTACTCTTGTGGCATTTGAATCAAGTTCAATGAACTGGCCGGGCCGCCAGAACATGTTCATTTTTTACGCGCTCGAACCCGCGCCGCGCATTCCTCGCGGCCGCCCCCAGCCGCCGGAGCGGCCCGCTATGGATGGATGGATGGATGGATGGATATGGCTGTACCCTTTAGATCGGGCGGTGGCTAGCGCCACCAAGCCGTAATATCTAATGAGCCAAAAACTATATTTATTTTTTTCCTTAAAAAATAGTTTGAGGATTCGTACTTTGCAGTGAAGAGTTTAATTTTCACTCGCGCCTTGACTTTAGCCACCAATCAGATAACCTCCTTCTAGTGAAGTCTACCCGCTTAAAGTTTATTTTGCCTTCCCGGTCCCTAAACCCCAGTGCATTGAAAAACTCTGCGCCATCATCCTGAACTATAGGGTGAAGCCCTTTACAGAACATTATCAAGTGTTCGGCAGTTTCATCTTCCTCTCCACACGCACTGCATACTGTGTCTACCCCTTCGTATTTGGCCCGATATGTCTTGGTTCGCAGTACTCCCGTTCTGGCCTCAAACAGTAGAGAACTACCCCGAGTATTATCGTAGATCCTTTCCTTGGCAATTTCCTGCTTAAGCGTTCGATAGACCTCTAGCGCGGACTTCTTAATCATACTCATTTTCCACATGTCAGTCTCCGTTTCCTTCATTTTCTTCTTAACCGATAGTTCTTTTTGGTTTGGCCACCTGCTGTTTTCTAAGTATTTACCAGTCAACTTCCTGGTTCGCTTCCTCAATTTTGTATCGACATTCTTCATGTATAAGTAGCTGAAAACCTTCCTAGCCCAACGCTCTTCCCCCATTTCTCTCAATCGCTTCTCAAATTTTATCTTGCTGCTAGCTTCCCTGCCCTCAAATGATGTCCATCCCATATCACCTTGTACTCCCTGATTTGGTGTATTCCCGTGAGCTCCTAAAGCAAGCCTAGCTATTCCACGTTGCTTAATTTCTAATCTTGCTTGAACTTCTGATCTCATGACAAGACCGCATTGCCGAACGTCAGCCCAGGAACCATGACCCCTTTCCATATTCCTCTCACAACATCATACCTATTGTAATTCCACAGTGCCCTATTTTTCATGACTGCTGCATTCTTGTTACCTTTAGTCGTCACGTATATTTCGTGTTCCCTCAGATACTCGGTCCCATTGCTTATCCATACGCCCAGATATTTGTATTTATCTGTTATCTCTAGCGTGACCTCCTGTACTCTAAGCTCACTAACTTCGTTGTCATTGAAAATCATGACTGCTGATTTTTCCTTACTGAAGCTGAAATCTAACCTATCTCCCTCATTACCGCAGATGTCCATCAATCTCTGCAAATCTTCCTTGTTGTTGGCCATTAGCACTATATCATCTGCGTACATTAATGCTGGTAGTGCCTGATCAATAAGTTTTCCTTGTTTGACTAAAGAGAGGTTGAAGCCCAGTCCACTTCCCTCTAATTTTGCCTCTAATCCTTGTTGGTACATCATGAATAATAAGGGTGACAGGGGGCACCCCTGCCTAAGCCCCCGTTTTACCTCTGCAGGCTTGGCTACCTGTTTTTCCCACTTTATAACTACCTTGTTACCTTTATAGATACCCTTTAAAAGATTAGTGACTACATGTTCCACGCCTAGTGTGTCTAGTATTCCCCACAATTCCTCTTGAACCACGCTATTGTACGCTCCCTTGATATCCAAAAATGCTAGCCACAGGGGCCTGTGTTCCTTTTCTGCTATTTCGATGCACTGCGTCAGTGAGAACAGATTGTCTTCCAACCTCCTGTGTTTCCGAAACCCATTCTGCAGTTCCCTCAGCACCCCCTCATCCTCTATCCACGCCTGCAGTCTTTCCTTTATAATCTGCATCGCCAGCCTGTAGACTACTGATGTCACTGTTATAGGACGGTAGTTGTTTATGTCGGCTTTGTCCCCCTTTCCTTTATAGATCATGCTCATCCTGCTAAGTTTTCATTCATCGGGAACTTCACCATCGATTATTATTGTGCTCACTGCCTCTCTCAAAGCCTGCTTAGACTTCGGACCTAATGTCTTTATCAGCCTAATTGGAATGCCATCTGGGCCTGTTGATGTACTACTAGGAACCCTTTTCTCAGCCCTTACCCACTCTTGTTGTGAAACTGGAGCCATTGCACCACTTGATTCGTCCTTGTCTATTGTGGTGCATAAAGTACTTCTTTGTTGAAATTTTTCTGTCACTTTTGTTCCTATATATTCAATAGCTTCGTCTCCTTCTAGCCTAGCACCTTGGGCTGTAGTTATAAATCTCTGCTCTAGGCTCGTCTCATTTCTTAGGGAGTTTAGATGGTTCCAAAATTTCGCAGCTGCCTTTCTATCTTTTTTATGTACTTCTGCCAGCCACTGAGCTCCCTTCCTTCTAATCTTTTCATTGATCAGAAGGGATGCATCCCTTCTACAGCTTAGAAAGGTTGCCCATTTTCTTTCAACATCATCTGTCAGTTCACCCCGCTGCTTAGCATGTCTGTGTTCCCTAGAGGCTTCCTGACGTTTTGCTATGGCTCTCTTAACTTCCTCATCCCACCAACTTTTGGGTTTGTGTCTTCTTTTCCGGGGTGACTTGTCACGCGTCTTAGCAAGCTCTAGCTCAAAGAGTCTAATTAGATTCGTGTATGTCCATACTGTCTTATTATCCTCCGTTATTACTTTCTCAATTTGTTTAGTGGCTATTTCAATTTGCCTTTCCGGATAAAAATTTTCCTGTAGTTGCTCATATTGTCTCCTTCCCACTTTCACTGCTCTTCCAAAACTTAGCTTGATGCGTTTGTGATCGCTACCCAGACTTATGGAGCCACCTTCATCTATGTGCATTCCCCTGAGCTTGTCATACATCCTAGGTGACATCAGTGCATAATCTATCGTCGACTGAAGCCTTCCTACCTCCCATGTTATTTGCCCTTCACACTTTTCGGTACTGTTGCAAATGATCAATTTATGTATTTCACACATATCCATGATCATTTTGCCTATTGAGTCAGTACACCCATCTAGATCTTCTATGTGCGCATTTATGTCTCCTAGTATAATTATCTCGCACTCTCTTCCTAACTCTTGAATGTCCTTTGATATACACTCTACCATTGTCTGGTTTTCCTCTCTGGCCTTTGCTCCCGTCCTCAAGTACACGAAACCAAGGAGTGTCATTTGACCTGCCACTTTCCCTTTTAGCCATAAATGTTCCTTGCACTCCTGCTTGACCCTTCGCCAGTCTGTACTTTTATGAATGAATGCCCCAATACCACCCCCCTTTCTGCTGCCTTCTGTTCTATTACGATATTCCCACGCGTAGTCTGGATTGTTCGGAGGTTGTTCCATGTCCCTGAGATGTGTTTCTACAAAACCGTATACCATCGGCCTCTCTTCCCTTAGCTGTTCTTCTATCTCTTCCCACTTCAGCCTGTTCCTACCACCCTGCATGTTAATATACCCTATGTCTGAATTGCCCCGGCGCTCGTGGCTACGTCTATTTATGCCCCGGACTCTACCTATCTTAGATATTGGTGCCACTTTGGAATCGTATCTGTCCATTCCACCTGTCGAAGAGTCTCCCTGGTTGTTTTCCTCGTTACTAGCTATCCTGCACCCCGAAGGGCTCGCTTGCCTCCCAAAAAAGCTACTGCGCGTCCTGCAAGTCGCCAACCCACCTCATGACCTAGCCGCCCATCGAATTGAATTCTGTCTCGTTGAAAACCCCCCCACCTATGCACCTCTCTGTTTATTTCCACCACCTCAAAGCCTTTCTCTCGACTCATCCGCCATATCTCATGGTTTGCGTTTACCACCGCTCTTTGCAGGTTGCTATCACGCACCGGTACCTCCGGTATCGTGCATATCACTACCTGTACCTTAGGAGAAGTGGCGCGCATTTCATCGACGCCTTTCGCCAGTGTGGCTGCTAGTCCTGCTGATTCTCTATTTAGGACATCGTTTAAACCGCCTGAAAATATCACTAGGTTTCGTCTATCAGCTGTCGTTTTGAGCTTTGCGCTCGCTTGCCTCATGACTGCTTCATGACAGATGGCGCCCGCAGTGCGCGAGCGCCATCTGTCGTGGCAATCGGAAATGCGGGCGTTAACTCGCCACGCCGGCCGCCTCCGTTGACTCACCTCTCTATATCTAACACCATGGTTGGGACATTTGAGAAAAACAAGAAGACAAATATTTTTGCACCCTCGAATTTATTTATATTGTCGCGGGTTATAAATACAGGGGGTTTATTTTAAAATATGTACGGTGGAACTTGTAGTGACGCTCTCAGAGAAGGCCGCTAAGATTGTCGTCTTCTTCACTCGCCTGCGCTGCGCCTCTCGAGCTAATCCGCGTTCTTCGTTGTCGTTGCTATCTCGCCGCTAAATGCAGCTATGCACGCGGCATTACCCTCCCGCCAGAGTGAGCGTCATACCGAAGCTCAACAGGTAGAGATGCAGCCAGCGGGTGTTTACTTCACTGAGAGTGGTAAAGTTTCATGCGGACCACGTGCACTGTCTCAGGCAGATGCTGGCGACGTTTCGAACAGGAAGAGGCGTCGGGCACGACTTCGTACGTCACGTCACTAAGACGGCACATAACCTTGTAGGGTCCGAAATATCGGCGTAGAAGTTTCACTGAGAGGCCTCTTCGTCGTACAGGAAACCAAACCCAGACTCTATCTCTTGATTGATAAATGATGAATCAATTACGAAGGTTGTACCGTTGGGCGTCAAGTTGCTGCTGGTTCATTATTCTGACGCGGGCAAGCGGCCTTGCTTCCTTGGCGCGCTCAGTGAAGTCTGCGGCATCTGCCTCTGAATCATTGCAATCGTAAGGCAGCAATGCGTCAAGCATTGTCGCAACTTCTCTGCCATGAATTAGTGCAAACGGCGTCATTTTTGTTGTTTCCTGGCGCACCGTATTATACGCGAATGTGATGTATGGCAATATTCGGTCCCAATTTTTGTGTTCCACGTCGACGTACATGCAAAGCATGTCAGCGATTGTCTTGTTAAGTCGTTCTGTAAGCCCATTCGTTTGTGGGTGGTAAGCTGTCGACTTCCTATGCGCTGTGCCACTGAGCGTAAGCATAGGGCGCAAAAGCTCGGCTGTAAACGCGGTGCCTTTGTCTTTTATGAGGTCAGCTGGAGCACCATGTCTCAGGACAATGTCCTCAATGAAAAACTGGGCCGCTTCAGCTGCAGTGCCACTCGCGAATGCCTTGGTGTCCGCGTATCGGGTGAGGTAGTCCGTCGCCACTATAACCCATTTGTTGCGGCTGTCCGATGTTGGGAATGGACCCAGCAGATCCATTCCGATTTGAGAAAACGGGGTTTGTGGCATGGGCACAAGATGTAATAGCCCGGCGGGTTTGACAGGTAGTACCTTGCGCCGCTGACAGTCAATGCATGTTCGTACGTAATGTTTAACCTCTGCTGCGATTCTTGGCCAGTAATATTTTTCTTTGATGCGTGTCAATGTTCTTGTAAAACCGAGGTGGCCCGCAGTGGCTTCGTTATGGCAGGCTTGTAAAATTCTGCTTCGGAGAGCTCCACGAACTACCAGCAAATAGCTTCTACCTGTTGATTAAAAGTTCTTTTTTACAGATTTCCGTCCTGTAAACAGAATGACAATAAGTTCTTTGAAAACACTCTTGGTGCATTGGCGGCTCGTCCGTTCAAGAATTCTATAAGCGAGTTGAGCTCCCGATCATCTTGTTGTCGCCGAGAAAGGATAGCTGCATCAACAACTCCTAAAAAACTTGGGAAATCGTCATTCTCTATAGCCGGTGATTCAATCGTTGACCTTGACACACAGTCGGCGTCTAAGCGTTGCCTTCCGGACTTGTACACTACGGCCATGTCGTACTCTTGAAGTCGTAAGCTCCATCGAGCTAAACGTCCAGATGGGTCTTTCATGTTGGTCAACCAACAAACAAAGTGATGGTCGCTTACGACTTGGAAGGCGCGGCCATATAGAAACGGGCGGAACTTCGCAACTGCCCAAACGACGGCCAGACACTCCTTCTTCGTTGTTGAGTAGTTGGACTCGGCGCGTGTCAACGTTCTGCTAGCGTAGACGACCGCTCTCTCCACACCAACTTGGCATTGAACAAGAAGAGCACCTAGGCCCACATTGCTGGCGTCTGTATGAATGGCTGTTGGTGCATTCTCGTCGAAGTGAGCGAGGACAGGTGGAGTTTGTAGACGCTGTCGCAGCTCGTTGAACGAAGCTTCTTGCTCTTCACCGCATACAAATGCACTGTCTTCCCTTGTGAGGCGGGTGAGTGGAGAGGCGTAGTGTGCAAAGCCTGCTATAAATCACCGGCAGTAGTCGCAGAGACCCAGAAAACGCCTGAACGCTTTCTTATCAACAGGCCTTGCGAACTTTGCGACGGCTGCCGTTTTATCTGGTACAGGCTTCACACCTTCGCGACTGATCACTTGTCCCAGGAACTGGAGTTCTTCGAAGCCGAAGTGGCGTTTTTCCGGTTTGAGTGTGAGTTCAGCGGACCGTATGGCTTGAAGGACTGACAGTAGCCGCTTTAGATGCTCTTCAAACGTGGCCTAAAACGATCACGTCGTCGAGGTACACAAGGCATGTTTTCCATTTCAGGTCGGACGGAATGGTATCCATAAGTCTCTGAAACGTGGCTGGGGCGGAGCATAAACTGAAAGGGAGGACTTTGAATTTATAAAGTCCGTCTGGCGTCACGAAGGCGGTCTTTTCTCGATCGCACTCATCTACATCTATTTGCCAGCATCCACTTTTAAGGTCCATTGACGAGAAGTAGCGCGCATGCCGTAGCCTGTCCAAAGAATCATGGATCCGTGGTAATGTATAAACGTATTTTTTCGTAACATGGTTCAGCTTACGATAATCGATGCAGAAACGCAAGCTGCCATTTTTCTTTTTCACGAGTACCACTGGCGATGCCCAAAGACTCTTTCATGGTTGGATTACATAATCCTCTAGCATCTTCTTGACTTGCTGCTCAATTATTTTACGTTCTTTCTGAGCGACGCAATATGGGTTCTGTCAGATCGGTCTTGCTGTGTCTTCCGTAATTATGCGATGCTTAGTCAGAGGCGTTCGACCGACTCGTGATGTCGATGAGAAGCATTCATTGAACTGGTCGAGCAACTCCATAAGACGGCATCTTTCACTCGGTGTTAGTCTCAGACCGATATCAACTGGTGGTGTATGTGGAAGTGATTGAGCTGTGGCTTCTCCTTGCATTAGAAGACAGTCGTGAGAGTAGTCGAGCGCTTCGAGGTACGCCACAGCCGTGCCTTTACCGATGTGCCAGTGCTCATTCGTGAAGTTGGTCAGAAGCGCCTCTGCGCACCCATCCGCTAAGCTGACGATGCCGCGAGCGATGGCGATGCCTTGGTGATAAAGGAGGGCAGTGATGCGTTTGGCTATGGCGTCTTCATTACAGTGCACGTTGCAACACACGGAAACAAGACTACATAACAGTGGTTGACAGACGTTGTCGTCAACCACACATAACACCCTGGGTTCTTGGTCGGGATCTTGGGTCACAGACTTGTCAGCGGCAAATGTGGTCACACCATCGCGTATGTTGACCACAGCGCCGTACTCTCTTAAGAAGTCCGTTCTCAGTATCATTGCTTTGCAGAACTCCGGTATGATCAGAAATGTGGCTATAAAAGCCACATTCTCAATCGTGAGTCTTGCTGTACATTTTCCGGTGGGAGCCATTATCTGGCCTCCAGCATTTCGGATATAAGGGCCAGTCCAATCCATCTTGACATCTTAAGTTCGTCTGCCAATCGTTTACTCATTACGGAGAAGTCTGCACCCGTATCGACTAAGGCCGTCACTTCAACGCCGTCAATCGTCACAGCGAGCTGAACTTGGTTCAGGATTTACTACAAGCGTTCTGAAAGGTCACTGCACCATGTTAAAGTATACACTGGTCGACGAATTCTGGAGCATATCATGAGGTAAAGAATAGTAAAAATCTTTCACATCAACGGACAACGCCTTAACCACTACATTGGCATTCGTTACAAAAAAAACTCACAATCTGCTCAAAATTTTTAGTGTGAAATGGGTCATTATTTTGAAAAAAATTCAGCTTCCCTGCAGAAAAAAGCGCCACACTTTTTTGCAAATTACTTTTTTAGAAATAATTACCCAGAACGGTATGCTATCCTTGTGTGTCTTCCAACTAAAGAAAACATATCTAAGTCCAGTATATCTGTTTTCATTATCTTTTTAGCCAATTCCTGCCAGAGAAGGCTGTTGCACAAGTTTTTTGCAGCTGTTTGAATAGATATGAGTGAAACGTTTGGCTTGATATCGAATATCGACTCTATAGCTACTTGCGCTTTTTGAAAAAAAACGAACAAAAAAATCGTTTGGGAAAACACAAAACTCACGTTCTCTGTCAAAAGAAATGACACAAAGTCAAGATTTTTTATGTATTTGACTGCCTTCTTTGTGAGCACCACTTGAACCTTGGGCTCGAGCTTTTCTACCACATCAACACCCTCGGAAATACTCCGTTCCCTTTAACTTTCTGGAGCACAACCGGAAATTTGCTTCACAAGATACAGGAGGTTCAATGGTACTCTTGGTTCAACGGCATACTTGGTTCAACGGCAAACTGGAAGAATATCATATTTTAGAAAAAGACGTTTTGTGGATGACGGATAGTGTTCAGCCGCAATATGTCGCACGGCTCTTTTCTGTAGTAAGTGCAACTTGCGCGAATTCGTCACAGGGCTTGTGCACCACACTAAGCTACAGTACTGTACCAAAGATAATACCAGTGCATTGTATATCATAATTTTCACCTTAGTAGGCAGAAGAGATCGCATACGTGCAAGGACAGCAATGGCCGATGATATCTTAGAGTATAGAATATCAACATGCACATTCCACGTAAGGTGTCGTGGAAATATACACCAATAAATCTAACAGAATCAACCATGTCTAACAACTGAGAGCACAGAAATGAGCTCATCTTATTCATCAAGGCTTTTCCTTAAGGCGTATATAAAATGACTTGTGTTTTTTGAAGGGTTTAGTTTTAGTAAATTCACTGAAGCCCAGGTATCTATGGCAGACAGTGTTTTATTATCCATTTCTTCTATCTAGGTTTCCATGCTCCCTGTAATAAAAACTGTTGTGTCATCGGCGCAAGTGACAAATGTTGCGTTGTTTGTGCAGTGTACGTCATTCATATAAATCAAAAATAGAAGTGGCCCTAAAATACTTCCTTGGGGCACACCTACAACGACCGGCTTCCTTGCAGATATTTCATTGCTGGCATCTACGAATTGTGTCCTGTCTGAAAGATAGGATTTTAAAAGGGCATGCGCTGTGCCACGCACACCATAATTTTCCAATTTGCTGAGAAGGATAAAAAGATTGACTAGGTAAAATGCCTTAGAAAAATCGACGTATATGCCTAATGCCATTTTTTACGGCTAAATGCATCTATGACTATTTCTTTATGATTCAAGAGAACTGTTTCAGTAGAGCGATGCTTCCAAAACTCATGTTGAAAATCGTGAAGCAAATTGTGGTGATTAAAAAAAAGATAACAATCTGATATGCATTAATTTTTCGATTGCTTTTGAAAACACTGGAATTATTGAAATAGTTCGATAATTGTTAATGTTCTCTTTAGCACCTTGTTTGTAAACAGGGACAACGCTTGAAATCTGCATTTGTTCTGGAAATACACCTGTAAATATTATTAAATTGTAAACATGGGTAGCAACTGGGCATACGATGTCAAGTACATGCTTTATGGGGCGAATCTGGATACCATCGGCGTCCAAAGAGCGGCTGTTACTAATAGTTCTGAAGCTAGCGAAATTTTCCAGAGCTGTAGTTGGGGCAAAAAATATAGTGTTACTAAACGCGTTTTCAGGCAGGAACTGAGCATAGTTATCGAGGCCATCAACTTTATTTAACGGAGGTTTTTATAAAAACAACTCATTAAACGCATTTGGTATCGCATTTCCCGAAAGTTGTTGGCCATTGTGACTCAAAACGTCCGGAAGTACTGAAAGTGAAGTAGGCTAACAAAGCATTCAGTTTGCGCCAGACCACATCCCTTTTTTGATTGACTGGGTCACTAAACTTTGCTACGCAATAGGCATCCTTTGCAGACCTAAGCTGACTTGTTAGACATTTTCGATATTTTTTTAAAATTCACTTAGGAAGAATGGATCTCTAGTCTTCACAACCTGAGCATACGGGGCATGTTTGCGTTTAGTCATATGAAGAAGCTCAGGCGTTAGCCAAGGCTTCCATGCCCTGGATGCCCGTGCCACTATTTTCTTGGGGAAATTATCATGGTAAAGTGTTTGGAAAGTGCTAATAAAAGCATTGTATGCAACTTGACTATCGTTTGCTTTGTAAACGCTATGCCATGCCTCTTGGTCAATAACTTTGCGAAATTCTTCAAGATTTGATGAGGTAGTAGATTGAATAGGAACTTTGTAGATTTACTAGCAATAGACTGAAATCGATTTACCAGTACTATAATACCTAGGTGATCACTGATGTCAGTGTACACAACATCGGCCTCTAACAAGTCGATGTTAACGTTTGAGATGAATACATCTAACAGGGATGCGCCATCGATAGTCACAAGTGTTGCAGAAGATATTGTGTTTGAAAAACCGTAAGTTCTGATGAGTGAATAGAAATCTTTTTGTAACGGGGACGATGAAAGCATGCTTATATTGACGTCACCACCTAAGACCACGTTGGTTTTCTCTTCCAAGGAATAGCTTAAAAGCTTTTTAAGGTATGCAAAAAATTTTGTATCACCACGTGGAGGTTTGTACATAACAGATAATATGTTGTTACTGCTCTGCACTGTTAATGTCTCATAATCCGGGGTTATATCAGTAAATTTGACCGTGAGCTCAGCCAAGATATTTTCCTGAAGAAAGAGTGCGTTACCACCCCCTCGCTTATCACGACAATTTTGGAGGAACCATTGATAGCCAGGAAGCTGAAACATGTCCAATGTGGGCGTTAACCAAGTTTCCGCTAACATTATTACTGAAAACGATGTTCCGAAAAAGTCGAGTAGCAAGCTCAAATCGTCTATTTTGTTTGGCAGTGAACGAATATTTTGATGAAAAAACGTTAATTCTGGTTTTTTAGCTGAGAATAAATGTTTTATTCCGGAAGACACGTAACCCATTATCAAGCCAAATCAAAATTGGTTAGGTTCCATTAGCAAATTTTGGACAGGTCCCCTGGGCTTCCAATGACACACTCCCCGCTTTCCTCCGTTTCCTTCGCCTTGATACGACAACCATCAGTCCAAAGAAACTTTTTTTCTTTTGTCAGAGCTAATGACCGCGCAAAAAGGTGCTTGTTTTCAGGCTTCAAGTGTTCGAACTCAAATTCTAATAAAAAAACTGCAAACCTTCTATTAGAGACGCAGCTTGCCCACTCAGAGACGCCAGAAGGTCATTAAATTTTCATTTTTCCGCATGTTCAATCTGTTATGCACCGACGTCTCGAACTGATGCCAAATCCTTGGCCATGCTGTTTTTTTCTCATCAAACTTGGTAATCTCAAGACGTGGCAACTTAACAAGCTCTTGCGTCTCCAAGATTTGGTTAGTACCTTGCACTGAGCTCGCCTGTTCTGTGAATATTCTCGTAGTTAGCTGCGTCACTTGTTCTAACTCTCGTAATTTCTCTTTCATTTTTGTCGTTGTGACGACGATCTTCATCTCATACTGCAAACCTCTTAAAAATGTTGATGATGATGATGCCTCAATTATGGCTCTTGCCCACTCAGGGGAATCGGCCAAGAATTGAGGATATGAAACATAAGGCCTTTCGAATGATACCTAATCCTAGAAGAAGGAGAGTAAGCACACGTAAATACAGAAAGACTGCAATATTTTTGGCCATTTCGACCCTAAAGAATAATATATATTGCAAAATGAAATTGCAGTAATTTTGAACACGTTTGAAAATGACGTTTAGAATTCGCTTAATAATATTATAATAACAAATATTCAAATTGGAATTTAGAGGCGCATTCGTTTTCTTTCATGAAGATAACTGCAAACAGGATTAAAGGCATTCCTGTTGCTGTAGCCCAAAACCGAAGCACCAAAGAAGAGTATAGTCTAAATGGTGAAGGGAAGTCCAAGGTTAGCGAATGGGATGACAAGGAGGCGTTTTCTTATTAGAATGCATTGGTGATATGAGAAAAAAATAATGGTTTATTGATTCCAGATTGATTCCAGATCTGTACAAAAGGGGATCTTGAGCGCTTCAGTGATCGGAAGTCCACTTCCATTTCATCTGATTCCGACAAGTTTTTCCCAGTAGCTTTGCTTTGACCCAGTGTGAATTCTGCAGATGCACTCTCATCTTGAGCATCCTGTGACGAGGTATCTGAGATTACCTCTTTTTAAGGACCTTTACATTCACTGTTGGGGGTAGGTGGGCTGAGATTTTCAGCGGTGCCCAATAAGTGGGCCAACTGGTTCGTGAGTATATGGGTCAATCTCTCATAAAGACTTCCAGCTAGGCGTTCCATCGTCTTAGTATTGCTTTATAAATTGCTTCTGCAATAGAAGCAGAGAGCGACCCTTCTAACGCTGGTATATGACGCGTTGCAATCCTAGCATTATGTAAGATTCGTGTTTGAATTTCAGCTACTGATTCTTAACAAGAGCTTCGCCTGCGTTCAGCTATTTCGAGATATTGCAATTCACAAGCCTTTGCAGGAGAGTTTGGAAAGTCTGCAGCATGAGCTCCCTGACATAAGCAACACTTTTGATTGTTACCTTGACACTCTTTACATTCGTGATCTTCTCCACATACTCTGCACCTGACAGCAGACCTACAGCCTGCTGGTGTTATGGTGTGACCATAACGCCAGCACTTAACGCATTGAAGAGGGCAAGGGGAGAGAGGTTTGACTCTGTAAATGATAGGCCATGCCCTAATTTCTGATGGTAGGACTGCTCCCGCGAATGTCACTAAGACAGGCTCTGTTGGTATTTTCTCCTTTTCAGCAACACGTGTGCACCTATAAACTAAAATGACACCTGCTGGCAAAAACAGTTCTAGAACTTCAGTTGGTGTCTTGTGGACGTCAAAGCCACGAGCTCGACCTCAGGAACATGCTAAATGCGGTGGAATAAACGCGCTCACTGGATTAGATGCGAACATCTTGCACTTTAGAAGATATTGTATGCAGGACTGGTCAGGGGAAAAAATTGGCAGCATATTAGCGGAGTGAAGGATGAAGAGTGGGGCGAAGCATTTGTCTGTCCATTCGTTGTTGCTTCCGTCCGTCCATGCGCCCGTCTGTGTGACCGTCCATGCATACATCCGCCCGTCCGTGCGTGCGTCTCTTCGTGCGTCCCTTCGTGCGTCCGTCCTTGCGTTCGTCCATGCATCTGTCTGTGTGTCTGTTCGTCCATCTATTCAACACTCCAAGTACCATCATCTCGCATCTTTTCATCATATATTCCCCATATAGAAGCACCGCCATCCAACGGACATTCCAAGGAATAAACGAGAGGTGGCACATGAACACTTTCTTACGACTTGCGCATCGGGTTGCCCACCTTTAACTACCTCGAGTTCATGGTATATACTAGTTCTCTGTATTCAAGGCTCTGCGGCCCAACGCTCACTAAACCTTTCTAAAACCAAGGAGGTTACGCCCAGCGAGTATAAAGTAGCAACCTTTTCTGTCAGATAGTGCTCAATGTACATGCCAATAGCTGATAAGGGGAAATGAGAGACAGGAGAATTCGGCTTTTACTTTCTTACGGCTTGCGCTTCGTATCTACATCCCACCTTTAACCACCTCGAGTTCGTAACATCTACTAGTTCATTGTATTCATGGCACTGCGGCTTAACGCTCGCTAAACCATTCTAAAACTAAGGAGGTTACACCGAGTGAGCATAACGTAGCAACCCTTTCTTCTCAAATAGTGCTCAATGCACATGCCAATGGCTGCTAATAGGGATCGTAGCGGGCCTGTTAACTAAAAGCCGAATGCTCCTGTCTCTCAATTCCCCTTAGCAGCCATTGGCATGTACATTCAGCACTATCTTTTATTGTTCAATAACGCACAGAAAAAATATTTCACCGGCATCACTTTGAAGGTCAAAATGTTGTATTGTTACACACCACAACGGCTACGAGGGACGAAAGATTGCCGCTATAAAAAGTTTCACGTCGGCTGCTGACTCCGGTTTTCAAGTGCTAAGGACGTCCCTGATCGTTCTACGTCAGGGGCGTCCGCCAGTACCAGTCATGGTGCCCATCGCGTCTTGGACGCCTTCGAAGGCGCTTGTCTTCGACGTTGTTGTCCCTATGGGGACTAGTGCCAAGACCATCGTTGATGCGACGGCCTCAATAGTCAGCCTCTGAGAGGTATACTGGGTGCAGCATTAGGGAGCGCGAAACATCCAAGTCAACGTCAAGAGCATGGCGTCCATGTCTCTAATCGTCAATGCTGGCTGCCTGGTCATTGGCGGCAACCGTGTTCAAGTCGTTCCCGTTGGCCCACAAGTGATCAACGTCGCCTCCCTGTTCCTTGCATTGTTCGTCTCAAACGAAGTTCTCGTCCAAGCATTACCCGATATGGCAAGGTGCTCACTGTCACCAGTGGTTTGATGAGCGGGCGACGTGGCGTACTCACTGGAACGCGGTATGTTTGAATGGAGATGAACGCTGCTAATCCTGTGCCGAACTACCTGAGAATCTCCGGTCACCGTGCTACGTTTGACTACTGTAGTCTCTAGCGTGTATCGAAGATGCGGCTCAGGGGACCATCTACGAGCCAAGTGCACAACACCGTTTTGTGGTCGCAGCGGTGTGCACGGTCACGTTAGTGAAGGATGTGACCACCCGTGTCGACGCTGCGGGGACGGCCACCCAATTGTGGTTTGCCCTGTCCAACACCTCCTTTAGAAGATGCCTGCCGCATGAGAAGAAGAACGGCTGCCATATCCTTTCACTCCTTTGTTTTAGAATGTTCTCGGTCGCTAGCGTCACCTGTGGTGGACGGTTCAACAATGCAACACTTTGCATAGCCTCCGAAATACCGGTGTACAGTTGCAGGTCTCAAACAACTCTCGGCTGACGCGCCCCTATGGGCCACCGGTAAAAAAAGTTTTGCAGACAACGTTCGCGCAGCGCGCAGAAAAAAAGCGCGCGGCGTGCGGTTCTGCTTGATAATTACTGCAGACGAACAAGCAAATAACTCGTATTGTAGCAAAATTAGACAAAGGAATGATAAATATAGGTTTTAAGACAGTGGAAAGTATTTTACATAGTCTTTTTAACTGTGTTTGTCGTTTCGTGCGAGAAATCATGACAGCTAGCAGACGTACATTGCATTGCAGCGCGAGTGCTAGGGGTGCGCACGCTTGCATTACTGGTAGTACTTGCATTTCTTTAATTCGAAAGGTTTGTGCCTACTACTTGTGTTGTGCGTGTGTCCGGTCCAACCATATGCACTCGGACATGCGCTATTGTTGCGTGCCAAAGTGCAGGTCTGGTCAGCGGCGAAAACGAGACGGCGTATCTTTACATGAGATACCAGCTGAGAGCACTTAACGCGCGCGTTGGTTAACGGCCATTTCGAGAGACGAGTGGGTGCCAAACAGTACCTCAAACTACTCAGTGGTATGTAGTCTGCACTTTTTTCCATCCGATTTCGAAGACGGTTGCACAAGACGACTTCTAAAACCGGGTGCTGTTCCAAGCGTGTTTGACGACCCGACTGGTGAGACTGTGGACATCGAAAGGGTCACAGTAAAGCGGGATAGAAGAATACGGAAAAGAAAGCGTGAGCCTACTCCGAGCAACGCCGGCAGCCACGACGACAATGCTACCGCAGCCTTGTCGAGCAGAGCACAGCGTGAAGAGCACAGCGCGCGGCTGAACGTCAGCAGCAGCCGACGCGGTGTTGTACCGCCCGCTGCCGTGATATTAGTATCGGTCGTGAGCGCCACCGCGCGGCGCTTGCTCAAAACTGAAGGCAGGCCAACTCCGCCGGGAACGCGAGCCATTCCCCGGGAATTGTTTAGAGGAGGCGTTGCCCTGTCCGCCGCTCTTATTCAGACGCTGCCGCTGGTGCCTTTTCACCACTGACACCGGCAACGGAACCAACTACCGACTCGGGGGACGCAAAGGAGGTCACCGATGCTGCGCTGGCATCAACCCTACAATATCCTTCAAACGAAGCCCACAACAAAAGCGCGATTGTCGATGCGACGCTTGGCGCGTCAGCCTCCCCGCTGGTGCAGGAACAGTGCGCTTCGAAAGACGCAACGCACTGCCCTGCAAACGGCGTCGGCTTCTCTTCTCTGACACCAGTTGATGTTTAGTGCGCAAATCATCCCATTTCTGAGAATGATGCTGTTGGAGTTGACCCTAGAACCTCTGTTATTTCGGAAAACAGTGGCGAAAATACCACAGCCTCTTCTGTTGCGGCCGCTGTGACCATTTCGACATCGCGTCGTACACGTAAGAAATCGGCCACACAAAGGGTGCCTACACCGGCCTGCCGAGACGTGGACAGTGCTACCAGCATCAAGGATGTGGATCCAAGCTTGCCGGTGGCTCAGTCTCTACCTCCTCAGGACACGTCTTCGGAAGACGGCTTCAGCACGGGACTGGATAGTAGCATCGGACTGTCTTGCCTTGCCAATTTTGACGTCGACATAGGAGCTCCACGTGAAACAGAGCGAGTGCACACTTCGAGCTCTTGCTCCAATGAACGCAGGGATGGCTGTGGTAAATCCCAACGGTCCAAAAAACCTCGACCCACTTCTGGAGGGTCGAAAAGTGTGTTGTCATTTGGTTGAGGAAGTGTCCCCTGGACACTTTTAAGGACACCGTCTAGAACTATGCGTCCAGGTTAGTCTTTACTTTTTATTATGGCTACTACACTGCATATTATTTTATTGAACGTTCAGTGTTTTCGCAGTCCGGCAAAGCAGGCTGAAGAGATTAGTGTCACCCGCGCTGCAAATTGTGATGTTTTGTGAATCCAGGAAACAAATTTTTTCTCGCTATCTGAAGTGCTTGCTTTTAAACGAAACTTCAACCTAGATTGTTATTTCTCTTTCATTACATCGCGTTTTACGGGAGTAGGTATTATTATTTTTAATTGAGCTCTATTACGGGATCATCATGCTTTTTACGATGGCGTGGGCAGAGTTTTGGCATTAGACTGTAGCTACTTTTCTTTCAGATTAAGGATACTGTGTGTGTATGGGCCAGCGCAAGCTTGACAGTCTAATGATTTTTTAGAGACCTAAATGTGTTTGTTCTTGAAGGTCGTGATGTCATTCTTATTGGCGACTTCAAATGCGTTCTAAATACGCGAACCAATGTACAAGGTCCTACCTGAGCCGATCTGCTTCAAATTCACGCGAGCTGCGACGCCTTGTCCACCACTTTCCGTTACTAGACGCGCATAATGTAGTGCACGGAAATACCTTTTGTTTTGACATGATGACGCGGACGATCTTCAAGCAGGCTCGACCGGGCTTATATCCCACGAGCGTTAGAGGCGTTTGTCTCCGACTTATGCGTTCCGTCCTTCCCACTTTCTCTTTTGTACGTATCTGATCATCGGCCTATTGTCTTGAAGCTCGAAGTTCCATTTTCTTTTTCAGAAAAGCCATGGCGTCTTGATGTTCGCGTCCTGCAGGACGCGCACTCAAGATCAGATTTGTCACGCGTAATACGTGTGTCGCTCACGGCGTCTGGTACTGAAGATTGGGATGCGCTTAAAAGACAGTGGCGCCTGTGCTGCGCAGTAGAGGGGCGTTCGCTTCGTCGACGCGTTTCTGAAGAGCTTGCTGATACTGCGATGAAGTTACGCATTGCTTTGCGCGCCGAGACGCCTTCTTCTCTGATGCGAGCGTGACAGCGTAAACGGCGATAATGCTTTCAGCGCTTGACTGCTGCTGAGTCCCTGGCGGCAGCAGCATGACACTGTAGCATGTGCACATCCCGAGGTGCTGCGCTACGCGAGAGGTTCGTTTTTTTTTGGGCAATCAAAGCCATCTGTCTCTATGACAGCAGAAATACCACCTGCGCAGTGGCTTCCTACGCGTGATCGATCTGTTTTCTTGGCGCATTTTGAAGCAATATCGTGTTTGGCCATGCGGACAAACTGTGATGAAACACCGCCAATGCTTAGACGTTTGCCCGTATACCCCAAGAAGCAGCGGATTGCCTGCACATCCCTCCGTCGGCTGAAGAGGAAAAGGCGGCACTGAAATCTATGCAACGTGGGACGACCCCAGGTCCAGATGGTTTTCCTGTTGAGTTTTACTTGACATTTTACCGCGGTTATTCGGTGATGCTACGAGGATGGTGTCTTTCCATCAAGTTTTCGAGATGGATGCATTGTGCTTATTCCAAAGGGTGATGCTTCCTCTGTTAATCCTGAAGATTGAAGACCTGTCACGCTCCTCAAAGTTGACTATAAGATATTCGCGGCGGTAGCCGTTCAACAATTGAGGGGTCTGCTGAACACCCTGGTTGGTCATCACCAGACTTCAGCAGTGCTTGGACGAGAAATACACAGCTGATCATTTACCTCCCGGGATATCATAGCCTATACTCTGTCGCGATCTGCGCGTGGTATCCTTGTGTCTTTGGACCAGGAAAAAGCGTTAGACCGTCTAGAGTACGCGTATATTCTTAACATGCTCACAGTTTTCGGCTTTTCTCGTTCGTTTGTGGAAATGATTAAATATACGTACACTGGTCTGAAAAGCACACTATAGTTCTGGATGGCTGGGAAAGCGCCGGCTTTTCCATAACACGTGGGGTCTGTCAGGGATGTCCATTGTCTCCAGTGCTATTTGTCCTCAGCCTTGAGCCATACTTGCGTGCTCTTGACGCGGATTCACGTGTCCGGGGTCTTGCGCTTCCTGGTAGCGGTGTCGTGAAAGTCACAGCTTTCACTGATGATATAACCTTGTACCTTTCAGATGAAGATAGACTTTCACGCAGCCTCCGTGTATTTTCCCAGTATGGCGACATTTCAGGTGAAGCGTTGAACATCTCCAAATACCGGTATTTCTTCATCGGCTCTCCAAACTCCAGGCTTAGCGCCAGTTTTTTCATTGAGCCGGCAGCGTCGCTTTGTATTTTAGGTATTTTATACAACCACTACGGCATTAGCGAATCCGTTTGCTTAAACGCTCGCGAAGAAGTAAGACTGATAGTTTGGGGTGCATGACATTTTGACTTCCCACGTAGGTAGCGGAGATAGCTTGCGCAGACTGTATTTTGCGGTCGCATTTGGTACCTTTCTCACGTCTGCAACCATCTTCACGTATCGTTCGATCACTGCAGTCTGCTTTGTGTTCCTTTTTTTTGTCAGGCAGCACTGAGTTGGTCCCTCGCGCGGCACTGGGACAGCAGCGTTCTCAGGGAGGCTTTGCATTCCCTTCAGTGTCTATACGCTGTCGGCTGCTGGCACTGCACTTCCTTTTGCGCCTAGTGCAAGGGGAGGAATCTCCCGCACGAACGCTTGCATATTACTTTCTGGGTACTCACCTTCGGCATTTGATGCGTAATGTGCAACATAACAGGGGGCCGCAGTCAATAACACTTCCTGCGTTTTACGCAACAACTGTTGCATTTTTTCGGCATGTCAAGTCAAGCTGTCCTGGCATAGATGTTTTGAACAACTACATAGTTGAGACAACTGCTGCTTTGTTTCTTCCGTTGGTCCCGCCAGCCTGCCATGCTCGCTCTAGACGGGTGTCTTGGAGCATGTTAACGGCTTCTTTTCTGCCTAGACACTTCCGGGACTTCTTCTGGCACCTGGGATCGGGTGTGCTTCCCACTGTCGTCTGCCTCGAAAGAAGGAGAATCGTCCAGTCAGCAACATGTCCGAACTGCTCCCTTCGGGAAACAAATCAGCATTTTCAGAGGCATTGTGTCATTGCTCGCGTTTTTTTTGGAGAGCCGTACATGCCGGATTTCGCTGCCTCAGAGTAAATCGCTTCGTTTCTGCTGGGCGTTGTTCGCGAGGCCGCTTCACTTGTCTTCTCATTGTTGCCGGCTCTTTCTGCCTTTGGCGCAACCGCTGCGAGGTGGTTGCAGGGGCGCCGCCGCCACTCGCTCTACCCGATCCTAGAACGATTGTACTCGGAGCTGCTGTCTGTTTTGTCGGAGGAGCTCTTCTTCTTCGGGGAAGAGGAATTTTTGGGCACTAGTCTTGCCCTTTTGTGTTGGTCTGTGACGGACGAGTGAAACTTGTCTTTCAGCCGGCCTGGTATTGGTAGGCTGATGTGTCGATGCGCCGGCAGAAATGACATGTCAACATGTATATAAGCAAAATGTACATATTCATGTTTTATTTGTGTTTCTTGTTTACGTTGAAGTATTTTTTGTGGTTGTGTTTGTGTGAACCATTGAATCTACATGTTCTTTTAACGTCATCTCATATCCATGTTCATGTAAATGACGTCTGTTTTGTCGCCATCGTTAGAGTATGTCTAAGAAGGAAATGTTCTGTTTAGTGTTATTGACGTTTGTGGCAATAAATTTTTCTAAACAAAATTTTTATTGTTTAATACGCACAGGAGAATCGTCACCAGGCACTACCTTGGAGGTAAACAATGGCTGCTACTGGGAATAAGGCACAGCAGAAGTCGGCTTTTAACACATCTACTTCTACTAACGTTTCCTACTGGAACATGCATGTGGCTGCTAATGGAAAATGAGAGGCAGAAGAATCCGGCTTTTAGTTGACGCGCACGCTGCGAATTGTTTTTATTGTTCAACAACGCACAAGAGAAATTTCCCACTAGCACCACCTTGGAGGTCAAAGCGTAAGACTGGTTACACATTTCGACTACGACTACGAGGGACGAACGAGTGCCACTATCAGGAGCTTCACCACTAAAAATTATACAGAGCGTACCCCTGGCCACTTCTTCTTGCTAATCTCCAAGCTCCATCTCCAATCTGTTTTCTACAAGGGCGAAATCAGAAGTGGGCGCGCAGCACATGCATCAAGAATGCCTGAGGAGAACGGCCTGTCACTACACTGTGTTTCAGAAGTTCCCTTCAGCTATAGTGAACTAGATGTAACATGCTCGTGGTGCAAACAGAGCAGCTTTGCAAGGCAGCGGCTGAGGGTGAGTACGGCTCCTCACCGCAAGGATCGCGCCTAGGCGTTTCCGTAGCACTCCGCTTTTTTTCCTTGTTTTTTTTCTAGAGGGAACAGGGAGGGGGGGTCAGCGGTAAAATGGTGGGATGGCATGAGTAGGTGTTTTTTTCTGATGTGTCGGCGTCTCCCACGAGTCTTGAATTATGGGAGCACTAGACGCCGGTATACTAATAAAAAAAGAAATATAATGAAAAATTTATTTGTTTCATACAGACGCCACAGGGACGCCGCCACAGATGCATGTCCTGATCCCGAATTCGAAAAAAAATGGCAGATCCCACGTACATCGGGAATCAATGATATGCGAAGCCCGAATGAGAAATGCTGATATGTCTCTTTAAAATCAGCACAACGCTACGAGGTGGAAGTAAATGATGCCATGCATGACTTCCGTTTCATGATTATCAAGTTCGGATGTGTCGTTTACCTTCGTCATCTATTCACGTCACGTGATACCAAACTCGGCATATGTGGAGCTAGCGAAATTACCGCGAGAACACATGAGCTTGGTATGATGTCTTATACTTACACGACACGCGTGTCAGGATTATCATGTCTGCGCCAGTCATATACTTTCGCCACCCAATTGATGTCAATTAACATCAAATTTGGCATGTGTGCAGCTAGTAAAACGGCCGCGAGTGCACTAGGAAGGGCCCAATATACTAACTTGTAGCGCTGACGCTCGCGCACGCTGGGCACAGCGACGATACGTTAGCAAAACGCGAGCACTCCATAGTCTTACGCCAGGTGCGACCAGCGTCCGTCGGCGTGGCCCCATGGCCACCGGCGTGAAATGCGACATGCGGCATTTAGTGCCGATGCGTTACCTAGACAAAACTGCAACTACCTCGTTTCGTGACAGAGGGACGCTGGACGCGCTGAAACGCGCATGCGCCACAGCAACGCAGCGCGGCGCCCGCCTGCGCGTATATGGCACCATCGGTGCCTGGCTTGGCAACGCCGGCAAGCACACACTCCACATCACGTCGAAATGTATTGCTGCCTTGATTGTGACATGTATTCGACTAGAGTATAAAGTTTGGCATGTTGGTAAGACATACTTAATCGACGTAGCGCGTTTTAAAACAGGACAGGGGAAGGGACAGAAGGGAGCGCTTACTTCCAAGAAAATATTATTTCAAGGAGCGTACATATATATGCTCATGAAATTCGAAAACAATAGACAAACAGATAAGAAACCCTCTATTGCCATGCGCTAAAAACTTATGATCTCAAAAACGACAATTCTTTTTCACAAAGAAGAAGGATTGCTGACGCAGTTCAGCCCTAATCTACTAATCTTTTCTGCTTCAATAATCTCCCTTGTCACTTTATTTCTATTTTTCCGATGATTACCGTACCATGAAAAAGTGGTTTGCAGTCACACGTGCTGCAATGTAGTGCCAAAAAACCATCTCGACCATTTTTAACGTTGCAAGCGTGTTCGCGGAGCCAGTCATTAATACACCTGTCAGTTTGTCCTATGTAGTGTTTACCACATGAAAGAGGTATCTGATATTTTACAAACTGCGCGCATGTGACAAACAGTGTTAAGTGCTGTTAAGTGCTTTTTCATGGTACGGTAATCATAGGAAAAAACAGAAATAAAGTGACAAGGAAGATTATTGAAGCAGAAAGAATTAGTAGATTAGGGCTGAACTGCGTCAGCAATCCTTCTTCTTTGTGAAAAAGAATTGTCCTTTTTGAGATCATAAGTTTTTAGCGCATGGCAATAGAGGGTTTTTCATCTGTTTGTCTGTTGTTTTCGAATTTCACGAGCATATATATGTACGCTCATTGAAATAAAATTTTGTTGGAAGTAAGCGCTCCCTTCTGTCCCTTTTCTTGTCCTATGTTTTAAAACGCGCTACGTCTATTAAGTAGGTATGTATTCATTTTCTCACATGACAGGCATCTCATGATTATCATGTTTGTACCAGTCACATACTTTCGTCATCCATTGGCGTCACGTAATACCAAATTTGGCATACGTGAAGCTAGTGAAACAGTCGCGAGCACGTCATAAGTGTGACATGTAGCCATGTTTTTACGTGACACGCATGTCGCGATTATCATGTTTCGATGTGTAGTTTACTTATGTCGTCTATTTGCGTCGCATAATACCAATGTTGATACATGTGAAGCTAGCAAAACGGCCGCGAGCGCATCATCAGCGTAGCCAGTAGTCATGTTTTACCTGACACGCATCTCAGGTTTATCATGTTCGCATTAGTATCACACCTTTGTCATCCATTCACGTCTCGTAATACCAATTGTGGTGTAAATGAGGCTAGCGAAACGGTTGCCAGCGCATCATGAGCGTGGCTTGCAGTCATGTTGTTACATGACACGCTTCTCATGATTATCATGTTTGCACCAATCACATACCTTCGTCATCCATTCACGTACTGTAATACCAAATTTGGTATATGTGACGCTAGCGAAATGGCCGTGAGCCAATCATGAGCGTGGCATGTAGTCATGCTGTTACGTGACACGCATGTCATGATTTTCATTTTAGGGTCTGTGACTTGTGTTTATCATGCAATCATGCCGTACCACACCAGTATTGAAACATGCCATGTGAACAAAACCACCGCAAGAGCTGCAAGACCATGCAATGTATATCATGACATACATGACAAGATTTTCATGTAATGACTGGTCAAACATGCTCTTCATACAGTCATGTTATGCAATACCATATCAAGTTTGGTGTCGATCCCATTATTGAAACGACTAGGAGAACTGAAGGTCGTAAGTGGCTAGATAGATAGATAGATAGATAGATAGATAGATAGATAGATAGATATATAGATAGATAGATAGATAGATAGATAGATAGATAGATAGATAGATAGATAGATAGATAGATAGATAGATAGATAGATAGATAGATAGATAGATACGCTCAAACTCTCCTAAGTTTGCTAAGAAATGCTTCGCATTTAAAACACGCCTCTATGCACTTTAATTTAGTTGTGTCCGTCACCGAGGCACTGTATAGCCGGAAAGGATCTCCGGTATACTAACTCGCTAATTTTGAAGATTGACGCTTCTGATGCCGTGGAAAGCCATCTTAATGGCAGGCTGCGTTGGCATAGCGGTAGCGGACGCTCAACTAAAACTGTTTTCGACAGACGCGATGAAACGAGCGTTAGTGCATGCAGCAGCAGCGTTGGGAGCGTTGCCATCTTTAAGATAGGATGCAGTAGCGCCACCTGGATTTTCATGCGCCAAGTGGCACGCCCGAATCCCCCTGTTTGTACCTCTAGGATGTTGGTTCAAGTTCACAATACCTTAAGCACTGTGGAAGCCACATGACCCTCAGTCAATAGGAAGGGCGTTTAGCCCTTCATGAATTAAATGAAATGAAAGTATTCATCCACGCCGTGTTGTCTTCTCACTAAAACGTAGGTATATTGGCTGGGCAATGAACTTAAAAATGCAGTAAAGCTAATAAACAAGCAACTGCACCGGGAAATTGAAGAAGCGCTTGTGCTCTGCTGAAGATCGGTAGAATCTCATGCCGGTGGATAACTTGACTTTGCGGCTGTTTCTCTCCGACGCTGTTCGTGGCTCTCGTAGGACTGTTTCTTCGTCAACGCGTTTCTTCGCATCTACCACGGTAACAAGCATTTTAACTATTTTTAGGGGCGAAGCTCCTTATAGCGGTACTCGTTCGTCCCCCGTAGTATGTAACAAGCATAACATTTTGACCTCCAAGGTGGTGCAGATGAAAGACTTCTTCTGTGCGTTGTTGAATAATAAAAATGGTGCTCAATGTACATGTCAATGGCTGCTTATGGGGAATGAGAGACAGGAGCATTCAGCTTTTTGTTAACGCGCAGGCTGCGATCACCATTAGCAGCCATTGGCATGTACACTGAGCGCGATCTGACAAGAAAGGGTTGCTACGTTATACTCGCTGGGTGTAACCTCCTTAGCTTTAGGTGGTGGTGAAAACATTTAATAACCATTAAATGGTTACAGAGAGGTAATTGGGTTGGGGCCTTATTGGCCTCCTACCCTCACAGCACTAGGTGGAACCCCTATTCCGGGGCTCCATTGGCAAGCAACGCCGCCCGCGCACGTTGAACCAGAGCCTCTTGGGCCTTCAGGTCTTGACAGCCGAGCAGGGCCGCCTCCCAGTCCTCTCTCGTGGGATTGGGGTTGGGGGGGATAGATGGATTAGACTGGCACGCCCAGACGATGTGAAAGGTGTCAGCCACCTCACCACAGAACTGGCACGTGCCATCAAAGGATGAACTGAAATGTTTTAGCACCGCCGGGCACAGTACAGTATTGGTAAACAGTTTTAAAAGGAGGCGCTCGTCAGCGCGATGCAGTCCCTTACAAGGGTCTGGATAGTGCCGGTGCTCCTCCTTGTAGTAATTGGTAATATCTTTGAATGAAAGGGCCGAATTGTCTGATTGCGAGTAGGCTTCCAAAGACAGGGAGATAGCCCGGGAAGAGAGTGCGCGGGCGGCCTGATCGGCCTGTTCGTTACCCCTGAGTCCTTGGTGACCGGGTGCCCAAACCAGATTTCGCGGAGTTGGATTAACGTATCGGCAGCTAGGTTCCAGTATGCGCTGAGCAAGCGGTGAAGCCCACCCTAGCTGATAGTTCCGACAGGCCCCTCGTGAGTCGGTGATGATATGTTTAGAAGAGGGATAGGTGAGAGCCAGAGCGATGGCAACCTCCTCCGCGTGTGTTGCGCTGTAGGCTTTGAAAGTGAGCCCGTTTACGGTGTTTGCGTTGTGTATGACTGCGGCAGTATACCACCCCCCATGGTGCGGGCCGGCAACGTCCACGTAGCACACGTGTTCCTCTTGACCAAAGTGTCGCTGCAACGCTTCCGCGCGCGCCTGGCGGCGGCCACTGTGGTTTTCTTTGGACATGTTGCGGGGAAGGGGTCGGACCCGGAGGGCGCGTCTCCAAGGTTCTGGCACTCTCACCCTTTCCTCAATATAGTAATCGTGTTTGATGTGTATTCGGTCCAAGAGGCGGCGACCGGAATGGGTCTGTGCAAGGCGCGTGTATTGGTTAACGAGGTGGGCTTCTCGAAGTTCCCGGTAGGTATTCACCACGCCTAGGGCCAGAAGTCTCTGGTTGGACGTGGTGATAGGGAGGTCGAGAGCCCGCTTGATAACTTTACGGTGGATGACCTCGAGTTGATCATCCTCGTGTTTGCGTAGGTGCAAGTAGGGAGTCGAGTAGAGTATTCTACTCGTTACGAAAGCATGGGCAAGCCGCATTGCATCCCTGCTTCGTAATCCGCCCCGCTTGTTGGAGACCCGGCGGACCATACGGCCCACCTGGTCTCCCACCGTGCGAAGTTTGGCTATTGTGGTGTCGGCCTTGCGTTGGTGGTGTATGAAGAGGCCAAGGACGCGGATCTCCTTGGCCTCACGAATCGGTCCCGAGGGAAGACTGATATGGAGCTGAGTTGTGTCCTGAGGGGAGGGACGTACGTGCACAAATTCTGACTTAGCCGGGGCACACTGGAGTCCGCAGTAGGTTGCGTAGTCATCGACTACAGTCGCTGCTGCTTGCAGGCATGACTCCATGTGACCCAGGTTACCTTGCGTGGCCCAGATCGTGATATCATCCGCGTAAAGAGCGTGATGTATCCCTGGTAAAGAAGCCAATTTGGGGGGAAGATGAAGCATGGCTATATTAAATAGGAGGGGAGAGAGGACCGCGCCTTGAGGAGTTCCCCTCGAGCCGATGACGTAAGGCCCATGTTCCTCATCTTGTATGCGTATGTAGGCTCGACGGTCTGTAAGAAACTGTCTAACATAATTGAATGTTTTATAACCACAGTTGGTCTGACTGAGGTGGTCAAGGATTACCTCATGCTTCACGTTGTCGAATGCTCCTTTAAGATCCAAGGCCAGGACTACCTTGTCATTGTGGGGGCATTCAACAGGATCTAATATGTCATGGTGGAGCTGTAGAAGTATATCCTGGGCTGACTTCTGAGGGCGGAATCCAAACATGGTGTCCGCAAAAGTGTGCTGTGTTTCTAGAAACTCGGAGAGTCTGTCGCGCACCATCGTTTCCATCAGCTTGCCGACACAAGACGTGAGGGAGATGGGGCGAAGGTTCTCCACGTCAATAGGTTTACCTGCCTTCGGGATGAAGGTCACGAGAGCTGATTTCCATTCAAGAGGGAGAGGATTTTCTCCGTCGCAAATGCCATTGATGTATTTGAGGAGCGTGGCGTAGGCTGCGTCGGGAAGATTGGCGAACAGTTTGACCGTAACCTGGTCACGCCCTGGTGCAGTGCCACGCTTCATCTTGCGTAAGGCCGCCTGGAGGTCGTGGAGCTGGAACGGGGTGTCCAACTGCGTGTTCTTTTTGCCTGCGTAGGAGTATGCGGCCGTCCGGGGGTCCTTGGTGGTGCACAGGTATCGGTCCCTGAGCGTGTTTGCCAGCTGTGTTGTCGTTCCTGTAAAGTTTTGCATGATCTTATGTAAGTGACGTTGAGTTTCCGTGCGTGTTTGTGTTGGATCGATGAGAGCGCGAAACAGGCGCCACGTGTTGCGACCAGACATCTGGCGTGCAGCCGTGTTGCACCTGTCCACCCAGTTAGTGTCGGCTAGCTGAGCAGCATATTCCGCAGCTTGCTCCGTGAGTTCTAGGATGCGTTTCTTGAGGCGTCTGTTATGTTTCTGTTTTTTCCATCGTTTGGTGAGGCTGCGGCGGGCCTGCCAAAGATGAAGGAGGTGGTTGTCCACGTCCGTTTGAGTTTCCGTGAGCTGTATCAGCTGTTCGTGTTGTTTCAGTGTAGACGTCAGTGATTTAGACCAGGTGTCGTATCCCGACTGGAGAGGGTCTACAATAGGTAGAATGGTGCGGAAAGTTGTCCAGTCTGGGATACGAGCTTGTGTAAGTGGGCGTTTTAAGGGACGCATGTACACAGTTGTGTTTAATACACAATGATCACTACCGAGAGTGTCCTGTGTGTTCAGCCAGTCGGCATGGCGTATGTTGCGTGTAATTGTGAGGTCCGGGCAAGTATCTCGTTGAACAGAGTTGCCTACACGTGTTGGGCTGGCGGGATCAGTGTGGAGGGTGAGTCCAAGTGTAGAAAGAAGTTCCGCAAGCTTCCTTCCACGCGTGTCCTCTCGTGGGTAACCCCATAACCTGCTTGGGGCATTGAAGTCGCCGACGATCAGGAGGGGGTCCCATCCTGCCACCTGCATAGCTTGTGTGAAAGTTTCGCTGAACGTGACGTTCTTAAGCTTTGGGGGACAGTAAATGTTTAAAATATGAACAGGTGGGTCAGATCGCCTTATAGGCAGCACCGACACCATTGTGTATGGGAAAGGCGGTGTTGTGGGGAGTGTGACTTCCTGGGCGGTATATTGCTTGTGAACAAGTATACATGTCTCCGGGTTGTGTTGAAATGTAGTGTAATTTGTGAGTTTGACGTCCGAGCTGGGTTCCTGAAGGGCAACCACGGCAACAAGGAACTCAAAGGTCTCAAGATAGAGGCGGAAATGAGCCCGCTTCTTGTGGTTCTTGAGACCTCTGCAGTTTCACTGTGTTAGTAACAACGGCTGAGTTGCTCTGGCTCGCGACCTAGGGTTGGAGGCCATGTTCGGAGATAGAGGGTGGGGTTGTGTTGTTAAGATTACTCAGTTCACCAGCACCCTGTGCTGACGTACTGGAGTCTTGAGAAAAGTCCGACTCATCTGGAGTCACTCTGTTAAATTTTGAGGGGCGATTAACGTCCCTAATTGGCCCTACGCGCTTGAGGACGCGTGGATATTCTTGTATCCACTTTTGGATAATGTGAGTTACTGTTTGTGTCACCTGTGCGATGACAGTCTCCATATGACGCGTGATGGTGTCGTGGATAATTTTGGGGAGGTCGGCCAATTGTGTTTCTATTGCATTCACCTGGGTCTCCAGGGCCGCGACGCGACTCTCTACAGTAGTAGGAATCTCCCTGTCTGTTATATTTTCCTCTTCGTCGCTCAACGAGGGCTTAGTAGTGAGATTGGTTTTGAGCGAGTCAAGTTCGCTGGCTAGTTTTTCATTCTGAGATCGCAAAAGGGCGAGCTCATGCCTGAGTTTTTGTGTTTCGGTAGTGCTTGTGGCAGAAGAAGGTGGAGAGGAGAGAGAGGAGGGAGAGGAGGCGACCTCCACCCAACTGCCCACCTTGGGTTGGTTGCGTGCAGCGTTGCCAGATGGAGCGCCGAGAGCTGGAGATTCCGCCGCGCCAGGTGGTAGCGTTGCCGTTGCTGCTTTGTCAGGAATTGACACTTTGCCAGTTGACCGGTGCTTTGGTTTTGTTGGGGTCCCCGATGTCCTGGACCCTGGTTGCTGAAGCCTGATGAATTTTTCAGTGCATTCGCGGGAGCTGGTGAGGTGCGGACCCCCGCAAACTATGCACGTTGGGTTGCATTCGTGGGGGGCCATCCCCTCAGGACCAGCGCCCACGTTTTGGCCACAAAGGCTGCATCTTTCGGTGACCGGGTTGGGACAGATATCCGCCCGGTGCCCCAGTGCCACCACAGCGGTAGCACGCTGGCACTGTCTTCTTGTACTCCCTGACGGGAGTCAGTTCTGCGTTATAGTGGACGAAACGCGGAACCTTCCTTCCCGCGAAAGTCAACACAGCTACGTTGGAGTTCCCCAGCTTGCGCGCATAGACTAGTTCACCGCCACGCCACTGCACACTATGTTTCAGAGACGCACTGGTTTCGAGGTTGTGCACAGAAATCACGCCGCGACACACTTCACCGGTGAGCTTGAGGTGACCGCGAAGCGGCAGCGGTCCTTTGCTGGTGTTGATTTGAAAGTCCGACAGCAGTTTCTGAACCACCTCGTTATTCTGCGTGCCACAGATGATGATGTTTTGCTCCCAATTGGGAGAAATGGTGATTTCATTCATGTGCTGCCTTCCGATGAGTTGGGAAATGGCAGCGCCGAGCTCACCTTGTTGAAACGCTGCCTTGAGGGCTACTGTGATGCGTGGCTTGAGCACGATCACGTAGTCGCCAGGATTCATCCTGACCGTTGGTTTCGGCGTCCACTTGGAGACTGGTGAAGTCTTTTGTGGAGCTTTAGGAGATGGAGCGCGAGCGTCTCCAGTGGCTGAATTGTTGAGAGGAGTTTTCAGTGCAGACGCTCCTTCCGCGTTTCTTCGGCGGCGACGCCGACCCTCGACGAGTTGAAAAATGTCGGCTTGCTCCGCCGAAATGGTGGATGGGCCGTCGTCTGATGGATTTGTCGGGATATACGACCACGACAGAGTTGTAGGGTCGTAGCCACGTTGTTCAGGCAGCGCCATGTTGAGGAGTTGACCGAGCGGCGTCTCCGCATCCAGCAGCGGCGGAGCCGCCGCCGTGAGGCTTAGCTCGTTCGCTACGTTGTGATGCAAAGTTGCTCGAAGTGGCCGAAAATTGGGCGTACCTGGGTGAGATCGGTGTCCCCAGAATCTTGCTGACTTGGCAGATGCAGTCACACAAGTTTTAGAGCAGCCACATTGAAGAGAGCACGGTTCCAGCCGAAAATCGACGGAGCCGATGAGCGTCGCGTCCGATCACTTCGCGAAGCGCCCGCGTCTCCTCTCCTTAGCTTTAGAAAGGTTTAGCGAGCGTTGAGCCACAGTGCCATGAATACAATGAACTTGTATATACCATGAATGAACTCGAGGTGGTTAAAAATGGAAAGTAGATACGAAGCGCAAGCCGTAAGAAAGTAAAAGCCGAATTCTCCGCCTCTCATTTCTCATTAGCAGCCATTGGCATGTACATTGAGCAGTGTCTGGCTGAAAAAGTTTGCTACGTCATACTCGCTGGGCGAAACCTCCTTGGTTTTCGAAGAAAGGTTTAGCGAGCGTTCGGCCGCAGTGCCATGAATACAGTGAACTAGTATATACCATGAACTCGAGGTGGTTAAAGGTGGGAAGTGGACCCGAAGCGCAAGCCGTAAGAAAGTGTGCGTGTGCCACCTCTCGTTTAGTCCTTGGAATGTCCGCTGGATGGCAGTGCTTCTATATGGGGAATATATGATGAAAAGATGCGAGATGGTGGTGCTTAGGGTGTTTAATAGATGGACGAACGGACACATAGACAGATGCATGGATGGACACATGAACGTACGCAGGGGCAGCTGCATGGACGAACGCAGGGACGGTCTCACGGACAGACGCACGCACGGACGGGCTGATGGACGCATGGACGGTCACACTGACGAACGCATGGACGGACGGAAGCAAGAATGAATAGACGGACGAATTCTTCGCCCCACTCTCCATCATTCACTCCGTGGTTATGTTGCCATTTTTTTTGTTTCCACCAAAGAAGAGTTTTCCACCAAAGAATTTTTCTATGTTTTTGGTGGTTTGTCAAACTAATCGTGGATACCATTCTTTCCGTCGATCTGCGGAAGTTTCAAGGACTCCTCTATCACCAAGTTTGCCAGGTAAGCCCACTTTTTGGCCGCTTAAAGACGCCTTATTCTCCGATATGCTGGCACGAACGCCAAGTCCAGCGTCTCTACGTACTGTGCCGTAGCCTGGCCGCTGTGGCGGTAGGGCAAGCCAGCCTGAAGTGTCACCGGACCTCCTCGGAGCTCTCGATTATCGAAGAAAACGCAACAGGCCTTTCCATGTGATAAATGGATGTCGTAGTGGTAGATGGAGAAGAGATTCGGCCGGAAGATTTCGACGAGGGAGCAGGATGGTGCAGCGTCTGAATATCAAAACAGGCTGATGGCGCGTCCAAATCGGCGCAAAAGCATCGGGCGAAGACGCAGCAAGTGACGGCTGTTGCATCAACTACAGAAATAGCCCCAGCTGCGGCCACTCCTGCGTATTACAAGAAAAATTGTGCCCGTCATCTGGTGCACCTCGCTAAGGCGAGTCGAATGCCAGAACTACCACCCGATGATTTCAAGATCATTGTACGCCCTAGAAGTGATTTCAACTAGGCCGAATATTGAATGGATCGCCTTTCTTGCTGCCTACGTAACGTGGCGGGTATTGGCAGAGAAGCAGCTAGAGAAAATAGCATCTGCCTCAATGTGATGCGAAACGTCGTTGTACTCAGCACACCGTCCGCAGACAGAGCCACTCGCTACGGAGCCATCAGCAAGCTTTGCATCGGTGGCAAAGAATTCGTTGCTAATGCTTATCAAGCCGCCCAGGAAAACAGTTCAAAAGGCCTGAATAGGAACATTTCCAAGGATGAGCGCCCGGCGGACATTGTTCATAACTTAGTGACGCAGCGCGACCCCGGAGTGCTGCACGCTAAGCGCATGGGCACCACGGACAACATAATTATATTGTTTGACGGCTTCCACGTACTCAGACACGTGTACTATGGACCTATGCTTGTCAGATGCTCCCTGTACCGGAAGCACGTCGACGTGTGCTATGAGTTTTGCAGGCTGAGGCATCGCTCTGACGTGTGCCCCAAGCCGCAGGACAAGATATGCCGGGGCTGTGGCAGCAACAACTCGCCGTCTGACCATCGATGTGAGCCGCGGTGTCTGCTGTGTGGCAAAAGCCACTTTATAGGAGACCACAGCTGCAAAACGAGATACAAGATTCCTTACATAGTCAAGCGTCGCCAACTAGAGCGAAGACGACGACAAGAAGAGGAAGCAGCCGAGGTGTACGGCAGCACATACAACAGCAGCATAGGCACAGGAGGCAACGCAGGTCACTATGGTCATTATCCATCGTTTGACAATAATTTATGCAACGCCAGCCCAACAAGACGTTCGACAAGCTGAGACCCGAGAGGTGGCAAGGGGAAACGCCGGTCCCGTTCTTGCAGCCACACACCGACGCCAAGAGGCAAGTCGGAGACGCGTGGTGGTGCCGATCCAGGCACCGCAGCCTTTAACCAAGGCAGACAAAGTCAGCAGCACTGGACGCGGCAACAGCCGCAACAAGGGCACATGAGCACAGGGCAACAGGTGAGATGGGCGGATGTCGCCGCTTTTCCCGCCGGTCGCATCGCCTCCGCGGATCGTTCTCTTGGTCCCCCCTTCAGTGGCCTTGGTGGGAGCGAGCTCAAGCAAGCAATAGAGGAAGCGCTAGAACAACGCCTATAGGACCATAACAATAAATAATTTCTGAGCTTAAACGCGAAAACGCTATTCTCAAAGCGGAGAATTCCATGTTAAAAGGCGAGACTCCACAATCGCAACCTTCGCTGCAACAAGTGACGCCGCTGCCACCTTCGTCGCTTAGGTCCTCGACTTTCACGCGACCCGAGGCAGCGGAGATGGACACGAACATGAGAGCGGTTCGGGGGAAGAGGCAGACGGTCACCGCCTGTGTACCGCGAAAAGAATTGCACTAAAATCTCGGAGACCTGGACCCCCTCCCCCCCGGCAAAGTGGACGTTATGAGCAACTACAAAAACGCATCGATTTTATAGAAAACAGCCTCGATGAGCGTTTTGCAAACCATGTGGCGCAGATGAATGACATGTTGAACAGCGCAATAACTAAGCTGTCTGAGCTAATGGCTCAAAT
Organism: Rhipicephalus microplus; assembly: GCF_043290135.1. Taxonomy (NCBI): domain Eukaryota; kingdom Metazoa; phylum Arthropoda; class Arachnida; order Ixodida; family Ixodidae; genus Rhipicephalus; species Rhipicephalus microplus. The sequence continues at coordinate 9,800,445 of NW_027464592.1, forward strand.
GCTCACAGCGCATGTGGCGCGCTTTGAAACCTAGAAGCCCGACTGGCGCTAGCTGGGAGAAGGCCGATTAGAACAATAAACAAGCCGTACGCTAGGAAAAAACCAAGTCAACAGTAGCAAAACACGCTGACAGACGCAGAGACGCCAATTCAGCTGAACCCAAGTTGCCTTGACGGCGATGCGTGAAATTAAATGTGACTGTCACCATGGCTAGACACTCACATAATCGCACTAACACTAGCCAACAACAGTATTAGATCTGGCAGTAGAACTGCCGGGGAAACCTGATGTTATCATTTTACAGGAGACAAACTATCCGGCAAAACTTGCTGGTCACATGCTGCAGCGACGGACCGCAGACAGAGAAAACAGCGGGTGACATCCCGCTCGGCACATGGTGGGCCACCGGGGGTGGCCGCGGGACGCCGGTGGAGGGGCGTTCCTCTCACGTCGTCGGTGCGCCCGCGGTCGCCACTGTAGCGCTCGCTGCCTCCAGCGCCTGTCGTCACCGTGCTTGTTAGCGTAACGTCACAGTGGCGCAGCGTGAACTTGAGTGTGCAAATATACCACACGTTTTCGTAAAATTAATTCCTAGGCATAAGCGAGGACCCTTTGTCCCTAACGTACACAGTAAACCCACGTTGCAGCACCGATTTGGGGAGCTGTTCCGGATGGCTTGCACGGCCGTCAACGGGGAACCTCGGAGTGTCACGGGTGATTTTGATGCGCCGCACGGGGCCTGGGGATACATGCGTGAAACGCCTAAAGGCAAACACCTGTGGGAAGACTCGCAAGACCTACGGCTTGAACTCGTGGCGAACCCCGCCCATCCAACACGCAAGGGCAATAGCGTGAGTGTCGACAAGCTGCCAGACCTTGCGTTCGTATCGAATGTAACCGCAGTGTCTTGGCAAAACATGCAAGAGGCTTTGGGGAGTGACCACTCGCTTATAGAGATTATAATTGACACGGGCCCGAGTGATCGTGGAGCATGCTCAAAACGCAACGGCTGTAAAGTTAAACTAGTAAAGTGGGACACGTTCCGGAAGAAACGAGAAGAAGGAGAGTGCGGCGACGAGCCGATCACGAATATAGATGAATGGGGTGCGATGCTCAATAGGGACGTAGATGTGGCATTGTGTGACATTCCGCCCGAGGCAAAGCTTGAAGTAATCGACAGCCGACTGCTACATATGTGGGAAGCAAAGCAAGTCCTACCTAAAAGGTGGAAACGCCAAAGACCCAACCGGGCGTTTCGCAAACGCATGGCACAGTTAGACAGACAGATCGAGGAGCTCGCGTTCAAAGTATGTATGGCACAGTGGGAAGACGTCTGTAATAGCTTGGAGAAGCAGATGCGTGGGGCGGGCACTTGGCGTCTCTTTCGGCATCTGTGGGATCCGGAGGAGACTCGAGCCACCCAAGGCCATAAAACTCGGAGACTTGTGAAAGATTATGAAGGTGTGAATACCCTCGCCGCAATACGAGACCGTTATTTTAAGAAGGAAGACAGTGCACCACACCCTGATTACGATGGAGTTGCTAATGATAAATCAGACACGAACTTCAGCGAGGCAGAAATTCGGGCAGTCCTTTTCAAACCTAACTCCTGGTTGGCGCCATGACCAGACATGGTTACCAACAAGGCTCTTCGAAACTTAGACGATGAGTCAACCTCCCGATTGGTAACTTACGTGAATGAGTGTTGAAGAAAGGCTCCCTTCCCGGAGCCTGGAAAAGAGCTCGAGTTTTCATGATACCTAAACCAGGCAAGAAAATTGCGCTAGATGATCTGAGGCCAATTTTGCTTACGTCCTGTGCAGGAAAATTCATGGAGCACGCAGTTCTCATTAAAGCAACCGACTTTCTCGAAGACCATGACGTATTCCTGCCCACCATGCTGAGATTCCACCGCAATCTCTGCACAGGATGCCCTACTTCAGCTGAAGCACCGCATCGTTGATGACACTAGAAGCTCGACCAAGGCGCATCTTGGCCTAAATATTAAAAAGGCATTTATACCGTCAAACACCAATCGATACTGAAACATGTTGAGGCATTGAGTCTAGGTCGAAAAATGTACAATTACATACGTGATTTTCTTGCAAAGAGGCGCACAAGTGTCGTGATCGCTGACCAAGAGTCACAAAAGTTTGAGATGGGCTCCACGGGCACGCCTCATGTTTCCGTAATATCACCATTACTTTTTAATTTAGTGTTATTGGGGCTACCAGAGAAATTATTGGAAATACCCGGACTGTATCACAGTATATACGCGGACAACATCACCCTCTGGGTTCCCGCAGGAGGTTGTGATGGTCACGTCGAGAGAACGCTACATGCGGGAGTAGACAAAGTTCAGGAGTACTTGCAAGGAATGGGCCTCGAGTGCTCAGCAACCAAGTCCGAACTTTTAATCTATAATCCCACAAGCAGAGGCCGCAAAACCCCTCTTGGCGAGGAAAGAGAATTCTTCAAAATACGTGTTCTGTTGGCAGACGGCACTCCCTTACCACACGTAGACAGAATTCGAATTCTGGGTTTACACATACAGGCAAATGGCCATAATGGTGAGACTGTGCGCCGACTCCGTCGTTCAGTAGTTGATGCGATCTGACTTTTGCGTCGTATCACAAATAGGCGTAACGTTCTGCGCGAACACTGCGCGATCCATCTTGTGCAGGACTACGTGATAAACCGAATAACAAACGTTGCCCCTTACCTCAGGTGGATAGGGTCAGAAAAAAAACAAAATTAACTGCATGATACAAAAGGCTTTTAAGAGTGCTATCGGCCTCCCGATCAACGCTAGTACCGAAAGATTTCTAGAGCTCGGACTTCACAACTCACTCGACGAGTTAATTGAGGCGACGAGGTGGCGCAATACGAACTCTTAACCAAATCAAAGACGGGTCGACACATCCTTGAGTCGCTGGGCATCAGACATCACGCTCAGCAAGGAGAAAAGGTGGAGGTCCCTACCTCAGTCCGTCACCGTTTGATCATTCCGCCGATTCCTAGGAATATGCAACCGATGCTTCACATCGGACGTCGTAACGAGCGTGCTGGACAGCTTCAAAAGAAGCTTGGTAACAGTACGGACGTGGTATACGTAGACGCCGCGAGATATGGAGAAGGGAGAAGAGCCCACGCAACTGTGGTCATTGACCATAAGGGCAAATGCCTCGCGAGCGCCACGGTGACGACGGGACACACGGAGGCGACCGAAGAAACCTCAATAGACTCGCCGCAGTGCCCCATGCAAGATTGTGATAAGCGACTCGCAGGCGGCAATCTGCAGTTTCGCGTGCGGCCGTATCTCGCGGGAAGCGGCGTGCATCCTTCAAATGTGCGGAGATGGCGACTCGACGTCGCGCTCACCATTCCCCAAATCCCAACGGTTTTCCTCCTATGGACCCCGCCACACAATAGCGTTCCGCTCACGGGGAAAGAGGCGGCCGACGCCGCGGCTCGAAATCTCACTCGCCGAACCACGGCTCACTATGTGGCCGCCACATCTGACTCCGAGAGCGGGGCGATGCATCTGCTGGATCAAGGCACTTTGATAGCCACGCAGCAGCAAGATTCAGAATGGTCTTGGGGTGATCATCTTAGAACGTTCCGTGACATCACCCAGCACTACAGGCTCTAAAGGCATAGGTTCCCACCACCCCACAAGAAATTAAACAGGCGAGATGCCGTAGGCTTTCGCTTACTTCAAACCCATTCCTAACCCAGCCTTGTCGTTCTACGCCACCTCTACCCGAATATATAGCCCACCGATATATGTAAAGCATTCGGGCATAGAGCAACGCTGAGCCCCATGCTCTGGGAATGTGCAGGCTCGTGAAAACGCCACCAATCGCGATGCGCCTAGAGCGGCCATAAATACCAAGTCACAGGAAGCCTCGAGCTCACTCGTTCCTGCCGCGGCCACGTCTGCGGAAGCCGCGGGGGACCTTCTTCGTCGGCGATGCCCCCGCTTGGAGGCGGCCCTTCAAAGCCCAGAGCTGAACGACCAAATATAGGACGTCCGGCAGGCTGAGGTTGCCGCCCGTGTCCAGGGACTACGAGCCGCCACCTAAAGTTACCGAGACCGAATTGCCTGCCCATTGTGTCCAATAAAGTCTTGTCTCTCTCGAAGCAATACCCAGCACTCGCATGAGACGCTATATCTCTGGCCAGTGTTGAGTGGACGACGCTGCGTTTTAACTGTCAAATACTACTCGTAAAGCTCCAACGTCAGAGAAAATTATTACATCTAGTACTTGTCAGCCCCTTTACACCAGAAAAGCACTGCTTCAGCCTTTTTCACCGCGCCCCACTACCCACGCTGCTCGAAAAAAAAACTGAAAGCGTAGAGAAAGTCCGTAGACGCTTCGCTAGCTAACGCTTTCCAATCTGAAGCCTGTACTTCCCCCAATTCCCATGAAAGTACATGATGGGAGCTCCAGATTTCTCTCTAGATATGATTGTGGTAAACTCTATGGTATGTAGCCACGTTTCGTTTAGTCCGTGGAATGTCCACTGCATGGCAGTACTTCTTTATGATGAATATATGATGAAAACATGCGAGATGGTGGTACTTGAAGTGTTTGCAAGGTTGACGGATGGTGGACTGACGGACGAATGGACAGTTATACATGTGTGCGGACGGATTGGTGGACATACGCATGGAATAACGGACGGATGGATGAATGCACAGTTGGAGGCACGGTTGGACGGACAGATGGACAGACCCTTGGATGGATGGCTGCATGGACGATGCACAGATGGACGCGCGGACTCAAGGACGCACACACAAACCAACGGACGGAAGGACGCATGGATGGACGGATGGACATACGCACGACCAGACGCACGGACGCATGGACGGATGAACAGACGCATGGACACGCGCACGGACGGACGCATGGATCAAGAACGAATGGATGGGTGGAAGCGCGGACAGACTGACGGACGCTTTGCCCCTCTCATCATCATTCACTCCGTGAATATGCTGTGATTTTTTTTCGAGGTACCATAGAACTCGACAATGTCGCTTTCTTCTGTGCGGTTAGATACTTGCAATTGTATTTGATTTAGCAGATTAGTAATGGCCTTTTTCTTTCGTGCTGCTTTTCTTGCTGCGGAACCTTTGAAATGATTCATAAAGAAGGCGCTGTTCCATTGGCTGGTAATTATGCCTCGTATATAAGTTTTTCTTTTGTGTAAGACCAACCCCTTTCATCGTGCTACTTTCAATTCAGAAAAAAATGGCATCATATCCACGAAGTGAATGATGGATAATGGGGCGAAAATTCCGTCCGTCCATTCGTTCTTGCTTCCGTCGATCCATGCGTGCGTCTGTGTGGCCGCCCGTGCGTCCATCCCCCCATCCGCGCGTGCGTCTGTTCATGCGACCGTACGTTCATCTGTGCATCCGTCCCTGCTTTCGTTCATGCATCCGCTCTTGCGTCCGTCTATGCGTCCACCCGTCCGTGCAGCCATACATGGGTCCGTCCATACATCTGTCTGTGTGTCCGTTCGTCCACCTATTCAACACTACAAGTACCATTTTCTCGCATTTTTTTCATCATATATTGCTCATATAGAAGCACCGCCATCCAGCGGATATTGCAAGGACAGAACGAGGGGAGGCACACGCACACTTTCTTACGGCGTGCGCTTCGTGTCTACTTCCCACCTTTAACCACCTCGAGTTCATGGGATATACTAGTTTACTGTATTCATGGCACTGCGGCCCAACGCTCGACGATTTTAAAACCTAGGAGGTTACGCCAAGCGAGTATAACGTTACCTTTTCTAACGCAACCTTTTCTTGTCATCTGTGCGTTATTTAACAATAAAAAATTCGTGGCGTGTGCGTTAACTAAAAGCCAAACTCTCCTGTTTCGCATTCGCCCTTCTCAGCCACTGGCATGTACATTGAGCACTATCTTTTATTGTTCGACAACGCACAATAGAAGTTTCTCAACGGCACCACCTTGGAGGTCAAAATGTTATACTTGTTACACACTACTATAACGGCTACGAGGAACGAACGGGTGTCGCTATAAGGAGCTTCACCCTCAAAACGTGGTTACATGAGAACACTTGCCCATTTTAGTTATACACTTATCTCTCAGTAATCGACGCCCTTTTTTAAGAGCAGCGGACCATCCCCTTGGAGGCATGTATGCCAGTGCATTGATTTTGCATGGTTGCTTTTCATTCCTTATAAAGGTATTGTTTTCAACGTGCCTATGAGACCGAGGCAACGTTCTCACGTGACCAGAGCACAAATGTCACCAATGACGCCACTGGTAGAGCAGATCTGTTTCTGGTGGCTGTGTTGCTGCCAAAAAAAGATATCTATTATGAACGCGAAGCGGCTCGGCCTAGGTTACTGTTGCACTTTTGAAACGGAGCACCAGCGCATTGGCTTACAGCGATGCTCATTCGTTGGCAGACAGAACTTTTCTCCATCGATCACATTTGGCGGCCATATGACGTCATGTGTGTCTTTCTCTCTGAGGCCCCTTGACTATACACGTGACGGTGTTGGCAAATGTTGTAACGCTTCTAAACGCTTAAAACACTTTTAAACACTTTTTAAATACGCTTAAGCCTGAACGTCTCTTCTAGCACCTGGAACATTTTTCTCTCGTGTTATTCTCGTGTAGCAACACAAGGGCTCGTTGCCTACATTTTTATCAATAATTTTATTACCAAAAAACCTACACTACGCATGACGTGAACGCCAAGTAATGAGGTCCTTGCCACGCTGTCACTCGATGCATACGTCTCCTTGAAATGAAACAATGATACACCTGACACGCTGTCCGAGTATTGACAGCTGGCGCCATTACGAGCTATATCAGTGATCCTCTCGCGCCGACAACACACTCATGTTCTCTTTTTCTCGGCGTTCTATTCGGAGGTGTGCATTTTCAGTAGTGAGGACAAAAGATGGATACTAACAAGGATCGTTGTTGCGAGGAATGCTGCCTAACAAACAACACCCCCAAGACAGGATGTACCACCATTGGCGTTTGTCTGTTGCAAAAAGCCTCATCAGCTTTTCACAGCTACCAGCGTGTCGGTACGTTGATAGATCAGCGTGCCAGAGCTGCTGCCGATACTCCTTTCACTTCCGTCTATATATAGCCGGTGCTGCCTTCCCGGGCCACGGTGCAATTAAGTTTTTATAGCCTTTGTTTAGAAAAACTTTATTGCCACAAACGTCAATAACACTCAACAGGACATTTCCTTCTTAGACATACTCAAACGATGATGACAAAACAGACGTCATTTACATGAACATGGATATGAGATGACGTTAACAAGAACATATACATTCGATAGTTCACACAAACACAACCACAAAAAATACTTCAAGGTAAACAAGAGACGCAAATAAAACATGAATATGTACATTTCGCATATATACATGTTGGCATTCTATTTCTGCCCACGCATCGACACATCAGCCTACCAATACCAGACCGGCCGAAAGACAAGTTTCACTTGTCCGTCACAGGCCGACACAAAAGGGCAAGACCAGTGCCGAAGAAATTCCTCTTCACCAAGAAAGAAGAGCTCCTTCGACAAAACAGACAGCAGTTCCGTGTACAATCGCTCTAGGACCTCTCATTGTGGCCGTGTACAATCGCTTCCGTGTACAATTGTTCCGTGTACAATCGCTTGACCTCTCATTGTGGCCGGCTCTTTCTGCCAGAGGCAGAAAGAGCCGGCCACAATGAGAGGTCAAGCGAAGAGGCCTCGCGAACAAAGCCCAGAAAAAATTAGGCGATTTTCTCTGAGGCAGCGAAATCCGGCATGTACGGCTCTCCAAAAAACGCGAGCAATTACACAATGCCTCATAAAATGCTGATTTGTTTCCCGAAGGGACCAGATCAGACATGTTGCTGACTGGACAATTCTCCACTTTTTGAGGCAGTCGAGAGTGGGAAGCACACCCCATTCCCGGTGTCACATGAAGTCCCGGAGGTGTCCAGGCAGAAATGAAGCCGTTAACATGCTCCAAGACAACCGTCTAGAGCGAGCACGGCGGGCTGGCGGGACCAACGGGGGCAACAAAGCAGCAGTTGTCTCAACTATGTGGTTGTTCAAAACGTCTATGCAAGGGCAGCCTGACTTGACATGGCGAAAAAATGCAACAGTTGTTGCATAAAACGCAGGAAGTTTATTGACTGCGGCCCCCTGTTAAGTTGCACATTAGGCGCCAAATGCCGAAGGTGAGTACCCAGAAAGTTACATTTAAGCGTTCGTGCAGGAGATTCCTCCCCCTGCACTAGGTGCAAAAGGAAGCGCAGTGCCACTAACCGACAGCGTATGGACACTGAAGGGAAAGCAAAGAAGCCTCCCTGAAAACTCTACTGTCCCAGTGCCGCGTGAGAGACCAACTCAGTGCCGCCTGACCAAAAGAAGGAACGCAAAGCAGACTGCAGTGATCGCACGATACGTAAAGATGGTTACACGACGTGAGAAAGGTACCAAATGCGACCGCCAAATACAGTCTGCACTAGGTACCTCCGCTGAAAAAGCGGTAAGTGAAAATCCCGTGCGTCCCGAATTTTCAGTCTCACTCCTTCGAGAGCGTTTAACCAAACGAATTCGCAATTGCCGTAGTGGATGCATAAAATACCTAAAATACGAAGGGACGCGGCCGGCTGAATTGGAAAACCAGGGCTAAGCCTGGAGCTTGGAGTGCCATTGAAGAAATACCGGGATTCGGAGATGTTCAACGCTGCACCTGAAATATTGCCATATTAGGACATTACATGCAGGCTGCGGGAAAGGCTATCTTCTTCTGAAAGGTACAAGGTTATATCATCAGCAAAAGCTGTGACTTTCACGACACCGCTACCAGGAAGCGCAAGACCCCGGACACTTGACCCCGCGTCAAGAGCATGCAAGTATGGCTCAAGGCTGAGGACAAATAACACAGGAGACAATGGACATTCCTGACGGACCCCATGTGTTATGCAAAAGGCGGCACTTTTTCAGCCATGTAGAACTGTTGTGCTTTTCAGGCCAGTGTATGTGTTTTTAGTCATTTGCACAAACGAATGAGAAAAGCCGGAGGCTGTGAGCACATTAAGGATATACGCGTGCTCTAGTCGGTCAAACGCTTTTTCCTGGTCCAAAAACGTAAGGATACCACGCACAGATCGCAACAGAGTATAGGCTATGTTATGCCGTGTGGTAAATGACAAACTGTGTATTTGTCGTCCAAGCACTGATGAAGTCTGGTGATGAGCTACCAGGGTTTTCAACAGACCCCTCAAACGTTGAACGGCTACCGCCGCGAATATCTTATAGTCAACGTTGAGGAGCGTGATAGGTCTCCAATCTTCAGGATTAACAGAGGAAGCATCACGCTTTGGAATAAGCACAATGTGTCCATCTCGAAAACTTTATGGAAAGACACCGTCCTCGTAGCATCGCCGGATAACCGCGGTAAAATGTCAAGTAAAACTCAACAGGAAAACCATCTGGACCTGGGGTGGTTCCACGTTTCCTAGTTTTCAGTGCCGCCTTTTCCTCTTCAGCCGACGGAGGGATGTGCAAGCAATCCGCTGCTTCTTGAGGAATACGGGCAAACTTCTAAGCATTGGCGGTGTTTCATCACAGTTAGTCCGCATGGCCTAACACGACATTGCTTCAAAATGTGCGAAGAAAACAGATTGATCACGTGTAAGAAGCCGCTGCGCAGGTGGTACTTGTGTTTTCATAGAGACAGATGGCTCTGATTGCCCAAAAAGCGATTGTTTCGCGTAGCGCAGCACCTCGGGATGTGCACATGAGTTGTGTCTATAGCGCCATGCTGCTGCCGCCAGGGGCGAAGCAGCAGTCAAGCGCTGAAAGCGTTCACGCTGTTCACGCTGCCACGCTCGCATGAGAGGAGAAGGCGTCTCGGTGCGCAAAGCAATGCGTAATTTCATTGCAGTATCAGCAAGCTCTTCAGAAACGCGTCGACGATGCGAACGCCCCTCCACTGCGCAGCGCAGGCGCCACTGTGTTTTAAGCGCATTCCTATCTTCAGGACCAGATGCCGTGAGTGACAAGCGCTTTGCGCATGACAAATCTGATTTGAGCGCGCGTCCTGCAGGACGCGAACCTCAAGACGCCATGGCTTTTCTGATTTAAAAAATGGAACTTCGAGCAAGACAATAGGTTGATAATCAGATACGTACACAGGAGAAGGTGGGAAGGACGGAACGCATAAATCGGAGACAAACGCCTCTAACGCTCGTGGGATATATGCCCGGTGGAGCCTGCTTGAGGATCGTTCGCGTCGCCATGTCCAAACAAAGCTATTTCCGTGCACTACATTGTGCGCGTCCAGTAATGAAAAGTGGTGGACAAGGCGTCGCAGCTCGCATGATTTCCAAGCAGACGAGCCCCAGCCAAGACCTTGTACATCGGTTCGCGTATTTAGAACGCAGTTGAAGTCGCCAATCAGAATGACATTACGACCGTCAATAAATCATACATCCAGGTCCCTAAAAAAAGCCGTTAGACTGTCCAGCTTGCGCTGGCCCATAACGTTTTTATTTTTATTTTTATTTGGACATAGCACATACAGGGTTTGTCCGTGAGGTAAGGCAAAAGGAGGACTTAAACCCCTGACTACGATGTACGTCGCTGGGGCAGCAAAGACAGCGGATCCGAAAGTTGCAATTTCACTATAACACAATAAGTCAACATGAACTAGTACTAGTACGATAACACTAGTACAATAAGAACGTGATCGCTAATTACCGTAAGAACGTAATGACAGTAATGATATAGTACCAGCAAGAACATAATCACTAAACAAGAAGAACATAACAATGACGTGACCAGTAATGCTTCCTTAAAGTAACACTTAGTACCAATGCTAATGCAGTAACCAAACATATTAACATTTACAGAACACATCCCATTCCAAAGCAAGAAACATGTTCATTATTGACTGTTTAAATTCATGAATTGTTTTACAACTTCTGGCTATTTTAACAACATTAGGATACATATTACATAAAGACATAGTTTCATACTGGATGATTTGCATACCATAGTTTGTCCTGGCCTTCTTTTCATTACTATTGATGTGCGGCGCAAATTGTCCTTGGGTCTCGACTGAGGTACCGGTTTAAACATGTCTCAAAGTCGCTGGATACTTCTTTAAACAGCCGAATGGAAATCTTCGATCTGTAAAAGTTTCTAATGTCAAGCATGTTGTACCGCATCATTAATTTAGAAGACCCTATGTATTGATTTGAAGAGTTAAGCAAACGAACAGCATGATGCTGTAGTACTGCTAGTTTTTCTATATCGGTTTTGTTTCCGTTCCCCCATACTAATAAGCCATAGCTAAGATGCGAATGTACAAGTGAAAAGTATAGTTGTCTGACGAACTTGACAGGCAGATAGCATCAGATTCGTCGTAGTAGACCAACAGAGCGTAATCCCTTGGTGCGGACCTCATTTAAGTGCTCTGACCAGCTTACATTTTTATGAAATATAACACCTAGAAAATAATGGCTTGTCACATGCTCTAGTTGTGATCCACAGTATAAAAGTTTTACATCGTAGCCTATTTCTTTATTCTTAGAACAAAAAACCGTAAACTTTGTTTTCTTCGCGTTTAGGTTATGCTGATTTACATATAGCCATTGCTGAAGTTTTTTTAACCAAGAATCTGCAGCAACTTATAGTTCCTGAAGGTCAGCAGCAGAAAAAAACACATAAGTGTCATCCACGTACATGATCTTTTCATCTGTGAGTGGAATGTTTACTATATCATTTTTATACGCGATAAACAATAATGGCCCTAAAATTTAACCTTGTGGTACCACATATTTAATCGAGCTTTTGTCTGAACTATAATCCTGCAGGGAAGTATACGGCAATCGTGGATCAAGGTAACTATTCATACGTTCTAAGACTGCGCCGCGAATGCCATATACGTGGAGCTTGTTAAGAAATATTTCATGTTTTATGGAATCGAAAGCCTTTCGAAAGTCTAAAAAGATACCAATGGTGAGTTTTTTTTCTTTAATATTTCTTATATTTGTATCTCTAATTCTTAATAGTGCCATTTCGGCTGACTTATTCTTTTGAAAGCCATAATGTTTATCCGAAATAATCTTTATCCAGTAGAAAGCTATTAGGGCGCTTATACATAATACGCTCAGCTATTTTTGAAAATAATGGGAGTACCGAAATTGGTCTGTAGTTGTGCAGGTCATTGTGATTGCCACGACCAGTCACATAGTATACACACAGTATCCTTATTCTGAAAGTAGCTACAGTCTAAAGCCAAAACCCTGCCTACGCCATCGTAAAAAGCATGATGATCCCGCAATAGAGCTCGATTAAAAATAATAATACCTACTCCGGTAAAACGAGATGTAGAAAGAAGAAATAACAATCTAGGTTGATTGTTCGTTTAAAAGCAAGTACGTCAGATAGCGAGAAGAAATTTGTTTTCTGGAGGCACGAAACATCACAATTTGCAGCGTGGGTGACACTAATCTCTTCAGCCTGCTTTGCCGGACTGCGAAAACACTGAACGTTCAATAAAATAATATGCAGTGTAGTAGCCATAATAAAAGTAAAGACTAACCTGGACGCATAGTTCTAGACGGTGTCCTGAAATTTCTCAACCAAATTACAACGCACTGTTCGACCCTTCAGAAGAGGGTCGAGGTTTTTTGGACCATTGGGATTTACCACAGCCATCCCTGCGTTCATCGGAGCAAGAGCTGGAAGTGTGCACTCGCTCTGCTTCACGTGGAGCTCCCATGTCGACGTCAAAATCGGCAAGGCTAGACAGTCCAACGCTACTATCCAGTCCCGGGCTGAAGCCGTCTTCCGAAGACGTGTCCTGTGGAGGTAGAGACTGAGCCGCCGGCAAGCTTGGATCAACATCCTTGATGCTGGCAGCACTGTCCACGTCTCGGCAGGCCAGTGTAGGCACGTTTTGTGTGGGCGATTTTTTACGTGTACGACGCGATGTCGAAATGGTCACAGCGGCCGCAACAGAAGAGGCTGTGGTATTTTCATAACTATTTTCTGAAATAACAGGGGTCATAGGGTCAACTCCAACAGAAGCAGCCTGAGAACTAGGTTCATTTGGCACTGAACATCAAGTGGCGTCAGAGAAGAAACGCCGACGCCATTTGCAGGGCAGTGCGTTGCGTCTTTCGAAGCGCACGGTTCCTGCACCAGCGGGAAGGCCGACGCGCAAAGCGTCGCATCAACAATTGCGCTTCCGTTGTGCGCTTCGTTTGAAGGAACTTGTAGGGGTGAGGCCAGCACAACGTCGGTGACCTCCTCTGCGTTCTCCAAGTCGGTAGTTGAATCCGTTGCTGGTGTCAGTGGTGGAAAGGCACCAGCGGCAGCGTCTGAGTAAGGGCGGCGGACAGGGCAAACCACAGTTGAGAGGCCATCTCCGCAGCGTCGACATGGGCGGTCATATTCTTCACTAACGTCACCGTGCACACCGCAGCGACCACAATACGGTGTTGTGCGCTGGGCTAGTACACGGTCCTCTGAGCCGCATCTTCAACCTACACGCTGGAGACCAAAGTAGTCGAACGTAGCACGGTGACCGGAGATGCGCAGGTGTATCGGCACAGGATTAGCGGCGTTCATCTCCATTACAACATACCGCGTTCCAGTAAGTACGCCGCGTCGCCCGCTCATCAAACCACTGGTGACAGTGAGCACCTTGCCATATGGGGATAACGCTTGGACGAGAACTTCGTTTGAGACGAACGATGACAGGAACAGGCAGGCGACGTTGGTCACTTGTGGGCCAACGGGAACGACTTGAACCCGCTCACCGCCAATAACTAGGCAGCCAGCATTGACGATTAGAGACATGGAGGCCATGCTTTTCACGATGACTTGAAAGTTTCGAGCTCCCTGATGCTGCACGCAGTATACCTCTGAGAGGCCGACTATTGAGGCCGTCGCATCAACAACGGTCTCGGCACTAGTCCCCGTCGTCGAAGGCGCTTGTCCAAGACAAGCGCCTTCGAAGGCGTTTAGGACGGAGGGGCACCATAACTCCTACTGACGGACGCCCTTGACGTAGAACGATCAAGGACGTCCTTAGCACTTGCAAACCGGGCGAAGCTTTTTATAGCGACACCCGTTCGTCTCTCGTAGCCGTTGTAGTAGTGTGTAACAAGAACATTTTGATCTCCAAGGCGGGCCGGTGAGAGATTTCCTCTGTGCGTTGTTGAACAATAAAAGATAGTGCTCAATGTACATGCCAATGGCTGCTAAGGGGGAATGAGAGACAGAAGAATTTGGCTTTTAATTAACGGGCACGCTGCAAACTATTTATTGTTCAACAACGCACAGAAGACAAGAAAGGGTTGCTACGTTATACTCGCTCGGCGTAACCTCCTATTTTGCAGAAAGGTTTAGCGAGCGTTGGGCCGCAGTGCCATGAAAACAGTGAACTAGTATTTACCATGAACTCAAGGTGATTAAAGGTGGAAAGTTGACACGAAGCGAAGCCGCAAGAAAGTGTGCGGTTGCCTCGTTTCGTTCAATTCTTGAAATGTCCGCCGGTTGGTGGTGCTTCTATATGAGGAATATATGATGAAAAGATGCGAGATTGTGGTACTTGGAGTGTTGAATAGGTTGACGAACGGACACACAGACAGATGCGTGGACGGACGCACGGACGGCTGCATGGACGGATGTACGCATGGACAGACGCAGGAGCACATGTATGAACGAAAGCAGGGACGGATGCACAGATGAACGTGCGGACGCACGAACAGACGCACACACCGACAGCCAGATGGACGCACGAACGGTCCCACAAACGGACGCATGGACGGACGGAAGCAAGAACGAATGGAGGGACACATGCTTCGCCCCACTATCCATCATTCACTCCGTAGAATGCTGCCATTTTTTTCTGGTGGATCATCGCTACTTACATGAGCTCCCTTGAGAGCTTTCATGCGCGGGTCTTGCTACTGGTTTATTGGCCAATCTGTCATTCCTGTTGTGACGTATGCATCTAATGTACGCCGGGGTGGAGCAGTGTTTATGGTGATCGGCTACTTATCTTAAGGTCGCGGGTTGAATTCCGGTCACTGCCGTCATAATTTGATGGAGCTTAAAGCGTATAAATCCATGTAATGTGACATGTCACTACACGTTGCAGAACGCCAGGTCGCTAACATTTTAAGCCCTCCACCACGACGTCTCTCATAATCATATCATGGTGTTGTATTGTACACATCAGATATAATCATTTTTCTTTAGACGAGGCCTTCGTTTTTTGGAAAATCTCGCGAGTGAAAGTGTCCACAAGATAGTTAATTTATACGGAATTTCATTTGCACTCTAACTGCATTGCATTAAGTGAGATATAACTATGACGTAATGTTGACAAAAACGTAACTCTTGAAAGGTGGGTATAAACTTGATAGCTTTGCCTATCCGTAGTACACTTGTCTGCTGAATACAGTTGGGCCGTTTTCATCTCAAGGTATTTGTAGTGGCTATACAGTACGATCGCAGGAAAACCTTTCCTGAGTCCCTGCTATCAATGTTTCCGAATAAGCGCGTTTGCACCACTTGCGGTGAGGCAAGGCGGTATGCACTTAAGCGTTCAATGCTACATCAGGAGCAGAATGAAATATATTGTTTCGGTAAATGCAGCGAAAGTAGCCAGAACGAATGTGTTTCGCTATACTAACTGGTGTGCTACAAGATGCATGTGCGTGTCGTGTTGCGCCATAAAGCAAGAAAATGTGGCAATCATTTATAGCCACAGCTCTTTCGACTGCTTTGTTGCATCCGGTTGACGCTAGGTTCCGTGTGTCTTGGTATTCCCGCAAAGCAGCGTGACAAGAACACTAAATGAAGACAAGCTATCAGTGCTCTAAAGATGCATTGGATCAACGCAGCAGGACAAGTTTTTGAGGAACAGCCGACTATCTGGAGGCGAGTGATGTGAATGTGGTTAAGAGTAACGATTGAATCGAATGTGGATTCAAGTAACAATTTAGCCTTTCAACAATGCATGCATTCCCGATGTAATTAGAGCGAAGGTGCTTCCATCGGAAAGCACGCGTGGTAGGCTTTGGGAATCTATGCATCTCGTAATAGTGCTTTAATTCAATGCAGCGCAGTCTTGTTGTTTCTGGTGCCTATTGGCCAATAAGATCTCTCCGTTGTAAGTAGCTGCAGCTCATTGTTAGTGTTTCCTATCTTTATTACCTACTTGATGAAATATCCCGTTATATCAAAAATGAACTCTGTAAAACTCACCAAAACATGGTACCCACCTAAACAATGCCACGACATAACACGCATAGGAAGCTACTTAAGCTTATAGGCGATTTTTTCAGACTTCAAATAAGAAAATATTTACCTTACTGTCGTAATATACTCAGCATGTACTGTGCACAATTAAAATTGATGTTAGTGATTGGCGGCCGCATAACAAACCACCCGCTTTTTTTTGACATCAAGGTCTGCAGAGTTTTGACATTGGGTTTTCGGTTAAAACAGTATTACCAATACACAAGATGTCAATCACCGAACGCCCACCGTTGTGGTCGGAGTCATTGTATGTTACTGGCACCGACGTAGATAAAAATTTTGGCTGATATATTCGAGAATACGGTTACGTTTCCCTCTTTTAGTCATCGAGATGACGCCACTAAGTTAAAAAAAATTCTGTAATGCAATGCGCCATGCTTTGATACCTAATCTCAAAATATGTATTTTGTTACTCTTAGGACTTTTACCTAAAAGCACGATGGGAAATGGGCACCGTCCTCCATTATGTATTTTGTCATGAATATTGTGACAAGTTCCTGGGTGACGAAGCTATTTATACCGAACGTATATAGACATGTTTTGTCACTATGTGGTTCAAACTAAATTAAGTGTTTTACAAGTGTAGTTTATATGCGCATACGAAAGTTGAAGGCCTACGAATGCAAAGAGGTAAAAACAAAAGTAAACAAGAACGATCTACCTACTTCTAGAGAAGCAAGCACAGGTTCCCAATTTGAACATTCTTACCGCTTCATGAAAAGTACACAAGTATCTGTAGGGAAATGTTGCTCACTGTTACAATGCTGTAGCGGTGCCTAGCGTGCATTTTTGGACGAGGTTGATGTTAAATAACTATTAGGACTTTTGACGTGGAGCAGCTTGTTTGGCTTATTATCGAGCGCAATAAATGATGACACAAGAGTGGCGGTATTGCTAAAAGTCCCAGTGTGCAAAAACTTCCACTAGTAACCTATTGGACAAATGGATCTGACTGCTTCGGGTTCAGTCGCTGTAGACCAGTGCACAACATTGGCAACAATACGTAGCGCTTACCTAATAATACGTGGAGATACCTCAACGTATCTATTAGGTGGAGGTACCTCCACGTATCGTTTAGCCATGTACTTTCTGCAACCGAAACCACAAGCGCCCACAATATCGGTTGTCACAAAACAAGCGCTCAAAAAAGGGCGCGCCGCCAAATTCCGGCGACGAAGCGCCGAGAGGTCAACGATAAAGAAAAGAAAACAAGCATACAGGGACTCCCCGGGTGCGCGTCCTTCTCCCCTCGGAAGCGTGGGTTCGCAGACGAACCTCCTCTCATCGGCGCCCCAGCAAGCCCTCGAATGTTCTAGATGGAAAGGGGCGGGGTGATGCCGGGTAGATTCATCCGTCGCGGACTGCCTTCGAACCGTCTCGCCCTCCCCCAGCCTTCGCTGCGTATTGCGCCGACGAAACGATAAGAACTTTCTGGAATCTCGCGTGGAAGGTATTTAATCGAGCAGCCGAGATAAGAGATCAGGAGAAGACGGAAGTTAGCGCCAGAGCGCGTAGGGATTCCGCCGTGTAGTTGGCGAAGGGTTTGTCCGCAGGGACAAAGCAGGAGAAGACGAGGATTTCCACCTGAGGGGTGAAGGCTCGAGCTGCAGGCAAGAGTGTGTGTCTACCGCTATCGAGTGAAGACGCGTGGCAACAGCTGCGTGTGTGAATCCGACGTGTTTCCGGTGAAGAAGGTTGAAGCATGAAGAGTGGCCAAGTGAAGACGCGAGTTTTCCTAGAAGAGAAACTTCGGGGGCAGTCGAGGTTTCCTGGAAAAGAAACTTCGGGGGCAGCGGAACGACAACAATGCTGGACATTGAGAGAGTGATTCTCGGAAGAGTATCATCTAGACTTTTGTTCCAAGAACTTTGGACTGAATAGGTTTTCTATCTCTTTAGTCTTTAAGTGTCTTGGTTGTTCAATGCATGCAACTGCATTGTAGTGCGTATTGTTGTCTGGGTCCGTTGTTTCGAGTGTGTCTGATTGTACTGTGTTGTACGTTGTTTGTTTGGTGACATATTGTATTCAACTATTGTGGAGTGTGCATACTTGTGTATCGTTTTGATCTACCATTATTGAGAATATAATTTTGTTTTGTTTATCAACACTCGGCTCTGACTTGTTCTTTGGGCCACAGCCGGCGTCCGCTGGCGCGCCAAAAAGGACCAATTCTTAATTGTCCACGCTTTCGTAGTGCGGTTCGGAGGGCCGATACTTCGGCCCTTGGAATTAGCCCGGCGATTGCCTCCCGAATTAACGGGACCTGTGACAATTAATCTGGCGTACGCGACACAGGACCTTTTGGTGCACAGTGTGTCCAAAGTAGTGAGAAAGAGCCTCGAGTTGTTGATACTGCTATCGGAACGGTTTTGTGTGTTGCTCAGTATTCTCGTTAACGAGTGCAGGAGAGTGTTCCGATAGACTGATTTAGGCCGATATTTTTTTGCACGCGGCAAGGTTTTATTTGCGAGACACAATGGATCACGAAACGTTAGTTGCTCTTGGTGAGAAGATGAGTCTTTCTGGCGCCGAACTACGGAAGTGGGTCACCCAGAAGGAAAACGAAGAAAAAGAGAGGGCCAAAAAAGAAAAGGCTGCTGAGCTGGAAAAAGAAAGGTTGGCGGTCGAAAGAGCCAAAGCGGAAAAAGAAGCTGAGTTGGAGAGAGAAAGGCTGGCCGCTGAAATGGCGAAAGAAGAAAGAGAGGCAAAGAAGCGACAGCTGAAAGAAGAAAGAGAGCAGCAATTGAAGTTGGAGCTGGAGAGAGAGAAGTTCGCAGCTGACAGGGAGAGAGAAGAGAGAGAAGCAAAGGAGTGACAGCTGAAAGAAGAAAGAGAAGTGGAGATGGCTAAAAGGGAACGGCAGCGGCAGCACGAGAAGGAACTCGAGCGGCTCCGTTTGCAACAGCGAAGTGAAACTCCGGTCCAAGCTAGAGTTGTAAGCAGCGAACGGTAAGAGCATGGTTTCCGCTTGAACCCAAGCAAGCTGCTCGTAGCGTCTGATGAAAGGAAAGACGACCTTGACGCGTACCTTCACAGATTTGAGACGATTGCAAGGAGCCAAAATTGGCCGGAACATCAATGGGCAACTGCTTTGAGTACTTGCTTGAGTGGTGAAGCGCTCAGTGTGTACAGTAGGCTGACGCCGACCGATGCAGCCAACTATGCAAAGGTGAAAATTGCTTTGCTGAAGCGATTTAGATTCACTGTGGAAGGATTCTGGGACAGATTTCGGACAGGAAAGCCAGCTGATGGTGAGACGGCTACGCAGTATGCCACCCGACTTTGCCATTATTTCGACAGATGGATTGAACTTTCAGGGACAGCGCAGGAGTACGATGAGCCTAGAGAGCTCCTAATTAGAGAACAATTTCTCACTAGTTGCCACCCAAGCTTTTCGCTGTACTTGAAAGAGAGGAAGGCTGAGTCACTTGAAGGAATGCTTGAATTGGCTGATCAATTCTTGGAAGCGCAAGGTGGAACTAACTTGGCCAAGGCCAAGAAAGAGTGTCCCGAAGATTCGAAAATTTCGGCACCCGAGCAAGAGAAGCGGGCACCGGAGAGTGTTCCGCGATGTTTTCTGTGTAACCGAGTGGGTCATCGCGCGAACAACTGTCGTACTATCTTAATGAGTCCCACGGTCGTGAAATGTTTCAAGTGTGGTCAGACTGGGCACAAAGCAGACGCTTGTCGTAACGGAGTTAGTCAAACTCACCAGGTATCCTGTGTGGTAGCAGCACCAAAATTCGATGGTGATGCCGTCACCAACGGATTCGTAGAGTTGAAAAATGGGGAGAAACTTCCTATTGTGGGTGCTGTATTGACAAAACAGCCGACCGGTGTTACGAAAAGAATGCCAACGCTGCCTGGAAAAGTTGCAGGCAAAAAAGTTACGGTGTTACGAGATACCGGCAGCTCCACTGTTATCGTGCGGAGAAATTTGGTACGAGAAAGTGAGTTAACAGGCAAAACGAAACCAGTTTGCCTAATTGACCGTACGGTTCGGATGCTTCCCGAAGCAGAAATTGCGGTCGAAACCCCGTATTCAGCGGGAAGGTTACCGCTCTATGTATCACGACCCCCCTGTACGACCTTGTCATCGGAAACATCGATGGGGCGCGAGTACCGAATGATCCGGAATGTTTGGGAGAAGACCCTGAGATAGAGCCCTCGCCAACCCAGCGACCACGAGATACAGTGGAGGAGCATCCCGTGACGAATTTCACTATAGGCCAAGGTGAAGCCGCGGCGCAAGAGACAGCGAATGAGAAGATGATCGTGTTGAATGAGTTCACGTGCTGGGCAGTTGGACGTATGTCGGCACGACCTCAACCGACCGACAGTGTAAAGGTGACGGAGTCAGCCAGCCAGGCCCAATATTGTGACATGTACAAGCGGGTGAATAAACGGGCAGGATCGGGTTGACCGTCATGACACATTAGCAGTGTCGGAAGTGACAACGATGGCTGAGACGCCGCCTCAGATACCGCAGTTGGAAGGGGCTCACCGGAACAAAACGAGCAAAAACAATAAGAAGAGATCGAGAGAGCACCGCAAGAAAGGACGCAAGCGCAGCTCGAAATACACAGGATAAGTTCTGAGGTCGAATCAGAATGTGTTTGGCAGTGCTGAATGCAATATGTTGTGTTAATGCTGTGTTATCCTGTGTCACAAGTGTCGAAGTGTTTGTGCTGTGATGTCGAGCGACATCACAACTGTATGTCGAGCGAGTCAAAATGTTTGTGCTGTGATGTGATGTATAGTATTGTCCAATGGTTGTAATGAGAGAACTTTGTACATTTGTATTGTTTGGAATATGTGATGGAGTGTTGCATTCATATACCTGTGGCTATATTTAATGTGTTGTGGAATTGAGCTACAATGTACAATTGCATTGAGTGATCTTTTGTGAATGTGACGTCTCATGAGCGACGGACTATGTCACAGTCTTTGAGAGTGTGGGGACTGTTCGCGCTCGTTTGTGTGGTTTTGAATATTATGAGATAATATTCCTAAAGTGGGGGGCAGTGTCACAAAACGAGCGCTCAAAAAAAGGTGCGCCGCCAATTCCCGCGACGAAGCACCGAGAGGTCAACGATATAGAAAAGAAAACAAGCATACAAGGACTCTCCGGGCGCGCGTCCTTCTCCCCTCGGAAGCATGGGTTCGCAGACGAACCTCCTCTCATCGGCGCCCGAGCAAGCCCTCGAATGTTCTAGATAAAAAGGGGCGGGGTGATGCCGGGTTGAGTCATCCGTCGCGGATGGCCTTCGAACGGTCTCGCCCTCTCCCCAGCCTTCGCTGCGTATCGCGCCGACGAAAGGATGAGAAATTTCTGGCATCTCGCGCGGAAGGTATTTAATCGAGCAGCCGAGATGAGAGATCAGGAGAAGACGGAAGTTAGCGCCAAAGCGCGTAGGGATTCCGCCGTGTAGTCGGCGAAGGGTTTGTCCGTAGGGACAATGCAGGAGAAGAGGAGGATTTCCACCTGAGGGGTAAAGGCTCGAGGTGCAGGCAAGAGCGTGTGTCTACCGCTATCGAGCGAAGACGCGTGGCAACAACTGCGTGTGTGAAGCCGACGTGTTTCCGGCGAAGAAGGTTGAAGCTTGGAGAGTGGCCAAGTGAAGACGCGAGGTTTCCTAGAAGAGAAACTTTGGGGGCAGTCGAGGTTTCCTGGAAGAGTAACTTCGGGGGCAGCGGAACGACAACAACGCTGGACTTTGAGTGAGTGATTCTCGGAAGAGTATCATCCAGACTTTTCTACCTAGAACTTTGGACTGAATAGGTTTTCGATCTCTTTAGTCTTTAGGTATCTTGGTTGTTCAATGCATGCGACTGATTTGTAGTGCGTATTGTTGTCTGTGTCCGTTTTTTCGAGTGTGGCTGATTGTACTGTGTAGTACGTTGTTTGTTTGGTGACATATTGTATTCAAATATGGTGGAGTGTGCATACTTCTGTATCGTTTATAGTTTTGATCTACCATTATTGAGAAGATAATTTTGTTTTGTTTATCAACTCTCGGCTCTGACTTGTTCTCTGGGCCATAGCCAGCGTCCCCTGGCGCGCCAAAAAAGACCACTTCTAAATTGTCCACGCTTTCGTGGTGCGGTTCGAAGGGCCGATACTTCGGCCCTTGGAATTAGCCCGGCGATCGCCTCCTGAATTAACGGGACCTGTGACATCCGTAAAAAACCAAATGACCTGATATTTTCGTGTTAATTTTCAAATCTCAATATACAGGGGCAACATTGCAGTGATAGCGTTAAGGCCTCTGATTTTTTTAACCGATGAAAATTCGTTAGTTACCTCACCTAATAAAACTAATTCTTCATATGCACATGCTTCATTATTCGTTGAACCGGCAACTAAGCACGTTCAGCTGTTCTATGTGCTTTAAACTGTAAACCTGTATTCGCTTGTTGTGCATTGTTATAGCGCAAGATTTCAGTCAGTGCAATCTCAGAAATTAATGACATGTTTAGTTCAGATGAAAGCTTGTTTACGCATCATATTAATATTAGGCCAAAGGTGACCGACAGAGCGGCGGCTCGGTATTTATTGTAGTTTAAAAGTAACTTCTTATTCAAAAAATATTTTTTACTGCCCATTTGCTTTGTTTTTTACAGTAGATACAGATTTTAAAAACAACTATCAGCGAGTTCTTTGTAAAAGAAAGTTACCTTAAACATGAAAGTCATCTTCGCAGAACGCGCGGAGGATGGCAAAACCACTTCAAGAACATTCTGATTTTTACAAAACTGGCTAGGCAAAAAACAAATTGTTACTTAGCGCTTTATCTGCCATTCGTGCATGCAGCTCCTGTTGTGTTTAAATTTTTTAGGCGATGGTCAGAAAAAAAACTGGGCCACACTTCCACTTTAGGCGCCGATTTCCCGGTCCACACGAGTTGTGCGAAGAAGTATCGTTTGAACGACCTGGCCCAGGGCGGGCTCCAAGCGAGCTTTTTCCAGATAAATTGCTCACCGAAAAATAGGACTCGAGAACGCCACAAGCCTCCGGAAAGGCCCAGTCTATTTTCTTGAGTGCCTGTGTTCTTGTTTATCCTTTAATACTGAACTTTTTCTTATTCCCCAGTCACGCTTTGGCGCTGGCGTATTTAAGATAATTCGAAAAAAGGAACGGCGGCTCCTATGCCCTTGCAATTCAGGAAGTGTAAGGATTGTAATATCACGAGCTTGATAACGCGCCAGGTGTTTGCTATTCCCAAGAAAACTTCATGGTTGTGGATATCCAGGAACGTGGTGCTGGGACAGATTCAGTACGGCATTTTTCACCTTTTTTCTAGTGTGCTTCAGTGTCTTCAAAGGGGTCCGACTGAATGCAGATTGAAACTTCACTCAGCCACGTGTTCGGTATCAAATTACCGGATACTCGAAACTCGAAACTTTTATGATGCGCAGAATCTTCCATGAATGTCGGCAGAAGATATATGAGGGTCAACAGTAAAGAAAAATGAGAGAATGAACGAATTTCGTTTATGGTACACTGTATGTTCCCATAGCCAAAGGTTTGAGTTGGTCCCACATAAAAATTCACATAACAGAAACTGCAATCATTTTAGTGGAAGTAAACAAGTAAGAAAACGAAATATACCACCTTGCAAAAAATAGCGTTCGACGACTAACAAGATGAAGAGGGGAAGAAAGCGTGAAAGAGAAGGAGATAAAGAAAAGAATAGGAAGAAAAAATTTGGAAGAGCGACGGAGACAAAGACATAGATCCATAGTGAGAATAGAGAAGTGAATAGAAATATTTTATTACAAACAATAATTACAACAATATCAAAACTAGAATGCAAAAAAACAGAAGGAAAAAGAAAAAGGAAACCAAAGAGACAAAGTAATGCCTCCCCCTTCTCACTTTATGCAGGCTTGTCACTACAAGTGCAAACCTAGGTTTAGTTTTGCATGTCAGTTTTCAGTCGCACAGGAAATTAAAAAGAGGCTGCCCATGGGGTGCCCGCTCTTCAAATAAGTAATTTGAGGAGCGATTGAAAGAAATAGGGGAGGAGCGTTGGGCTAGGAAGGTATTCAGCCACTTGTCCATGAAGAATGTTTATAAAAAATAGAGGAAGTGAACCAGGAAATTGGCAGGTAAATATTTAGAAAACACTAGGGGGCTAATCCAAAAATAATTGGTTAAGAAGAAGGTGAAGGAAGCCTAGACTGACATGGGGATAATTGGCATGATTAGCAATTTCAAACAAGAGATCTCTTGAACTTTTAAGCAGGAAATTGACAAGGAAAGGTTCTGTGATAATACTTGGGGTAGTTCTCTACTGTTTGAGGTCAGGACGGGAGTATTGCGAACCAAGACATATCAGGCCAAATACGAAGGGGTAGACACGGCATGCAGTACGTTGGAGAGGAAGAGGAAACTGCCGAACACTTGATAATGTAAAGGGCTTCTTCCTGTAGCTCAGGACGATGGTGCATAGTTTTTCAAAGCACTGTAAATTCGGGACAGGGAGGGCAAAATATACTTTAAGCGGGTACAATTAACTAGAAGGCGGTTATCTGATTGGTGGCTGAAGTAAAGGCACGAGTGAAAATTAAACCCTTTATTGCAAGTACGAATCCTATACCTCACTATTTAAAGGGAAAAAATATAGTTTTTTTAGTTCACTAAGTATTACGGCTTGGTGGCGGTAGCCACCGCTTGATATAAAGGGTACAGCCATATCAATCCATCCATCCATCCAGTAAGTTGCCCGACTACGTTCTTTTCAAAGCTTATCAAGTGGCCGCCTCCTCATTTCGCTCAGGGCAGAGCAGATATGACCGCCATGTTTACTTTTTCGCTTCAATAGCTCGCCACTCTGGCGGGGCGTACTCACCCTCAAGACAGGAACAGTGTTTATGTAGTTGTTGAGAGCTATCAGCCTATTTTCGTTTTTCTTTTTTTTTGCAAAGACAGTGAGTTACGAGTTCGATGTTCTGAATAGGTGACGAGTAAAAGAGCGAGGAATTGTGGGGTACACCGTCTGCTACCGGCTTCCGGTTCAAGATGAGTAGACGACGGCAAACCGCTTCACCGCAAGCCTCAGATTATCCTGGATTCGCGCGCTTGGTCGCCCGTTTATCTTCGTCCTGATAAACCATGTTTGGTTGTTCAGCTTTTGGCTGCTCCAACTCGAGCGTGCAAGGCAAATTCAGGTATAATTCCCAAGGAAAGAAGAAAGAAAATTGAATTCGGCCGCTACTGTGAGGACAGCCACAACGACAGGTATCCTTTGAGTACGAAACTTTGAAGCCAGAGTGTTCGAAAACCATTTTATCACAGGTACGCGTGTATTCCACACTAAACAAAAAACTTATGCATGAATTTTCTGCGAATAATATATTGAGAAACATATGCCCGCGCAAGCATGCCTAGCAAAGATATCATGGGAACAAGTTGGTGAAGAGCACCTGCCATACGAGATTAGTGCCGGCCATTGCACCAATATACATGACGAAAAACGCAAAAGCTTTACTCAAGAGTAAGTTTACAGGAAACCCTGAACGAGTGAATTTGCGTTCATCTTGATCAAACTGTGCGCCAGGACGGCACCCAAAGGAATAAGTGCGTTAAACAAGCACAGAGTTTCCATTATTCGGCGTCGTCTATGTCTTACTGTATTGTTTCAGTGCCGCCACGCCTTGCAGCTTGACAGAGATCAGCGTTCAAATAAGCATCTGACTTCGCCTAAGAATTGCATGTTATAGCGCGCTGAAGGCTAGAGAAAAAAATATTATCTCAACGTGCTCAAAAAGTGTTGCGCTTCATGCCGATCGACTGACGATGTCGGCTGAAGCAGCGATCCCGAAATGAACTCTTAGCAGACTGCTACAGTCATTTCCATCTCTCGAGATCTTTAAAATGGTGACTTTTTTATCTGCAATACCGTATTATACAAGGAAAACTGTTTTATCGACTGATCTGCTAGCCAAACTGACAGCACCCCTAAGCAGCATAAAAGCATTGCAGATCATTTTAGTGCAACAAAAAAAATCCGGATTGTCCATGACGCTTGTAGCTTGTCATTGTCGCAGTAACGGTTGGCAAAAAAAAACTTCTAAAGCACTGACATTGCACGGCCAGGTGCTTTTTTCCAACGGAGCAGTACAGAATTGAGCGAGTGCCGCTGCCTACCTGCGTGGTGCGTGGAACCGGAAGACGTCGTATCCCACGATTCCCCGCGATTTCCCATTTTACTTGTTGCCTATTCTATGCAGTACTGCTGTATAAGTCAGTGAACCAAAAATTAGAATAAGCTTGATGAAATGTGACAAGTGAGAATATTTTGCCCGAGCGAACCGGCTTCACCGCCGATGAAGCGGGGATGTTTCGAGGGCTTACTTAGAATGTTTCCACAAAAATAGGACAATGTTATGCGGGAAAGAATGACCAAAGAGAACGACTGAACGTTGGTTAAAAAACACACGATGCTGAGAAGTAACCTTGGAATTGTTGAATGATAAACGCTCCGGTGCAAACCCTCGTCTATGGATTGAAATCGGAAACGTGGCTTGGACGTTTTGAAGCTTGATGAACGAGTTGCCCGCCAGAACGGGAATTAAGTTGCACTGCTATATAGCCATGTACTCCGAAGCCTTCCCGCCAACGAATGTCACGGCTTCGCGGTTGGCAAAATGAAAAGTTTAGTGCAAAGACAAAGGCTATAATCGAAGGAAAGCTGTTGAAACTCACAAATAAATCATTTCGCAGTCAGAAGGGAGGCCATAACGCTGGCGTGTTTTAATTCATGGCGTACAAGTACTTTGCTAGAGTTACGTTGTTGGTATTGACACCAATATCAGCCATATAACTGCATAGTTCATTTAAAGAATGCCGTTGTTCATTTAAAAGAATGCAGCGCCTGTAGATTTTGAAAACAGTTGACAAGACGAAACGTTGCCCTAGCTAGTATCAACCTTATTAGGATAACATTACTAGTGTGAATGAGAGACAGGCAAACTGACCTTTTGTCTCATTCCCCTATTGCTAATAATGCTTCTTTTCTTCGCCATGTTTTCATTAGGAAATCTGAAATATTCCAATAAATATACAATGTGACGCGTAGACAGTGCTAAAATGAATTTTTCTGTTGCCTGATTATGTCCGTTCGTTTGCAGTGCGCTTGAGTTATTGTCATTGAATGGTGGTGGTCATTTGTTTAGAAGTTTTAGCTGCTGTGGTGCTAGAACGGTTATGATTTCGGCACCACACCTGAAATCCATAGTTTCTCATCCTGCCGTGGGGAACACAATTTAATAAAGGTGAATCACTAGATGTTCCTGCATCTTAGGTTTAGGTACACGTTAAGTATCCTTAGTTTATCTAAATTACGAAGCCCATGACTACGTCATAACTAATACTTATATGGTGATTCAATGTGCGAAATCCCAAGAATGGTCTGTTTAGCGAAAATAGTTTTTAAGATCTTTCTGCGAGATCTCTTTCTTGCATTGCGCAGCATCTAGAAAGCATACATATGACTGCTTTTGCTTGCAGAATCATCTACAGAAAAGATGCAAAAAGAAGAGTCCTGAAGAACATTCGCTATATTTGTCTACATAAAGCAATAGTCTAGTGCTTCTGCAAAGCTATTTAACTGACTTTACTAATACCAATGCGAAGCAGCAGAGTTGTTTTGAAGAATATATTAGGCGGCGTTCATTTTTTAACATATACTGACGATAGAACAACATTGATTTTCACAAATAATATTTACGCTATGGTATAGGTGGCTGTTCATGTAAGACGAATCGCAATATCTGAATAGCCTCTCTTAGGGCAAGCGCACTTGCTGATGGAGATTGACGTCAAACTGTTCAAGCCACGAACGCCCTTCCATGGAGCTTCCAGAGAGAAAGAGGGTGATATGTACTTATGGCATTCAGTTTCCATGAAGCTTCACTTTTCAACCTCTGATCCCGACGGAGAAGGCATGCCCATTCTCTGATGAATCTTTTTTAGGGGGGAAGTTTTTTATTGCGGCACCCGTTCATCCCTCGTAGTCGTAGTAGTAGTCGTGTTGTGTAACCAGTCTTACATTTTGACCTCCAAGGTGGTGCCAATGAGAGATTTTTTCTGTGCGTTGTTGAACAATAAAAAATTCGCAGCGTGCGCGTTAATTAAAAGCCGCATTCTCCTGTCTCTCATTCCCCCTTAGCAGTCATTAGCATGTACATTGAGCACTATCTGACAAGAAAGAGTTGCTACGTTATACTCGCTTGGCCTAACCTCCTTGGTTTTAGAAATGTTTAGTGAGCGTTGGGCCGCAATGCCATGAATACAGTGAACTATCATATACCATGAACTCGAGGTGGTTAAAGGGGGGAAGTAGACACGAAGCGGAGGCCGTAAGAAACTGTGCGTGTGCCACTTCTCGTTTAGTCCTTGGAATGTCCGCTGGATGGTGGTGATTATGCGGAATATATGGTGAAAAGATGCGAGATGGTGGTACTTAGAGTGTTGAATAGATGGACGAACTGACATACAGACAGATGCATGGACAGACTCACGGATGGCTGCACTGACGGATAGACGCATTGACGGACGCAAGGGCGGATGCATGGACGAACGCAGGGATGGACGCACAGATGGACGTGCAGACGCCCGAACAGACGCTCACATGGACGGGCGAATGGACGCACGGGCGGTCACACAGACGGACGCATGGACGGACTAATGCTTCGCCCCACTCTCCATCGTTCACTCCGTGGATATGCTGCCATTTTTTTATAAAGCTTGCCTTATTAACCCCTGAACCTGAGTGTGTGGTGGCATGCGCATTTTCTGATCAAGCCTCTACATGATGACATGCTGCCTGTTTGAAACACCTCTTACCTTAAAAAAAAGGTTAGTTTCCTACCACACTTTTGTGGTGGCTTCATTTTCTATGGAGCCGAAATTGGTTGACGTTCATGTATTTAGAATTAGGTGCAAGATCAAGAAGCCAAGGTGTTCGAAATTTCCTGTGGCCTCCACTACGGCGTCACTCAATGCCGTGTGATGCTGTTGGGACAACAAACTCTAAATGTTATTCTTATCATCCTTAGCGTTATGCAGCAGCACACTCAGAAACAGTTTGTACATACGGGCTGCATACAGCATTAAACTTGAATTTTGTTTTATCAAACAATTAGTTACTTTAGCCTCTTACGGCGGGTACACTTTAAAAAAACGTGGCTCCATATATTAGAATAGGTACAACATAAAAGTGAGACATGTCCTTAGAGAGGAAGTTGACCGTTTATTAAGCATTGTTTTAGGAACAGCAACATATTGCAAAGTCACGTTAGGAATGGCAAGCAGCTCGAATGTAGAGTGCTCACCTCAAACAGAAAGCACGCCCTAAATTAGCATACACAGGACGAGCGCAGAACAACTGTCAGTACTCGACGCTTAAAGTAAGCTGTTCAAACGGAAAGAAGAACTCAGAAACTAGCCCGCAAATACACACAGGATAGCGCGAACAAATCCCACAACTCTTGCGTCTTGTGTCAGCAGCGCGCTCGTTTTGTAAACGTGGCAGTGGTGCATCCACATTGGCCTTCTTCCTTTCCCAAATTACGAGCTTGATAAGCGCGTGCAGGAGAGATCATGCTCTGTGAAGGTGGTGCTTAGCGGAGGCAACACCCTTTAGAGCGGTCCCGACGGTTTACCAAACGCAAGCTTGTCGTGCCATCTCGCCACTGATAACGGACACGTATGAAAATTTTGAAGCTCTGAGGACTGCCAAGCGGTGTATGGTGTGTATAAAGTACTTGCCGTTAGCGTTCCAGACAACGTACGTGCTGTGGCATAGTGATTAGTGCCACGTACTGAGAATTGAGAGGTTGCTGGCTCAATTTCGTTTGATGGATTCCTGTCTTCTGGATTTATTCTTCGAGATTTCTTAGTAAATACTTTTCCATGTCATTTCTGTGACGGAAGTGCGTCACCGTAGTCGTGGTGGATCCCGGCATAAAACACTTTCAAAAAAGTGGTAAAAAAGGTGTTATCTCGCTGATGACGTTAGAACAGGAATCACCACGGAGCGATTTGTTGGATGCCATTGCGCCTATGTTAAATAATGCCCCGAGGTGAATTGTTGAACTTGTTTGCAGCTTCCCCATTGACCTCTCGTAAAACCTTCCTATATAGAGGTAGTAAATGCATGCGATAGCGGTGCCTTTGTCGACCACGTTACCATGAAACGTAAGCAAGATTCACATTAGCAATTCATATTAGGGGAGGCTTTTAACATACTCGAGTAAGCCGCTTTCTTGTTTTTCTCAAAAAGCGTCATTGTAGTGGAAAGACATCTATGAACACATTGCGGACCCACGAGCAATATTGCTGAATTTTCAGTACGATGGCCGATCATCCTCAGTCAGTCAGTCAGTCAGTCAATGAACTTTATTCACAAATTGTCCTGAGGAGCCGATTCCCCTCAAGAGAGAGGGTCGGCTGCGGGCCGCACCCACGTGGGGACAGGAAGAGCGAGCCCCTCCACCAAATTGCGGGCCCTCTGGACAGCCCGGATTTGGACCTCTCGGTCCGAGCTGGTAATTGCCGTCCTCCAGGCAGCTTCTGTGCTGAGAGGCTCGCCATCGCGCAGCGCCGCGCATTGCCAGAGCATGTGGGGTAACGTGCAACGTCTCTCTTCGCAATGAGGGCATTGCGGCTTTATGCTGTCGATAAACTTGCTGTACACTAAAAACGACGGGTAAGTACCCGTTTGCAGCATTCTTAAAGTGACTGACTGGGCCCTAGAGAGTTGCGGGTGCGGGAGCGGAAAGCTACGCCTGGCCAATTGATAATTTTTGCAAATTTCGTTAAAGGTGAGGAGCGAATCAAGCTGCCGGATGCCATCCCCAAAATTAGATGCCGATTGCCCGTCACGGTGGGACAGTTCGCGTGCTCAGGCATGGGCAAGCTCATTGGCATTGGGGATAACAGGGTGGACATCCTTGCCCATGTGGGCAGGAAACCAGGTGATGTGGCCGTCGATTTCCGTGCAATGTGGTCTTTTGGTAAGAAGATGGGCCGCCTGCTCACAGACTGACCCGGTCATGAACGCTCGTGCAGCAGCTCGAGAATCAGTGAAAATGCGCGTGCGCATGGGAATTGCTACGGCCATTGCTATAGCAGCCTGCTCTGCCCTAGCCGGCGTGGTATCTCGAAGAGATGCTGCTGTGAGGATTTTACTGTGAAGGTCAGTGACCACAGCCACGAAGTTGGATGTGCCGGGATATTGTGCTGCGTCAACGAACGCCACAAGTTCAGGGGTGGCAGCGGTGGAACTGAGAAGCGACCTAGCCCTAGCGGCCCGGCGGCCGACATTGTAGAGAGGGTGAACATTTCTAGGAATTTGTGAGACCGTAATCTGCTCCCTCAATTCGGGTGGAAGCTGTATCTTTTTGTCTGCTACCATAGTTGGTTCGCAGCCCAGAAACTCCAGGATGCGTCTCCCAGCTTTGGAAGAGGACAGTCGTGCTGCTTGTGCTGTTTGTTGCGCTTCTGCAATCTCACTAAATGTATTATGCATACCAAGAGCCTTGAGCTTTTCATCATTTGTGTTGTTTGGAAGGCCCAAGATCCTCTTAATGCACTTTCGAATAATCGCATCCAGTTTCCCTTGTTCTTTCCTTTCCCACCTATGCGCTGCGGCAATGTAATTAATGTGACTCATAAGAAAGGCATGGAAAAGCCTCATGAGGTTGGCCTCACAAAGCCCTCCACGCCTGTTAGACACCCGAAGTATAAGCTTGACCATGTTCTCCGCCTTTGCCGCAATACGAGTCAGAGTATGAGAGTTACTTCCGTGCTCCTCCAGGAACATGCCTAATATCCGAATTTTATCGACACGGGGGATGGCCTGCCCTGACCGTGTGTGAATTTTGATCCTGATCTCTTCCGGCGGAAATGGAATAGTGGTGAACTTGCGTTTCTCCGGCTGTGTGTACAGGAGGAGCTCCGACTTGGCGGTCGACAAGTGCAGCCCCGCGCTATCCAAAAACTCCTCCGTGCACCTGAGGGCCTGCTGGAGGGACTCCTCAACGTCTCCCTCCCTACCCCCAGTGCACCATATAGTAATATCGTCCGCATACAGCGCATGTCCAATGCGGTCGATACGAGAGAGTTCAAGCGAGAGTTTCCTCATCGCGATATTAAAAATTAGCGGCGAAATGACCGATCCTTGCGGGGTTCCCCTAGGTCCAAGGTGAAATTCCTTGGAGCAGAGGTCCCCGAGCCGAATGGTGGCAACGCGATCCCTTAGAAAAGAGCGGACGAACCCGTAAAAGCGGGCCCCCAATCCCAACTCTGAGATCGAATCCAGTATGTGAGGATGTGAGATATTATCGAAAGCTTTCTCCAGATCGAGTGCAAGAATCCCTCGGACATCTCTGGTGTCTATGTAAAGAATTTGATGTTTAATCATTTTCATAACGTCCTGCGTAGAGAGCGCGGGACGAAAGCCAATGAGATTGAAAGGGAAGAGCTCGTTTCATTCAATGTGATGGGAGATTCGGTTAAGGATTGCATGTTCCGCGACCTTACCCACGCAAGACGTGAGCGAGATCAGTCGGAGCGTGCCAAGCCCGAGAGGTTTACCAGGCTTGGGAATGAGGACGACAGAGGCCGTTCGCCACTCCTTCGGCACCTGCCCCGACTCCCAAACTCGGTTGACCTCGTCAGTTAGTAGCTCAATGGATCTATCGTCCAGATTTTTAAGTAGCCTGTTAGTGATACCATCCGGCCCGGGAGCCGATTTTCCATTGAGATCAAAAAGGACCACCCTGATCTCTGCCGTGTTGAAGGGGGAGTCCAGCTCCGCATCCTCCAGACCAGAGAAATCCGGGTAGTCTGCATCCGTGGTAGCCCCCAGGGGGAGGTACCTATCCGCCAGCTGTTGTAAGATTTGATCATTGGAGAGCCCAGCAGACCTCTCCTTGTGAATGAGCCGATCAACAGTGTGTTTCTGATTAGCTTTAGTTTGCTTATCTCCCAGGAGGTGCTTGAGAATGTTCCATTTCGCCCCTGACCGCATCTGCCCATCGACAGCGTTACAGACCTCATCCCATTGTTGTCTGGCCAGGGTTTGGCTGTACGATTCAATCTCCTGTTTGAGCAGAGCAATTTTCTTTCTGAGCCGCCTGTTGAGTCGCTGCGTACGCCATCTGTTAAGTAAGGAGTTTTTGGCTTCAAGGAGCCTCGCTAGGTGGCTGTCCTTGCGTTCCGTTTTAAGATTCGTCTCCACCACCTTAGTGGCATCTTTAACATCTGCCTTAAGACGCTCAAGTAGCTGGCCAAGGTCATCGTACTCTTTTTCATCGCTTTGTCTGAGTTCCCGAAAGGCATCCCAATCAACAATTTTGAAAACCCGCGGCGGCGGTGCTTTAACATCGAGGGAGATAGACGCGATGAAATGGTCGCTCCCCAAGTTCTCATGCAAGTTCTGCCAGAAAGGGCACTCGACGTTCCTGACAAAAGCCACGTCCGGCGTGGTGTCCCTTGCTACAGAATTGCCGAGACGTGTGGGAAAGTTGTGATCAGTAACTAGTAACATATTAAGATTGGTAGTATGCTGCAGAAGCGCCCGCCCCTTAGCCGTATTATTGATATAGCCCCATGTCTGATGTTGCGCATTGAAGTCGCCAGCAACTGTCAACGGAGCCGAGCCTGCGATTTTGGAGGCTTTGCAGAGAAGCGCATTAAAAGTCTCCCGAGTATCAGATGGTGAGCTATAAACGTTGAGAATGAATAAGTGCTCCTTAAGCCGAGAGTTTGGGATTAACTCAATGAGTATGTGTTCCACCTTTAGGTCTGGACGTACATCGCGAACTTCAAAGGAAAACTCTTTGGATATGAGGGTGGCGACCCCGCGTTTTCCTTCCCCCCAGCAGGCCACGGAGCGATAACCCCGGAGGGCCACGTCTCCTTTAAGGGTCTCCTGGAGGAGTATTACGGCTGGCTTATTCTCCTGTGAGCTGACGAACTGCTGCAAGACTGCCTTTTTCCTGTGGAAGCTCGCGCGATTCCATTGCCAAATGACAAATGTTTTATTTAGCTTCGCCATGATTGCTACTTAGGTTTTGCTCTACCACCACCACCCTTGCAGAAAGGGACTGGATGACAGAGCTGACACCAGCGATGGCCTCCCTAATTTCATGGACCACCCCCATAATTTCCTGTTTAAAGTCACTGAACTCCTTCTCGATATCTACCGGAGGGTCAGCGGCTTTTCGCTTACCGCCTCTAGGTTGTGCCTCGGCCTGCTGCACTTTCACCGCCCCTTCCGGCGTGCGTTCGCGCTGCCTAAGCTTCTCAACTAATGCTTTATTCTCCTGAAGCTCACTCCTCAGAGTTGCATTCTCACGCTCTAGCTGCTGTATTCTAGCCGTAGCTTGCTTTGGCAACTGGCGCTGCACGATAGTGCGAGACTCACGTTTTGGGCCCACTCGTTCAGCCCAGGTAGGTTCCTGCTGAATCCGGGCACAGGAGGCAGACCTATCCTTTGAGCGAGAGCGGTGACCCGCACCCCGCCCAGGGTTATCAATGCCACCCCCCTGGTTGAACCGAAGCCCGGGAGCTTGCTGTGGCACGAACTCCGCGCGCTGCTTGTTTGCTTTTCTCCGTCGTCGCCTTCTACGCCGAACGATGTAGGGAACCTGGTACCTGCTTTGGCAGGCCCGATCCGCCGTCGGATGCGCTCCTCCACAGATGGAGCACTTCGGCTGGCACGTAGGATTCTCATGGGGCGATGAGACCCCAGAGTCCGGGCAGGTGATGACTGTAGGAGTGAGACAAACGTCCGAGCGATGTCCCAGCTTTCCGCAGGTTCGACAGGCATCGATTTGTCGTCGGTAGAGCGTGCACCGGATCAGGTTCGTCCCACACATGACGTAGTTTGGAACTTTCATACCGTCAAACAGGACGATCACCTTGGGCGTTTTCTTGATGCGCCGTACTCCAAGAACCTTCGGATTTCTTGCGTGCACGAAGAGCTCACCAAGCCGGTCATCAGAGAGCTCAGGGTCGATACCGCGAACAACTCTTCTGTACGTATCCCCGGGTGGCGTCACGTAAGTAGAAACTTCATGGAGCGTTTCTCCCACTCGAATTTGCTTCACTTTAGCGTAGGCTTCTGCGTTCCTAGCGTGTGGCGTGCTGATCACAAAAATGTTCTGCATTTCATTGGCACAAACAATATCTTCCTCAGCCTGCGGCGGGCCGAGACAAGCAGCCATCACCAAAGCTTGGGTAACCTTCATTCCACTGACCTTGCGCACATCCATGCCTCCCTTGGGACGTACGACAACCCGGTAGTGATCTATAGGCAATCGCGGCAGGCGCGACGCGGCGATGAGCTTGTTTATCGGCCCCTTCGGGTGCGCTGGATGGGCGGCACGATGACCGGCACTGGGGCCAGGGCTGTCACCGGGCGTAAAATTCTGACGCTGCTTCTTCCGAGAGTGGGCAACAATCCATCCGGAGGCTTCATCCTCCTGCCTGGAGATTTCTTCGCCGAAGACCATCTCCTCGAGCGGCATCCTCGAAGCGTCTAGCTCGGCAGGCCGAGCTGAGCGCCAACGTGGCACAGGGTGAAACACCCAAATAAAAGTTCGAAAGCTTGACCTACCCGCAAAAGTCGGGTATCCACTCGATCCTTGAAAGAAACTGGATCAGATGAGTCGAAAAACCGAGGTCGATCGGCAAATTTGCGGTCAAAAACATTTAAAAAAGCAGGAGCCGATGCGAGCGCGTCCGGCTCGCGTCTCATGCGCTTTTGAGTGCTCCGATCATCCTCAGCTCTACCGTGATATCATTATATAGATACACTTGTATTACACTCTACCACTTCAGACATGCTTTATTTTAATACGTTGGAGCATATGTGGTTCAGTTTTTTAAATGTAGAAAAACTATCATGCACGACGAGTATTAATGACACTTAAGAAATTTTTAGGTACGTGTCATAAGCTGTTTTCTTCCAGCCGCTGCCATGTGGTTCCTATGTAAAAATCATTCGTTATTGCAAGAAGGATGGGGGTGCGAAAGCTTCTGCATTGGACGGCTGGCAGGGAGGAAGAAAATTTTCAACGCAGTGTCCTCCCTATCCTGTACCATTGGTTGGGTCTGTAAAAAAAACAAGTCTCCAATGAAGAATACAATGAAAGTGAAGCGATTGATAACATGCTAATGACATCTGCCTGGTCTAAAGGACGGAAGTAAAAAGTGCTTGAATTCGAAGGGGCTCATCATCGCCTTTACCTTAGACTCTTAAGCAGTCCACTCCACATCATCGTCGTAAAATGCTAGATTAATTTGTGGGGTCTAACGCCCCAAAACCACCATAAGATTATGTGAGACGCCATAGTGGAAGGCTCTGGAAGTTTCAACCACCTGGGGTTCTTTAACGTGCACCGAAATTATCTGAGCACGGGCGTACAGGATTTTCGCCTGCATCGAAATTGCAGCCGCCGCCGTCGGGATTTCATCCCGCGACCTGCGGGTCAGCAGCCGAGTACCATAGCGACTAGGCCATCGCGGTGGGCATCGTAAAATGCTTAAGGCTTCAGACTTTAATGTTCGTGTGCAGTCACCAATATCCATTTGTACGCGGACGACCAGTGTCAAAGGTTTTCGATTCTCTTCACGCTATGTTATTTTCATTTCACATGGCTTCTGAAACAGTTCTAAAAGAGCGAATAAGAAAGAAAGCGGGTGATGTACCATCGCTCTTTATTGTTACATTATCCGAATGTATTCTGTAATCAGCAGTAGCAAGTTATCACGAATTTACGCATCCAAACATTTATAGTGGCAAAAACATGTCTTGCACTGGAGCTTTAGGGTATACGTAATAGCTTGATTAAACCTAACGTTCGAAGTATTTTGTGTTGGTTCTTTGCTTCAAATATAACTGCAGATTATAATTTGTGCCGGTTTTTTTATTGGCACTTAACTTTCATAAACCTATATTTTGTAAAATTTAATCTGATAAGCGTCTGCCAAGGTAAGGTGGCTCTCAACTCAATTAACGTTAAGTCTGTCCATGCGTCCAACCGTCCGTGCGTCTATCTGTCTGCCCGTCCATATGTGCGTTCATCCGTCCTCCGTTCTTGTGTTTGTCTGTTTGTCCACCCATCTATTCGTCTGTCCTTCCGTCCGTACATCTAGTGAACACTATAAGCACCACCATCTCGCATCTTTTGATCATATATTCATCATTTACAAGTACCGCAATTCAGCGGACATTTCAAGAACTAAACGTGATATTGCTACCTACTATTACTACTACCAAGACTACTACTACTACTATTATTTACATCAGAGATGCCTAGCCCACGGCATAAGGAGCTTCACCCTTAAAACGTATAATGATTTAGAGTACTTGTACTCTATACTACTGGATGGCAGGAAGCCGTCCCGCTCATGTGATCTAGACGCCGGAGAAAATCGGCGCACATGGAACAAGGGTGTTTAGAAAAACGGGGTGACGAGAGAGAGTACCAGGCACTCTACTATAGGAGAGCATAAAGCCATCCCGTACGTCACACACTTCATGAGGCCCTGTTGATAAAAATTGGCCGTGAAAGACTTCACGAAAAAATTGCGAGTTTCACAGATTATTCAGTGAGGGCTCTGTTTAGAAAAAAACGTCAAACGATTCAAAGTACAAGGTAGTCCACTATGGGAGTGCGACATGCTATCCCATTTCAAGAAGCACGTGAAAACCATTAACGGTGTGCCTAGAAAATATGTTTATAATATCAGGTATCTCATAGTCAACTATGGGAGAGCAGTGAGCTGTCCCTAAAAAAAAGCCGAGACAGACGGCCTGGACGGTGCACATTAAACAAGAGTTCCCATTTACCGGCAGTGTTTTTGCTATAGTTGCAACAGAAGTCCCCATTTGTGCACAGGCATTTTTATCCCTTGAACATGAAATTTTTCTCGCAGTGTTTTTTTTCTTTCTTCTATTGAATGCATGTGAATTGGTATTTAGCTAACAGCATCTCTTTTTCTTCCCTACACCTTTGTTTGGTTGAACTAAAATATATCTGTGAACTCGTTGAAACACGTTGGTAACTTAAGACCAACCTGCTACGCCGAAAGTTCAAATCATGCTGTATATGGGCAATGCATTTTATTATTTCAATTTCACTGGCCGAATAACTGGCCCCCAAAAAGTTTGCGTCCACATATCATGACATTGCGCTTCTATATTATTCAACTCTCCAATGTGTGTAACGCTGATGTCCATTCTCTCTTTACTTTGACCCACGTGTGCCGGAACCATTTGTGAAGTTCCTTATTGAACAATAAACCTATAGGAGACAGAACGTTATAACGCTGCTCCTTTGGTTCATCTGAGAACGAGTACCAGAAAGCGAGCGCGCCCACTGTCGTAGCCCCCGATAAACTAACCTTGTCTTATGTGATTCTTAAGTATTTCTTAAAGGGAAAAGAAGAGAAAAGTGAGCCCTGTCTGACTCAGAGTGCGACACCTCAACAGTAGCTCACGAGGGATGAGTTAAGGAGGGATTGAAAGGACAAAATTTTAATGTATATAAAGAGATAGGAAGGAGAGAGCGAGGTGCAGGGACAGCGAGCGACTGAAGTAAAGAGAAGATTGGAAAGATGGACACGATCGCAGGAGTTCGAGGACGGGCACCACTCGCCGAGAGCTCTTGTCGCCGTCACGAGATGGCGTAGGGGAAGCTGAGTCGAACACATGGAGGAAGGAAAAAAATAGGAGAGGCCAAGACGTCATAATCGTGAAGCCGCCGCATCGCAAACACCCGCACTTCCTCCTAGCGGAAAAGCAGATAAACATTTCGCGATTTTCGGCAACGAGCCGCCACAGCGGCCTTAGAAGCAGTTCTGTGCCGCCAGCGAGTCAATCCATGAGTGCAGCTTGTTTTGCGTGTTTTTAAAAGAAAAGCTGTGCGATGCCCAGCTGTATACTCGGCGCGAATCGCGTGCACCGCCGGATGTACCTGGTGGCACTTTTCACGTATGTTTGCTTCACTGTTGATGAAATTTGCATGCGGAGCTCTCAGCTGTACGCTTCGTTGGTTCTTTCTTATTCATTGTGTCAACTGAGAACACACGCGAACTTTCGTTTTTACTGTTGTAAGAAATGTGTCGCGTTTGTAGAAGTTGTGTCGTTCATACGGAAGGGCAATAAACTTTTCTTGTTACCGGAGTAAGTGTGTATGCAGCGTACGGTATGTGCTCGCTGCGTGATAGTTGTGTGCGCACTGGATATACACACTTACGTGCACGATGACGTATACAATGCAGATATGCCTTCTTACCGACGTGAAGTACGTCAAGTACCAGGCTGGCGTTGCACGGAATGACTACGAAGCAAGCTCTCAAAATTGTGCATTGCCACAGTGATGCTATACACGAGCAAAGAACTGTTATTCAACCCGTAGATCAGGAAATATGGCTAAGAGAGAGAACAAAAAGGGCCTTGCGGTGAGCATAACGTGTAAGGCACTGCCGGTTGAGTGCGAATACGATGATACAGAGGCTGAATGATTTTCATTTCGACACGTACCGGTGATTTCTATGCCGTTGCACAAGAACACTCCAATAAGTATTTCAACACGCCGCGCTTAGGCCTGTCACGCACGAACAGTCTGGGAAAGGTGTGCTCGCAACATTTTACTGCATGCGAACCATACACATGCGTTAAGTTAACGCCGGGACTATATAAGCGAAACAGTGCTGAGAGCACGCCGAAGAGCGTCTGCTTTTTTGTTTGCCCCATCCCGGTTTGTTTGCCCCATAAGTTTGACGTCACTTCCGCCACACTTCTCGCAATGCATTGGGATAGGATAGGGCCTCTCCTTATTTTTTCCTTCATCCATGGTCGAACAGACCGTCGCTGTCGTTGGAGATTGTGGGGGCCCATCCGGTCAGCAAGAAATCCAGCGATCGAGTCCTGACCTTGGCATAAACTATTAATGTACCAAGCTTGTTGCATTCAAAACTTTGATTGTTGTGAGTCCCGTTTGGACTAGACGGCGTCGACTGCTGGTGCCCATTACCACGAGACGTTATGGTTCATTAGAGTTCGGAGTGGGCGTTCTTCGTGCAGACTTCAGCGGCAGCGAAGCGCGCTAGAAGTTGACATGCTACAAATGGTCCTTGGAGAACGAACTATCACTCAACAAAACAATTGTTTCTTTTAAAACTCTGTCATTCTTAAATGCGCATTCACGCGCCCTTATAAATGAACCGTCCAGTGAAATTTCGGAAACACGTTGAAGTTGGTTGTGACGCATACATATATTTACAGAGTGGTGAGCGAGAATACTGATCCTTTATGTAGTTTTTTTGGGTGGTGGGGTTGGGGGAGGAAAGAATTTGTAATTCACCGTACGCTGGTACCGGTACCGCGTGACGGCATTGCGTGTGTTAAGAGACAAGGTAGGCGATAATGTGGAGAAAATTGTTTTTTTTTTACTTGCGCAATTTGGAATCTAAGGGTTTATCTTGGCCAAAATCAATCACTTGTTTCTTTCAAGGGGACATCTTTTTGTCTAAAAATTACACATTTCAAATTTTGTATGGCGGCCTGCGAAGCCTCAATAGTTACTTAGCAAAGAATGCTTTGCAGTTTAAGCTTGAAGTCAGTACGGAAAGGTTGCAGTTTGCAAGCTGGAGCACAGTGAGCACATTTCAAAGAGATTGTGCCTCGTGGCTCATTCTGAACGTGCCCACTGGGAAAGCACAGGCATCAAGCTTTCTGACCGGAAATCAATATCTTGCTTGGGACATCTTAGTGGTTCTATCAATGACAAAGCTCTAAATGTATTAAGGTTTGGCCATTAGAAGAAATTGAAGCATCTTGGAGGGCAAAAGTACAACTATCTGGGCCACATACTTTCGCATGCCATCAAGTGATACCAATGGATCCCACGGCATACAGCACAAAAATTCGGTTGCCGCACAGCTGGCATAAATGACCAATCAGATTGCTTTTAAAGCTAGCCTTCGGGATCAAAAGGCTTCGTCACATTGCTACAATCATATTGCGAATGCCTGGGACCAAGCAGATGTGTGCCCTACGATGAGGTGAAAGAGCTGTAAGCGCTATAACTCTGAACTCACAGTGTCCATGCTCTAACCTACGCTGCAAATATATGTGTTTTGTTGACAGTCTTGTTGAAAAGGCGTCTCATCGTTCAGGTAACAATAAAACACATTCATGTAGCCGCAAACCCTGTAATCTAATTAGAGGTGCCACATCCAGTGAACTGTGTGCAACATCCAACAATACGAGGCTTTTATTTCACTGCACGTATGTTAACAAAGTGTCCAAGACTAGGTACTGAAATATGACTGAGTTTTTAGACACCATAATCGAACGTTTGTAGTTTGTAGGTTCTTTGTAGTAGGAAGCACCTACGTTCGGCGACAGTACGTCTGCAAAACGGAAAATAAAAAAAAAGAACAGATCAATTCATACAGCCGTGCCATAAATTCTTTGCCCTCGCGATGCCTAGAAAGAGGTGGTAATTACTATATGGAAAATTGTTACAAGTAAACATCACTACTAGAAAAACATTCAAATACCCGTGTGTATAACTAAGAGAAGAGGGGAAAATAATGACATAAGGGAAGTGACGGAGATGCTGAAAGGGAGGCAACTGAAGCCGAAGGGCAGTGAAACCTTTTTCCAGAAATTTAGGGACACTGTAGGCCACGCTGTGACCGTCCGAAATGAGCCCATTACCCTCTAACTTGCGGGTGTTTCCAACCGTGACGCACCCCCGGTGCTGGCCTCGTTGCGGTGATGTAAAGAAAGCTGTACACGCAGAGTGATGGTGCGTAGTGGAGTCAAGATTACAGGTATGTATGGAAAGGTAATGAAATGAACTCATTTGTGGGTGATACCTGCAAGCGAATACGAAGCGAGTGAGCGGAATGAGTGATGGGGTCCACTTTCACACT
The DNA here is from genome assembly GCF_043290135.1 of Rhipicephalus microplus. Lineage (NCBI taxonomy): Eukaryota > Metazoa > Arthropoda > Arachnida > Ixodida > Ixodidae > Rhipicephalus > Rhipicephalus microplus. The sequence goes on from NW_027464592.1 coordinate 9,842,767, forward strand.
CTATTAGAAAGGCAATGGCGAGTGCTCCTTAATTTTGCAGGCTTCAGCATAAGCCTTAAAAAGGAGAAAAAGCAAAAAAGAAAACGAGAGGTGGTCGTGATCACTCTGTAGTCATGGTCAAATTATATCCCTCGCAAAACTTGGAAAGAAAAGGGTCGAAAATCAATACCACGGGCATCTAAGCCTGCCGACTATAGTGAAGCGCTTCTAGGGAAAGAGGGGACAAACAGCCAAAATAAAAAATTCCATGCAATATTTTTCACAAATAGTCCTAGTTTTGTATATGCATAAGTGAAGTATAAATTTAGGTTATGGTTTATCTGACATTCCGCCAAATGGTTGATTGCCAGATTTTTTGGTCGACTTCCGTAAATGGGGGCGTATTCATGCGATTTGCTATCAGGGCTTGTGCATGAACACATGATATGGGTCACGAAACTTGGAACGAAAGGTATGCAAAGCATGTTTCCACAGGCACCAACGCCTGCCGACGACTGAGTCGCCGCATGTGGAGGATGGGAATATAAACGAAACTTAAACTCAACACAATTTTTTGGAAGTAGTAGTATGTTATAAATCTAAGAAATAACTATATATTTACTTTGCAGCTTATCTGACACCTCACTAAATAATTCGTCGCCTCAAATTTTGGTAAAGTGCCATAAATGTAGGGGGGGGGGCGTCTCCAAGCAATCAGCCATCGGAGCTTGAGTTCAGTTCGGCGCACTCCTAGGTCAATGAGACATCGCTCAAATTTCCGTGATAATATCGGGAGAACCTTCCCCAGTTTATTCATTTGCCTATGTGCTGTTCACTGAGGTGACTTGTAAGAGCTTAACCATGCCCCGGAATCTCGGCGCTAGTTTCGGTTTCAGGAAACGCGCCACCCTCATAGTGGTTGCCGGGGAACCTAAGATATGGTTGAACGTAGTGATGTTGATGCTCGCATTTGTTGGCTTTGGCTTTCGCAGGTTTTCACGAATAAAAAATTTTGATGCCGCTCCAAAAAGTTTTTTTGTTTATATGTCTTTTTAGTCTCATTTTTTCTAAATATTAAATCAACCGAGGCGCGGGAAGTGGTTGTCTTGAGTTCTTTGCACTTGCCTCCACTCATTGGCACACGCTTAGCGATATTACAAATTTGATCGCATTCAGTTATCTCTCTCAATTGGCGTGTCAACTACGGGTAAGATAAAGACAGCAAGTTATGGGGGCCATAGAACTGAAGTCGCTGTGAGTTATACTGAGAGAGTCGAGCACGGGTTTGACGAAAATGGCTAATTCAGCCAACAGATGTTTTTCATGGCTCTGCAGTGTGTTAACCCGGGGAATTACAGTACAGCGATATTTTTTTTTCGTAGAGGCAAAGGGGATTACGCGTATTGTAAGCACAATATTGACAACGTTTGACTTTCATCTTCTTCATCTGCATATAATAATCATACGAAGAACGGCGTCTTCGTTCGAAGGGTTGATCAGGCGATTCGGCCTAATAAACGCCGTCGAGACTCGAACGCTGCTACTGTCTTACAGAGTGGTGGAGGCTGCTTCGATCCCCAAGTCCTCTCCGACGTCACGTTCCCCTGGAGCTTCGTTCGGGTCGCTGCTTGCTTTCCCCGTCCGCTGTCATGGCTCAAGAACCACTGCCCGGAACATCCAGCATCCCTGTCCCACAAACCATTCCTGCGTGGATCGTCAACACCCGGCAGCGCGACCCACCCATGTTCTGTGGTCTTCCACGCGACGACGTCGAGGTATGGCTAAAAGAATACGACATGACCAGTGTTTAAAACCAATGGGATGAGCCTCAAAAACTTCGTCATGTCGCCTTCTATCTGTCCGATGTCGCGAAAACGTGTTTTTTTAACCACGAGAGCAGCTTTCCGGATTGACCTACTTTTGCTCAACAAGTCCGTAGGTTTTTTAGGAAACCGAACGTCCATTCCGAAGTGTCGAAACGAAAGCTCGATGGGCGTGCGCAACAACCCGGGGAGACGTACACCTCGTACATTGAAGACGTCCTTGCCCTTTGCCACCGCGTGAACTCGGATGACAGAAGCTGATTGTGTTCGCCACATCATCAAAGGGATAGGCCATGTCGCGTTTAACGCTGTGGCTGTTAAGAACCCCACCACCGTTGAGGACGTCATCACGACATGTCAGCATCTTGATGAACTCCAAGTCATGCGATTGCACCCAGACTACTCAGACGCCAGTGACAGCCGGCCTTCCTCGGATGCGGATTTGCGCGCACTGATTCGCGCTTTGATTCGCGAGGAACTTCAACTGCAAGGGTTTTCATTTGCACCCGCCCCTCGGCCTCAATCTCAATCTGCAGGTCTGCGCGACATCATCAAATAGGACTCTCAACCATGGCTGGCGCTCTCAAATCGAACACTACGACGCCACCAACACCACCCATGACGTATGGGCAAGTTGCTGCCATGCCACATGCCTTGGTTCAGCCCGCGCATCATGTTCTTGCGGAGTCCAACGTACCAGCATTCGCACCACACTCGCCTGTCCCAGCGCCAGTAGCAGCGCCTGTGACAGCTCCAGCACATTACGTCCCCTGGCGCTCGCCTCGCCAAATATGTTACTATTGTGGAATTCGGGGCCATATTTCACGGTTTTGCCGCAAGCGCCAACAAGACGAACGCCGTGGCTACGATGTTTACGAAAGGGATTCGGAGCTATCCCCGAACCTGTACCAGCGACGCCCTACGACACGTTCCTTCTCTCCGACTTCTCCACTCGCCACACCTCGCCCCTGCCACCCCGGACGCCGCCGGTCCCCTTCACCTCTGCGACGCTCAACATCTCCTCTGAGACCGGCTGTACCTACTCCTGACTACCACTCGGAAAACTAGATAGTGCAGTTTTTCGAACGAACGCTGCATCGCTCGAACAAACACCAAGACCTCCCGAGGGCCCAGCCAGCTTGTTATTAGTGTCTGCGTAAGGGCTACCAGTTCAGGCATTGGTGGACACGGGAGCTGCTATTTCTGTTATTCATATGGATTTGTGTACTCATCTACCTAAGGTTACCGCACCTTATATTGGCACTCCCTTACGTAGCGCAAATGACTCGCAGATAGGGCCATCAGAACAGTGCACCGTTAGAGTTTTCATTGCTGGGATTCGGCATCATATTCAGTTTGCCGTGCTGGCTTCTTGTGCTTTTACGCTTATTTTAGGATGCGAATTTCTTTCTGATGCTGCTGCTTCCATCTCTTGTCGACATTGACTCACACATATGCGAGAGACGGATGATATTTCCCCGAAATCATCACGTAACCGGCTACGAACAGCCAATGACTTCCTTGTGCCACCTAACTACGAGCTCATTATCACGGTTATGTCTGTCTCCATTGACCACGGGGACGTCCTACTCAGTTCATCAGCCCGTTGTCTATCCAGAGGGATTGCACTTCCATCGAGTCTTTTCCGCTTCTTCAACGGCACCGCATTTCTCGCAGTACTGCATATCACTAATGAGCCGATTCTGCTGACCAAGCACACTGTTGTAGTTTCCAGCGTGGACACACAACCTATCTCTGTAGTGGCTTCGGATACCAATCTGATGGAATCACGTTCAATACCAACAGATGCTCCACCTACTACGGCTCTCGTCAATGCCATCAGCACGGATCTCACTCCCCCGCAAGCAGACTAACTACTGGCGTTGTTGTCTAAGCATAAATTTTCTTTCGACGTACATTCCACTGCTCTAAGCCAGACTTCTGCGGCGGATTATCGCATACACACCGATGGAACTTCTATAGTCTGTCGTCGACCATACCGTGTTTTTTCCAGCGAACGCGAAATTATCGACAAACACGTTGCTGATAACCTCAAGCAAAACATTATCCGCCCCTCCTCAAGCCCTTGGTCGTCACCTGACGTTCTCGTACAAAAAAACCCGGTTCGGTGCGATTCTGCGTTGACTACCACGTATTAAACAAAGTAACCAGTAAAGACATATCCCTTGGCTCACATTGATGATGCCTTAGATTCCTTACAAAGAGCAGAATATTATTCGAGCCTTGACCTGCGCTCCGGTTATTAGCAAATTCCAATGCACGAGGATTACAAGAAAAAAACTGCCTTTGCCTTAGCCGACGGACTTGACTAATTTAACGTCATGCCTTTCGGCCTCTGCAATGCGCCAGCAAATTTTGAACGACTGATAGACACTGTATTGCGGGGCCTTAAGTTGAAAACATGCTTATGTTACCTTGACCGCATCGTCATATTTTCTTCAACATTCGAACAGCACTTGCAGCGCCTAGATGAATTTCTGACGTGTCTCGCAGCTGCTGGCCTTCAGCTCAACACCAAGAAGTGCCACTTTGCTAGCAAAAGTATTAAAGTACTCGAACATCTCGTCAGCAAAGATGGAATCCGGCCTGATCCCGACAAGATTACCACCGCTCTTCACTTCCCGATGCGTCAACGTGTCATAGAGCTTCGAAGCTTTCTTGGCCTTGCGTCGTACTTCTGGCGCTTCATACGAGAGTTCACCACCATTGCTGCGCCACTTGACCAACTCCTTTCTTCGGGAGCGTCATACGTATGGTCGGACAAATGCCAAATGACTTTCGACACCTTGAAACGTACCCTCACGTCTGAGCCAGTGCTTTGTCATTTCGATAACGCCGCACCCACTCTCCTCCGAACTGATGCCAGCGGACACGGACTCGGCGCTGTACTTTTGCAATGAACAGAGCGTTATGACGAACGTGTGATCGCATACGCCAGTCGCTACCTCACAGCAGCAGAGGACAACTACACCATCACCTAGCAGGAGTGTCTCGCCGTTGTCTGGGCCATCCAGAAGTTTCGACCATATCTTCACGGCCGTCACTTTATCGTCATCACTGACCACCACGCTTTGTGCTGGTTGTCGACGTTGAAGAATTTGTCTGGACGTCTCGGTCGCTGGATACTTCATCTTCAAGAATACGAGTTTGACGTTATCTACAAATCCGGCAAGAAACACAACGATGCCGATGTTCTTAGCCGCTGTCCTTTACAATCCTCATCAGGCACCCCTGGCCTGTCGCCAACTGTGAATGAACCCATCAAAGTACCTTCGTCAGTTCATTCACTCGCCGGTGTCGATTTTCTTTCTACCTTCGGCAACGAGAAGTTTGCATCCCACCAAAGCAGCGAAACTTACTGTCGCTCTATAATGCAGCGCCTTCAAGGCTTCTCTCGTCCTCCCAACGCCCGCGCTCATCGACAGCTGCGGAACTTCAAGACTGAAAACTCAATCCTTTACTCTTTGTATTCTAGCCCGAAGGACAGCGCTGGGTTCCTGTTGCCCCTCGTTCCCTATAAACGCAGATTTTGGAGGCGTTTCACGATGACCCGAAGGCTGGTAATCTCGGTTTTCAAAAAACCTATGAACGCATCCGCAGTCGTTTGGTCTGGCCTTGCCTTTCCAACTGCGTAGCGCAATATGTTGTGTCATGCTCGCTATTGCAACGCCGCAAGCGACCCACTTCCTCCCCGGCCGGTCTTCTACAACCTCTTCCGTGTCTTGACGCTCCCTTCGATGTCATTGACATTGACCTCTACGGACCGCTACAAATATCAGCTAGCGGCAAGCGCTGGATTATCACAGCAGTTGCACTTAAGAAGGTACGCCGAAACAGCTACACTTTCTTCAGGATCAGCAGAGGACATTGCCACATTTTTCTAGAGCCAATCTTTCTAAGACATGGTGCACCACGCATCTTATTGAGCGATCGCGACAAGGCGTTTTTCTCGAAACTACTGGAACAAGTCCTCCACCGATGTAATCCGATTCAAAAGACGACATCCAGCTACCATCCCCCGACAAACGGCCTCACAGAGCGCTTCCATCGAACTTTGACCGACATGATATCTATGTATATCAACGCCGACTACACCAACTGGGATACTATCCTGCCAATCGTGACTTTTGCTTACAATACCGCTATGCAGCGCACCACGGGCCATTCTCATTCTTTCTCGTCTATGGCCGTCAACCAACATCTCCGCTCGACATCTCCTTTTTGACGTCTCTGTGAACTCGTCATCGTCATCGAGGGAGCACTTGATCTCTCGCCTGGCCTATTGTCGCCGACGCGCCCACCTCTATACACAGGCAAGCGAACAAAAGCGGAAAACTCGCTACGATGGCGTCCACTGCCTAGTTCACTTCAAGACTGGAGACGAAGTACTGTTGTGGACCCCAACGCGGGTTCCCGGCCTGTGTGCTGAGTTTTACTCAAGTTTCATCGGCCCCTACGCTATAGTCGAGCAGACGTCTCCTGTTAACTATTGAGTAACCCCTGTTGTCATGCCTTCCGACGGCCGTTTTTGTGGTACGGAGGTTCTTCACGTGTCGCGCTTAAAACCATTCGTGCGCCGTACACCACCGTCATAAACAGTGGCCTAATTGGCCGCTTCTGCGCGAGGGGGAAATTAGTGTAAGCACAATATTGACAACGTTTCACCTTCATCTTCTTCATCTGTATATATTCATCATCACGAAAAACGTCGTCTTCGTTCGAGGGGTTAATCACGCAATTCAGCCTAATAAACGCCGTCGAGACTCCAACGCTGCCACTGTCCTACAATATATATATATGTATATACATATATATATATATATATATACACACACACATATATATATATATATATATATATGTATATATATATATATATATATATATATCAATCTGCCTATCTATCTATCTAGCCACCTTAGACCCTGAGCTCTCCTGGCCCTCTAGATAAAGGAATCTGTACAAAAACTGCCATGGCGTAACATGACTGATGACGACCATAAGTGACTAGTCATAACATGGTAGTCATGACAAGTATGTCACGAGTTTCCATGTCTTATATAGTCTTGCTGCTCTTGTGGTGGTTTCGCTCACATGACATAATGCAAAATTCTTATGCTAGGACATGACCGCATGACGAACATGACAGGTCAGGTCCTAACGAAGTGACAGGTCCTAACGTGCTTGATATGCGTGGCATAGGAGATCATTTAAACTCCAACCAAACGTTTTGAAGAAACCCGACGTTTCAAAACCGACTTGGTTTTTTCCTTAGAGGTGACTGCGGAGCTACGTAGCAGCGGCGTCTTCAAAGCACTCGCGGGGCGGATAATGACCCTCCCCTTTCTCTCTCGTTTCGCCGTAGAGCACAGTTCTTGTGTATACATTGGAGGAAGGGTTCCGAGAGAGTGGTTAAAATTATAGGCTGTCCTGTGTACGTGCCACGACTCGAGTAATAACCTTCTCCTCCAGTTCGGCTCACTTTCAAGGATCGCCGTTGCTTCAAAATTTATCCGGTGATCCAACATCTCTGCATGTTCGGCGACTGCACTGCCCTCTTTGTAGAGCCTCCGCACATCGTTTTCGTGTTGCTTCAGTCGTTCCGGTAGGTGTTTTGACCCGCCGTTATACGAAGAAGGGCACACGGCACACGCAATTTCGTAAACGGCACCGGGGATCCTGTTCATTGTAGGTCGGTCTTTCGGGGGGGGGGGGGAGGAGGTGGCCCAACGTACACGAAGGCACGTGCGCGAAGCAAACCCCCTTCTTCTTGAAGATCCGCGCCAACATCTCACTGGTTCTTAAACGTATGGGACCAGCACGCGACTTGGAGGGCTGCCAATTAAGGTTGGCTGGCGTTTTCGTATCATCGGTTGCTTTGCGTGGCGCGGGTGGCGGCTCGAGTGAAGTTTTTTTGGGTATCCGTTTTTTATGAAGTCCGCAATTACGCAGGTATTTTCTTTCTTTTGCTCCGTGTCATTGAAGCATAACTTCTTAGCTCTCTGGAGTAGCGTGGTCAAAACCAAGGCCTTGCGGCAGGTGTGGTGGGAAGAATCAAATTGAAGGTAGCGGCCAGTGTGAGTTGGCTTACTGAGAAAGGAGAAATCTAGGCCGTTGCACTCTCTTGCCACCTGGACGTCGAGAAAGGGCAGCCAGGGGTCGCTTTTGCACTCGGTCGTGAATTGTATGGCTGGGTGCACGGAATTTAAGTGCTGTCTGAAGTTTTCACGTCTTCATGACGAAAAAGCAATTGTCCATATAATGGAGAAAAAGCTTGTGTCGCGGCGAGAAGGAGCTGAGTGCTTTCTCTTTTATGTTCTCCAGGGTCAGGTTTGCCATCGTGACTGAAACAGAAGCTCCCATCGCGGTTTTACTGTTCTGCCTGAAAATAGTATCTTTGTAGGAGAAGTACGTACTGGACAGGCAGAACTCCAGTAGACGGCAGAGCTTGTCAACCGTCAAAGGAGTCCTTTCACTCAGACTTGCGTCCCTCTCAAGCGCAGAACGGGCAGAGGAGACAGCTAAGGACACTGGTACATTGGTGAATAATGAAACGACGTCAAATAAGACCAGGCTCTCATCCTCGTCGATGCTCACATCTGACGCTATAGCTACACGAAGTGGCTGGAGTCACAAACATGGGTTGGTGTCTGCCGGGTTAGGGAGGGCGAAAATTCGGTGTAGAAAATTCGAAAGGGCTCCTCATGGGGGAGGAGTGAAGTCTACAATTGGTCGGAGGGGGACGTCAGGCTTGTGAATTTTTGTAGTCCATATAAACTCGGTGCGTATCCGTTACGGCAGACTAGTCACAGGTAACGTGTTCTGAGATCTGGGTAATTCTGGATTATTTTTGTGAATAGCTTGTTTAGCTGTGTCTGGGTTTGCTTCGTTGGGTCCATTACTAGCTGCGTGTACGCGTCCCCTTTTAAAAGCGCGAAAATCTTTGTTTAGTGTTCCCCGCTGTCCAACACCAACGTCAAATTGCCCTTGTCGGCGGGCAAGATGATAATGCTCTGATCCCGTCGGAGTTCCCAAAGAACTGTTTCTCCTCTGTGCTCAAGTTCTTTTTTGCTTTGTAACGGTAATTTCGAAAGTATCCCAATTGGTTTCAGCCTAATTTCTTCTCTGGCGTCCGACCTCATGTTTTGGACGGCTTCCTCTACAACCGCGACAGGTCATATTCTTATATGCGTTACATGTAAGAACAGGGCTACATACCACGTTCAGAATGCGTTCGCGGCCGTTTCGCTACCTTCAAATGCACCAAATTTCCTTTCACGTGACGTGAATGGACGATGGAGGTATATGACACGTCCAAACACAATAATCATGATGGTCATGTAAATCATGACTACATGCTACGCTCATAGCGCACTCGCAGCCGTTTTGCTGGCTTCACATATACCAATTTTGGTATTACGTGACGTGACTAGTTGGCGAAGGTCTATGACTTGTGCAAACGTGATATTCATGACATGGGTGTTATGTAGAATTATGACTACATACCCAGCTCATGACGCGCTCGCGGCCGTTCAGCTAGCTTTACATATACAAAATTCGGTATTACGTAGTGACGTAGATGGACGACGAATTTAAAGACATGTGCAAATGTAATCATGATATACGTGTCAGGTAAAACGTGCTACGCTCATAGCGTGCTCGCGGTCGTTTCACTAGCTTCACGTTTACGATTTTTATTACGAAACGTGCATTGACGAAGAACACAAATGCCAGACGCAAGCATGATAATCCTGAAAGGAAGGTCATCTACGGCATAATTAACGTGCCTACCACTGCTTGTGCTAGTATTGGAAATGCTAGTGGTGCCGGCAGGCGACTGTAAACAACCTAATTGCAGCTCATCTAGATAGCTAGTGCGCACAACATATTTACTTCGGTTTACTGCGTCCGTCCGCATCGTAACGTTCTGCTAATTTATAAAGTGACACATCAACCTTCCTCATTCGTGCTTCGCATAGTGAGAATTCCCACTTTACATGGGATATGCCCTTTTTTACGTAAAACCCAAATATTACAATTAAAAAGCAGGCAACGAGTCGCTTCATTCATTGGGCATGCCAAAATGTACGTCACGAATATTGTGTCATCTAAGAATATAGTATCTGTGTTCTTTTATGTAATAACGTTGCACTCTTTGATTCTATTTGTGTCTTCATGTTGCCACTGAGTGGTAGCGCCGGATTTGTACGATATACAGTTGTAAATAAAGATAATTTTTTGCGTTATTGCACAATGCCTTGAAGCAAAGTGGGGTTAGGGAAACACACTTGCTCACTTGAGCAGCAAAATATACATAACCTCACAACATAAGGTGAAGGCACTGAGCGCGTGATACAGTGAAGCATTATTTGCTTTATATTCACACGCTTGACAAGACCACTTTTTTTCGTTTCTTGGATACTATCCCTTAAGTATTGTGCTGATCTAAGTAAGCCGGTACCACAGATAGCATGCCTAAGCTTCATGCCCCAGGAAACGGTGCACTATGTGTTGCTGCATAGTTCCCGTAGGTCATGGGCAGGGGGTATCTGTCCTTCCGACTTTGTTAGGAATGAGGACGTGTTAACGTCAGAGTAATTGATGCCCTACAAAATGAGCCGTATACCATATTTTAAAATGTATTCATTGGAATTAGTCACGAAGCGACTGGTCTAGTTTTCTAGTGACAGATCTAATTGAAGGCACTGGTCTAGTAGCTAACGTCTAGGAGCCATGGCCGGGATCGACTCCCGGCTTTGGCGGCCGCATTTTTCATGGTGGTGAAAACACTTGATGCCCATATAATTAACTTTAAAAACCCTAAGTGGTCAATTTTTCTGAAGCCCTCCACCTTGGCGCCTCTCATTATCATATGGTGGTTTTGGGATGTTAAACCCTAGCACCAATATTGATGCCTAAATAAACCTTCTGAAAAAATGAATATGCTTTCTAGGCATGTACAATCTCTCGCAAGTTTTTGTGAACTATTTGGTATGACGCGAGACCAAGTAAAAACAATAATGGCCGTATTTTGTTAATGTTTTCATAACAAATGTATAAGATATGCATGTCCACATGCTATCGATAGCCTACTGGAGGTGTTTTCCTGCCTAACTTTCCTTGCATTTATGCTTGTACCTTTTCATTTATTGAATTACCATATTGAAATTATGACATCACACAACACAGAAATGTCCAAACAAAAAAAGAGAAAATGATTGTGTTAGTATAAGAAGTTTCAGGAGCTTGGCCCGACTGGCACCAAGTGCAGAGCTGGGCCCCGCTTTCGTTTTTCTTCGATTTTTCATTTTTTCTGCCCAACCTTCTTTCCTGTTCTTTTTTAGAGTTCATTCTATGTTTTTTGTTATTTCTATTTATGTCCATATATCATCCTACTTCTTTTCTTTCACTGCCTTTTTACATCTTGCTTGCTTCCTCTTTCAGTTTTTATATGTGGTTTCTGTTAACAAGTGTTTTCTAGCCTAGTAGTATTGTGCGCAGACCATCACCAAGACGTAGAAAACAAAGAGGAAGAGTATCGTTGCAATCATCTTCAAGAAGGTTCAAAAACAAGTGATAGAAGACTCCACTTCGGCGCTAGCGTGTGCTCAATATGATAGAGTTGGCTTTGCTATACCTTCTTTTGACCGCTTTACGCCAGGCGACTACGACAGCCTACGGAAGCCCAACCCTCCGAAGTGCTCGGCACAAAGAATAGTTCAAATTTGAAAATGAGAAAATAAACATCAATATACACCACGACTTCTGTTTTGCTTTGTGTTATGGCAGTAAATTTCTGAACACGAACAACAGGCATATGAACGTTGTAAAATAAGTACGCTGTAAGCTTTATAGTGAGAGTCCTATGTTGAGTGCATGGAAATTAAACAACCATAAAACCATTTCAGAAAAATCCCTTTATATGCGCTCCGTCACCTGATTTTGTAAAGTCAGGTCAGTTCACGTCAGATGCTGTTGATTATAGCACCGTCACAATTACAAACAGAAAACCAAAGCTCTGAAGTGAACTGCAAAGTTCAAGGCTGTTAAATAAACTGCAGACATAGATAGATTTGGTGAAAATGGCTAAATTGTGGCAGTAGCACAACTTTTACTGCAAGAAAGAGCAATTCACAGCAATTGAACGTAAAATTTCAAAGACGAAAAACAATACTCTTTCGGAATAGCAAATAAGTGCTCCGAATATCACTTTTAAGCGTCACCTTTATGCTGTATAATATACATACTTATGTTTTACTTGAACAAAGGATGCCGACAAGCCATTATATTTCGCCAGCGCAGATGGTGTGAGGGAAGGTCAGAGGAGGCACGGGCCTTAACATCTAAAGTTGCTTTGGGAGTGGTGTTTGTGGAGATAAAGCGCACGATAGTTTGCTCACCTAAGCACAAGCCCCCCCCCCCCCCTCCCTTTCCGCCAATCTTATGAATAAATTCTGTCGAGTGCACTTTGCCTCAAACTGTATTGCCTCACACTGGTTCGCTGAAAAATGTCTTTCGACATGCTCGCTCCTTGGCCTGTGTTTTCAAGGGAACCGATTTTCAATAGCTGAATAAGTTAAACAGATGGATTGACACAGCGCTGTTCTGCGCATATTCTGTGCTCCTGGTTTACGTTCGGATCTGGCATATGTTAGCCGTGGGTGTAAGCAAATGAGATGGTACAACTGTTGCCATATGGTGGTAGACAAGGACTGGTGTGTTTTGAAAATAAGGAATGTAACACATGCACTTATATTATTTACAGAAAGAACAGTGACTTGTGCCACTTTGTAGGCTGCAGAATAAATAAACAGCGAATACCAAAGAAACAATTAGAGCTGAGAAAAATGCGCAGAATTGTGTCAGTGGCTTGAGTGGTGAGTGATACTCTAATCTCTCTTTCAAACACTTCCATTCAAGCATTTACTTCAGTCTTTAGAATTCTTTTAATTTTTCAGGTATACTACTATTGCTATATAAGGAAACAGCACAAGCCACGTGTAAAATTTTGAAGAGCAAGCAAGCGAGAAACGGAAAAAGAAAACAAAAGAAATGAAGGGAAAATAAATTGCAATACCATGAAAGGACACAGCACAAGACTTCGCGTTAAACCAATAGTGAGCTTGTGTTTCTTTTCTGCTATAATTTAAAGACACAAAGATCAAGTAAGAGAATGCTCTAATGCTTTTGCAGAACTCATAAGGGTACAATATACACAACCCTATATAAAGGTTTGGTTAGGTCTATAACAGTACCACTGCTTTATTTGACGCAACACTACCAATTTAAGGCACCTCTCGTGAAACAACTTTTTTCTTGCGTCCAATATTAGCTTCGCATATCACACTATTGAGTATTATAATATCAACCATTTAAGTGATATCCCGATTCAAGACATTCGGCTATTCCGACACTCCTCCAGATTTAGTAAATATTTATACAGTGATGCCTTTTGATCATCGCTTCGAAATGTTGGAGCTTTACGCCCTTTTGTCCCTGTGTAGTTTTCCCCGACGCATTATCAAAATGTTGACGCCAACGGCAGTGATGTTAGTTGGCTCCACTTCCGGCCCGATGTATGATGGAGAATGTGGTACTGAGAGAGAGAGAGAGAAAACATTTATTGAAAGAAGCTTGTGAGTGAAGGTGGGAGGGTCCTTTATTCCAGGAACACTCTGGCTTGGACAGCCCGCCGACCTCTAGCGACGAGTTGACGCTGCCAATATTTCGCATAATATTTGTTATGCGAAGCATAACAAATATTATGCGTTACTCTTTTCGACGAGGATTGTCACCCTCCCTGTAGTAACATTTTCGTGCTCTTGCAGGCTTCTAACCTTTCTAAAAAAGTACGGTGATTCCTTCAAAAAATAACAGCATATCCACAGAGTGAAGTATGATGAGTGGGGAGAAGTGTCCGTCAGTTGGCTCATGCTTCGGTCTGTTCGTCTGTTCGTGCTTCCGTCCTTGTGTCCGTGCGTGTGACCATCCATCTAGTTAACACGCCAAATACCGCCATCTCGCATGTTTTCATCATGTATATGATACACTGAACTTTACACTGAACGTATCGGTCTTTCATCATTGAACAGACTTCATGAAACACACCTTTTTTCCGATGTATTGAAATGCAGAATATCATACTTGGTGATTCATTTATTAGAAAAAGATTCGATTTTGAAGGCACTAAAACACGGCATAGTCTGATCCTTACATCTAGTTGAGCAATGTTTACATAATCTTGATTTTAGCATTTTTCGTAAATATTTGATCTGTCATTGTTTGTATTCACCTAATTATTTTCAGTTTCTTTGTTTTACTTTTACTGCTCTGTGCAAACTCCTCCGAGAGCCCTGTAACCGGGCTGCAATATCTTAAAAGGATAAATAGATATATAAATGTACTGACATTCAGCGCACATTCTAAGGACTAAACTAAAGGAGTGTACTACTACTATTACGACCACGACATACGATACATGGCGCAAGAAGCTTCGCGTCGAAGAAGAGTTCAAGGTTCAAGTGCTTCTTCAAAAAAGCGATACCGTGGGTAATTAAGCATAAGGAATGCAAAATAGTCCAATCTTTCAGATTTATGTAGTAGAGTAGGCAGATATTTACGAGTTTTTGGACAAAGCAAGTAAGCAGCCGCGTAACAGTTACATACTGCATAGTGCATAAAAGTTTTATCTCGATCTATAAAATTTTGCTCATTAAAGAGAACCTTAACTATGAAACCACCAACGTTAGGCTTCACAAAAACAGGCAATACTTCCTATTCAATATATATATCGAAGAAAGGAATGGAAAGTGAAAAAAATAATTAAGCGGCAATGACCGTGTGCACGAGTTGGTTTTAAAGAAAGTTGCAATTGTTGCTATTTAGCTTACCAAGACAACCATAATAATATAAAATACTGTAGTGAATGGCTTCGGGAAATTCGACCCCCTGGGGTTCTTTTTCTTCCGCCTAGATCTAAGCACATGGACCTCAAGTGTTTTCAACTCAATTGAAAATGCGGCCGCCGCAGCCGGCATTCGATCCCGCCACCGGTGGATCAGCAGCCGAGTGCTTTTGCCACTAGACCACTGGGGCGGACCGAACAAAATTAAAGGACGGATAAAAAGTAAATGTGCGCCGAAAGTGATTGTTTGGAAAGAATTCATGACGCGCATGCTTTGTTCGGAGGAATTCAGAAATTCAGCGTTCCCTGGGTCGAAACTCCAGTCCCGACTCGAGGGTTGGTCAAGGCACGCAGCTATAATCTAGGGATCTTTTGTTCGAAGACGTCGGAAAATAAAAACTGCGACAGCAATTCCTCTCAGAACCTTCTCTCGAAATGGCTGCATAAATCCAAGTCGAAGGAGGCAGACCATCGTTCAGTCGAGGGAAGTCATTCTCGGAGACGCTTACAAAGCTGCCTTACAGAGGCTGTTGGCGCGGAGCCTCGATAGTTTGGTGCCCACTCGTTGGCAAACCAATATTACCGAACATCAATGGAAGTGCTCACGTGCCATCTTGGTATTCTATTTTGAAATTGCTGGCATCCGAAAAAAAGTGAATGAAGCAGCATTTGCGAAAATGGGACAACAGAAGCGTCAGTTCACTTCCCGGGAAAAGGTTTCTGCGGTGGAAACTTCCCATGTCGATTCACAAAAGAACCTCTTAGGTCAGGACGCCTGGGCGTCGCAACCATGCCCTTTTCAATTGTTGCGGTTTGAAAAGAATTATTATTGGCTTCTTGGTGCCCTTGTGCTCCTTGATTGGACTCGAGGGCATGAATGTAGTTCGTTCTTCTCAATACCGCAGAGAAGAAAGACATAATTTTTGAGAAAACGTCTGACCCGTAATATCACTCACAGCAAGACTTTAGAGACAAGCGGTAATCTACAAAAATCAGAGTAGTGAAGGTTACCTGAATTTCAATAGTTGTCGCTGTCACGATATAGTATTTTTCATGATGCTAATGTCGATTTTGAAACATTCATGTTGTTAATGCATGAAATCCGATAAGCATAAAAATAACAGGATTACACGGAGGGAATGATGATGAGTGGCGCGAAGCGTCCGGCCGTTGGTCTGTCTGTTTTCATCATTAGCTTTGAGAAACATTATTCACAATTCTTTATGATAACCTAGAATCCTGAAATGTATAATACCTTAACTTGTTTTCTTGTGTACTCTTATTACTGCCACTTCTGTTTATCGTTTTTTTCTTGGATCATTCATTATCAATTTGTACATTATTTCTTCGCAAACTTTTTTTTGTAATATGTTTAGGCATTACTATTGTTGAAAGCGTAATTGCCTAATATTTATTATTTTTATGTCTTTTAAGGCAGATTATAAACACAAAAGGAGCTTATTTTATGTTAACATAGCAGCACAGGCCTTCCTACTACTAAGGTGAAGCTTATAAGGTTTATAGTTTCACAAATATTCCGCATGTATATCAAATAACATCTGCTTGTAGCTGTGCATCTGCGTTGCGAAATGTTTATACTGCGATGTAGCAACAAGAAAAAAAAGAGT
Organism: Rhipicephalus microplus; assembly: GCF_043290135.1. Taxonomy (NCBI): domain Eukaryota; kingdom Metazoa; phylum Arthropoda; class Arachnida; order Ixodida; family Ixodidae; genus Rhipicephalus; species Rhipicephalus microplus. Next base: position 9,859,122 of record NW_027464592.1, read on the forward strand.
CTGAAGAGATCACTAGCAACATATATTCGGACAAACCAGGCAAAAAAGCTTTGAAAATTACATTGTAGAAACAAAAACAGGAGAAAATTATTGAAGGTATTGGTACGCAATGCCATTTTTGTGCGCCAAGACAATCACATTTTCTGGGAGCCACACCGCGGTGGTATGTCTTCTATCTGCTTACGCATTAAATTGAATCTTCGTTGCCATTGTGCCTGAAAGTAAAAGCAAACCTTTCAAACGGAAGCACATACTACTAGCACAGCCACATTGAGTACTCGACAAAAATAAACGTTTCACGATAGCGCATTTCTTTCAGAAACAAAGGATTGAGAAAAAAAAACAGAAAAAAGCACAGGACACAAGAGAGAGAGACGACCACAGTCGTTTGTGCGTCACCGTTTTCACGGAATCCTTCGTTTCTGAAAGAATGCACCCAGCAGCTCTTCACCCCTCAAGACGTGATGTAAGCAAACGATTGTGTACCCCATTATTTTTTGCTATTTGCATCAAGTAGAGGCTTTTAAAGAGCAAGATAAGCCGCACATTGTATGAGTTGAACTTACTGCATAACGAATTTTCCCTCTTTTATACATTTTGCAGTACACTGATACAAATGAACACTTTTCAGGAGGCAATGCAAGGTTCAACAAGTTGTGCGACGTGCCGCTTCCTGAAGCGGCATTTCGGAAGCAATGTCTTCTTCTTCTTCGCACAGAGTGGAGATAATTAAAAATTACTTTGCACTTTATTGACGGCATAAGATTAGATTTTGTTTATGCCAAATGTAAGCGTCAATGGCTTCACGATGAACATACATTTATTTGAACTTGATGAAAACGAGTTACTATAACACAAATTACCTCAACATTTATCCTAATGTTCTTGTTGCAGTGCAATATGTAGTGCCTTGAAGCAACGTTGTAGAGATTTTATGCATTCGAAGACAGTTGTTCATTACCGGCAACCGAAAGAATTAAGGCTCGCACTACTAGTGTGCATACCGGGTCGTATTTCGAAGCAGCACTGCTAGTTCCACTACAAAACTGGAAGAATGAATAGACAAGAAAACAAAACTGATAGTTTGCCGTCAGCAGAGGCCTAGGAACCCTCGAAGCAAGAACCATCTTATTTTTTTCCGTTATTATATGTTTTAACACCCCTCCCCTCGAACGCTTGCTTCGCCAAACGTGGTGCACCAGTTCCTCCCCGATCGAAGGCATTTAGATTTAACGTGCACCCAAATCTAAGCACAGGGGCCTACGGAATTTTTGCCTCCACCACGGCGGGGCCTTATTTAGAATATATATTCCCCCAACATTGATGCCAACGTAGAACCAATGTACACCAACTGCATGAGAAAGAATGTGTTTATTCCGCAATGTGGGGTGTTGATCAGACGTGGACGTGCTGGTTTATGAACTATGAATTGCTCCACCGAGCCCGTGATGTCAAAAGACGATTTAAAGCTAGTCATCGTCAGTAGACGACAGGAGGCCTTATTTGAGACCAAGCTTCGAGATGCGCCGGCAAAACATCGTAGTCACAGTTTGGAAACAGTTCTTCTGTCAATGGTGAATAAGTCACTGAGAACAAGTGAACGCCGAAAAATGGTGAATGTACTTTACAAGCACGTCTCTACATTCGACTTCGCGCAGAAAGACAAAGCACCCTTAATCCCTGCTTCTCGGACATGTCACACCATCGACACGGGTTTGGTAAAACCGATTAGACAAAAACCATACCGTGTTCAACCATTCGAGCGGCGGATTATCATTCGCAGGTGAACGAAATGATTCAAGGCAGAGTCATTTGAGTCGGCGAGTCCATGGGCAGCTCTAGTGAGTCTCGTTAAAAAGAAAGATGGATCCTAGAACTTCGGCGTCGATTATCGCCGATTAAACGCTGTAACGAAAAAAGAAGTGTACCACTGCCACATAATGATGACGCCATCGACTGTCTACATTCGGCCTCCTACTTTTCCTCTGTAGACTTAATTAGGATCGCGCTACTGGCGAATTCCCATGCATTCTGAAGATATAGAAAAAACAGCCTTTGTAACCCCTGATGGCCTTTTCGAATTCAACGTGATGCCATTTGGACTGTGCAACTCACCGGCGAAAGTCTAAGCGATATATGAACACTCTTCTTCGTGGCTTGAAGTGGAGCATTTGCATGTGCTACCTCGACGACGTCGTCATCTTTGGCCGCACCCTCAGCAAACACAATTCACGCATGGATACTGTACTAGCATAAGAAACGCTGGCTTTGTTATTAACTCAAATAAATGACACTTTGGAGACCGACAAACCCTTGCTCTCGGGCACATAGTCAATCAGAATGGCATCTGCCTAGATCCCCAGAAGGCAGCAGCCGTTGAAGAGCTCAGTGCACCGTGCTCTGTTAAGGAGCTCTGTAGTTTTGTTGTGCTTTGCTCCTATTTTCACCGCTTTATGTCTAGATTTGTCGATGTCGCTTATCCACTGACATGTTTGCTAGGGAAGAATATTCCCTTTGAATGGACTCCAGAGTGCAGCTCCTCTTTTCGTCAACCGAAGTTCCTCCTGACGTCGCGGCCTGTTTTTCAACAGAACTGCACAGGGATGCCAGAGGCATAGGAATTGGTTCCGTTTTAGCTTAACGCTATGGTAAACACGAGCACGTGATCGTATGCGCAGGTCGCTTCTTGAGTAGCCCCGAGCAGAATTATACTGTCACAGAACAAGAATGCCTCGTGGTGGTATTTGCGATTCAGTGGTTTCAGTCGTACCTATATGGACGCCCTTTTACAGTCGTCACCGACCACCACTTATTGTGTCGGCTCGTCAACCTTTGGGATCCTTGCAGCCATCTAGCACGCTGGGCACATCAGCTCCAAGAGTATAACTTCATAGTCTTGTACAAAAGCGGTCGACGACACGCCGACGCAGATTGCATTTCGCTCATGCCACTGAGCACTACAAAGTGTGACACCAATCATCTCGACCACCTCGTAGCTTCTGTGTCACAAAAGGTTCCCGACCTCAGTAATTTCAAAGATGAACATTGAAAGGACAGCAGACTATCATCACTCTGCATAGCTCCTATGGCATGCCATTTCTGTGTACGCAACGGACTCCTATATAAAAAGAACGTTTCGAGCATTGGCACACGTTTCTTCCTGGTGGCACCGGAAAGCCTTCAGACAGCGATATTAAGTGCTATGCCCGACGACACTACGTCCAGACATTTAGGTTCTCCGTGGGCGCTCTACCGTGCTAACGAACGCTTTCATTGACCGGGAATGCGACAGTTCATCGAGGTGTATGCGGCAAGTTGCACGCAGTGTCAACGCCACAAACGCCCACCTGCTGCTTTAGCTGGTCTTCTACAGCCCTCGCCATTCCGAAGCACACCTCTCCCAAGAGGCCGGCGTTGACCTCATGGCGCTTTTTCAGAGTCGGCTAAGGGATATCACCGCATAATTTTATGCGTCGATTACTCCACGCTCTACCGCGAGACGGCCGCCATACCAACCGCAACTGCCAGCGACGTCTCTAAGTTCCTCCTGCAGCACGTTATCCTCAGACATGGCACCTCACGTGATCATTAGAGACCACGCACGACAATTCGCGGCAGATATAGGAGAAGAGCTGCTTCGATTGATTTAGTCCGACCTTTCGTCACTCGTCGCCATACCATCCGCAAACAAATGGGCTCACGGGGCGCACTAACCGAATTGTAAACATGCTATCTATGTATGTGGCAGCTGACCACAAGAACTGGGATGACGTGCTACTGTTTATAACCTACACTTTCAACATGGCTAAGCACAAGACAACAGGCTATAGCCCCTTTTTTGATGTATGCACAACCGTTGTGGCCCACACTCGACACAGTTTTGCCATTCTCGACGCACGACAACCTCTCTGTCACCGAAATCCTCTGCCTTGCAGAAAAGCATGTCGTATTGCTCGTCTACGTGCTTTGGCATCACAAGAAAAATCAAACGCGACGTCCGCCACCGGCCTGTAACCAGTACGAAAACGTGGGTTCTGCCAATAGGTCTTGGCCATATATTGTCACCAATCTTGTCTCACTCAAGGAAACCTTCCGCAGAACTGCTCGTCAAGCTAGGACAAAAAGAAAAACTGCTCCAACCCAACCTCTTCGTCCTCTTCCACACGAAAACCACGCGAATTCATGCGGCATTAAAAAGCGGCTCAATCCCAACCTCTTCGTCCTCTTCCACACGAAAACCACGCGAATTCATGCGGCATTAGTCCCCCCTTTTAAAAAGCATCGACTCGATGCTTCTAAATAAAAAGAAGAAGGAGCTGCTGGGTACGACAACTGACGACGCACCCCATGCACAAGAGCCCATCCAGGAGCCGGAACACAAGCCCTGTGCCCGTGGACACGCCAGTTCACAGAACAAGCCGCCGCCAACGAGGCCTACCACCAGAGACACCGGCACAGCTTATCCATAGAGCGACTATGACTTCGCCTCAAGGCGTCATGGAAACTCCTACGTCGTCGGCACCAATTTATTGCACTGTCCAGAACCCGCTGATGCCTAGTCCCTTTCACGGAGAGCTGTTTGAGGATGTGGACGACTGGCTGAGCGAGTTCGAACACGTCGCAGCGATCAACTACTGGGACGAAGCCGCCAAACTCCGCAACGTCTACGCGTGTTTGAAAGACGGCGCCCGAACGTGGTTCATGAACAGAAGTGATGTCTTGACATCCTGGCGCGAGTTCCAGCATCGCCTCTTGGAGACCTACCGGAGCCCCGACCGCCGCGATCGTGCTGAACGTGCATTGCATTCACGCATCCAGATGCCTAATGAGACCGTCACCATGTACGTGGAGGACATGACGCAGCTTTTCAGGCGAGCGGATCCGGCAATGCCAGAAGAAAAAAAGCTACGCTATCTGATGCGAGGCGTGAAGGAGCAGCTTTTTGCTGGTCTAGTGCGGAGTCCTCCGAAGAGTGTAGCAGAATTCCTGACCGAAGCCACTACGATGGAGAGGGTACTTCATCAGCGGTCAGCCCTACTCAACCGGCAAGTGAATTCTGCATCACCTACTGAATTTTCCGCCAGCTTCGGGAGCAACAGCATTGAGTGGATTCGCGAAATCGTCCGCTCCGTCGTCCGCGAGGAAATCGCGAAACTACACGGGGCGAGACAGCCGGAGGTAAGCAGCATCACCAATATTATTCGGGACGAGGTCCAGCAGGTGCTTCACAGCCGTCGCCCTCAACCAACGGTTACAAATCTAGAACCACCTCCTGCGTCCACTGATGTTGGGAACCGCACATATGCCGAAGCTCTGCGCACTTCCATGCCGGTCTCAAGCCCTGCAGTCCCAATCCAGACGATGCCGCCAGTTTCAATTCAATCTGCGCATGCTGGTTTGGACATCGACGGTCGCCGTGCCCCTCCGCGGAAGTCCGATATTTGGCGTACGTCGGATAGAAGACCCCTCTGCTTCCATTGCGGTGAAGCCGGTCACATCTACCGGGAATGTCCATACCGACAACTTGGACTGCGCGGTTTCTCTATTCATTCGCCTCGTCCCCTAGTTGGTCAGAGGCCAAGAGAAATTGAGGACTACCTCGCGCAGCAACGTCTGCCTTTCCCACGGCGTCAATCGCGGTCTCCATCTCCACGACGACCCGCAGCTATTGGACCACGTCTCAGTACGATGGCACGGGGACGTTCCCCAAGCCCTCGTCGGGAAAACTGAAGGCAGCGACCTTCGGGGGCGAGGTCGCTGGGACTAAAGGTGCGGAAGACCTCCTATCGACGCTTCCACAAAACGCTGCAGACATTGAATTGACGTCTGAGTGCAGTGCGAGAGAAATGCCGGATTGTGCGTCTGAACCCAGTGGCCGAGTCTCACTCGACATTCCCGTGCTGATAGACGGTCTTCAGGTCAGCGCATTGGTGGACACAGGTGCAGATTATTCTATTATGAGCGGAAAATTGGCAACCAGTCTTAAGAAAGTGATGACACCTTGGAATGGGACGCGTATTCGCACTGCTGGAGGCCACGTTATTACTCCATTGGGTCGCTGTACCGCAAGAGTGGAAATACGCGAGTCAACGTTTGTGGTAACCTGCCTCGTACTACGCGACTGTTCTCGTCAGCTCATCCTTGGAATGGACTTCCTTCGAGAGAATGGCGCGATCATAAATCTCCGCGAGCGAATGGTGACTTTCTCGACGCAACTTGCAACCGATCGAGGCGCTGATAGCTGTCGTAGACCTGCGCTGCGTGTTGCCGACGAAAGCGTGACGTTGCCTCCCCGAGCGACTGCTTTCGTAGAAGTCACCTGTGAAGACCTCCAAGACGGTGACGTGGTCGCCGAGAGCAACGTATCCCTTTTACTGCTTCAAGGTGTGTGTGCAGTGCGAAGCATTCTGCGTGTGCGTGACGGACGGTCGCAGATACTCGTCACAAATTTTAACTTCGAGCACCGACATCTTTTCCGCGGCACCACCGTGGCCTTCGGAGACCGTGTAGCGGATGTCACCGAGTGCTTCGCATCCGAGGAAATGGTTGATGGAGATAAGTTTCTGGACCACATCGACGTCAGTTCGAAGCTTTCGGACGAGAAGAAGGCCGCACTGCATACCCTGCTGAAGGAATTTAAATCTTGCTTCGCCTCTTCATCTAGAGTCGGTCAAACACCCCTCATAAAGCACCGAATTATTACCGACGATGATGTTCGCCCAATCCGCCAGCAACCTTACCGTGTTTCGGCTAAAGAACGCGAGACTATACAGACGCAGGTAAAGGAGATGCTTGACGACGGGGTGATACAACCGTCGAGCAGCCCGTGGTCCTCGCCAGTCGTTCTAGTAAAGAAGAAAGACGGAACGCTGCGATTCTGTGTTGACTACAGGAAACTCAATAGCGTCACCAAAAAAGACGTCTACCCGCTTCCACGGGTTGATGATTCTCTCGACAGGCTACGACACGCGAAGTATTTTTCATCGATAGATTTGAAGAGCGGCTATTGGCAGATAGAGGTCGATGAGCGAGACAGAGAGAAGACAGCGTTTGTAACTCCCGATGGGCTTTATGAATTCAGAGTTCTTCCTTTCGGCCTCTGTTCGGCTCCCGCAACATTCCAGCGAATGATGGATACCGTCCTCGCTGGCTTGAAGTGGCAAAGCTGCCTTGTATACCTTGATGATGTGGTCATCTTTGCCGAGAGTTTCGAAGAACATCTGAAGCGTCTAAGAATGGTTCTGGAAGCTATTCGTTCGGCCGAACTCACGCTAAAACCCCAGAAGTGCCATTTCGGCTACGATGAGCTGAAATTTCTGGGACATGTTGTGAGTGCGGATGGAGTGCGGCCTGACCCAGAAAAAACTGCAGCAGTCGCCACCTTTCCTGTGCCGTCAGACAAAAAAGCGGTACGGCGTTTTCTCGGCTTGTGTGCTTATTATCGCCGATTCATTACCAACTTCTCGACGATAGCCGAACCGCTCACGCGACTCACCCGAGATGATGTACCGTTTGCCTGGACTACAGAGCAAGAAGCAGCTTTCACAGAGTTACGGCAGCGAATGCAAGAGGCACCTGTTCTTGCGCATTTTGATGAGGACGCTGATACCGAAGTTCACACGGATGCAAGCAACGTCGGACTTGGCGCTGTCCTTGTACAACGGCACAACGGCGTAGAACATGTCATAGCTTACGCCAGTCGTACTCTCTCTCGAGCCGAGGCCAACTACTCCACTTCAGAGAAGGAATGCCTCGCAGTCGTGTGGGCAACGGCAAAGTTTCGACCTTACCTCTACGGCCGTCCCTTCAAGGTGGTGACCGATCACCATTCGCTGTGTTGGCTGGCCAATCTCCGTGACCCGTCTGGTCGTCTCGCTCGGTGGAGTTTGCGCTTGCAAGAGTTTGACATCATGATTGTGTATAGGTCTGGGCGCAAGCACGAAGATGCCGACGCACTTTCTCGAGCACCCGTGGGACATCCTGATATGGACTCGGAATATGCTGATGGTTTTCTCGGAGCCCTCAGTGATTCTGACTTTATGTCTAGACAGAGAGCCGATCAGGAATTGCGCCCTATTATTGATTCCTTAGAAGGCCGAAATTCTCACACTCCTCGGCGCATCGCTCGCGAATTGTCATCCTTTTGTCTAAGGAGGGGCATTCTTTACAAGAAAAATGCTCGAGGTAGCAACAAAGCCTTCCTCCTCGTTGTACCAGCCGACATGCGGGATGACATCCTCCTCGCGTGCCATGACGAGCCCACGTCGGGACACTTGGGCTACTCGCGGACTCTCGCCAGAGTGCGCCAGCAGTACTATTGGCCACGACTTTCGACCAGTGTACACCGCTACGTGCAAGGCTGCCGCGAGTGCCAGCGTCGCAAGACGCCACCCGTGAAACCTGCGGGCCTTCTCCACCCTATTACACCACCACGGACACCTTTCGACCTCGTGGGAATGGACCTTCTAGGACCCTTCCCTTTGTCGGCCACTGGTAACAAATGGATTATAGTGGCAACCGATTACTTGACCCGGTATGCTGAGACAAAGGCATTACCCCGCGGCACGGCGTCTGAAGTGGCGAAGTTCTTCGTGCAGCACATCGTCCTCCGGCACGGCGCGCCGTCATGTGTGATTACGGATAGAGGAACATCATTTACGGCACAAATGCTAGAGGACATTTTCAGACTGAGCTGCACGAGTCACCGAAAAACAACGGCTTACCACCCACAAAGTAATGGACTGACGGAAAGGCTCAACAAGACCATAGCGGACATGCTGTCAATGTACGTGGACGTGCAGCACAAAACCTGGGACGATATCCTCCCATACGTCACGTTCGCATACAATACGGCAATGCAGGAAACAACCCGATTTTCACCTTTCCACCTTGTTTATGGACGCAACGTACAAACGATGCTTGACGCTATGCTGCCGTACGATAATAGCGATGCTCTTTCTCCAGAAGCCGAGCAATACACGCAGTACGCCGAAGAGGCTCGTCAACTGGCTCGCGTGAACATCGGTCACCAACAAGACGCAGATGCACGACGTTACAACCTTCGCCGTCGAAACGTCGCATACCACCCGGGTGAACGAGTGTGGGTGTGGACTCCTGTCCGACGACCAGGCTTGTCTGAAAAGCTTCTGAGCCGTTATTTCGGACCATACAAGGTTATCCGACGTGTGAGTGACCTTACATACGAAGTACTTCCGGACGGCACAGTGTCGTCACGTCGACAACATCGGCCCGAAACTGTGCATGTCGTACGACTCAAGCCGTACTACACACAATAGTCTCTGTGCTTGCGAGTTACTTCGCAAACGTGACAGTGATCTCATGTGGTGTTTTTTTTTTTCTTGACTCTTCCACTGGTGCTGTTGTGTTCGCGCATGGTCCAAGTGCTTGTGCGCCCTCTTTGTTTTCCCTGGCACTCACTTTGTCATTCTCTGCGTCAACGCGTGTTCTAATTATGGGTTTTTTTTTTCTTCTTCTTTTTATTTAGAAGCATCGAGTCGATGCTTTTTAAAAGGGGGGACTAATGCCGCATGAATTCGCGTGGTTTTCGTGTGGAAGAGGACGAAGAGGTTGGGTTGGAGCAGTTTTTCTTTTTTGTCCTAGCTTGACGAGCAGTTCTGCGGAAGGTTTCCTTGAGTGAGACAAGATTGGTGACAAGATTACTAATGCCGCATGAATTCGCGTGGTTTTCGTGTGGAAGAGGACGAAGAGGTTGGGATTGAGCCGCTTTTTTCTTCTGGCATTGCCGGATCCGCTCGCCTGAAAAGCTGCGTCATGTCCTCCACGTACATGGTGACGGTCTCATTAGGCATCTGGATGCGTGAATGCAATGCACGTTCAGCACGATCGCGGCGGTCGGGGCTCCGGTAGGTCTCCAAGAGGCGATGCTGGAACTCGCGCCAGGATGTCAAGACATCACTTCTGTTCATGAACCACGTTCGGGCGCCGTCTTTCAAACACGCGTAGACGTTGCGGAGTTTGGCGGCTTCGTCCCAGTAGTTGATCGCTGCGACGTGTTCGAACTCGCTCAGCCAGTCGTCCACATCCTCAAACAGCTCTCCGTGAAAGGGACTAGGCATCAGCGGGTTCTGGACAGTGCAATAAATTGGTGCCGACGACGTAGGAGTTTCCATGACGCCTTGAGGCGAAGTCATAGTCGCTCTATGGATAAGCTGTGCCGGTGTCTCTGGTGGTAGGCCTCGTTGGCGGCGGCTTGTTCTGTGAACTGGCGTGTCCACGGGCACAGGGCTTGTGTTCCGGCTCCTGGATGGGCTCTTGTGCATGGGGTGCGTCGTCAGTTGTCGTACCCAGCAGCTCCACCAATCTTGTCACCAATCTTGTCTCACTCAAGGAAACCTTCCGCAGAACTGCTCGTCAAGCTAGGACAAAAAGAAAAACTGCTCCAACCCAACCTCTTCGTCCTCTTCCACACGAAAACCACGCGAATTCATGCGGCATTAAAAAGCGGCTCAATCCCAACCTCTTCGTCCTCTTCCACACGAAAACCACGCGAATTCATGCGGCAATATGATGGACTGTTTGTTGTTCTCAACAAAACCACGGAAGCCACATACACAATATCTCGCCTCACGAGAAGCGGTAGAAGAGCCGCTAAAACCCAAGCAGTCCATGTCGCTCGACGGAAGTTGTACACACCAGGGTGAATCAATTATCTCCGCCAATAGGCTTCGCCGGCAAGGGGAGGAATGTTGGGCATGTCTAGAAAGACAACGAAGATAAGTGATTGGGCTGGCTGCCCAAGAAGATGAAGCCAGTCCGGTCTGCCTGTTTCACGCCTGCCTCGTTCCACGTCTGCCGAGCCCTCCCTGTCCTCCGTACTCGCTTTCTTTGAGCTTTTCTCTGGTTCTTCCTGAGGCCTGAGTGTGCGGTTTCAATTCGGGATCTACCTCCACTGCTACTTCAAGTGTACTTCGTGCTTCCTGTTGGGGGGGTGCGGCCGGATTGGGCGTTGCTGTTATACCTATCAACCTGATGTCTCTCTCCTCTCCCGGCCAGGCATGTTCTGCCAGGTCGGCTTCCCTATATAACAGTGATTTGCCAATTGACTTGTTTTTGCGCAGTGGTCTGAAGAGCGTTCCTGTGGCCCTGGTTCCAACCAATGGCAAGTCCATTCGCATGAAAAATCCAAAACTATTTCACGAAGGACTCCGGAAGATTGGCGATTATTACCGAATGATTACCGAGGTGCGTCAATTTGGACGTGGAGGCATCCTGTGCTGCTCGCTGGACCAGGCCTGCATCACAGATCTCCTAGAATGCACGACGTTTGCATCAAGTCTGATGAGCTGTTTTGTGCCCGTCCATTTGGCCTGTGTGAAGGGACTAGTTCGAGAAATGGACTTTACCCTTACACCACCTGAAATACTTCGATGCTCGCGAAACGTTGAGAACAAAAGGTCCCTACAGAATTAGTGATCGTGACTATTGCCGGCATGGCTCGACCAACAGAAGTTAAGGCATGGCCACTAGTTTATCGTGTAGATGCGCTATCCCCTCGCCCACAGCAGTGCAAAAAGTGCTGAAAGAATGGACATACCCTCAAGGGATGTAGGTCGGATGTGAGGTGTCCCACATAAACTGACCAACATAAACGCGACAAATGTTCGACGCAAGAGGTGAGATGCTGTCTATGCAGAGGAAATCACGCAGCTGGAGATGAAAGGTACCCCATATGGACATATGAGTTGCAACTTGTAGAGATCATAGATCAACAACGATGCTCCCGGCGTGAGGCCCGATTTATTCTATTTGAGCGCTCACGTGGCTATGCCAGCGTTGTCAACCAGGCAAACCAAATGCTTGAGTCGTCTTTGCCTGATATAATAACATCAACAGTAGAAAGAACCATGACCAAGCTTATGAATTCTCAATTCATGAGCCTAATGATGTAATTGGCATCATTAGTGAGCACTCGGTTGACTCAAATCTTGCAAGGAGGTAACCAACCTACTGTGTCCCCTTCTCTACCTTCACCAGTCAATTGTGACACAAAAAATATGAAAATACGTGCTTCACTTAAGGCACAACGCTCCTGAGTTAGTTTTAGATCTTGAAATAAGAAATATCAGAAGGAAAATCTATCAAAAAAGGATATCCTGAAACATAGCATCATAGAGAAAGCAGTGAGTGCTGCTGGTATCTCTTCAAAATAGGGATTTTAAAAGTACGACAGTGGAATTACCGCTTAATTTTTTCAGCAGCTACACTCTTACTTAATTTTTGAGATCAACATTCCCCTGATATTGTTCCTAAACAAGAAACTTGGTTTGCAGAATATAAGTAATTTAGGATTAAAAATTACCGCACATTTCGTCTACACCACCCAACTCAGGGTGGAGGTTTGGCCTTATAATCTTATCTAAAATCGCCCATAAAGCTAAAACTATATATCAGTCAATGACTTCAGAAAGCGAGATTTCATGATTACGAATTACTATTCCTGGCTTCCTCTCACTCTCATGTATTATAGCTTAATTTCCGGTGGGTGTTCTAAATTTTTGCATTCTAGATACTGCAGTTTAGTATTGTCAAAAATATATTGTTATAGTCATCATCATCATCATCATCACCAGCCTGACTACGTCCACTGCAGGACAAAGGCCTCTCCCATGTTCCGCCAGTTAACCTGGTCCTGTGCTTGCTGCTGCCAATTTATACCCGCAAACTTCTTAATCTCATCTGCCCACCTAACCTTCTGTCCCCCCTTACCCGCTTCCCTTCTCTGGGAATCCATTCAGTTACCCTTAATGACCAGCGGTTATCCTGTCTACGCGCTACATGCCCTGCCCATGTCCATTTCTTCTTCTGGATTTCAGCTATGATATCCTTAACCCCCGTTTGTTCCCTAATCCACTCTGCTCTCTTCTTGTCTCTTAAGGTTACACCTACCATTTTTCTTTCCATTGCTCGCTGCGTCGTCCTCAATTTAAGCTGAACCCTCTTTGTAAGTCTCAAGGTTTCTGCTCCGTAGCTAAGTACCGGCAAGATACAGCTGTTATATACCTTACTCTTGAGGGATAGTGGCAATCTACCTGTCATAATTTGAGAGTGCTTGCCGAATGTGCTCCACCCCATTCTTATTCTTCTAGTTACTTCAATCTCGTGGTTCGGCTCGGCGGTTATTACCTGCCCTAAGTAGACATAGTCTTTTACAACTTCAAGTGCACTATTACCTATCTCGAAGCGCTGCTCCTTGCCGAGGTTGTTGTACATTACTTTCGTTTTCTGCAGATTAATTTTAAGACCCACCTTTCTGCTCTCCTTGTCTAACTCCGTAATCATGAGTTGCAATTAGTCCCCCGAGTTACTCAGCAATGCAATGTCATCGGCGAAGCGCAGGTTACTAAGGTATTCTCCATTGACTCTTATCCCTAACTGTTCCCATTGTAGGCTTCTGAAAACCTCCTGTAAGCACGCGGTAAATAGCTTTGGGGAAATTGTGTCCCCCTGCCTTGCACCCTTCTTGATTGGTATTCTGTTGCTTTCTTTATGAAGCACTATGGTAGGAGTTGATCCCCTATAGATTTCTTTCAGTATGTTTATATATACTTCATCTACGCCCTGATTCCGCAGTGTTTGCATGACGGCTGATATTTCTACTGAATCAAACGCCTTTTCGTAATCTATGAAGGCTATGTAAAGGGGTTGGTTATACTCTGAGCATTTCTCTATTACCTGATTGATAGTATGAATGTGGTCAATTGTTGAGTAGCCTGTTCGAAATTCTGCTTGTTCCTTTGGTTGATTGAATTCTAATGTTTTCTTTAGTCTGTTAGCAATTACCTTTGTAAATAGCTTGTATACTACAGAGAGCAAGCTGATCGGCCTGTAATTCTTCAAGTCCTTGTCATCTCCTTTCTTATGTATTAAGATGATGTTACTGTTCTTCCAAGACTCTGGTACTCTTCCCGTCAGGAGACACCTCGTAAACAGGGTGGCTAGTTTTTCTAACACAATCTGTCCTCCATCTTTCAGCAGATCTGATGTTACCTGATCCTCACCAGCAGCTTTGCCCCTTCGCATGCTCTCCAAGGCTTTTCTGACTTCTTCTATCATTACTGGTGGGGTGTAATCTGGGTTACTGATAGTTCTTATAGTATTAAGGTCGTAGTTGTCTTATAGTATTAAGGTCGTAGTTGTATTGTAATAGTGGGTGACTTTAAATCTCAGCATATTTCGTAGGGTTTTAACACTGATTTGAATGGCAAACGTTTGTGAGATTGGGTGAATAACAATAACTTCATATGTATAAACACAAAAACTCTTACTTTCATGTGTAATCAGTCATCATAGGTGCTTGATCTAACTTTGTAACGCTAACCTGTTCATCTTATCATGGTCTGCGATTAACTCGGGAACAAGTTGTGAACATATGCCAATATTGTTTGAGGTGGTAAGTCCTCTGCGGCATTCCGGCAGTGCCAGCTGCGTGAACGATTGCCTCAGCACCTTATCCTTATGATAAAGTAACCCGTCGATTACTAGCATATTGCCTTTTCCTGTCGCTGCTCCTCTTCACGCTTCCTCTAAAGTCGGGTCTCCCCGTTTTTTCTCGCGAAACTCATCTGACGCGGACCTCTCCTTCATGCCGACGCTCGGGGCTTCGTTATGCAACACGCTGTCATCCCGCTGATCCCTTTCATCGCGGCTTGCTACGGCTACCTCGCTGATCAACACCTCCTCGGTCGCGTGTCGCTCTACCAATTTTACACGAGTGTCCACCTCGTCCTGACGCCATACGGCCTCGGCGTGCTGAGGCTCGCTTTAGAACTCTGGCCGAGCACCGCCCACTTCTAAGGTACCCTTCACTACTCCTTCGAGGGTGCTCTCCTCGTGCAGTAGTTTCCATGCTTCTTTGGAAAGTAGGCAATCAGTTCGTGCCATTAGACGGTCCGTTAACGCTGACAACACTGGGACTGGTTCCCTAACGTCGGAAAAATCTCCACGCTCGTGCGACATAGCCAGTGGAATAACTGCGAGCTTGATCTGTACTTTCTCCCCGAACGCCGAAGTCAGGTTGACCTCCCGTGCGGTTGCACCAACTTTGGCGGGACCACGCTCTCACGGACTACTGTAATTTTCGCACCTGCGTCCAACACTGCCCCTACATGTTTGTCTTTGCAGTCAAGCGATACTGAGATTAAATCACTGTGTGCGGCTGGGGGACCTTCAATCGAAACACGTGCCGCTAAGCTGTTCGGAAGCACTTCCGTCAGCTGTTTCTGACGCTGCGGGCAATTCCATTTCTGGTGCCCTGTACTGCCGCAACTGTAGCAGGCCCTGGGCTTTGGTTTCCCGTATACGATACGGTTTTTCCCAGCCCTGCGGCTCTTCATTGTCTCTTCGTCATGTCTAGCCCTGCTCGCGCTTTTCTACTCCGCCGCGCTTTGCTTTGCCTGCCTCGCGGCACTGCTCGTCCCCTGTGCTTCTTCAAACGTTCGCAGCAACGCGGATATCTCTGGGGCGCTCATCCACGCTCTACCTTCTTGGAGTGCGACATAGCGCAAGGCCTCCCCCGACAAATATTTCTTTAATTGGTCGGCTACCAAAAGCTTGACCAGGCCCTCGAATGTCGACAGCCCTCTTGCCTCAAGGTAAAAGTGGAGGTAGCTCTCTAAACGTGTCGAAAAAGGTCTCCACCCCTCGTTCGCACGCTTACCTGACCGCAAAAATCTTTTTAGATATTCCCCGGCTGAAAGTCTGAGCTTGTCCAGCACCGTTTGCTTGATTACCTGGTAATCTTTGTGCTCTGTTGGGCTTAGCCGCGTGGACAAAAACGGGACTCTCTCCGCTAACAACGGGAAAACTAAACGTCCCAACAACTCCCCCGGTACCTCGTACGCTTCTAGGGCACTTTCCACGGACTCAAACCACACTGGTGCTTCAGATTCGGCTGGAAATTTGGGTAACACCCCTGTGTGGACTTTTGAGTAGCGTCTCAGTTCGCTACACGGATCCCGCCTGCCGAACTCGGGTCCACTCCACCGAGAGCTTCCGCCCATCATCTGCGACAGCCTCTCCATCTCCAACCGCAATTCCTGCAGTCTGTGCTCCGGCGTGAGATTTCCGAAACGGTCATCTTTCTGGCTCTCCCGCGCACTACCCTCTCCCGGGTTTCCCACGTCGCTCTCGTCCCCCGACTCACGACTCATGGCCTGCGCTCGTCTGTCCGGATTTAAGTGGGCAAACCTCGTGTCAAGAGGACGCCTTAAAACTGAAAAAAAGGCAGCGGCACCCCGGAGATGAAAGAACACCAGAGGACTCGCCACTTTGGAAGTTTCTGCTCGCTGGTTGCTCGATGTCGCCGGGGTTATCGCCGGAATGATGAATTGGGATGACCGTAGCAGGACCCCTGACTTCCTCGGGTTGATGGCTGCCACACTGCCGCCTCCTCAGCTCGGTGGCCTGGCTCTTCGTTGGAACAGCCGATGTCTTGGCTTTTCGTCTTGCGTGTTCTCCGCAACACGGCAATCTCCTTCTTGCGCAGAGCGCTCCTCGTCATCGTCGTGCCGATCTTGTCGACTGCGCCAGTAAAACTCAACCTTCTACCCACTCTCTCTGTTTCCTTCAGCATAGCTCTCCCAGCTGCGTAGCGGCTGTTGCTACAGAAGGGAGTGGAAGGTTGGTTGCTTCTCGGTGTCCGTCTAGTCTTGTCGTGGCTGCTGCTGCTTGTTCGGGGATAGAAGCCAGCACATTTCGAATGTTACACCAACTCGACTTTATATATAGAAACTTATGTACATATTTACAACACTTCACCGTCGGAACAGTCGCATGTTGCCTCGGCAGAGCCGATAGTGCAGAGCCCTCTTTGCAGCGGCCAGACCCGCCGCGAGGACTCGGAAGCCAAGTTTTAATACCTTGGTTGCCTCTCCCGATTATCCTCACAGCCAACCAAAGAAATTTAGTACGTTTATTGGACAGACAACACACTTGTTGCCGTCCCCTCCTCTCGCTCTCTTCTTCCCGCACTCGACTCCTCGGTCGGAAAGAGAGAGACGAAACGACCGGCCTGCACACAACGTTCAGCGAACTGTGCGAACGCACACAATGGTGGCACCGTTCGACTGCGGGCCTCCTGCATTACCGCGAGATGACTACGCTGTCCAGCACGACAGCCATCTCGCGGACTCTAATCCTGACCGATGGGTGGCTTTGTACCATCCTCACGTCACCCGCCAGCAATCCGCAGTCCGGGCACCATTTAGCGGGTTGCTAGAAGCGGCGGCTGACCGCGGTATTCTTGCCAGAAGGGGCGCGCTTACGCCGAGAGAATCGCCTCCCGAGAATCGGCTTTTTGTGAAGCGCGCCCTTTTGAGACCGAGAAGACTCGCTCCCATGGCCTGCGACGACAGACCTTACACAAGCTTTCCTTTTTATGGGGGTTAATTATTATTCAATGGGCGTTTGTGTTGTGATGACTCATGATCTCCATCTGTACTTGTTTCTGCACTCTTTGGTGTACCGGTGTGAAAATACAAATCACCCGAAAATCAATGCTTCTATACGTTTCATTTCTAGCACATCAAGATCGCTTTCTACACGTTCACATCGGGAACTACCGTTAATCGCTTCCTTGATTGTGAAAAAGAAACTTTTGGGTTGAGATCACCTTCGCCCGCAATAGTTTGCACGCGTTTAAGTGTTCCATCCATCCATCCATCCATCCATCCATCCATCCATCCATCCATCCATCCACCCATCCATCCATCCGACCGTCCGTCCGTCCGTCCGTCCATTCATTCATCCGTCCGTTCGTCCGTCCGCCCGTCCGTCCATTCATCCATCCATCTATCCACCCATCCATCCATCCATCCATCCATCCGTCCATCCGTCCATTCGCCCAGTCCAGTCCAGTCCGTCAGTCGGTCAGTCCGTCCGTCCATCCGTCCGTCCGTCCGTCCGTCAGTTCGTCCATCCATCCATCCATCCATCTGTCGGAGCTAAGACGGGAAAGATCCAGTTCTGACAGCGTTCAGTTTTCGAACTCTTTTTTTTATTCGCGCTGCACCCACCGCGCGGCCTAAATGCCAACTTCTTTTTCCTTGACAAGCGGCGCATTGAGGCGCTACAGGGCATCCCCCGTAGATCGAGAGCGATAGGAATCACCAGAGGAGTCGCCCAGTGGACATGCTTGGATGTTGGCATCCAGACTTTAGATTGAAGCCCCGCGGCCGCGAGAGCGGCGATATACGCAGGTTTTAGTCGATCAGCAGCCACGACGTCTTCACTGCCATTGATGTCCAGCGTGAACGTCTTAGGTGTACCATGGAGTACGCGGAATGGGCCATCATAGGCTGGTGTTAGTGGTGGCCGTATTTGGTCACGCCGAACGAAGACGTGACTGCAGTCATGCAGATCCTGACTGACGAAGACAGACTGGGGGTGTCGGTCGGCAGGAATCACAGGAGCAAGGTCCCGAAACGTGGTGCGCAGCTCCCGAATGTACGTGGAGGCGTCGTGAGTGGAAGGTGGCGATGATGGCTCGAAGAATTCTCCTGGAAGACGCAGGGAAACGCCATAGACTAGTTCGGCTGATGAGCAGCCAAGATCCACTTTCAATGCTGATCGGATGCCCAGAAGTACGAAGGGGAGGTGTTCGAGCCAACGTTCCCTTGGCTGGTAACCAGTGAGGGCAGCTTTCAGTTGTCGATGAAGTCGTTCGACCATACCATTGGCGGAAGAATGGTAGGCAGTTGTGTGGATGTGTCGAATGCCCAGGATATTGGCAAGTGCTGTGAAAAGGGCTGATTGAAACTGACGACCGCGATCAGTGGTGACGACAAAGGGCATCCAAAGCGCGACACCCAGCCGTTTGTGAAAGCCTTGGCAACTGTTGGTGCTGTAATGTCGGAAATGGGAAACGCTTCCGGCCATCTGGTGAAGCGATCCACACATGTCAGCAGGTAACAGGCTCCTTGCGATGACGGAAGAGGGCCGACGATGTCGAGATGGACGTGAGAAAACCTTGTGTCTGGAGGTTGAAACGGGGATGTTGCCGTGACAGTGTGATGGTGAACTTTAACGCGCTGGCACTCAAGGCAGGTTCGCGCCCAGCGTCGGACATCAGCGTTAATGCTTGGCCAAAGAAACGAGATGTGACTAGCTTCTGGGTCGCATGAATACCAGGATGGCTCATGTTGTGCAATTGATCGAAAATTGCACGGCGAAACGCTGAGGGCACGAAGGGCCGAGGGACACCAGTAGACGGTTCGCAAGTTATTAATGAGGTAGAAAATGGAAGCGGGCACTCCGTGAACGATAGAGACGTGGATGAAGAGCAAAGACGATGCAGCTCAGGATCGTTGCTTTGGGCAGCTGCTAGCTCTTCCACGTCTAGTGATGGCTGGGTCGACAAGGCATCGATGCGGGATAGTGGATCAGCAGCAGCATTTTCCGGCCCATGTACTTGTCTGAGATCCACAGTGAACTCGAAAATAAAGCATAGTTGACGGATCTCTCGTGCAGTATATTTGCTGTGATTGTGATAGAAGACAAACGTCAGGGACTTGTGGTCTGTAACGACGTAAAAGTCCCGGCCCTCCAATAAATGATGAAAATGTTTGATGGCGAGGTATACCGCGAGGAGTTCTCGGGCAATTGTATTGTATTTTGCCTCTGGTAGCTTCAGTTTTGCGAGAAAAACCCAAGGGGCTGCACCGGATACGTTCTGCTCGAGAACGGCGCCTACTGCCTCGCTTGATGCATCGGTGATGAGACGAGTTGGGGCATCAGGGACGGGATGTATGAGCTTGGTAGCGTCTGCCAGAGCCTTCTTGGCAGTGCCGAAGGCAGATGCAGCGTTCTTGGGCCACTCCAGTGGCGCAGCCGGGTCTTTCTTTTTAGCCATTAGGTCTGTCAAGGGCTTTAGTAATGTGGCGCACTTTGGAAGAAAGCGGCAATAGAAGTTTAGTAGGCCCAGAAATTCCCGCAGTCTTTTCAGTGAAGTCGGGGGTGGAAAGTCTTGAATAGCCTTCACTTTGCTGGCGAGTGGTTGGATACCCTTTGGAGTGACAAGGTGGCCTAGAAACTCTATTGTAGCGATGCCGAAGAGGCACTTATTGGGATTAATTACGAGGCCGTAATCATCCAGGCGGTGGAACAGCGTGCGCAGGTGGGCTTCATGCTTAGGCCCGGATGAGCTTGCTACAAGGAGGTCATCAAGGTAGGCAAATACAAAATCGAGACCTCGCGTGACCTCGTTGATAGTGCGCTGAAAGGTCTGTGCAGAGTTGCGCAATTCAAAAGGCATCCTCACATATTCAAACAGACCGAATGAGGTGGTGATGGCCGTCTTCGGAATGTCGGCAGATTCTACAGGAATCTGATGGTAAGCCTTCACTAAGTCAATCTTAGAGAAGATTGTGCACCCAGCCAAATTGGATATGAAATTCTGTATGTGAAGAAGTGGATAGTGGTCTGGTAAGGTGTGGGCATTGAGAGCGCGGTAATCCCCACATGGTCTCAAGTCGCCAGGATCTTTCTTCGACACCATGTGGAGTGGCGACGCCCAGTTGCTCGAGGAAGGCCGCACAATGCCGAGTTCAAGCATGTGCTCAAACTCACGGCGGGCGATGGCGAGGCGTTCTCCAGATAGTCGACGGGGTCGTGTATAAACTGGAGGTCCAGTGGTCACAATGTGGTGAGTGATGGAATGTTTCACCGGTGACTCTCTGGTGTGCGGCTTCGTGATGCTGGGAAAGTCGCTGAGTATGTTTGCATACGGCGAAGCAGGTGTGAGAGCTCGCAGTCCCGTTGGCGAGGAAGCAGAGAGTGCACCGTTGATGGAAAGTCGGGTGTTAAGATCATTGAGGCGATGAGGATGCATGTCCACAGCAAGGTAGACAAAACTGAGGAAGTCAGCTCCAAGAACAGCTTGCGAGACTTCAGCGAGGATGAAAATCCATCAGAACGTACGGCGTAGTCCAAGGTCAAGTGTAAGAGAGCGTTGGCCATATGTGCGAATGTCGTAATTGTTGATCGCTTAGAGTGGGCAGGTCTGTTCGTTGCGACGGCGACCTGCACACGAGGCCGGGATGACGCTACCTTGGGCTCCTGTGTCGACTAGGAAGCAAGCGCCAGTGATCTTCTCAGAAACACAGAAAATGCGGCATGACTTTCGACCAGTACCACTTGCTGCCGTCCGTGGCCGGTCGTCGCATTTCCCGGCCTGGAGCACGGGTGAGTGCACCTTCGAGCAGAGGCACCGAATCGGCGGTGGTACCAGCACACGGTTGAGGATGAAACGTCCCTCGGCGCATCGGGTGGCCAAAGTTCCGGAGAACGTGGGGGCGTCGAGGAGCAACTGTGTATCTGGAACCTGGATGACGGTCGACGATGCGCAGGTACAAAGTCATTGAGGCGCCTGACAAGGGCGTCCAAACGGTTCTCGATGCTCGCGAGCGCCGGGTCTACAGCGGTCGCCGGTGGCGGTGTGGTAACGGCGTTGAGGCTATGTGCCCGTGAGTAGTCCGCCACTAGGTCAGCCATTTCAGCGAGTGTGTCTACTGGGACATCTCTTGCAGCTACGAGGACCGGGACCATGCTCTGCGGTAAGCGCTGGAGGAACAACTCACGTAACAGCTTCTCCTCTTGAGTGGCGGAGGTGCCGCCAAGGAGCTGGCGCATGCGTTGCAGGAGCTGTGATGGGCGACGGTCACCGAGCTCTGTAGCCGTGATGAGCTGCTGGAGTCTGCTGTGTTCGGACTCAGACTTGCGGGAAATGATAGCTGCCTTCAACGTGTCGTAGGGATGGCTCGGGTGCGGCGACGCTAAAATATCAGCTAAGTCGTCGGCTACGTCCGGAGGTAAGCAGGGTACCAGATGCCAGTGCCTGGTCTGTTGGCTGGTGATTTGCCGTAGACGGAAGTGCGCCTCGACCTGCAGAAACCATGTGCTGGAGCTGGTGGGCCAAAATGGTGGCAGGTTGACATGTTGAATTGCAGCGACTGCAGCAACGCTAGGTCTGGCGTCTTCTTGGGTGTCAGGACCGGTAGGATTGGTGCCAGAGCCGGCGGGATCAATGCGGGATGATCGAAGCTGTGTGTTCTTTATCGCGTCACCATTAACTGTCGGAGCTAACACGAGAAAAATCCAGCCCTGACAGCGTTCAGCTTTCGAAAAACTCTTTTTTTTATTCGCGCTGCACCCGCCGGGTGGCCCAAATGCCAACTTCTTCTTCCTTGATGAGCGGCGCATTGAGGCGCTACACATCCATCCATCCATCCATCCATCCATCCATCCATCCATCCATCCATCCATCCATCCATTCATCCATCCATCCATCCATTCATCCATCCATCCATCCATCCATCCATTCATCCATCCATCCATCCATCCATCCATCCATCCATCCATCCATGCGTCCGTCCGTCCGTCCGTGTGTCTCCTACGACTTATAGTTCTCCTGGTCGTTTCAATAATGGTATCGATGCCATACTTGGTGTGGCATAACATGACTGTATGAGGAACATAATTGACTAGTCTTCACATAAAATTCATGACATGTATGTCATGACTGTCATGGTCTACATTTCATGGTTCATCAGCTCTTGCAGTGGTTTTCTTCATAAGGCATGTTGCAAAACTGGTATGGTATGACATGATTGCATGGCGAACACAAGCGATAGACCCTAACATGAAAATCGAGAAATGCGTGTCATGTAACAACATGACTACATGCGACGATCATGATGCACGCGCGGGCATTTCGCTAGCGCCACATAAACCAAAATTTGGTAATACGAGACGTGAATGGATGACGAAGGTATGATACTGGTGCAAACATGATAAACATGAGATGCGTGTCATGTAATAACATGACTACATGCTACGCTTATGATGCACTCGCGGCCGTTTCGCTACCTTCACATGTGCCAAACTCGGTATTACGCGACGCGAACGGACGACATAGGTAAATGACGTATCCAAACATGATAATTGCGACATGCGTGTCATGCAACAACACGACTACATGCCACACTCATCATGCGCTCGCGGCAATTTCGCTAGCTTCACACATGCCGAATTTGGTATTACGTGACGTCAATGGATGACGAAGAAGATATGTACCTGTTGCAAACATGATAATAATGAGATGCATGTCATGTGAGAACATGACTACATGTCACGGTTAAGGCGCCAATACATTTCGACGTGATACGGTGCGCGTGCTCGCCGGCATTCATTTCGTCACGTCACGCCGGCGTTGCCACGCCAGGCACCGGTTCTGCCATATACTCGCAGGTGCGCGCCGCGCTGCGTTGCTTTGACGCATGCACGTTTCAGCGCGTCCTGCATCCCTCCGTCACGAAAAGAGGGAGACGCAGTGTTGTCTATAGGCAACGCATCGGCGTGAGTTTCGCGCCAGTTGCCATCGGACCGCGCCTACGAACGCTGTTCGCGCCGGGCGCGCCTGGCTTCAGACTGTACAGTGCTCGTGTTTTACTATCATAGCGTTGCGGTGCGCAGCGTGCGTGCGTCAATGCTACATGGAGTATGTATTTGGGTCCTCCATGATGCGCTCGCAGCTGTTTTGCTAGCTTCACATATACTTAGTTTTGTGTTGCGTGGCGTCAATGGATGAAAAAAGATATGACTGCTGCAAACGTGACAATGCTGATACGCGTGTCATGTAAGAACATGACAACTTACCACACCGGTAGCGAGCTCGCGGCCGTTTCACTAGCTCCACACATACAAAATTTGGTGTCACGTGACGTGAATGGATGCCGAAGCTAAACAATACATCCAAACATGACAATCATGACACGGACGTCATTTACGGCATCTCTAACCTCCACCTCGTAACATTGTGCTTATTTTAAAGTGACATATGAACCTTTCTTATTCTTGTTTCGCATATCAGCGATTCGAACTGTACGTGGGATATGCCATTTTTTTGTGAAGCATCATAAAAAATATTACATGCAGTAGTTTTGCAGTTCTGTTTAATATAACCAAGGAAAGAACGATGATGATGTGTGGTCGAATCTCTGTTGTTTTATTCGAGATTTACATTGCTATGGAGATGGTAACCAATGACGTATTGCCTGGCAAGGAGAGAACCTGTATTCGTCGTAGCCCAGCCACAAGTTGATCATTGGCTTCATTTGCAGAACACTTAAACGCGTGCAAACAATTGCGGGCGAAGGTGATCTCAACACAAACGTTTCTTTTTCACAATAAAGGAAGCGATTAACGGTTGTTCTCGGTGTGAACTTGTAGAAAGCGATCTTGATGTGCTAGAAATGAAACGTATACGAGCATTGATTTTCGGGTGATTTGTATTTTCACACCGGTACACCAAAGAGTGCAGAAACAAGTACAGATGGAGATCATGAGTCATGACAACACAAACGCCCATTAAATAAATATTTACCTTAATAAAAAGGAAAACTTGCATAAAACTAGGTATTAGGTAACGTCAGGAACTGTACAGAATACGCGTATTATCAGAATATAAGCTAAAAACAGTGAATTTACTATCCATATAACTAATGAAGATGAATGGAATCTCACAGTAGTTTTATCATCAGTTTGAAGGCGGGCTCTTTATGGGTTCGTGTGCAGAGGCTAAAAGTGTACCTGAAGCATTGTTCTCATTTAACCGGAATGGAATTATGTCATTTTGCAGACATTATAGCCGCTATGTTCGAGTAACAATGTGTTAAACACTTGAATTCGACACGTTACGTACAAACAGTAATTAGGGGCACATACATTCAACCTTTACCCTTCTTCATGTATGAAACAAACCGCGATTCCTGCTGTTGTCCCATATGTTTTGAAGCCACGCTTGCTTTTGTATTGATATTCCAACAGACAGTTATACTAACTGAATGTAGCAGCTTGCTTCGTGGTCATGAAAGTGATTTACGCAGCTAAATTACGTACATACTGGTCTTCGAAGGATTAGACACATACATCAAGAAACTGCGCAACAGCACGCAGCTTACGCATGGTCTCATCGTGGCCTCTACGATTAGCTTTGGAAACGCGCAATCGTGAAGGCCATGGTCTCGCCCATGGTGTTTCTTAATAATGCACTACAAGGTCACCTGGCGCTATAGTGTCTATATGAGAGTTGCAAGGAATGATGCGTCAGCTAGCATGGAAATCATGGGCAGTCCATGAATTTACCTAAGCTTAGGCTCCTTATATCCTGCAGACGCTTGTTCACAAGTTGAAGTTGTTAAGCAGTCCCCCTTCGCTTTGACCAACACATTTCATCTCACGAGGAGAACGAACTATTGTTCAGAGCGAAAGCTTTTATGAGATCACAGGGGGGGCACCATAGTTGCTCGCCGCCGCCGGGGTCCATATCCACTATTGCTCTAAATAGGAACCTAATAAATTAAAGAAAAACGCCAGGCCTGCATAGAAGGCACATCACAGTCACAGCGAAAGCTAGAAGAGCGCCCTTTGAGAGCCTTTTTCTAAACAAACATTGAATGACGGCTGGAAGCACACTTGCTTGATACCCACTAGGGCATCATTAATAAAGTTCTGGGTAGTAGGTTGCATTCTCTATGCTACTTTTTGTCATTCTTCTTAGAAGCCTGGTATTCGCTAAATATTTGCAAGGAATTTTATGCCAATTGTCCAAGCAGTAGCTGACAACGATGAGGAATAAATGCTGAAGTGGGTATGCGCCCAGTTATTATGAAAACAAGAACACGATTTTGTAATGGGTTGGAGCATTGGACAGCAAACTCGTTACGCTATTCGCATTGCGCGACGAGTGGTTCTTCTTTCGCTGTTTTCATACGCTTTAGAGGTTGTATTAACGCGGTTAATTTCCCGACATGAAGCCTGCCTAAGGCAAGTTTGCCAACAGTTCACAAGCGCCAACCAATTGCAGTGGTAGAATACTGGGCTGGCACCAAGCAGGCCCGGTTTTCGACCGCCACTGTGTCACGTTTTTTTTGAATTTCGTGCAATGTGGTTACGGACACCGGCAGCGGTGGCGGCAGTGGCGGCGGACAAGTGCGCGTGACACTAATTGGGATCACATAAGAGCTTTTGCTATAAAACGCCATGAATCCTGTGAGATTCAAAGCCATTCAGTGTTCGTGAGCCATCCTTGAACCCTATGGAATTCGTGAGCCATCCAGTGTTCTACCGCAAAGCGACGCCGGTCATTGACACTCCGTTGCAAACTAGCTTTAGGCAGAGCAGGCGTGGTGTCAAGAAAAGAATCGCGTAACATCAGTAATAAAGCATTTAAAATAGCAAAAAACAACCAGTCATGAAACATTGTGAATACCAGAACGCGTGGGTTGTCGAATGCTCGAACCCAGTACAAAAGCTCCAGGCGTGAATTCTTGATTGTCTTCGGCACAACAGACATATTTTGCAAAAAATTCTTCTATATTTTGTAGTGTGTATCACGCTTCTCCGAAGAATGACGAAGGGTAGTGTAGCAAATGCTTGGCCAATTCCCCTAGTGGGTATCGCCACAAGAGAAGGTGAACAAGAACAACTGCCTTCTACACAAAAATTATGATGACTTACAACGTAGCGGGTATTCGGCAGGTGGTTTACAGCAGCTAACTATAGAGTGTTCAGAAAGACTCCTAAATGCCGCTTTTCGAGCTTTCACTGTGACAGTGCTGTGCTCTCCGTTTAGGCCTGACGGTTTTTATTATTTTCATGAGAAAAGCTAAAGAAAGCAATAAACAAAGCAATAAAAGTATTCGAAGCCCTAAGCACGAAGACTAGGCCTTGCACTAACCATCAATCTCATGATGGCTCAACGTTCGCAACGCCACCTTTCGCATTGCAGGGAACACCATGGTTTCACTTGTGCAACGTGAAAGCGTGTTTTACCTAATCACCGCAACGAAGTCTTGATGCAGTTAGCTCTGCGAGACTGGGGCATGACATTTCCGTCAAAGTACGTTGCTATGCATTCCAGTACTCTCATGACCCGAATAAGTTCTTGTAAATAATTTCGTAGCCATAGCCAGATTTAGGGCAAACATAAAAAAGGCAACATCAACAAACACACCTTCTTGCAACCGTGCGCGTATACAGGCCTAAACCACCACTTTCTTCTCTCATGCTCAATGCGACTATCTACGGGCGTTTGACAAAAGTTACTGTTCACGATTCACGCACGGCTTCACGTATAGTTTCAGTAAATCGCCCGCTCTGCGTTACTTTAGAAACAGTGCGCTTGCGTTTAACACATACAATTTATTCTCCGTTAACCACGGAATTCAACAATGCACAGCCTTACACACGCGTCGTGCGCGCATCGTTACGCTAGTGTTTACGCGCCTCACACAGGCCGGCTGAATGCGGCGTTTATCTGCTTATTTGTCGGCATAGACATGCAATTTACAATTCATATCACAGCGTCAACCTCATGCCTGCACACCTGTTTCGCTCTGTATACCTCGTAGGACCAGCACGGCTTCAAAAAAAAAGCTAGCGCGAAAAAAAATAGAACCGAGATAGGCACACAACTCTATACATATATATGTATGCATATATTGAACACAAAAACATGTGTTCGTATGGCTGACTCGCCCACTATGCATGGCGAAAGATAAGAAACGATGAGGTTTGGCACACCGCTAACGCTACAGGCTGCCGTCTTAGAAAGTAGGTCTGGTAACTCTAAGCGTACTTCTTATTTATTTCTTTTCTCTGTCTTTCTTTTTTACTTATTTTGTCCTGTCTTGCTCTCTTTCTTTCTATCTTTCTTTCTTTCTTTGTTTGTCGTTTAGACTGTCGAACTGCGTCATGGTCTACCTTTCTATGTCTTCATTCTATTCATATTCCCTTCCTGTTTCTTTTTCTCTATTTTCTTGCTCTCTTCCGCATAACAATCTTTCTACTCTTCTTGCATGCTCGTGTTGGTTTGACAGTCGAATTTAGTGTACTCTGTAGTGGGGCTTGCCTTAATCTTGTGTCACTTGCCCCCTAGAGGTGTATTTGACACTCCCACCAGGTGTACTCTATAGTGGAGCTTTCTACATTTCAGCGCCTGACGCACACCTGAGGTTTTTCGTTTGACACTCGCACCGGGAGTACTCCGTAGTAGAGCTCGCCCTTATTTGGTGCCGTATGCCACTTTGAGGAGTTTTTGTTTGACACTTGCACCTGGTGTATTTCGTGGTGGGGCTCGCCCTATTCCTGTGCCACACGCCCCCTTCAAGTGTTCGCATTAGACAATCACACCAGGTGTACTTCAAGTGAGACTTTTCCTATTCCAGCATCTCACGCCACTTGAGATTTTTCGTTTGACACTCGTACCTGGTGTACTACATAGTAGAGCTTACCCTATTCATGTGCCGCATGCCCCCTCGAGGAGTTTTCGTTTAACGTTCACACCTGGTGTATTCCGCAGTGGGGCATGCCCTACTGCTGGGCTGCATGCCACTCTGAGAAGTTTTTTTTTTGACGCTCGAACGAGGTGTACACCCTACTGGGGCTTACTCTATTCCTTTGCCGCATGCGCGCTTGAGGAGTTCTTGTTTAAAATTCGCACCTCGTGTACTCCGTAGTGGGCTTGCCCTATACGTGTGCCACATGCTCCCCTGTAATGTTTTTCGTTTGACATTCGCACCAGGTGTACTCTGTAGCGGAGCTTGCCTTATTCTTGGGCTGCATGCCCATTTGAGAAGTTCTCTTTTGAGATTCTCACCTGGAGTGGGTTCCAGTACTCACCATAGATGACTAAATAGATAGCTAAATATACGGCAGAAATCTTAAGTGTCATTCCCATTCCCACGTAGCCGACAAATTAGACAGCTTCCTGGAGACCGCATCCGTGACAATTACATGCAGGCTAATTTGCTGTCTCAACACGAAGGCGGCTCAGTTACTCGTTCAGATAGAACTAATCTCGCCAGAATGGTCATCTGCACACACGCAGATGCTCAATGTGAGTATAGTTAAAATTTTTATATATTTCAGGCCGAAGTAAGCTAGAAAACACGACTGTTACGTTTGTTTATTTGGCTTTCTCTTATCGACGTGACGTGGCGCCTCGTCGGGTAAAAACCGTTCAGTTCGTACTGGCACGGTGGATGGACGCGTTTTTTAGGGCTCCGATCGACTGCGCAGATGAGTGTTTTTGCAAGTTTTGAACTGGACTTTATAACTATTAAGGTTGCATTGTACACCTCTATAGCACTTATACATTGTACGGCCTTTTCGGGGGGTCAGTTACTATGTATTTACTTATTTGGGTGTGTGTTTTTTTCTCCGGTCTTCTCATGGGGGAGGTGCACGTACACCGAACTTGCAAATTTTTGTAGTAGAGCTTAGACTTTTTTCTTAGGCAGGACTCGTCGTTCGTCGTGTTTTGTAATTATAGAGTGGGGCAATTAGTGTCAAAAAGACATTATTTAAAGGCTGTAAGATGTTCTGGATGCGCTGTGAGTTTGAAAATTGACGCAAGGGCAGACGCGAATGTAGAGGAGGCTTATGCCAAGAGTAGGCAATGTGAGGTTGAGGAAAAAAAGGCGAATATGCTGATTGCCCAGAATGAACTGCTGATGAGGATCACCGAGCTGGAGGCAGCGTTGGCGACAGAACATGAAAAAAGAAAGGCTATGGGAGAAAGGCTCAGGCCCGCCGAGGAGGCACTAGCGAAGGTGAACAAAGCGGCCGATGGGGAGAATGGTAGGGCACTGGCAGCCATAACGGTGGAGATGATAGTGCAAACAAGTTCGGAATAAACATGCTTAGCTGGTTTATTGGTCGCAAAACTCAGCTTCAGCGAAGTAGAATTGGGGCGTTAGGAGACAAAGCAGCTGGTGTCAGAGGTGCAAGTAACCCCCAGGTTGAGGACACTGCAGCTGAAAAGTCACAGCACGTGATAATCGCCGGGGATTCAAATTTATATCGATGCGCAGAAGCAATGAAATAGAGGGTAAGATGTGACAAAATGGTTGCAGCAGGGACGTTCCCTGGACGTAAGCTGGAAGCAGTCATGAGGCAAGCGAGCGCAGAACTCAGAACTACAGCTGATGGACGAAACCTCGTTATAATTGCAGGTGGTTTAGATGATGTCTTAGATGAAGATAGGGCAGGACTAGAAGCCACATTGGCAAAAGGGACCGATGACAAGCGTGCCATTTCTTTTCAGGTACAGGCAGTGATATGCACGCTACCGGAGGTACCGGTGGATGACGGCAACCTGCAAAGAGCGGTTGTCAACGCAAACAATTAGATATGGCAGAGGAGTCGAGGGAAAGGCTTTAGGATAGTGGAAATAAACATAGAGGTGCATAGTTGGGTGATTTTTAACGAGACAGAAGTCACTTCTATGGAAGGCTTGGTCATGAGGTGGATTGGCTACTTGCAGAATGCCCAGCAGCTTTTTTGGAGGGCACCTGGGCCCCTCGGTGTCCAGGATAGCTAGTAACAATGGAAAAAACCAGGGGCACACTTTGGCAAAAGGTATAGACAGATACGATTCCAAAGTGACACGAATATCAAGACAAGTAGAGTCGGGGGCAGAAATCGGCATGGCAACGAGGGCGGAGCCAATTCAGACGTAGGGTATTTAACATTCAGAGTGGCAGGAATAGGCTCCAGAGGGAAAAGGTGGGAGAACAGCTAAAGAAGGAGAGGCTGATGGTATATTGCTTTGTGGAAACACATCTTCGGGACACGGAACAACCACCTAACAATCCGTACTACGCATGGGAACAATGTAATAGAACAGAAGGCAGCAGAAAGAGGTGGGTGGTATTGGAACATTCATTTATAAAAGTACAGACTGGCAATCGGTAAAGAAGCAGTGCAAGGAACATTTATGGCTAAAAGAGAAAGTGGCCGAACAACTGACGTGCCTAGGTTTTGTATATTCGGGGACAGGAACAAAAGCCAGAGAGGAAAATCAACAAATGGTGCAGTGCATAGAAAATGACATTGACGAACTAGCAGAAGAGTGCGAGGTATTTATACTAGGAGATACGAATGCGCACGTAGAAAATATGGATATATATACTGACCAATCGGGCAGAATGCTAAAGGACATGTGTGAAAGGCATAATTTATTCATTTGAAACAGCACCGAGAAATGTTAAGGGCAGATATCATGGGAGTTGGGAAGGCTGCAGTCGACAAAAGATTACGCAAGGTCACTAGGGAAGTGTGATCGGCTGAGTGTGATGAACATAGATAAATATGGGTGTAGAAACCTTAGTAGTGATAAAAAACGTATCAAGCTGAGTTTTGAAAGAGAAATGAAATTGGAAGGGTGGCACTACGAGCAACCAAAAGGTTATATTTATTCAAAAACACAAATATAAATACCAACTAAAGGAGGAGGAAGAGGAATAAATGTTTATTTTCGAAACGGTGTAGCGGTGTACGTTCCGCGTTCACCTTAGGTGGGAGGTCTTCTCATTCCAGGAACCCTCTGGCCTTCGCTGCCTCTTTGGCCCTGGCGACGAGACGTCGTTGTTGGTCCAGGTCCTCCAAGGCGAGCTTGCCCTAACACGTTTAGAGAAGGTGTTGGTTTTCTTTAGCAGCGTCGCAGGTGTTCGGCGGAGGCGATAGATCTGTTTCTGTATTGCATGGACACTCGAGGGTCAGGTGGGCCAACGTGTCAGGTGCGACGCGAATTGGGCAAACATATTCATGTAATGTTGCGTAAAATTGGTGCATCTGTATGTCGTGCGTGTAAGTGTTGAGCTGCAGTCTTCTCAGTATTGTGCTGTCCTCTTTGTTGAGCTTCGAGTGCGGTGGTGGATACTTTCTGTGTGCCTGTCTATGATGTACACAAGGAAATAAGGCAGGCACGAGTGAATGCTCTAGGACGAAATCACAGACAAGATCCGGATGCCAGATATACAAATGTAGTCAAGTATCTTGCTGGAGACGCCTACGCTTTGAGCGTCGTTAATATTCGGGGCGTAGAGCTCGCATCTGCCGTAGTACGCACCCGAAGCCCAGAAAGTGCCGAGGAGGCGGCAATTGCCCTATCTACCACAACGTGCTTGGATGAAGCTGTGGTATTCACAGACTTTCAAGCAGCTATGCGAAACTACAGCAAAGATCAAGTGTCTAACCAAGCAATTCAGATATTGAAGCGCCAGAGCACTCCGATGGCGTTCGCCTGTGTAACATGGGTTCCTGCGCACAAAGGGCTGGAGGCAAACGAGGCGGCTCATGCCGGGGCCCGCGATCACGCCTACATGGCTAACCCTTCCCGCTTTCCAGACGCCAGCACTGTGTTCGCGGAGGCTGAGTCTGTGCCTAAGACTTACTCTGCAATACCAACTAAAGAGATTGAAACAATGATCGCCGAGTACACGAAAAATGAGTGGACGTACACAATTCTAGTTTGATTGTTTGAATTATAGCGTGCTGAGGTACGACTAAAATCAGCCGGAAAAAGCAGACACAAGCCCGAAAGTTGGTGAGATGACGAAGTTAAGAGAGCCGTAGTAAGATATCAGGAAGCCTCCAGGAAACACAGGTATGCTAAACAGGTGGGTGAAGCGCAAGATGGTGTCAAAAGGAAATGGGATAACTTTTTGAGCTGAAGAAGGGAAGCGTACGATTTGATCAGTGACAAGATAAGAAGAAGGGGTCCAATGAATGGCCGAAGTAAGCAAAAAAGATAGAAAGGCAGCTGCAATGTTTTGGAACAATCTCAATTCTCTGAGTAATAAGACAAGAATGAAACAGTGGTTTATAGCTACAGTTGAAGAATCAGACTGGAAGGGGATAAGGCAACGGAATATTTAAAAACAATGATGACGGAAACATTTTAACATCAAGACAGCGCTGCATGCACCGTACGAAAAGAGGATGTACCAATTAACTCAGTGGCTTCACTGGGACGAGAGCGGGAAGAAGCAGAGAAAAGCTTTTCTAATAGCACATCAACAGGCCCTGAGGGCATATCAACCATACTAATAAAGAAGCTAGGACCAAACTCTAAGCAAACAATGAGAGAGGCACCGACCAAAGAAATAATGAATGTTGGAGCTCTCGAAGGGTAGAAAATAGTCAGGTTGAGCAAGGTCTATAAAAGAAAGGAAGACAAAGCCGATATAAACCACTACCGTCTTATAACAGTGACATCAGTAGTGTACAGGCTGGTGATGCAGATTGTAAAGACCACAGGCACAGGTGAAGATTGAGGGGGTGCTGGGAGAACAACAGAATAGGTTCCGTAATTGAAGGAGGTTTGAGGACTACATTGTTGCGTAAAATCCAAATATTGTACGAATAACTGTTTATTAGGGCTGACTTGTGCCCGAAAAGTAAAGGAAAATGTAGCAGCGTTTCTAACAGGTGATCAGCAAAAGGGCATAAATCTCCGAGAAAGCCCTCGAGCAGTGCACCCTTTCTTTTTCATCAAAATCCCGTGCTGTGGAGGTGCGCACCGTCACGACCTTTTTTTGTTTCATCATCAAGCTGCTGGTCTTTCGGGGGACGCACGAACTAGCGCACGTAGATTGAATACTGCGTTTGCCTTGCATCATTATCCCTTCTCAAAAAACGCATTGTCTCAATGCGTAAAAGCAGTGTTGCTGAGATGGTCTGAATGCGTGGTTTTCATTGGAGAAATAGGTATTCCTCATGATCGGGTGTGTATAGTACGATGTTTATTGCCTGTCATAGTATGACTTCATTCTGGCTATATGCACGATTTCTGTGCTCCTTCAGCTTCTTGATGAGCTCGCTTGTCCTTCCAGTGACACCTCGTAGTTCAAGGAGCTGACGTGACGAAGGACTCGGTAAGGGCCGAAATAGCGGCGCATGAGCTTTTCGGAAAGGCCAGGCGTCAGCATGGGAGTCCAAATCCAAAATCGGTCGCCTGGTGAGTAGTCGACTCTTCTCCGACAAAGATTGTAACGGTTTGCATCCACGCGTTGTTGTTTTATGTGATGTCACGCCAACTGCAGTGCTTCTACGGCTCGCTGAATGAATTCGCTGATGACAGGCTTGTGCTCTGTGTTGTCGCCTACAGGCAGCATTGCATCTAATGGTGTAGTTACTATTCGACCATAGACTAGCTGGAATGGTGTCACTTTAGTAGTCTCCTGCACAGCAGTATTGTAAGCGAAATTGGCGTACGGCAGTATCTTGTCCCACGTATCGTGCTCCAAGTCAACGTAAATGGACAACATATCGGTTAGAGTTCTGTTAAGTCGCTCGGTTAGCCCATTCGTTTGGAGGTGGTAAACCGTTGTTTTCCTATGACATGTGTGGGTAAGATTCATAATGGACTGCGTCAGATTGGCTGTGAATGCAGTTCCTCGATGCGTGATAACCACCTTTGGGGCACCATGTCGTAGTGCAATGTTAGTGACGGAAAATTTAGCGACTTCTATAGCCGTGCCCCTGGTGAAAGAGACTGTCTCGGCATACTGAGTTAAGTTGTCTGTCGCCAATACTATCTATCGGTTGCCCATTGATGACGTGGGAAATAGACCAAGTAGATCCATTCCTACTTTTTAAAACGGAGATTGAGGTGGTTCGATTGGTTCGAGAAGTCCTGGAAGTTTTAATGGAGGGGTTTTGCGTGTCTTGCACTCTTTACATGTCTTTACATATTGCTGTACAGCATCCAGTAACTTTGGCCAGTAGGACTTGGTGCGGATGCGAGCCAATGTTCTACTCAATCCGAGCTGTCCTGCTGCTGGGTCATCGTGGCAGGCTTTCAGGATTTCGGGTCACAAGGCCGAAGGAACGACGAGTAGGAATTTCTCCCTGCTGTGCTCGAAGTTTCTCTTGAATAAAACGTTGTTTCTCATCAGGTACGAGGACAATCCTCGGACGAAAACTTGAGGAACACGCATGGGTTGCCCTTCCAGATGCTTGATTAGTTTAAGCAACTCCACGTCAGATCGTTGATATTCAGTCATGTCTGCGGTGCTGACAGCCCCGAGAAACGGAAATTCGTCTCCATCTTCCACAGGTGCAGATTCCATTGATGCGCGTGACAAGCAATCAGCATCGCTGTGCTTGCGACCCGACTTGTATACGACTGTTATGTCGTATTCTTGAAACCTGAGGCTTCATCTAGCAAGTCGCCCAGAAGGGTCTTTTAGGCCTGCAAGCCAGACCAGCGAGTGATGGTCGCTCACTGCTCGAAATGGTCTACCATATAAGTACGCTCGGAATTTCTGTATGGCCCACATTACCGCCAGACATTCTTTTTCCTTCGCCGAAAAATTTATTTCAGCTCTCGATAGAGTGCGACTAGCATACGCGACCACTCTTTCCTCTCCGTTTCGCAGCTGCACAAGGACGGCACCTAGTCCCAAACTGCTTGCATCAGTGTGAATCTCTGTTTCGGCTTCTTCGTGAAAATGTGCCAGGACGGGGTGGTTGAGGAGTCGCTGTCGTAGCTCATTGAACGCGTTTTTTGCTCGCTTCTCCAGGTGAAAGGCGTGTCTTCTTTCGACAGTCGGGTTAGTGGTTCCGCAATCTTCGAAAAATCTTTGATGAATCTTCTGTAATAGGCACAATGTCCTAAGAATCGTCTCACAGCCCTTTTATGCGTCGGTCTAGTAAACCTTTCTACAGCTGCTGTCTTTTCGAGGTCAGGTCGAATGCCTTCAGAGCTAACCGCAAGACCGAGGAAAAGCAGTTCATGAAAACCAAAATGGTACTTTTGGACTTTTATCGTCAGCCCTGCTGAACTAATTATTCCGAGCACATTCCGTAGTCGTTCCACATGCTGATCGAAGGTGGCCGAAAAGATCACGACGTCATTGAGATAAACAACGCAGGACTGCGATTTTAACCCTGACAGCACAGCATCCATCATCCGCTGAAATGTGATGGGTGCGGAACACAGGCCGAATGGGACTACCTTGAACTCGAATAACCCATCTGGGGTCACGAAAGCAGTTTTCTCGCGATCTCGTTCGCCCACCTCTATCTGCCAGTATCCGCTCTTGAGGTCTAGAGAGGAGAAGGATTTCGCGTCTCGTAGTCTGTCAAGGGTGTCATCGATCCTTGGAAGGGGATCGACATCCCCCTTTGTGACGACGTTGAATTTTCGGTAGTCAACGCAGAAGCGCAAGGTCTGGTTCTTTTTCTTTACCAGTACTACAGGTGAGGCCCATGGGCTGGCCGAAAGTCGAATTATGTCGTCCCTGAACATTTCTTCAACTTCACCTCTGATGACCTCTCTCTTTTGGTGACAGTTGGCACGGGTGCTGGCAAATAGGTCTAACAGATTGATTGATTAGGATGCGGTGTTTGGTGATAGATGTTCTTTGCACTTGACAAAACGCCGATGCCAAGCATGTGGAGTTGAGACACCAGCGCCGGAGCACGACTGTACAACTCAATGCTTCCACTGCAAGGGTGACCACATAGCTACGCACCCCAAATATCCTGCGCGAGAACATAAACCTCCAAACAAGCATTACATCAAGAAAGCACTGGAGGAGAACGCATTAGTACCACCACCTACATAACCACCCAAGGGACACCGGCCCAGGTCCAGAACGAGGCGCAGCCAATCCAAGAGCAGAGGGAAGCCTCAGGACAGTGCCTTGGAATCCCTAAACAACATGCCAGGAACCGCATCCAAAACCAGCACCACCACCCTGGGACTGATCCCCCAAAAGAACAGAGCCGTGAGTGCGGAGAGACCAGAATCGCCACCAGCAAAGAAGCCAGCGCCCACTGGACAGACGCCTGCAGCTAAGGTGATTTAGGCAGTGGGGCCTCCCAGCCTGAAATCTTTTTTACCTGATTCCTTCCATCCGCCCTCATCACACAACCACCCCAACGTACCTCTAACATCTAACGCACATAACTGTTCTAAGCAATAGCTGCAAGATGCCCTCACAAAACTGAGAGACTCGCTTAAAACTGAAGTAACCAGCTTGATCACTAAGGCAATTATTGATTTCTGTGCAGAACTTAGGGATATGTTAAAGGCCCATACCCAAGCACTTGTAACAGAGCTAAAGCAGCACATACAAGAAAGCTTTGCGTCATTTAGAACAGAGTCCCAAGACTCATTGCCACTAGCTACAAACCCCAAACGTCTGACCGAATGGCCCCACCCTTACATCCGCCCATCACTCCTAACTTAGGACACAGCCCAAAAAGAGCAAGATGGGCTCCCCTAGTCCTGCCTTCACCATGTGGCAGTCGAACTGCAGGGAGTTTCAACGAAAGAGGAGCTCCCTGCAACATTACACTACCATTTACGCGCACCCTCCGGATATCTTGGCTCTGCAGGAGACGCACTGCACACCTAGCCTCTCGGGCTTTCATACATACACAGATCAACAAACACCATCACTTGTCGCACTACTCGTATCCAAACACTTGACAGCTATAGAACACACACTGACGTCATTCATTCCACTTGTGCTTGTTGAAATTATTCCCCAGAAACGCAGTCAGCATAGCTTGTTTATACTAAACATCTACAGCTCCCCTAAATCTAGGAGGGACAACTTCGGGTAACTTGTAGCGGAAACGTGCAAGATAGGGGAACAAGTTGTAGTGGTTGGAGATTTTAACGCCCCACACACGTCATGGGGATACCTATCGGCCACGCGTAAATGTACCAAGTTAGAACGCCTCATCTGCAATCACACACACTGCTCACAGATCCGCAAAAGCCAACCAGAATTGGAACCAGCGCAACCAGAGATACGTGCCCTGACCTAAGCTTTGTAAGAGGACTAAGCAATTATAACTGGTCAAATTTACATGAAACGTTAGGTAGTGATCATTGCATCATTTTTACTACACTGCACATCTCCTACCCCCGTTATCCAGAGCGGAAGGTATGTCTCACTAATT
The DNA here is from genome assembly GCF_043290135.1 of Rhipicephalus microplus. Taxonomy (NCBI): domain Eukaryota; kingdom Metazoa; phylum Arthropoda; class Arachnida; order Ixodida; family Ixodidae; genus Rhipicephalus; species Rhipicephalus microplus. Next base: position 9,896,922 of record NW_027464592.1, read on the forward strand.
GGGATACATTTAGAAAACAACTCGCTCAGACAGACAACAATGGGATACCTTTAAATGAATGGCTACAGTGCTTGCAAGCTGACCTTCATCAAGCAACCAAGAGGATAAGCACTACAACCACGATTCCAGATGTCGACCAGTCCCTTCTACTCCTGTGCGAAGCACGCAGAAGCCTCATAAAACACTGGCGTATGCCGAGACACAATCACAAGCTTAAACTTCGCATTGCTCAACTCACGTTGCAAGCCGAACAATTGGCACAACTTTTGTAAGTCACCTAATGGAACACTAAGCACTGCGCGCCCGTGGGCCATACTAAGAGCCCTTGTTGACCCGCAAAGCACCAGGTTCTACATGAGTAGTACCATCCAAACACTTCTTCATCAGCAGGATTGGGACGACAACAGCATCTTGCAGACGCTTCAAGAAAAGTACATCGCTGCAGGCCATCAGCAAAATATAAAAACTACCCATATACAGAGTCTTCACCACTGGATGCTGATATCACTGTGCACGAAGTTCAAGTTGCCCTTCTGAATATCAAGCGCAACACAGCGCCAGGGAAAGACAACATTCAATACTCCCACATACGAAACCTCAACGACGAAGATCTAGAACGGCTCACGGATTTTTACAACACTCACTGGAAATCCGAGACGTTACCCAAGGAATGGAGACATGCCAAAATAACACAAATTCCTAAGTTCGGCAAACCTCTAGAGCTTGGAAACCTGCAACCGATCTCGTTGACGTCTTGCCTCAGTAAATTATTGGAGCATGTCGTCCTCCAAAGACCGCAACCATATCTTGAGGCCCAGGGATTTTTTCCGGACACACTGTATGGGTTCTGGGCCCATCTTTCAACGCAAGACGTACTTCTCCAACTAGAAGAGGAAGTAATGGACAGGCTCAGTTCTACGCAAACTAGAGCTCTGCTTGCCTTGGACACCCGCGGTGCGTTTGAAAACGTCTCGCATGAACTAATACTGAAGAATCTCGCGTCCACACGCTGTGGACGAAGAGTTTATGACTATGTGAAAGCATTCCTAACAAATAGGACGGCAATCAAAGGATTAGGCTCTCTTCGCAGTGGCATCAATGAGCTCGCGGGTAAAGGCATGCCACAAGGACCGGTGTTATCCCCGACACTCTTCAACATCACCATGGCTAAGTTACCGCCTCTACTCGCCACCATTCTAAGCCTGCGACATACTTTATACGCTGATCACGTCACTATAAGGGTGACCAAAGGCTCAGACGGACAAATACAAGATGCCCTCCAAGGAGCAGTAAATACTGTTCAAGCATACACACGAGCAGGTGGTCTAACGTGCTCTGCAAATAAGTCGGAACTTTTACTCATTCGTCGTCTCCATGGAAAGCTCGACAACAGCCCGTAAATCACAGTCACCTTAGAAGACCATGTGGTTCCCTGCGTACAGAAACTCCGCGTCATTGGCCTTCCTATACAAGCTGATCTTAAGGCCACACACTCAATTAAAATATTAGAACATCAACTTTCTCAAATTACGCATATGATCCGCCGCATCACCAACCGAAGGCATGGACTTCAGGAACAAGACATTTTGCATATAGTTAATGCTTGCATAGTAAGTCGCATCACCTACCACGTGTCTTTCAAACCCTAACGCTTGCAAAATAGAGAAGACTGGACATTCTTTTCCGTAGAGCAGTCAAGGCGGCGCTTGCACTACCAACGTACGCATCCACCAAGCGTCTTCTAGTCATGGGTGTACACAACAACGTGAGGGAACTAACCCGGGCACAACGTAATAGTCAGCTACGAAGACTCCACAGCACCCAAGTGGGAGAACGACTACTCGTCAGGCTAGGGTACCCTCCGAATCTATGTGGATACAGCGCACCAGGGAAACAGCTACGCACTGACTTCCGATCTAGAAAAACATTCGCGCCACTTCCACGCAATATGCACCCTGAGCGCAACACTCAGCGCTGGCGCGCAAGTGTGAAAAACCTCATGCGCCTCATAAATCAGTCTCCTCCGAACACTCTCTTATACTGCGACGCCGCTAGACACCACTCCCACAGTTTTACAGTTGGAGCAGTGGTGAACAATGATCACGACGTAGTCGCCTCAATCAGCGTACCTACAAAGAACATATCTGAAGGTGAAGAGTGTGCCGTCACTCTGGCGATTTCCCACGCTGCCATAAACCTTAGTCACGCAGATGTTATTTTAATCTTTACAGACTCAATGAATACCTGCCGTGCCTTCAAACGGGGTATTTTCTTACAGCACACACACCAAATTTTGAACACCACATTCCACACACCGCACAGGTTACGAGTAGTCTGGACCCCTGGGCATGCCTCTCTCACGGTCATGACTGCGCTCATGCAGCTACCCGAGCACTCACTAACCGGGATCCAGAGGAAGAGCTGTCCGATCCAGATGAGGAGGACACAAACACAGAACTTCTAGAATATCGAGACACTCAAGATTATTATAGACGAGAACGCATACGGTACCCTCCACTACACCACACGCTTACACGAGAAGATGCAACGGCGGTGCGTCAACTGCAGGCGAACACAATTCCTAACCTATATTTCACCCACATCCTCCGTCCCACTTCTTAGCCTCATAAATGCCCTGGCTGTGGAGCGGTACCGATGTTATATCACGTAACGCTGGAATGTCAGCGTCCGCAGGCCAGGCGCTCTGCCAACTCCTCTCCTATTCCTACCCTACAAGACTGGGAGGCCATGCTGCGTGAGGAAAGCCCGAATGGCCAGCGCCCGCTGAACCAGCGCCCGCTGGACGCATCAGCGGCTGTTGGAGCTCTGGACTGAGAGCCCCACCTGACATTTTTCTATGCTTGAAATAAAACGTTTCTCTCTCTATCTCTTGTCGGGTTGAGCTACCTATTTTGGTTATTTCTTAACTCTCGCACGTTAAGATTGCCCATGTGTGTTCTCATCATTCTTGGTTAGATACTAAGTGTCAATCACCCGTGGCACCCGCAAACCACCGGCACATACCCGCCCGTGGGTATGTGCCATTGTTTGACGGGACGCGTTTGATGACGAACGTGACGGCATTGTGATCTTATTCATGTCTTGACCAGCGCGTCCTATTCGTCATATCATCTTACTCTCTCATGCTAATTTTGGTTCACGCCTAGTTATGGAGGTGACCACGAGAGCACCCAAACCTACGCGGAAAGATAGATAGATAGATAGATAGATAGATCATTAGATAGATAGATAGATAGATAGATAGATAGATAGATAGATTGATAGATAGATAGATAGATAGATAGATAGATAGATAGATAGATAGATAGATAGATAGATAGATAGATAGATAGATAGATAGATAGATAGATAGATAGATAGATACGCTGAAAGTCGCCGAAGTTGGCTAAGAAATGCTGCGCATTTAAAAGTAAAGTGCGCCATCATCATGATTGATCATCACGACGAAGGCCGTGCAAGCACTACTGGGCGCTTTGCGAATTACTGTGCTGTCGAAACGCCTCTGAGTGGACATTTTGTGTATGCCTGAGTGTCAGTTTTTTGCTTTTATTTATTTTACAGATGATGTTGACGATGATAATGATCCTCCTTGTTACTCTGGCGCACACCCACAAAGAGGGATCAGCCTAGAACCGGGCGACAGGATCTTAAGTAAAAGGCTTATGGTTTTTCAAACGCGAAGTAATTTTGGACTGAAAAAAAGTTATATAGAAAGAAAAGCCAAAAATTGCAAAAGAAGTATATCGGAGCAGGCATCGATGATCGATGCAGGCAATTAAGTGCAATTTGAGACAGGGGAAATGATGGGTCTAAAACAAACTATATATATATATATATATATATATATATATATATCTGTTATGAGATCACTGTTCGGGTCACGCGCACTCGTTTTTGTCCACCGCCGTTGTCCGTAACAACATCGTGCAAAAATAGGATAGAAAAAATAAACTTGCATTGACACAGTCGGACTTGAACCCCGGTGCGCTGGGTGCCAGCCCAGTATTCTGCCACGGAGCTACACCGGTGCTTCTGAATTGTTGTCAAACTTACCTTAGGCAGGCTTGATGTCGGGAAATCAATCGCGATAATACAACCTATAAAGCGTTTGACAACAGCGAAACGATAACCAGTCATCCCACAATGCGAATAGCATAACGTGTGGGCCGTCCGACGCTCCAAACCCCCACAAAAGCTTGTTCTTGTTCCCCTATTAACTATGGTGCATCACACTTCAGCCTTAATTCTTCATCGTCGTCAGTCACTGCAAGGACGATTAGCACAAAATTCCTTGCGAGTGTTTAGCGGATATCACGCTTCTCAAAAGAATGAAGAAAACGAGCAAAGCGAATGCCAGCATAATACCAAAGAGTTCATTAATAATGCCGTAGTGGGTTCCAAGCAAGCTTGCTTGCTGTAAATACCCAATGAGTGTTTTGAAAAGGCTGTGAAAGGCCGCTCTTGTAGCTTTCGCTATGACTGTGCTGCGCCTACCGCGCAGGTCAGGCGTATTTTTAACTCTCTCTCTGTTTCAACCCCCTGTTCTCCAGCCCCAGTGTAGGGTAGCTTATCGGATTCTAGCGTCTGGTTAACCTACTTGCTTTCCTTTTTTCTCGTTTTTCTCTCTCTCTCGTATCTTAGGCAAGACGGCGATGTCTGCTGAAGCAAGAGCCGCCCATTGCGAATCTTTCCAGACGGCGGCCTGCATTATTTAACTCATTCATTCCTAAAATTGCGCTATTTCTTATAAATATATGTAAAGAGAATATGGCAGACGTATATTGTCGATCATGGCTTCGTTTTCAGGGGTAAACAGATGATTCGTGGTGCACAAAGCTTAACAAGCTTGGTTTAGAGGGCTCGCACATGTTTCCTGTAGCTGTGCACAGATGATGACGCTGTTACCATGCGCATATTTTCGAGGTAAGGTAAACGCAGCCACAAGTAAATCCAAGCCAGAGCAGAGGGCTGCAAAGTGTACCATTTTTTTAGGGGCGAAGCTCCTTAAAGCGGCACCCGTTCGTCCCTCGTAGTCGTAGTCGTAGTCGTAGTGTGCATCCAGTGCTACATTTTGATCTGCAAGGTGGTGCTGGTGGGAGAGTTTTCCTATGCTTTTTTGAACAATAAAAAATTGGCAGTATACCCACGGAGTGAATGTTGGAGAGTGGGGCAAAGCATTCGTCTGACCATTCGTTCTTGCTTCCGTCCGTCCATGCGTCCATCTGTGTGACCGTTCATGCGTCCATCCGCCCGTCCGTGCATGCGTCTGTTCGTGCGTCTGTTCGTGCGTCTGCCCTTGCGTTCGTCCCTGCATCCGCGCTTTCGTCCGTTCATGCGTTCATTCATGCATTTGTCTGTGTGTCCATTCGTCCATCTATTCAACAATCAAAGTACCACCATCTCACATCTTTTCATCATATATTTCACATATAGAAGCACCGCCATCCAGCAGGAATTTTAATGACTGAAAAAGAGGTGGTACACGCATACTTTCTTACGGCTTGCGCTTCGGGTCTACTTCCCACCTTTAACCACCTCGAGTTCATGGTATATACTAGTTCATTGTATTCATGGCACTGCGGCTCAACGCTCGCTTATCTTTCTAAAACTAAGGAGGTTACACCCAGCGAGTATAACGTCGCAACCTTTTCCTGTCAGATAGTGTTCAGTGTACATGCCAATGGCTGATAATGGGAAATGAGAGACAGGAGAATTCGGCTTTTACTTTCTTAGGGCTTGCGCTTCGTATCTACTTCCCACCTTTAACCACTTCGAATTCATCCATGGTATATACTAGTTCATTGTATTCATGACACTGTGGCTCAACGCTCGCTAAACCTTTCTAAAACTAAGGAGGTTACACCCAGCGAGTATAACGTAGCAACCCTTTCTTTTCAGATAGTGCTCAATGTACATGACAATGGCTGCTAATGGGAATCGCAGCGTTCGCGTTAACTAAAAGCCGAATGCTCCTGTCTCTCATTCCCTATTAGCAGCCATTGGCATGTACATTGGGGACTATTTTTTATTGTTGAACAACGCACAGAAGAAATCTCTCACCGGCACCACCTTGGAGGTCATAATGTTATACTTGTGACATACTAAAATAGCTACGAGGGATGAATTGGTGTTGCTATAAAAAGCTTCGTCCCTAAAAGTTCTCGGCGTGCGCGTTAACTAAAAACTGAGTGTTCCTGTCTCTCATTCCCCGTTAGCAGCCAGTGGCATGTTCATTTAGCACTATCTGACAAGAAAGAGTTGCTACGTTATACTCGCTGGGTGTAATCTCCTTAGTTTTAGAAAGGTTTAGCGAGCGTTGAGCCGCAGTGCCATGAATACAGTGAACTAGTATATACCATGAACTCGAGGTGGTTAAAGGAGGGAAGTAGACCGGAAGCGCAAGCCGTAAGAAAGTGTGCGTGTGCCAGCTCTTGTTTAGTCCTTGGAATATCCGCAGGATGGCGGTGCTTCTATATGGTGAATATATGATAAAAAGATGCGAGATGGTGGTACTTGGAGTATTGAATAGATGGACGAACGGACACACAGACAGATGCATGGATGGACGCATGAACGGACGCAGGGGCAGATGCATGGACGAACGCAGGGACGGACGAACGAACAGACGCCCGCAAGGACGGGTGGATGGACGCATGGACGGTGATACAGATGGACGCATGGACGGACGGAAGCAAGAACATGAGGAAGCAAGAACATGAGAAACTGTTTGAGGCCGTCAGACGCAACAGCGAACCCAACTAGACAAGGAGACACAGCAGTAGTGACTGGATCCTGGTTTGTATTTCATGGTGCAGCTGTGAATATTACTGGACAGTGAGTGGTTTCAGGGGCGAAGCTCTCACCTGGTTGGTCGTCCTGCCTTGTGTTTTGGCGTGGCCAGTACCGTTGCCTTTATCCTACAATAGATGCCGCTGTCTCTTAGAAATCAGAGTTATTCAGTTAGATTAGTTGCGAAACTGCGTTCCGAAACCCAGACACGCTATTTGCCGACCTAACGGAAGTAAGCCGATCGTCGCGCCATCTGGGAGCGACAATACGAAACGCTGCATGACCACTTGTGCGTTCGCTTTTTTTAGGCTGCTCAACGCCGCATTCAACACCGGCGTTGTCGCCTCAATAATGGCCTTAGCTTGCACGGTACCCGCCGGCGCTGTCAGCTGTTTTCTCTCTGCAAATGCGTAATCGAAGCCGGGCGAAAGCGTAATGGTTTATTTCGTCGAAGGTGGTGCTTAAAATTTTGTGCTACCGTGGTTTTAACGCTGCGCCCTGGTTATTTCTGTTACTCCTCGTTTTCTCGCTTCAAAATGTGCGCTTGAGATGAATTGCTCACGGGAAGTTTGACGAATCCTTTCAACTGTTCCATTCTGTGGTTCACGATGTGTCTTACTAACACGACGAGAGTGATGGCCGCACAAACAAGACACAGATACGGTAGAGTGCAAACCAAAGCACAACAGTACCGATAAGTACTTACTGCGAATCGGCCGCTTTGTATTGCACGCAGCGGTTGAATTCCACTAATAGCAAAATCAATGAGACACCGGCTGGGATACCAAAAAGTTATGAAATCCGATGACAAGAAAGTGGGAACATTGATCATTGCTATTTACTTGCAACTAGCACTGCAAGCGTTCTTTTCTCTTCAGGTGTTATATACATGTTGTCTTTCCAAAGCACTGGCGTTTGCTGCTGGGGCAACGTTGTCTGCTGCCATCGACACACTCACAGGTTAGATCAACCCGCATCAACAAACGCTGCATCCCGCTTGCATCACGCCCTGCCGCTCACTATTTGACCGAAATATAAACGTCGCGGGCTCGTCATATTAATCTGATAAACTACCGACTTCGCTGCGCCGTTAATTACGCTGTTCTAGCCGTGTACCACACGAACATTCCACTTACAGCCACGTTACTTCTAGCGCAATACGAAAAACGTGAAAAAAGACACAACATTAAGAGAACAAGCAGCTCCTCTGTTTTTTTTCACGTCTTCACCACTGCGGCAAAGTAACATGTCCAGCACACTTAGGCACTAATTCACCTAAGAACAGAATGCAGGCGCTGCCTTGCTGTTTGGCAGATAGCGGCGGCGCTCACAATCTTGCTAAACAGAAAGAACACAAAATATTGCGTTTTCCAGTTAGTTTTGTTGTCAAGAGATGGCCCTACAGTCTACTCATTTCTGCCATTTGAGCCAATGTTTTTTTCGGACTTTGATACAAGGAGCCTATGGGGAGTATCGCAATTCATAGGATTGAATAACTGTGATAGAGTTGAACAGACAGACAGACAGACAGACAGACAGACAGACAGACAGACAGACAGACAGACAGACAGACAGACAGACAGACAGACAGACAGACAGACTTATGGACGGACGGATGGATGGATGGATGGATGGATGGATGGATGGATGGACGAACGAACAGGCAGACAGGCAGACAGACAGACAGATGGACAGACGCACGGACGTACGAACGCATGCACAGATGGACAGACGGAAGTGCACACGCATGATGTATTATGTAATGTGAAAACCCTGAGGGTATAATAAATAAATAAATAATGAACGGACGACTGAACGGACACTTCACCCTACTCATTATCATTCTCTCCTTGGATATGCTTTAACTATTTATGTCCAGATGGTGCCGTATGTGCTCCCGTTAGCGCAAGCATAGATGCCTTTGGCTTTATGAAAAGACCATCATTTGCCATGCAGCGCGTTCAGTTTTAGCGCGAGCGTTGAGATTCCGGAAGAGCTCTACGGAGGCAGCCTGACAGGCATTTCCCATGGGAGACTCAGTCGGTGAAGCTGGTGCGGACACTCAACAAAATTTGTTCGACGTGAGAACATCAATGCTAACCAACAGATGACACTTCCCTTTAGTAGTTGTCTTCACGCGACCTGGACAACCTCATTCAAGGAAAAAGTTCAAAGTTGCTTAATTTTTGCAATAATAGCGTCAGTATATATGAGATGTAAAGTATCAACAATTCACTTACTCGCATCGATTTAGTGACGTTCTGATGAAGGCCATTTTTAGTAGGTGTAAAAATTATCGATACCTGTGTCTAGCGCACCCGTGGCGGTCATGGAAAATGAGTAGGATGCACATTGCCCGATGGGCTCTGGCTCCAGGGGCAATGGCCCGTCACTATCACTCTTAGTGCAAAAGCTATAGCCTTGGTCAGGCACACGGGACGGCTCTCTGCTCTCCCATAGTAGAGTACATCGTACGCTAAATCGTTCACAATTTTTTCTACACGCGACTCTTTGTCAGCCCTGGGTGGCTCAGTATTGCAGAGGTCAAAGGGACGGCTTTATGCTCTCCCATTGTAGAGTACCAAGTACTCTAGATCGTTAACCACTTTTTCTAAACACACTAAATCTATTTCTGTTATGGGACGGCTTATTGGTCTCCCAGAGTAGAGTGCCAACTACTGTAAATTGTTCAACAATATTTCTAAACTAAGCTCTTTTGAGCCTTGTTGCTTTGGTGTTCATGAGCCCTCTAGTTACGGGACTAGTGTCATGTACTGGATTTGATTGATGGGTGGGGTTTAACGTCCCAAAACCACTATATGATTATGAGAGATGCCGTAGTGGAGGGCTCCGGAAATTTAGACCACCTGGGGTTCTTTACCGTGCACCCAAATCTGAGCACACGGGCCTACAACATTTCCGCCTCCATCGGAAATGCAGCCGCCGCAGCCGGGATTCGAACCCGCGCCCTTCGGGTCAGCAGCCGAGTACCTTAGCCACCAGACCACCGCGGCGGGGCGGTCGTCATGTACTGGAACGGCTTTACACTCTCCCATAGTAGATTGTCACTTTGTCTGGCACATTTCAATTTTTTAGGATTTCACACCACACCAGCGCACTGTGTACTCTCGAAGTGTGTGTAAAAAGTTGTCTAGCGTTTGTGGAAATTATACTGACGTAATCTCGAGGCCTTCGTGTATCTGTGTACTGCTTGCTTATACCGATTCATTAAACTTTCTTTTCCTTAACAAACGACGTAATCATCTCCATCAAAAGAGAACCAACTCACGTGCATTACAAAACAAAGCATTAATTTCCCTCTCGAAAGTGCTGTCTGCGAACACTGCACATTTGGTCAAATATTTATTTTTTTCTCGAAGTGCAATCATTTTGGGTACTACAATATAGCATTGCACGAATGTTGAATGATATTCGTCATTTCTGACTGAAAAATCTCGGGAAAGTTGCTCAAGCTTCATCTTCATGAGCGCAAAAATTGGGTTGTGCTTGCAACTTCTTTGAATCGCTTCGCAAGATTTGTTTTTCAGGAGACACCTAAACTACTGCGAGGATGGGATCATTTGTGCTCCAAGCATTGTTTGTTTCAAGCTCTCCCAAAAGGCCCACAGCAAGTGCAGTCGAAGAATGCCCGCTACACCACCACTTTTCCATTTTTTAAAGTGCCGAAGCACCCAACAAGTACAAACCACAACACACACAGTTCACCGTGACGCACTTTCTCGATGGTGCAGGTGATAAGAATGTTGCTTCAATATTACATCAGGGGTAGTCTTTTAAAGTACGCACTCGCTGTGCAGCGCATAAGTTTTGGCGCCTGCTGCGGTTTTGTTTTTCTGCCACGCTTTATATTACAACAATAAAGACCACTCCTTTCACCATGACGCGTTCAAGGCTTTACGACGACATTGTTTCTTAGAATGATTGACAGTAGACATTTTGGTCATTCTGTCTCTCTCTCTGTCTGTTTCTAAAAACTATCAGCCGCCTGGCCAACTTTTAAGCCTTTGCTGGACGCCGAACCATCTAAAACTGGCGGCTGCAAAAAAAAAAAAAAAACCTTAGTGTTCCTTACGCTGCTTTGAATGTGCGTCAATATGCACGAAATAAGGCCGACTGTTGAATAGCGTCTTTCGATGACACAGCGAAGTACCCTCATACATAGCCAACTTTATTCTTCGGGAGCAGTTTGAACACTACATGGTAGAACGCCTACTTCCACGCAGAGTACCGTGGTTCCTAGCAGGCTGGAACCACTGAATTTTTTTCTGTGGTTCCATCACGATTTTCAAGCTCACGGCGAACGCTGTCGATGCTAATGCTGAAAACGCTTTTCGGGCGCTATTGCTTGTTTTGCGCAATCAATGTGAGACTCGCAGGGTCATTTTAAAATTAAACCTGCAATTATAAAATTTGTTATTATCACGTAGGGCTTATTTTGATGCTCTCTGCTATTTTACTGAAATTTACAGTACTTTATGTTGCCTGGGCTCCCCACCTTATGGCCTTGGACGCGGAGCCTTCCAGAAGCCCGCCTGGCCAGAAGACATCACGGATCTCTACGAAAGGAAACGAGGAAGCTTCCTCGGTAACACTAAGGACAGAAAGTTGTACTCATTCTCGGAAGATGACTCAACAGATGACAATTTTACCCCCTTCCTGAGTAAGAGGGTGAAAAGTAAGGTCTTCAACGTGACTACTCAACTCTACTTGTACAGTGACTATGCAGCCAAGGCTTGAACGTTGGCCGCACGTCAGCATCTTCATACTAGAATACTCAGGAGACATAATATTGCTGAATAGGCAAGCCCTATCCGCTTACCTACAATGTGTAGTGTCAAATGTCATTAAAGACATTAGAATCAATACACGGGAAAATATTCTCGCCTAGGCGTGTTCTATACAAATGTGTTCCTAAAAATACGGCAAATCACGGAGTTATGCGGAATCATTGTGCATTCCTTTATTTTTATGAATGATACATCCAGACACGGTGTCGTTTACGACATCGATGTTGCAGTTCCCAACGTGTATCTACACGCCTTAATCAAACGACAATTATGGGCATCGTACTCACGCAAATGCGCGGTCATGGCCAGACGTGGTTTCTGAAAGTGATATTCAAAAGTAATTCCATACTATCCTACGTCAAATCCAAACATATCCGACACCTTCTCCACCAATACGTACAAAAGACGCTTCAAAATGTCATCAGTCATACAAGTTAGGACACATCAAGGGCGGGTGTCCAAACTCGTTAACATGCCAATAGTGCGCTGAACCATACGTGAAAAAGACCTGCTGCTCTACACTGTTCTTAAGTGCCCCAGCTGCAATGACTCTCATGCTGCCTCGTCGAAAGACTGTCCTCTAATCAATAAAAAGTGTACTGTTCTCAAAGAAATAGCGAAGGACAACTGTACTAACAAAAAAACTGGAGAAACTGTTCGAGGTCGGCGTGGGCGGAAGCGTCATCTTTGGACCTAAAAAGGTTAAGCTCTAAATGACAGCGCCTACTGCAATGCGCCTCCACAAAGTCATACTGTCATAGCATCAATCAGCTCAAAGACACCAGTGGATAGGGATCTTTGCCCAAATAAAAGGCCTGTGCACTTCCAAACCACATACGTGTCAAGGGACCTCAAGAAGTGACACCCCCTTTGGAGAATTTATGCGCCACTGATGACGTACAAAGAGCTCATAATCAATTGTTCCCCTTGCTTTGTTCTCTGTTTGGCGCCATCCAAAAGTTCTCAGTTTACATGGGGACACCTCCTGCACAGTGTGCGCTCAAAATATTCGACGCCTTGAGCCCAGTACTTGAATCTCTTGAGTAAAGATGTAGCTAGCAAACACGCTTTCTTTTTCGATCAGAAGGTAAGGCAGTGTCGTTAATGCAGTGGAGTGTGAGAGGGCCCAAACCACGCCTATATAATTTTTGTTAGTTTATGCACACTAACAGTTTTCCCATCATCGTCATTGTTGAGCTCAACATAAAATCTGAAATATTATCGGGTTACGAGTCTCACGTTTTCAACAAATAAGGCTTGGAGAAAAATTATCTTATATATTTGGAGTGAACTCACTTATCTGCTATAGCCAACTGCTGCTTTCCAAGGTAATCAGCACGTGCGTCTGATCTAAACAGAGGGAACTAACGTTAACTCTAAATGGTGTTCATATACACATTTCCAGTACTTTTCAATCACAAATTTTAGAACATATATTTACAGTGTGTGCTCCTTCATAGATCCTGCTCTTAGCTTTCAGTATGCATTATATGGAGTAGAGAAACACAAGGAGAAACACAAGAGGGCGAATACTGGTAAGTTTTGCTTCCCAGCAAGGCTTTCTCTCCTAAAGTACGGCAGTCCTACGTTTCTTCGAGGTGTGATAAATGGTAGCTGCTTTTATCTTACTTTTGTCTCCAGCCGCTCTACAAGAAGTATTACGGCCTCGGATCTGCAGCTCTGTTATCTGGTGTATTGCGTGGTCGTCTGGTAATTAAAAACAAGCGTAAGTGACCCTTTTTTACCTATCTTCACATAAAATGGCTCTCTACATCTTGTCTACTGAAGACCGTCGGAATGACTAACTTGACTTGTTTCAAATGTGATATGAAAGATGTATGCCAAGCGCACTTAGCCGGTGGGCTACACCAAGCACTGAAGTGCACGATTGAAGACGCAACATGCCCGATAGTGATTTCTTCCAAGCCACACAATTTCGATACAAAATTGAAATAACTTTGAGTGCTTTCCCGCCGTACGCAATGAGAAAATTGGCTTGCTAAGTCCATACATGACCTGAGGACAACCAAGCGAATGGAAAAGATAAGTCAGCGTCGTGTGCACAGGTTTGGCTCTGAACGGCGGGGGACATTTTGCCACGCAAAAGACCCCCGACGCCTCTTTCTCATGTCTTATGAACAGTGAGTGGTTCGCGCTGCTATCCTGAACAGCATTTTCTCTTCAAGGTGGGGGCAATTTTTCAGAAGCGACAAGTCATTGAAGTTACAAAGAATATTTACGCGAGGATCGCCAATAAAGTGGTTTGTCCAGATTCTGTCGCCGGAAATGCCAACCTCTGCTCCCGTGACAGCCGTATGGGCCTTCCGTTTAACATGGAGGAACAATAGGAACCACAGTGTTTATGCAGGTGTTTTTCAGCTCCGGGACCAGATGACATATCGCACCGGGTCTTGTGCAATTTTCATAAGACCGTGCGGGGACAAGTACTGTGACTGTACAATAACTCGTGGCAAGAAGGCGTCGTTCTGAATGAATGAAATACATGCCGACTGGTACCACTACAAACGCATGGCAAGTCCCCATTTCAACTTGCCTCCTACATCCCTATTGCAATAGGCAGTTGCGTAGGGAAGATAATGGAATGCATTATCTATGGTCATCTGGAGTAGCACCTAAAACACTAGAATATTTTTCTGAACTCTAAGGCCCTGTTACGTAGATTCAACCCCACAGACCACACGAACGACTATCAGCAGCATTTCTTGCGATGTCAAAGGCACCTTTGACACCGCACGTTCCACACGTGCACACGAGCACACGTGCACACGTTCCACATGTTCCACACGAGACAACTAGCGACGCATTTCAGTTAGGTGGGCTTGGTGGCCCATTTTTCAATAAATGGGTAACTACCATTCTGCGGAATAATTTTCGTGTCGACCAAAGGCGGCTCACCGTAAGACGCTATACCTAACGAGGCGTTTCTAAAGATGGAGTACTAAACGCCAAACGATTTATTCTCGCCCTCATACAACTTATCGAATACCTGCCAAGTACGATCGAGAGATACGCAGACGACATACGTTTCATGACCTCGGCTGTTACACGGCCTAAAATACGCGCAAGGCTTCAAAAGATCGCGAGCTTGAAGGCGCACTACCTCATCGAACAAGGCCTCAAGATCTCTTTGGAAACGATGTACATTAATAGCGTTCACGTGCAAACCAATGGAACCGTTTGTCATAGCTCTTAATGGGCAGACGGTTCCTCGTGCCAGAATGTAGAAGTTTTTTTGTATAATTATTGACAGAAACCTCCATTAGAGCCCACACTTAAGCTACTTGGAGAAGTACTTGAAGGCAATCGTCCAGCTGCTCATGTTCCTAGGAGGAAAAAAACTGCGGTAAGTCCTTACATTCAATGATCAAATTGTACAGAGCATTCTGTCACAAACGAGCGCTCTAAAAAGCGCGTGCCTGCGAGTTCTAAGCACTGCGTGAAATCGAGGCGCCGCACAGGCGCGACAAACATTGGCGCGAAGAAGAATACAAGCATCAGTCAAAGAATTCCTTAGTTATATCGCCTTTCCCCTCAAAAGCGCTGTATCCACGCCGACCAACCTCCTCGCATCTGTCACGGAATGATCTCTGAAGAAAGCTAGAAGGAAAGAGGCGTGAGGATGCAGAGTTGCGTCACGTTACGAAAGGGTCCTGACCTTTCCACAACCTTGAGGTGCGGTGTGCCCATGAAATGACTAGAAATTTCCAGATCTCAAGACGACTGCATGCAAGCCAGCAACGAAGAAAGCAGCAGTACGCAATCAAGACAGCTTTGCGCTGCCGTGCTTGGAGCATGAAATGAAGAGGTTTCACAACTGTGGGTGAAGGCTTGTGTTAGAAGCAGAAGAAAAGTGCGTGTATACCACTCGCGGGCAAAGACGTGTTCTGCAGTCGCAGCGCGTGAGTAGCCTACGTACGTGTTACTCGTGAAGAAGTTCTCCTATAGGATTCTCGATATTTCACGACGCAAGAGTCCCTGGAAAAGAAACCTCGGGTGCAGCAGGTCGACAATCAACGCCGCACTTTTGAGTTAGTGAAAAGATGCATTCAAGCTTTGTTCCAAGTAGTTTGGACTTACTTGATTCGTTTGCAGAAAGCTTTAGCCTAAAAGTGCCTTGGATAGTTAATGCATGAGATTGCGTTGTAGCGAAAGTTGTTTGTGCCCGTTTTTTAGGTGTATTTTTCTGTGTTATGCTGCTGTTGTATTGCGTATCTTGAGATTGTTGACATATTGCATTGTAATATTCTGAGTGAGCATGTTTGCGTGCTTTTCTGATGTATTTAAGAAAATTTCTGAATATGAAGCAATTCTTGGAAAATTTCGGTGACACTAGGCGTATCTATCTATCTATCTATCTATCTATCTGTCTGTCTATCTATCTATCTTTCTAGCCGCCTACATTTGGTTGCTCTCGTAGTCACCTCCTCAACTTGGCGTGAACCAATACCAGCTTGCGAGGGTAAGGTGGTTTGACAAATATGTCAAAATCCTGTCGTGGACGTCGTCAAACACTGCTCCCGAGACAGTGGCACATACCCACGGGCGGGTGTGCGCCGCTGGTATGCGGGTATGTGTCACAAAAGATTGACTCTTAGTATCTACCCAGGAACGACGAGAACACACATGGGCAATTTTCACGCTCGTGCGTCAAAAAATACCTGACCTCAGTAGCGTCGACCCGACGAATGCAAAGAATAAATGTAAGGGTCCCAGCTGGAATCAAGCGCAAGCCCTCTGCGTGGCAATAAAGCATTTTAGCAGAGCTACGCAACTACTTTTCAAATAGACGGCAATCTTCGCGAAACGTCAATAACGGTTGCAGTGCTGCCTTCCCAGTTTCATAAACATTACATACGTATTCCTTTGATACAACCGTCATGTCGATTTAACGTCAATTGCGATTAGTTGCCGTGCGCTGCAGTTGATTTATGTAGCAGTGTCCAGGGCCAGCATCCTCTTAAGCATCAGCGCTTCATATCAGCTTCACATGTACTAATACACATGTTCCAGTTGGCATCGTTGTGCAAGTGCAAGCGTATCTGCAACTCTCCAACATTAGTCTGTGCTTGCAACATTCGCTCACACATATAATTGGCGTCAATTAGTGATGCTTTGTTTAATAAAAAATTCACACTCAGTCAACTTACCTCCGCATGCTTCGCTAAACGTCAATGCCCAGGTACGTGGGATCTGCCGAACTTTCTGCTTTGTTATCAACTCTCGGCTCAGCCAGGTTCTTTTGACCACAGCCGGCATCCTTTGGGGCGCCAAAAAGATCCAATTCTGAAGTGTCTGTGCTTTCGTGATACGTTTCAGGGGGCCAATGCGTCCACCCTTGGAATAAGCTCGGCGTTTGCCTCTCTTGCTAACGGGACCAGAGACAATTATTCTGGCGTCCTTGACAGCAAGTTTTTGGTGCGCAGTACGTCCAATGTAGGGAGAAGAAGGCTCGTGCTATTGATAGTGGTATCAGAACATGTTTTCTGTGTTGCGTGGCGTTCTCACTATCGATTGTGGAGAGAGATTCGATAGACAGAGTTAGGCAGAGATTCTGTGCACGTGGCTAGAATTTCATTTGAAAGTCACCATGAATTCGAAGAATCTGGTTGCTTTTGGTGAGAAGATGGGTCTTTCTGATGCGAAATTACGGAAGTGGGTTAGTCAGAAAGAAAACGAAAACGAGGTAGAGTGAAAGAAGACAGAGAGGCGAAGGAGCGACAGTTGAAAATGTGAAGAGAAGCAAAGAAGCGAAAGTTGTGAGAACACACAGCAGTTGAGATAGTTGAGCGGCAGTACGTCATATAACTCGGACGGCTACGTTTGCAGCAGCGTAGTGAAATTCTCCTCAAGGCTAGACATGAAAGCAGCAAGGGGACGATAATAGCTTCCACTTGAATCCAAGCGAACTGCTCGTGACATTTCATGAGATAAAGGACTACCTCGATGTGTACCTTGACAGATTTGAGACAATTTCTAGGAGCCAGAACTGGCCGGAGCAATAATGGGCAACTGCTTTGAGGACTTATTTGAGTCGCGATGTGCTCAGTGTGTTTGGAAGGTTGACATCAACCAATAAAACTGAATATGCAATAGTGAGAGGTGCTTTGCTAAAGCCATTCAGATTAACTATGAAAGGCTTCGTAGACAAATTTCGGACGGGAAAACCAGCTGATGGTGAGATGGCTCTGCAGTGCGCTGCCTGACTGAGCGACTATTTTGAGAGATGAATTGATTTTTCAGTTACAGCACAGGAGTATGGGGAGCTTAGAGAGATGCTTATCTGGGAGCAAGTATTCAAGTTACCATCTGAGCCTGTCACTTTACTTTAAAGACAGGAAAGCGAAGTCTATTGAATACATGCTGGAATTAGCCGATCCCTTCTGCGAAGCATAATGTGGCACAAAAATGTCCAAGGTCAAGTAAGAAAATCTTCAAGATTTGAGAAAATCTGCACCTGAAGAAAGGAAGCACGCTATCCACTACTTCAGAGAAAAAAGTGAGGAACTCCCTCACTGCGAAGAATATGGCTGGTGGCAGGTTCACTATTCTTGGCGTCAATGAGAGGCTACAGTAGAGAGAACAAGGTGTATAAAAAACTAGTGCGTCTTGAACTCTGAGACGCCTGACACGTCGGCCGCTGTACTTTTCCGGCTTTTGCACCAGTTTATCTAACAGGGTTTGGCGCTTAGCTGCGGGAAACTTTCGCGCTCAAAGATCGGCAGAGCTGAGCAGAGTGAAAATATACAAGTTCTCAAAATGAAATGAGATCGCAAACAACACTATAGCACAATGTTTATTTATTGCAGCCAAACTGCCCGCTATACATCATGTTGAAGGTAGGGAATTATCACAAGATTGTATTATTAAGGTGATTAAAAATTGCTTTAACATCCAGAATTGAGAACGACCTTCATCAATACAAACACAATCTAGTGTTTAAGAAATTATGAACAGATGTAGAAAAAAAATTTCTACGTGGAAAAATTGACAGCCATCTCAGCGACGCAGACCAGCGCTGTTTATTCCCTTCTTACTCTTTTTTGTTTCGTTTCTTTTTTATTGTGTTCACCCCTCTCCGCACAGCAGTTAGTTTTTCTTGTGGCGTGTCTCTTCCTCATCTTGCCTCAGTATGTATTTTTGTATTCCTCCTCCGACGGGGAAAAGGGGAGAGGGCTCGCCGGGTGACTCCGTGGTATACAGTATCTTTGCTGACATGGCAGGCATCGGAAAAAACCTGTTCTACACTGTACCTGTTCCTCTCGGAGCCCGTCTGCTCGGTAATGGGAGGAGAAAAGCGAGAACAAGGAGGAGTGTTCAAAGTCATGCGGCACGTGGTGGATGTTTCGGAAACTAGCCTCTCGTGAGCTGGAATCCCGGCCTCGGAGCTGAAAACTATTTGCGCCAGCATGCTTAGGGCACGAGATAAAGAGATTTTCCACCTGTGGCTGAAGGCTTGTGCTAGAAGAAGGAGAAGAGTGTGTGTAAACAAACCGTGGGGCAAGACGTGTTCTGCAGTCGCAGCGCGTGAGTGGCTGACGTGTTACTGTCGATTTTCCTATAGAAGCGCGGACATTTATCAACCCGAGGGTCCCTGGAAGAGAAACCTCTGGTGCAGCGGGTCGACAATCGGCGCTGGACTTTGAGTTATTGTTTTCAAGCTTTGTTCTAAGCACTTTGGTCTGAATGCATTTGTAGGACGTTGTAGTCTAGAAGTGTCGTGGTTATTTTATTCATGATATTGCATTGTAGCGCGTGTTATTTGCATCCGTTGTTTTGACTGTATTTTGCTTTGATATGTAGCCGTTGTCTTGAGTATCTTGTGATTGTTGACATAATATATTGAATTATTGCTGAGTGTGCATGTTTGTGTGCTCTAGCATATTTGAGAATATATTATTGCTTTGTTTTATACTCATGGTTCTGTCTCATTCTTCGGACCGCAGCCGGCGTTCGCTGGCGCGCCAAAAAGAAGCGAATCCAATTGTCTGTGCTTTCGTGGTGCGTTTCGTTGGGCCAACACATCTTCTCCTGATATCAGCCCGGCGATAGCCTCTCTGGTTAACATCACAAGTGACACACTGTTCCTCTGGTTTCAAAGATGTTGTGTGCCTGTACTAACCAATACGGCTAGAGGAATCTTCACGTTTTACAAGCTGGACAAGCTCAGACCCTCAGAGTTTGCCTATGTCTGCCCAAACGTGCGCCAACAGAGGCGACTATTGCCATTGCCAACGTCTAAACGATGCATTCGCACAGTGAGTTGGAATTCTTGCGAACTCATATCAGGCATTTTGCTCGAGCTCCTGAGCACAACCTGGCAACATTGCCCTCAGATAGACCGGAACCATCATACTGCGCAACAAAATCGACCCACTCCACCTATATAATGTCAAGCTTTAACCCTACATCTACACTATATATTCATTTTTGGTTCATCCTGCAGGCCACTTTATTGTACCATGAATTAGAAAAAAAATCATATTTTTATCGCTGGTCTTGAAATAGCAATCTCTGCTTATACTGCACAAAAAATACATCGACCATGTACATATTTATACTGATCGCTCTACGAGCATCCAAACCTTGGTTTTAGGGGTGGCTGTGCCCGCGAGAAATCCAACTTTTAGCTTCAGACCGACCAGCCAACAACGCCAATGGACGCGAAATTCAAACCCTTTTACGCCACATTTTGTGTTATGAATCTCAAACAACCGCAATGGTGGTCATCTTTTGGTGACTTGCAATACCCTGTGAGTTTTGCGGCTTTTACCATAGAAACAATTGCTTTAGAGGTAAGAAAGCTCATTCATTCGTAGTTTCAATGGTGGTCAAGTCACGATAATACTGCCCTGTAAGCTATACAGGTGACAAGGTAGAAGCTATACGCATAGCAAGATCTGAGGCTGCTGTCATGCTTCGAAAAGTCACAAAGGATATTTCACACTCAACACAGACTACATTACCAAACCAAATATATCCGCCACACCAGTTCAACGCGTTGCGGTGATTTTTGTTACTTACTGCACTCCGGTGAAGAGAGACCATTCAGCTACAACTCATTCGACTGAGAGTGGCTTTCAAGAAGTCATATTCGTTTTGCATACGTATGGCCCACAACGTTCCTTGAGACGCCTGTGGCAACAAGGAGCTTTTTGCCTCTCTCATTTTTTTATTTACCCTTCTTTCAATCATCCCATCTCTTTGCCCTGAGGAGAAAACATCCCTGACTTTCCTCTCTTTTGTTTTTTTTTTCTTTCAAAGTCGGAAGCCAACTTTTTTTGCTTCTCATTTGATGTATTAGTTCTGCTCCGCCGGCCTCAAAAACCTTTCTGCACGTAACGTAGCTTTGTAGGGCCTTCAGTATTTAAGGAACCTCGCCTACTTTAGCTCCGTGATCAGCGCACCTTTGACCAAGCAACGTTCTTTTGTGATGACGTCATAATGTCACACTTGTCTCGTGATGTCGCAGTAACATCAACGGGCGCCTTAATGACGCTGTACGTTTTGGCGTTGCCATGATGACGTAGTATGATGAAGTTACTAGGTGAAGTCCATTTCTTTTATTATATGCTGTTTCTGACGCTACTGAATGTTGGCGCAAACGATCAAGTTTCGTGTTTGCTGAGGCGCCTAAGCCTTTCGAGTTTGTACTTTAGGCTGCGTACTGCCGTTTTATAACACGCCTGTTATAACACTGTGTTATAACACTTCTGTTATAGATGTTTTATAACACTTTCGGGATATTTTAAGGATAATAACTAACCCACAAATAGTATGCTTTTCTATGCTTTATGGGCTCTTGTTTATGTGAAGGAAGCCCACCATTTTCTGTCTTTGTGTTTAGTAGAATTGTCGTAGGCCGCCCAGCACTCAAAATTAAATCTCTTTACTTGCAGGTAGATGTATGGGGTTTAACGTCCTAAACCCATCATATGATTAGGAGAGACACCGTAGTAGAGGACTCCAGCAATCTTGACCACCTGGGATTCTTCAATGTTGACCTAAATCTGAGCACATGAGCCTACACTCTCAGAAAAAAAACTTAGTAATCAGTTAGTAAACTCGTTTGTTTACTAATTTCTGGAGTATTTTACTACCTTCGAGGCATAATTTTACTAGTCACTAGCTAGTACAGCTGGTAACTTTAGCCACTAACCTGAGAACCTTCCTTAGTGTTTTTAACTAAGCAACTACTAAGCCACCTACGTTGCCAGATCTCTCGTGGATGTGGTAGTATATTTAGCCGTATTGATGGCATCGTAAGCAATATTTCAGCAAACTTTTATTTTGTTGATTACCTTGGAATAGAAGTTTCGTGCTGCGTACTGGCACACACATAAGCAAATAAAAGAAGGCATGTTGAGGCGCAGAAAATAACATTTTTTTATCAATGCTGTGGCTGCTAATCTGCACGTGGTGTGCAATCCCAAAGCAGGGGTATATATATCCTTCAAGCTGCTGCTACAGTAGAAATCTGCTATGTCAAAGTCTTGAAAATTTTCTTGTGCATGCGTCTGCATGCGTGTTCTCGCGATCCGTTCATATGAGTTCACATATTCTTATGAGCATACTATAATGAAAGTATCAGAACTCACATGAGCATATTAAACTCACGTATGTATGATAATATGTGAATCTGACTTGATCATGTAGTATATTCTCTATAAGCATATTGCTAGGATGCGCACTTACCACAGTATCGTAATACGACCTAGGTAAAAGCCAATAATTAATTTACGAGGGTCTGGTCAATTTGCTTTTATCCTTTACATTTTCAATAAAATCATTATCATAAGGCAACGCACACAGACAATGAACGAATTAGGCATAAACCTGTGTTTGCGGTTGTTACTAACAATTTAGTAATGTACTAACCACTCGTGTCAGCACTATTCACTTTTCATCAAGGTGGTAATTTTCACTAAACTGCATTTGCTACCTTACCTTACTAAGAGACTAGTGCTTAGTGTGACGAGGAATGCTTAGTATTATGTTAGTGAATATGCCGACCTATGATTTTAAGAGTGCACAGCATTGTCGCCGCATTGTCGCCTCCACCAAAAACGCAGCTGCCACAACCGTCACTCGATCCTGCGACCTGCGGGTAAGCAGCCGTGTACCTTAGCCACAATCTCTGTAGTTACAGCGCTGCTGTTGTGGGGATAGTTTCACAGCAAATGCTTCCACCAACTTTGTGCACCGTTTGTCGCTGCAGTTTTTGCGAATACAGAGAATCTATTGCGTGACCGTGCAGGAATCGGTCTTGCTGGAGTAAAATTTCTGTGTATGAGCTCATCGCACAAAAGCCATGGCAAATATAGTTTAGATCTTTTTTTCCTAAAAGCATGATGTGATTAAGTGGGTTACTTGTAATTGCACCTAGCACCACCATACTTTGATCTCACGAAAATTGGGACAGCAGTTGAGTCTCATACTCATAACCCTTAGGTCGCTCTCACACTTGACCTTGAAGAGAGAGAAAGCGGAAAAACTCACCAGAACTTCACTCGCTTCAGCACCTAAGCGGCCGAAAAACCACGCAGCGAGCCGCCGCGAAAAAATTTGTCCGAGGCAAATTTTTTCACCCCGCGAAAGCAGATCGCCTTTCCACTTCATGGCTTTGGGTGTTGCTAAAGTCATGTGATGGTGGCCAATATGTCGGTAGTGGCACGCATCAGCTCAAATTTCAAGCTACTTGCGCAGCACGATGAAACTAAATGGCCTCAACTAAAACGCTTTTATTGAGAGCTTGGTTCAGATTTCGATTGCCGAGAACACTGGAATACCCGCCGCGATTAGCTAGCCCCGCTGCGGCTGCATTTTTTGGAGGATCTGAAAATGATGTAGGCCCGTATGCTCATACTTCGGTGCACATTAAAGAACCACATGTGGTAGAAACTTCCGAAGTCCTCCACTATACGGCGTCTCGATCATATGGTGATTTTGGCACTTTAAACCCCACATATCAATCAATCAACCGAGAGTACTGGAAGTAGATGGTGCAGCAGCAGCAGCGAGTCGGTATGACCCAACCTGTCTCGCTTCTTCACTGCTGGCTGTGTCCGCCACCGCTGCCACCGCTTCTGGTGTGTTTCTATGTTTCGTTTCTACTGGTGTTTTTCTCTAAACAATGTATGCAAATTTGCGAGCAGATTGTTTTCAGTACTTTTTGTGAATAACTTGAATTCAGTAGAAATATTAGAGCTGATAACGTAGGCAAAATAGATGAATTTTTTTAAGTACCGAGGGTGGCACGAACGGTGGCTTGTACGAGAGGTGGAACGAATGTCAACATTCTTTATGCGCGTGGACATCGGTTTAGGTCTTCTCTGGTGTTTTCGTGGACATTTCACTTCTCAAATGTAAATAAAGCGTCAGACTACCGCGATGGTTAACAAACTAGCGCTAGCGGCTGTTTGGACATGCCTTGATGACATGGCTCTCTTGAAATAGACAATGTTAAACTATTTTTGTCTCGCAATGGCGGAAAACTCGACATACTACTTCTGCGCTGCCGGAATGGCAAATATTATGCGCGGTGATACTCAGCGCACTCGCAGAGTGTCACCGCTCAGCTTATCATGTATCAAATTGAGTTGAGCCCCTCCCCCCTTTTTTTGCGTTCAAGGCTTGAACAGTGGCATATAAGTTGAGGTAACGTAATGCAACGAAAGCTTCACTGAAGCGCGTAAAGTTGACACATATATATTCAACCACCTTTACACTTGGTTTACTCTGCCAAATATGCGCGCAGATGGATCTTTCGTATTCTATCCTTGATCTTCATTTTGTTAAATTCTACCTGCTTTTTTCACAGGATTCCTTGTTCTGCCTTGAACCAGTCAAGTGAGGGATATTTATTTTGGAACTATGTAGAAGAAATATTAACCAACATGTGTGAGCTCCTCTTTTTACGCTCAACGACACGCACAATCATTGCCGCAGGTGCGTTTGCATTTATGAGCATGTTGAAGCCGCGTCAAAGCATATTTTTGTCAGGGGATGGATAATTATGTGGCGCTACGTACTTTAGTAAGGTGTCTAGTGATTACGCCATCTCATGTTATATTAAGTTGCGTGACAACCTTTTACGTGATTTCAGTCACCTCACCACTCGTTAGTTGATGTTACGCGGTTTTTGTTAATGTAACTCACTCGGCCCTCACAGTTATTATATGCCAGGCCAGACAAAACAGCGCACACGTTGGGTCAGTGCAGCAGAAGCTAAACAGCGCGCAGCGAGCGTGTACTGATTCGTGATAATGATAAATACTGTTCCCACCACTCGGTGCGACAAAGAACGTAAAAGATCCAGCTCTGCAAAAAGCGCATTCACAAGAATAACGCACAATTGGCAACTAATTTTGTGCTAGATAATCGTTGGCCTATATACTCACTCTGCGTTCCTTCTGCTGCTATACCACATGCGTTGCGTTGCCCATATTCGTATACACCATTTGGGGGCACACAACTCTAGTCGCTGAACATAGTCCAAGCAATGAAGATAATCTACGAGGAAGGCATATACCCGATGACGACACCATGCAGAGCGTGAGAAAAGATTGTTGATGCTACATTGCTCCAATATTGGTAATGCCGCCTTCACGTTCCAGCCGTCATTTAATCCTAGTTGCAACCACGCACAGCCCTAGCATGACTTCGTCAGTGTTCTTCCTCAGCCTGCTTGCACAATATTCATTTATAGTGAATTTCCGAAATAAACAAGACTAACGCAGAGTACGCGTTCTCGTAAAGAGAGTTCGGTTGCGCTCTTACGCAACAGCTTAACAGAGCGTGATCTCGCAAATGTGCTTTGCCGAAGTGCGAGATCTTGTGTGGTGGCGACCAGAACAGCCTCGCCTCGACTGGAAGGCAAATAAGCTTCGATGTCTTCTATCGATCACAAAGACGAACGTCAACAAGCCTTTACAACAGCCTCTGTCAAAACGAGCTAAACAATGTCTCTTAGGCGTCTCCCTGAGCCGTCTTCTTTTTCTGTTCAATAAGTTTTGTTGATCCGTCCTCCCTTTTTCCAAATATATTCGGCACATAAACCGGACTTGCACTGCTTCACAAGGTCAATTTCCTAACTTTAAATGTATCAATGACAACAGCAGTTATGCTTCGCCTTGAAAGTAAGCCAAATAATTGAAATATTATCCTGCACCTTGGGCTTTCAGCAATGAAACTGGTATGAATAAAAACTTCTTGGGTGTTATTAAATGCGACGAATTCCTTAAAGAACTTCGGTGACTTTGAGCGTATCTATCTATCTATCTATCTATCTATCTATCGATCTATCTATGTAGCCGTCTACGCCTTTTAGCTCTCTCTTGGCCGTTTCGATAATGGTATCAACACCAAACTTGGTATGGTATAACATGATTGTATGAAGAACATATACGACTAGGCATAAAATGAAAATAATGACATGTGTGTCATGAGTGTCATCATTTACACTTCATGGTCCTGAGTCTCTTGCGCTAGCTTCGTTCGCATGGCATGTTGCAAAACTGCTACGGAATGACATGATTGCATGGCGAACACAAGCGACAGACTGTAACATAAAAAATGACATGCGTGTCATGTAACAACTTGATTACAAGGTACGCTCATGATAAGCTCGTCATCGTTTCGCTAGCGTCACATATACTAAATTTAGTATTACGTACATCAATGAATGACGAAGGTATGCTACTGGTGTAAACATAATAATCATGAAATGCGTGTCATGTACAACATGACTATATGCCACGCTCATTATGCGCTGGCGGCCATTTTGCTAGCTTCACTTATACCAAATTTTTGTATTACGGGATGTGAAAGAATGACGAAGGTACTATACTGGTGCAAACATGATAATCACGACATGCGTGTCATGTAACAACATGACTACATGCCACACGTGATGCGCTCGCGCTCGTTTCACTAGCTTCACATATGCCAAAATAGGTATTACGTGACGTCAATGAATGAAGAAAGTATGGGACTGGCGCAAACACGATAATCATGAGATGCGTGTCTTGTGAGAACATGACTACATGCCACAGTTAAGGCGCCAATAGATTTCTCCGTGACGCTGTGCGCGTTCTCGCCGGCGTTCATTTCGTCGCGTCACGCGGGCGCTGCCACACCAGGCGCCGGTCCAGCCATGTACTCCCAGGCGCGTGCCGAGTTGCGTTGCTTTGACGCATGGGCGTATCAGCGCGTTCAGCGTCCCTCCATGACGAAAACAGGGAGACGCAGTGTTGTCTGAGTAATCCATCGGGACCAAATGCAGCATGTCGCATTTCGCGATAGTTGTCATCGGGCCGCGCCGACAGACGCCGGTCGCGCCGGTCGCGCCTGCATGGCGTCAGACTATGGAGTGCTCGCGTTTTGCTAACGTAGCGTCGCTGTTCCCGCCGTGCGCGCACGTCAACGCTGCATTGGAGTACATTGGGCCCTTCGTGATGCGCTCGTGGCCGTTTTGCTTGCTCCACAAATACCAAATTTGGTGTTACGGGATGTCGTTGGATGACGAAATTTATGACTGGTGCAAACATCATAATCTTGACACGCGTGTTATGTAAGAACTTGACAACATATCACGCTCATAGCGTGCTCGCGGGCGTTTCGCTAGCTCCACATATACTAATTTTGGTATCACTGGACATGATTAGATTACGAAGGTAAACGACACAGCCAAACACGGTAATTAATACACGAAAGTCATGTACGCCATCATTTACCTCCATCTCGTAACGTAGGGCTGATTTTAAAGTGACATATCAACCTTTCTCATTAGTGCTTCGCATATCATCGCTTCCCTTAGTCCGTGGGATCTGCCAATTTTTTCAAACAAAATTAATTCAATGGAATGCAATATTATTGTCGTCCACTTGAAACGTTCCCCAAAAGTGGTATTGCAATAAGCTTCCGTTACGTTCTGCTAAAGCAAATCAAGTTGCTTTTGTACAATTTTTTTATGATACATTAACATATGGATATCTAGGATAGATCACAACGACATAATGAAAGCTGTGCGATATCTATCGTCTGCAGAAAAAGGCCATGAGAATCATCCCAACTGAATATTGTTCCAACATAAAATGTGTACATCATCATTGGCTAAATTTTTTTCAATATAGACATGCCAATTTGCCGCAGCCAGTAAAAAGTTAGTTTTTCAATTTTAGTCATTTCAGCTGCTGACAGCGATGATTGTCGTCTAACTTTCTGTCTTCCTGGCCACTTCACTTATTTGCACAAGTGGATATCACGTGCCTTCAAGCGACTAATTTGAGGAAATTCATAAAGCTTAACGTTGAACACCCGGTATTTAAGCTTGATCCCAAGATTTTCATCATTCGTATCGATCACAACTTTTCGCCCTTTGATAACGCCGCTTGTTCGCTTACAATCGGCGACACAATTTTCGAGCTATGAGTTCGCTAACACCATCACTTATATATGCTAAAAATAGAACAAAACAAAATCGTTTATTTGCCATTTAATTTGCTATCGCAGTATGAATCGCTTCTTAACGAAGACTCAAGGAATGGGATGGTACGAACTGTTAGGAAGTGAGACGTCAACCTAATTGAGAGCAGATAAAAATTTACGAAATCGAAAACAACAATAGTTAATTACGAGATAGCATGCCTCATGAGGGAGTAAAAAACCTTATCTTCTACATTACTGATAAAGCTACCCTCGGCAACTATAGATGCAATTACACTGAGTTTACAGAGTTTCCAAGTATGGCTCATATCAAGCCCGTAGTTGGAGTGGGGAGGGGGAGCTTGCAAGAATTTTTTCGCGCTCTCAAATTTCGATGAAGCTGTGTTTACTGAGGACATAAAATAAATATAGGTGTTCAACATGAGCCCCCCCCCCTTTTCCACCACTGAAAAAAAAAAACAATTGGCCTCGTGTCTCCGTGCTTAGCTGCAAAGAATCGTTGCAAGACAATAAATTTTTCTCTGCAGCCGCTGGGTAAGGTATGGCACCATCTGGCACTGGCAGTGGTGTGAATATACAAATATTTCTCAGAACGCATTGATCCTGGAAGGTCGTAGCACCAGGAGATTTTACGAATCACTGCATAAACTCTCTACGGAAACATATACAGTGACAAAGTGGTGCAGTGATACATAAAGGTAGTGCTTACGAAAATTCTATTTTTATTTAACGCCCCTGAATATTTTAGCGAAGCGAAGGAAACACCCGTTGTTCCGTTCATAGCGTCCTATTGTCAGCGCAGCGTAGTAACCCGCTGCCTTTTCGAATTACTCATCTACGCAATTTCTTAAATGAAAGACACTTGCAAAATTACATACTGGTGTTACTCCTCAAATATGCGTATTATTTGCTTTTTGCTTGGCAATGTTCGCAAGTTTGAGCGCAGACAAGATGTCAAGATGGGATGGCGTTGGACAAGGGATCAAGGTAGCAGTTCCACTCCCTTCTTCTCGCAATAGTTCGAAAGTCGACACCAGGTGACGCCACTCATCCACGCTTGCAAAAAGCGAGAAAATTGCTCGCGGAAGTCCAGCCAGCGTCTCCTCACGCGTGTCTTGTGTATGTCGTGCGAGGCGGCGGAAATCGGCCGATGAAAACCAAGGAGGACAAACGCAGACAGCGCTTTTCACCTACTATCTGCCATCTGTGGCTTGTGTTTCAACGACAAGACGAAAGGTACCCCGGTGACAGCTGGCAGACTGAAACCAGCGTCGTTTTACTGAAGTGTACACACGCGCGTATGCACGCGCTTACACAAACACACACTCTCTCTCTGTCTCTCTCACTCACTCACGTCCATAGGATAACGGTTGAACATGACATCAACCAAATGATTTGAAGCGTTTAAGTGCACTGGCATCACCGCCAACACTTTCTTTTTGATGTAGTGACCTTGACAATGGCTTGGTGTAGCGTCGTGCGAGCGCTTCACTTTTTTTCTTGCCACGCGAAACTGCTCAACCTCGGCCAATGTACCCCAACCCCTTGAACGATGGGAGACCTTGTTATCCAGCCTCGCTATACGGACTCAGCTTGCACTGACAGACAGGGGCCAGGGGCTGCTGGATACATACGGGTCTCGCAACTAGGGAACCGCTCCGTCTGCTACCTGCGCGCACTACCTACAACGTGGGGCGCAATAAATATTGATTCCTCATCATCATAAGCAGCCAGGCACATTTCAGCACAAAATAACTTGAGGATCCTAAAGATATTTGCTAAATTTCATCCTCTCCAACTACAATAAAAGGGATACATAAATAAAGTACCTCTTGTTGGTGATCAGTTGAACACGTGATTTACACTAATATAGAGAGTTAGAAGCTCCTAGAGCCCGTGGTTGTTCTAAAACTTGTTATGAGTATTGTGTGGAACACCTATTTTATTGGTTTACGTGAGACAATTCATAAATTGGTTCACGCTGTTTCCTGTCTTGCTTTCACCATATTTGTGCTACAGACTAAATTGTGGTAAACTAGGCTACCCGAAGTGTTTGGTTTAGGAAATTCTTCAGAACAGATTTCCAAATGCAACGTAATCACACGAACACACACATTATCGAGTAGCAGCGCAATCGAGCTCAGCATCGCACTTAGTGGGAATGTGGGAGAAAGGGGGGTTATGCTTATTCATAAATCATAAGGGATTATGACAGCACCTACATAATAGCCACACCTCTGAGCCCATGGTCACGTGTTCTTCTCTGACGGCGTACCACTCGGACATCAAGGCATGCCCCAGGGGTCTTTGATTTCTCCGGTGCTGTTTAATCCCTGCATAATCGGACTGTCGAAAAGACTGGCCAGCGTGGACGGCATCAAGCATACCATCTATGCCGACGACGTCACAATCTGGTGCGTTGGCGGCAACGAAGGCCGAGTGCAAGGTGCCCTTCAAGAAGCAGTAGCCGAAGTTGAGTCTTACCTGCGCCAAGCGGGACTCAGATGCTCACCCGCCAAGTCTTAGCTCCTGCTCTATAGAAAAGAACGAGGGGACCGACCTAAGGGATGGAAATCCGTCGAAAAAAGCGATATACACATTTACACAAGTTACAGGGAGGAAATCCTAAGGGTAGACACCATCGGGATCCTTGGCATGTTCATTCAAGTGAAGGGTGGCAATGGCACCACTTTGCGGAAGATCGTCGCCAATACTGACAACGCTTTCCGACTCGTCAAACGAATCTCCGGAATGATAGATGCCCCATGGAAGACATTTTATTAACGATGATTATAGCGTTTGTGCTCTGCCACTTTCAGCACAGATCACCAGGAGCGGCGATTCCTCTATCACTCCAGTTTTTTCGCACGATGGATACGCCATTCACCTTTCGAGAGCTGGATATGGCACTCAGCAAATTAAGAAGACGCTGTGTCGTGGGTCCCGATTTGATCAGCAATCAAATGCTGACAAATCTACCATATGAGCGAAAAAGGTCCTTTTGGACATATTTAATCATGTCTGGAGCACGGGAGAGATTCCATTTGTTTGGAAGACAGCATGGGTGGTGCCAGTCCGAAAGTCCGGAAAGGATCCTGCAAGCCTCGCGTCATATTGACCGGTATCTCTAACATCATGCGTATCTAGGTTGATGGAAATAATAATATGTACAACAATAAGTTGGTACCTTGAACAAGGATGACGATGGCCATCGTGTATGACAGGATTTCGCCCACAACTGAGTGCCCAGGACAGTGTTTTGGACCTATTAAGCCACATCGAGCACCACCACGTCAGCGGACTCTCGACACTCGCCGTCTTCATGGACGTTGCCAAGGCATATGATTGTGTGCTTCAGGCAGGCATCGTAAACGGGCTCCAAGCCATGGGTGTGTCGGGAAATGCTCTTTGGTTCGTACGTGAATTTCTCAGAGACCGCTGTGTCCGTCTTAAGCTTGGAAATGTAACGAGCGAAAAGAGACGCGTTTCCCTCTGCATCCCACAAGAAAGTGTTCTATCTCCCTTGCTTTTTAACGCTGCCATGGCCAGCCTTCCCGACACTCTGCACTTAGCTCTGAAAGTAGTTAAAATATCCATCTACGCCGATGACATCTGTATTTGGATCTCAGGGTACCAGCACAAACGTTTGGGCCGGATAGCACAGAGCGCTATTTCAATCATTGAGCGTCACCTGCTGACACTTGGCCTATCTTTATCAGCGGAAAAATTGGCCTTCATGCTCTTCCAGGGAGCGCGACGGAAGTCAACACGTCTGTCGCTCAATATTAGAGGCCACTCAATTCATTGTAAAACAAGTGTCTGTTTCCTGGGCATTACCATCGACAACAAGCTATTATGGCGACGTGCGGTTGATGCTATAGTCAATGAATCAGTGCAAAGGATCAACGCTCTTCGTCGCATGGCAGTGGTCCGTTGGGGCAACAATCCTATGTCCATGCTTAAATTGAATGATGCGCTTATAACAAGCCGCATTCTTTATCAGCTGCTCCTGATATCACCATCACCAAGCGAGTTCGAACGCCTAGAGGCAGTGCACAGAAAGGGTCTTCGCTTGGCGATGGGAGTCCCTCAGGCGGCTTCAAACAAGAAGGTCACCAATGAAGCTGAGTCTCTTCCGCTCCGCCTTTTGGCGTCTCAGGCCTTATTGACGCAGCTGTCAAGACTGGGCGAGTTTTTCGCAGGCACGGCGCTTCTCCAGCGGCTAAGAGCAAGAACTGCCTCACAATTCAACGCGGCACTAAACACATTTCGATATTTAGGCTTCAAACTGCCTAAATGGCGCCCTATGGACCCGCCGTGGTCTTTTGTGGATGTTGCGTGTAACTTCAGCGTGCCCAATCTACCAGCGAAGCGCACTATTTCAGCCGCGGAAGCAAAAGTTCTTGCGCTGGACCACTTGAGCACCATGTACCGCAGCCACCTACAAATGTACACCGACGCATCAGTGTGCACGCAAACGGATAGCTGCGCAGCGGCTTTCTGCATACCCTGCCTTGGCGTGTCATGGTCGGGCCGCCTGGATCGCGTGGTTTCGTCCACAACGGTAGAAAGTGCTGCAATCACGGCGGCTTTGCGAAAATTGCGATCCTTTTCTGCACGAGATGTTGGAGTGCTGACGGACCCCAAATCGGCGCTACAAAGACTTCACCATGGCCTACCTCAAGAAAAGTTCACCAGGCAATCTCTGGCACTAATCAAACACCTAAATGGCAAGAGTGTTAATATAACGTTCCAGTGGATCCCATCCCACGTTGACATTGAGGGCAATGAAAAGGCTGATGCCCTTGCATGCAAAGCACGTACATCGTTTCCAAAATTAAGAACTCCCAAGACTTACCAGAGCAACAAAGATGTGATATGCAATCATTTCAAGGCGGTCTATACGTTTCCACACCAGGCATGTGTAATTCGTGGACTTTCTCGTGAAGAAGCGACGCTGTTATACCGCATAAGAACCGGCTCCGCATACACCCCAGCCTGGTCATTAAAGACTGAAAGACAGCTTCTTCGTTCTGTGCCTTCTGTGGTGACATCGGGGATATTGAACATTTCCTTTGGCTTTGCCCACAGTTTGATGTGCAAAGGGCAGCGATGATCCGCACCTTGCCAAAAGGCTGTCATAGGCACCGGACAGTTGATGACGTCATTTTTCCTGAAGGACCCGCGGCAACTAGGATTAACGTGCAACGAATTTTTTTTGGTCTTCCTGCGAGACACTGGGCTGTCTGACACGTCGTGACATTTTACAAATTCAGGAGATGCTCAGGCGGAGCAATTGCCGGCCATGCAGGACAGGCTAATCCCACCTGCTGCAACTCCACCACCACCACCACCACCACCACCACCACCACCACCACGAAAAATACTCCCACGCGAATTTCCTATTGAGACTTTCATTTTGGTTTCGTCTCACAAAGCCTGTCAGAAATCCTAAGTTCAAACTGCGCTTCGTTTTACGAGAAGTTTCACGAGCATTGTGGATCAGTTTGTTAAGATTTCGCGCAAGATGCGAACACACGAGATTGTTCCAGGCTTGAATGTTTGACGGCTCATGTATAAATGCCGACGCGCTTAGCCGGTTGTCAGTTGAACGACAGCCGACGCTCTGTGCACCGCTATCAGTGCCAGTGTGTTGCTATGATTTGGCTTCCCATTTATCGACCACATATTCGGTCGAAAACGTTTCACTTTGAACATCGAGTCAACTCCTTTGACCCACGTTACTAACTCATGACATCTGGTGAAGGGGCTGCTTTTTTCACGTTCCAGACCCCTCTGTCATGACGTCAACCCCGCTGAAGTGGCAAAAAAAGACACTCACGTCAAGCCCCCACAGCGAACAAGCCGCAGGTTGATGTGACAGCAACCATAGCACGGGGCCCTTTCTGAAACAACAAGGCAGCCCCGCATAATGACAGCGACAGCGGAAATGACGACCGTCCCCGTGCAGCCTGAACCAGTCTTTCTCCGGCAGCCCAAAGAGCGACCAACATCCCGTGGATCATCGATTGAGGAGCTGGAAAGCTGGATCGAGACATACGTTCAAGTCTCCGCCTTGAACATCTGGGGCCCAAACAAAAACTATTCTGTGTGTACTTGTGCCTAGAAGACACCAGAAGACACTCATGCTAAGCCCCAACAGCTAACAAGCCGCAGGCAGAGGAAACTGCAACCAGAGCCCGGCCCCTTCCTGAAACAAGGTAGCCTCGGATCCCGACAGCGACAGCAGCAATGACGACCACCGCCGTGCAGCCTGCCCCAATATTTCTCCGACAGCCCAGGAGCCACCAAAATTCTGTGGATTACCAATTGAGGACGCTGAAAGCTAGATTGAGGCATACGTTTCAGAACAGCTCAGTCCCAAAAAAAGCCACTCTGTGTTCGTTTGCGCCACGGAGACGCCGTGAAGATGGTGTTCGAGAACCGGGAATCCGAGCTACGAACCTGGAATCTCTTTCAGACGATATTCCTTAGCACCCTATCAAGGGTCGCTCACAAGGAAAGAACCGCCAACTTGCTGGAGACACGGGTGCTACTCCCCAATAAAAAAGGAGCCATCTTCGTCGAAGAGAAGACCCGGCTGTTTTGTTGGGCCGACCTTATAATGGCTGAGCAGAAGCTATGATGCCTTATACGAGGCATCAAGCAAGAGCTGGTTTAGGACTTGTCCGGAACCCGCCCAAGACTGTGAATGAATGTTTTACCAAGGCCGCGACCATATAAAAGGCACTTGATATGCGGACAACGCAGTACAACCGCCGCGCATCATTCAACTGCGCCGAAGCTTTCAGCACCGACGATGTGCTCGAGACTATTCGAGTGATCTTGCGGAAGGGGCTGCGCAAACTGTTATCTTCACCGCAGCCACAAGCTAATGCGATCGCCGACATTGTCCGCGAAGAATTCATTAGACGTTTTGAATTCTAGAATGCTTTACCACACCCCCGTCACGACACTTCCCTACCGCAGTTATTCCGCCAGACATCAGCACCCCCACCTCCAACGCCATGCCACGCACGTGCTGGCCAGTAAATACCCGCAGTTGGAGCAAACATACACGCAAGAAATATGGGTGGTCCGCTCAATGTAAAAATTCATTGGTGGAACGTGAATTCTAAAAAAAGTTGAAGGATGCACAACATTGGATGCCAAAACGCTAACTATGCGCGCGATCGGGCTCATAAAAAATGTAGCGTAGGCTCTAACAAGGTGCAGCAAGGAAAGGTGGTTAATATATTCAGAAGGTGCTAGGATGTAGACAATATATTTAGTGATGGTACCATTAGGCATCTGATATCAAGTCTGGTATGTTCCTCTGTTTTGTTCTGTCCTCATTTACATCAATCTACAGTTATCACTAGTTGTCAATAACTAACCGAATAACGTCTTTTGCAAGATAAGCCCGAAAAATTGCAAAGCTAGCATGAATATTTGATAACTTTTTATGACTGTCTTCTGTGATCAGAAGCGCCATCTGGGGCCTGGTTTTATAAAATTAAAATAGCAAAACAAAGCAATTGTGGTTTAATTACCCTAACAATGTTTTTGCACAATGTTTACCAACTGTATCCATACATACGTAAATGCGATAGGAACAAAGGACTGTTTTCTTTTTATATGGCAGAAAATACTACGTAAGTAACCTTGCTCGTTTTTATTGCTCAATAATGCTTGAGTTGCGAAGCCAGAATGGCGAATGAACGTGAAGGCCACTGATTGCGCACTGTTTTATGAGTGATGGCGAGAGAAATTGTGCTTTTCATTTAATTCTGATGGTTCTTTTGGTATGCTCCGGCCCTGTCCGGCGCCATGAGCATACTTTTGGTGAACCAAAAGTTGAAACTATTAAGCACGAGAAAACACATACTTCTATTTTATTTTGGTAAAGGAATCATGCACCTTTTTCACCGCAATGTCGGAGCCCCGGCCCCTAGCCAGCACTTCCACTCCTGGCTACGGGACTGGCTATTTGTATCTTCGGTGGGACAAGTGTGGTAATTAAGCCATCCTTTCCGTACCTAGGAAACGTACAATAGCGTTACGCTTAGGTGCATGCCCAAAGGAACTCACTTCAGTGGTTTCAACTTGACCGTCATATTTCTAGCTAGGCTGCCTTCTGATTCGCTTAGAACTACTTATCGTATATAAAGACTTAACTTGAGACAGAATCACGAAGCCTCTAGGCACACGGCACGCTGTCTGTCCATCAGTCTTATCTTATCAGATGCAGGACTGTCTGGAGAAGACCTGCCTAGCGTCAAGCGTGTGTACATCTGTTTGTCAGAGAGCGCATGACTCACGTTAACAGGACCACGACAAGTTCGACAGGATATACACACGTAATAGCAACCGAAAAAAAAGGAAAGGGTGGAGGTAGGCCTGATCATAAAAGCTCTGGCCCCCTTTATCTCGAAAACACCTCAGCTGAAGTGAACCTACACGTTTCGGCCCACGGTTTCTCGGGCGTCCTTTTCGCCACTTGCAGGCCAAAGACATAGGGTCTTATCGGAGTCCTCTTTTGCGGACCGCATCAGGATTTATATTACGGAACAAAATAGAAGCCCCAAAAGAGTTAGCTGTTGGACGAGTCGGTGCTTAGGAGAGGCGCAATCTGCCTTCGTTCATTTCTTTTTCTGTGTTTTGTTTAGTTGCACTGTTACGATGGTTTCTATGTCAACACAGGAACCGAATGCAAGGAATTCATTGCATCCATCTCCTATTGCAAAAGGTACTGTTTCAATGTCTTTTACAGCTGAGGTGTGCAAGCATTACGTTACATGCGGTGGCTCTACTCTCTAAAAATATTTGATTGGCCACAACTATATCTATACCACTATACTTATGAATCGCAAGCGTTCATGCCTGTTGATGTTGCTTTTCCGGCATAAAGGCAAAGCGCTGTGCTATGTGCAGTATATCTCTGCCTTTCTGCTTTTGACCTCTCTGTTTTCCAATAAATTATCCCTCTCTCTAATCTGCTTGCATTCAAAAACGTGCTGTAAACACACGTTCATAAACTTGCGAAACTATGAAAATTGTGGCCCTGACACTTGCTTGCATTTTCATTTCTGGTATTTATTTTGCTTGTCACATATTCATAAGCTGTACGTCAAGCTACTCACTTAACGCTTCTCGAATAAATGCATAGTTTTCGTTCCTACGATGAGGAAATATACTTGATGACTTGTCAAAGTAGGAAGTCATAAGCTTCCTAATGGTGCAGTTGCTTACGCTTGCGAAAGTTCTGAATTCAGTTGTGAGCCTGTAAACCAAGTTTATTTAAAACAAATTTATTTACAAGAGTTACACGGTCATAGCGTTCTGGCAGTTCTTTTTTCTATGACGTGACGTTTGCAATCATATTGAAAATTATGATGAAAAATTTATATATATCGAACAATGAAGTATGATATTACTAAATTCATTTCAATATACAGGGTGTCTAAGAAATTGCCTAATATTCTTCAAAAATCAGTAAAAGGTGCTATGTGCTCGCTGTTTTCACAGTTGCTTTTTTGTAGCGGCAGTCATCTTAAAAGGCTTCAAGACATCATTTGGAACAATGATTAAGAAGGCTAAATTAATTAACTGTTCATTTAGTGTAGTTAGGCAGCGAAGTAAAAATGGGAGCATGGAAGTCCTTTATGCGAAAAACCCAATCGCTCTTTGAAATTTCGGAAAGGTGGCTTCCAGCTATAACAGCGAATAGATGAATTTCTCCTGAATTTTGTGGTGAAACCGAAACATAAACTCGAAAGTGTGCAACGGCCACATTGGTTTAAAGGCTGGTGCACACCGGTGACTAGCAGCGTTCACGTGACCATTTGTGACTGGCGACCGAAAAACGACTGATGTTCTCACCGGCAGTGGCTGCATTCGAGCGACCGGAAGTCGCAATAGCGTAGAGTTACGTCCGGATCTCGTTATCATTGAAAACTCTGGAGACCGGCCCAGATCAGCTGATTGCTGCCAGCTGAGTGAGTGCTGCAAACCGAGCGCGCCGCATTTCTTGTTTTTATCCGTTATGGCCAGCGCAATAAAAAAACAAACAACAAATATTGAGCATCGCTGATTGGTTCCAGCAGCTTTGCCACCGCAGTCGTGCGACTGTAAAATCGATCAGGAAGCGACTAGCGAAAGCTGCCACTTTGCGACCGTTTGCGACCGTTCGCGACTGTTTGCGACCAATCGCAAATGGTCGCGCGACCGCTGCTTGTCGCCGGTGTGCACCAGCCTTAAACACCCAAAGTGAGAGAGCACTTTTATACAAAAAATACCAGCGTCGTAGTGTGAGTGTCTGTGCGGCACTGCAATTACAACATGCATGACGTACATACTTTAAGAAAAGGGGAAGAAATATAGCCTTGTAACTACTGCTTTGAATGGTGACGTTATTGTAGTCGCGTGACTATTGCGCTCATTGGTCGTTTGGCTTCGATTTTCACGCAGAAATCAGAATGTAGTTTTTTGTAGTTATACTAAAAGACGCTTATATGAAATTTCAAAGCGGCAATAGGTTGTTTGCATGAATTACATCTATGCTCCCATTTGACTTATGTGCCTCACTCTACTAAATAAAAAGTATATAATAACTTTTCTAATAACTGCTCAAAACGATGCCTTCAACCTTCTCAGGAAGCCCGCCGCCACAGAAAAAGCAACTATGAAAACAGTGACCAAATAGTATTTTTTTGCTGATTTTTAAATAATATTCGACACATTTCCTGACACGCCCTGCATAATTAAGAACTTACTGCTCCATCCTGTCCCTTGGAAAGCAACTAAGATACTGTTTATTTTTTATTCACGCCTCTGTTCATGTTGCAAATCTTAAATATTATGTGTACTGGGAAGTCTCTTTTAGCGTTTCACTTTTCATGGGTATGCCAACTCATCACTGTTAGCTTAGAAATCGTCATACTAAGTTTAGGATCTTCCTATTTTTTAGAGCGTGATGCCGCAATCCTCACGCTGGCATTCTCAAAATAAGGCAGTGAAAAGCTCACTGCAATACGACACCTTCGCAAAGTTATATACCTCATCTGCTAAAGGTAACAGTCTGGTATTTTTGCTGTTTAGCAGGAATTTTACGGAAGAATCAGCTTGAATCTTAGATCTGCCACGTACAAGTCACATCATTGCACAATGATCTCGTCTGTTGGAGTGCAAGGAAAGCTGCATCAACGTCGCAGAAACTACAGCTCAGCCGCAGCAACCACTCATAGCGTCTCGCCAGGTAACGCTTTCAAAACGGTTCATTCACACATAATTGAAGAAGCGGCGAACATTACACTTCGATTCTGCTGGCCTATTCTCTTAAAATTATAGCAATTTTTACCTCAAGTGACGCGTAAGGCACAAAGAGCGACATAGCACGTGACGTAATCATAACGAGCCAGGTACGGCGAGCAATATATGTTAATACTTACTAAAGGTGTAGGGTTACCATCCACATGTTATATCGTGATTAGTGCCACAGCACGCTGTGCTACTGTTACATATATCGTGAATAAATTTCTGCGAACGATAAGTTGAGGGCTGCAATCACTTGTATTAAGTTAGATGAAATGACGATGGGCCCTTCCGGCCCGAATCCACCTGCCCCTTCCGCTTTATTCACGCATCTGCAGAAACTGCATTTGCAAGGGTGCCTCATGAGTGATAGCAATATCTTTTTGGAATTGATATATGATAACCAATAGGGTGGCGATTGAGTAATTATTTTAACACCACTAACAGTTTGCTGCAACTTCTTACGATTCCAATGGCATTCAAGCTGTGCCTTTTGCATTTACGTCAAACAAACGCAATATTATGACGAGCATGTTTTTTCGCTCTCAGAGGTTTCCAAACGGGTTAGTCGCGATAGACATCTTGACCAACTTATCTCGTAAGTACTGAACGAATTGCGAAGAGGCAACGTTTCTGCAGCCAGACACGCGGTGACAGCTAAGTGTGCGAAAATCAGCCATCATAGTTTCATGTGTATGAACAAATATTGTGATTATTGCACGAATAAATCCTGCTTCACGTTCACTATTCAAAATGTCTGATGCCATCTTATCTATTTAAAGAAGCACACTCAAACTATTCGGGCCGAAGGATAGTTAAGAATATTTTACTTGTCGCATATATTACATAAAAAAGAAGTCCCCTGTATGGAGAATTGAATTATACTAGTTAGTGAAAACTGATGATTGAGTTTTCACCATTCAAAGTTAACAAAAATTCCTAACTTATTCAGTATTCACTTCAAACTTATTTTTTCAATGTGAAATATTCAAACCGAGCACTGTGAAGTCGTCGCAATATCGTGCTAGAAGACTATTTCGTAATTTAGACAGCGGAACGTACCACCTCCGCTTAGCAGAATGTTCTTTGCGTACATTCTCAGATCAGTATGTACCCCTACTCATCATATTTAGCAATAAACCAATAGAATTAGCCAAGCATTACCTAAAACGAATGCAATGATTGCAATTAAAACACACGTCATTAAAATTCATGAGGGGTAAAATCTCTTAAGGTTGAAGCGTCAAAGTTGATGGGTCTTTCGTCTTCCCAAAAAGGGCCTTTCTTTAAAGCTGTCACTAAGTAGAACGTCTACTGCCGTGAACTTGTATGGGGTTGTCAAAAAAAACTGTGAAAAAAACTTACATGAAATTCGCTGCTCAGTTTAATCTGCGGTCATGATGCCATAATGAGGAAATGTCTTTACTATAACCATTCAGCACACTGCATTTTTTCCGCTTGGTTTATTCGCAATAAAATAGCGTGAAGAGTGCATCTTATAGTAATTGAAATAGTTTTGTCAGAACAATGTGGTATCGAATGTCGTGATTCTTTTCTTATTCTGGCTTCTTCCAGTGTTTTGAGGAATACATTGCGGACCCGCACTATCAGGACTATCATGACACAATATATTTCGATTTTGAGACACTACATTGCTAGTTGTATACAGACTGGTGTCAAGAAACAGAAAATAGAAGTAACAAGGTGAGTGTTCTCACGTCAAGTGGTAGGGTGTACCAGTCCTCACAGGACGCACCCTCATTAAGAACTGTCACCTGCGTAGTTTCGTGTCCGTATACGTTGTCTCCAAAAGCTATTATGCTGTCATCCAGGTTCAAACGTTAAGGGAAAAAAATAATAGCAGTAATCGCAAGGTTTCTGTTTCTTCCCGAAAGGCAGGCTATTAAGTTGACACGGAAGCGAATTTTTTCGTGTGTGATTGTGTTTGTACTAGAACCACATATTCACAATCTCATAAGCTTTCTTCACTTCCTATACAACATGTTCATCAAACCATGATGTTTGTTTGATATCCTTATTATCTGCATCTTAAACAGGCATCTTTTTGCAGAACCACACCGCTTGGATCAACAAGGCTTTCATTGTCTGTTTTATGGTTCTTTGTGCTGTCATACGGCGTTGTCACTTCGTCACATTCATTTATGGCACGCCATGATCAGTTTTTTCTCCTTTGCACACGGCCATAGGAAAGCGTCGCCTTTCAGTCACAAGGCTTCTTAGGAAAGTTTCAACTTGGTTTGATCGGTGCGAAGCAGGAATAAAAGAATGAGGACACAGAGAAAATCTGACGGGACCATTGGTGTTTTTCTGTGTGTCTTCATCATTTTCGCGCTGCTTCACACCCGTGATGCCTTACCAACCGGTACAAGTTCATACCTCATTAAAATTCATTTGGTAATTATTTTATACTATGAAATTCAATGTCTCTATATGACTCCATTTCTTCTTTTCCTTTTTTGCTTTCTTTTTTCTTGTTTTGTTTGTTTTTTTGTCGTCTAGTGAAATTCTAGTGTCGCTATCGACATAGGTGTTACTGAGCAAAAAATAATTATGTCTGTGAGCTAAAAAATTACGAATACATAAATAAAATAAATAACAAAATAACAAAGACTTTCAGCTTGAGTGACAAACGAGTCCAGACCGTCTTTCTCACAAGCAAGTGTTCCACTACGAAGCCAAGCCTTTGCAAGAAACCACTTCAGAAGAAAGCGCTACTGAATGCCACATAGTGACTATAGTAGACTTAGTGCATTTATATTTAGTTATAGAAGCGTACATTCGCGTGAGGCTTCTTTAAAGCTTCTGAATTGTACTACGAGTGGATGTTTTAAGGGCTCAA
This sequence comes from Rhipicephalus microplus, assembly GCF_043290135.1. Taxonomy (NCBI): domain Eukaryota; kingdom Metazoa; phylum Arthropoda; class Arachnida; order Ixodida; family Ixodidae; genus Rhipicephalus; species Rhipicephalus microplus. The sequence continues at coordinate 9,939,177 of NW_027464592.1, forward strand.
CCGTTTAAAAGCATTCAGTCATAAATATTCGTCATTATTAGGAAAACCAACAACAATGTGAGCAGCTGCATAGGTCAGCGTGTTGCCTTACTGACGGTAGTGGGATCTTAGCTCGTTCGCAAACGAATGAACTATGGCGTAGTGTACCCTTAACAACTGTACTGCAGCATGTCAACATAGTCTGAAACGTGCAATGATAAGCGGATGGTCATTCTTTTCCCTACGACACAGTTGAGGTATGCACAGTCAACCGAAGCATGACTAGCAGTTGAGAAGGCGATACGCACGGGCACTGATTACGCAATCGCATTTTACTCTTGAAGGTAAAGCTCAAGCGTCGACGAAGTTGGTTGGTTGCTTTGTTGGCTGGTTGGTTAACGAAGTTAACCGACCGACCGATGGAATGACCGACTGATCGATTGACCGACCGACCAACCGACCGACCGACCGGTTCATGCGTGTTCAACGGAAAAAAGGTCGTATTGTGAAGAAAACTCTCCGGTGTCGGTGGTTCGTATCTCGTGTCAGTTTTTTTTTTTTGTGGTCTTAGCTCTATAAAATTAGATTTAATCGGAATAAAAGCGAAGCTTAAACGAGATGTAAATATTTGCTAAAGAAGAAACGCAAACAATGCTCTGTCGTATTTCTTGTGGCCCGAATGCCGCAAAATTAGGCGCCACAAAAGGGTAAAGAAAAAATGTAGGTGACGAAAAGAACTTCGAGAGATGGATGAATGGATGGATGAAAAACTTTTATTGGGGTCCTGAAGGATTCCACCCCGAGAGAAGAAACAATTTTTGGGAAAAGGATATAATCAACGTAGAAAAAAGAAAGTTTCGCTTTCTGGTAATCAGGTAAATTACCACTCTTCTCTTTGTAACTGCGTTGATAACACCCAAGTTTGTAAATATATTTTTTTCAAAATAGACGCAGACTCTGCCCAGGCGGCGCTGAGAAAAACGCCACTACCAGCGCCCCCATCGACGCGCTGGCCATAAATGAGTAGAGCACAGAGAGCCGCCCGCAAGTACACTTGCATAGGCCCTACTCTTTTGTTGGTCTTGAGGCGCGGTTTCCTGAAAATCAAGGGCATGGAAAGCTCTTTTCTTTTCAGTCTGACCTTGCTTCAGAAAAATGAGAAGCCTGTCAAATTGAACTGCGGGTACCATGCGACAGATTTTTCAGTTACTGGGCGTGCTGCAACTGTCACTCTGAGTGCAAGCGAGCATCGCGTGACATGGAGTTCGAGCAAGCACTCCGACGTTCTTTCTGTTTCGCCTAAATGCGTTAAGCTTGGGCACACAGCTAATGCCAAAGCGACAAAGTGCATACATGAGCTGTCTGTCTTAAGAGCAATGGTACAAAGCTCGCTTCATCCAGCACGAATAGCCCTGATAATTCATTTACAGTTGCATTCTCCATCAATCTCTCGCTTCCTGTGCTTTGAACTGTTCTATTACGCAAGCTAGAATGTTCCGTTGACGGTTGTCATCCGTTTGTATATGCTACGAAAGGAAATACATGCATGCGCACTTTCTTGGTGTATAGCGAAAGGCAACACCAAGGCCTATAGGATAGCGCCGGCTATCGCGGATACCAACGGCAAAACGAAACAAACTGATTGTGGTCACGATCATCTTGTGATTTATCTGTTTATTGTACATGATCGCAGTCTTCGAAAAGTGGACATACTTGGAAAAGGTATTGTTAGGAGCGTCGAAGCGTTAGAATTGGAGAGCGCCGACGATGACGCGGATCGCTGATTGTGGATATCCAAACTCATTTCAGAATAAAACCAAAAGAAACGTCAGATTTAGGTGTTTCAGGACAACAAATATCAAAAAGTCAGAAATGAGTCTTTAACAACTTCTACTCTTGTGATGAACTTCGTAAATGTCATCATCGAGTGTACAGCGTTCAACAAAAGTCGTTATGGTTCAAGTGTCTTTGAGCTTAAATTCTGCTACAATGACGTCATGCTGCTTTTCTTTTTAACACTGTGCACTCTAAGCCGAAATGACCTAAATGGGAGCAACGGGTGCTTTTAGCCTTTGATACCAACTGTTACTCTTCGAAACGACCGAGCGGAGCAACATGGCTGACATGTCGAAAAACAAGGAAGTAATCGTATTAGGCTTAAGTTTGTTAGGGATCAACTGAAGTAGGAATGGAAGTAATTGTCCGATCACGCAACGGTTACTCCCCTGAAAGACACCACAAAGATATATGCGCCTTCATTGATATTGAGAGGCCAGATTATTTTCTGTGCCGAAGTGGACCAAATAAAACATTTATTTATTTTAGCATCCGCAAACTTTAAAAGCAGCGCTGGCTGACACAGAAGACCTGCAAATACAGCTGCTGCAGCGCGTGTAACACGCACAGGAGCACCAAAACTTGGGAAAAGAATGTCGAAGTCGATCAAACGCCGAAACGCGTGCGAAACGAGGACCTCAAAAAAAATGGCCTACACACACTGTTCGTTTCTATAGGCAAATGCCTCAAAGCCGATCAACCCCACTACCTCCCCACCCACCTAAAAACGGGCAAAAGGCTTTAACCCCTCCCCCCCCAAAAAAATGGCAGCATATCCACGGAGTGAATGATGGAGAGTGGGGCGAAGCATTCGTCCGTCCATTCATTCTTGCTTCCTTCGGTCTGTGCGACCGTCCATGCGTCCATCCGCCCACCCGTGCGTGCGTCTGTTCCTGCGTTCGACCATGCATCCGCCCCTGCGTCTGTTCATGCGTCCATTCATGCATCTGTCTGTGTGTCCGTTCGTCCATCTATTCAACACTCCAAGTAGCACCATCTTGCATCGTTTCATCATATATTCCCCATATCGAAACACCGCCATCCAGCGGACATTCTAAGGACTAAACGAGAGGTGGCACACGCACACTTTCTAACAGCTTGCGCTTCGGGTCTACTTCCCACCTTTAACCACTTCGAGTTCATGATATATACCAGTTCACTGTATTCATGGCACTGCGGCCCAACACTCGCTAAACCTTTCTAAAATGAAGGAGGTTACGCCCAGCGAGTATAACGTAGCAACCTTCTCCTGGTAGATAGAGTTCAATGTACATGCAATGGCTGCTAATGGGGATCGCAGCGTTCACGTTAACTAAAAGCCAAATGCTCCTGTCTCTCATACCCCATTATCAGCTATTGGCATGTACATTGAGCACTATTTTTTGTTGTTCGACAATGCACAGAAGGAATCTCTCACCGGCACAACCTTGGAGGTCAAAATGTTTGCAGGTCAAAGCGTAAGACTGGTTACATAATACGCGGGACGAACAAGTGTCGCAATGAGGAGCTTCGCTCCTAAAAAACTTGACTCCTCCACAAGTGGAGATGTTGACCTTGTGTTTGTCATGATGCCACAGACTGGCCTGTGCTGGGAATTTGAGATCGCTTTTCCACGGAAGGCGCAGAAATTCTTTGATGCATTATGCCACTAAGTGAATGTTGGCAGGAGTGTCACGAACTCTACTGCGTGTGCTCACACGTCGCCTGAAGAAAAAGAAACCGAAAGAAAGATAATAAAGCATTAATGTTTACTTAAAATTTGTCCATTTTTAGTTACAAGCACCCAAGCAGTGATCCACCATGGAGCTCTGGCCGTGTGTTCAGCGCCTACCAAGACTAGAGATTCATTCCCACTAGGAGTGACTGGAAGCCTGAGCAGTTGCTCCTCAGAAAGTTACTGCGAAAACGCGAAAGTAAGGGTCAAGACTAACCGTTGGCATACAGGCAGCCATGGGAGGGGAAAATGGTTGGTTCTCGGGGAGCAACTGGAGGGCCTAACTGTTCATCCCCCAAACGAGGTACTGAAAGGAGAGCAATGGTTCGTCCTCCTGCAGTTACTTCTTTTAGGGTAGTAATGGGAGTGGCAATGCAATTGCTCTCTGAATGGAGCAGCCCCGTTGCTCTCTTTTAGCTTAGAATGTAAGATGACCTCATCATAAATAAATGTGCTCTGAGCGCTATTAAGGTAATAGCATTGCATTGTGAGCTCTTGTCAACGAAGTTTTCCAAATAAAGTTCATCAATTATAGGGGTGCGTAATTTGTCTCTGTGTCATCATCTTCAGCCTGACTGCATTCACTGCAGGATAAAGACCTCTTCTCTGTTCCGCCTGTCTCTGTGTACGTAAATTCAAGCTCCCACATCACATGTATAGTACTAAACTTCTTGAAGCAGATCCATAAATATTGTGCCAATTGCATCGTCGAAAACGCGTATCTTCAATATTCAGTAAAACCGTACCGATTTTTCAACCAGAAGTAATTGGAAAAAAGACCAGCCCGTCAGTAATGCGTCACGGCAATAAAAAACAAAATGCACAGGAATTGTTAGGATTCACAGCGCTAAAGAAACTGAAACAACAAATTCCGTTACATGCTGTGGATCCTGCCTGGAAACAATAAAAGAAGAAAACCAACGACGGAGAAAAGTTTGTGTTCTATCGAATGGATAAAAAAAGGAGCTTTTTCATGTAATTGTGACGGATCTGCCAGAAAGCGCCCGTGATAAGTGACCCTACTTGCCCCCCGCCTTTTGCAGTGGTGGCAAGAAGGAGAACCCATTAGAGGAAAAGAACAGTCTCAATTCACTAAACCACTCGCAGAGGGAGCTTCTGTAGAAACGCAATAGAATATAGCAGTGACTATACGGATGTTAGTCACAAAAGTATACCAGTCGCAGTTCAGTCATACTTTTATTTCTGGGTTGCGCACGAACAAGGCAGCCTCGAAGAATGTATTCACACATCTCCACCAGCAGTCTGGTTGTCTGTCACGCATTTTGTTATTGTTCACTTTTCTGTAGATGTTGTTGTCATTCTTGGTATTCGAAGAACATTGCAAGAAGGATCGTATCATAGACTGGGTTGTAAGTGGGGATGGTTATGAACGGTGAAGCCACTTTGATATCACTGGGTTCTTTTGAGGCAGACAGATGTGGGCAGCTGGCTATAGCAACTGCGTCGATATGGTAGGTTATAAACACACACAACGCTCTAGAATAAGCAGGATTGAGGCAAGAGTCATATATAACCTTTTGTGAAAAAGCAGGCTGCTATCTTACACGTCACTGCGAGAGCGTTCTCTGAATTGCACGGAAACCTGGATAGTATTATTGCTATTGGAAAGTGATTGCAATGCTGGCTTCGGTTGTTTGCTTGGTACAAAGGCCATTGGATTGTGGAATCGAATAGGCAATTACTGCTTGCAATTTGTTCGTCCTCTGCAAGAAGAAACCGCGACTTCTAAGGGATAAACCCTAAATATTACCTTTACGGGTGATTTCCCGCTAGTAACAGTTTCCAACAAAGTTTGTATTCTGACATGGTTTCTCAGTGGCAGTCTATAGATTGATTTCTCTTTTTCTTTCTGTCTTTCCGTACTTATTTTTCTCGAGGACTTCTTTTATGTATTATTGTCATGATTACTGCGCACATGAGTATTTATGGAGTATAAACGACTGGCTGGACCACGGCTGAGTTTTTTTCTGGCAATGATCTGTCTAGCATGAAAATGCAAGCCATTTTTTTCTATAAACTACGGAATAAAGCATGTAGGAGTGTCTATGCGAGGCGTTTTGTTTAGGTGGGAACACGATATGCCTATGTTAGATTTATGATTTCAAAAGTGGAAACCCTGAACGACAAGATTGTGTGGCGATTGGGCGAAACCACACCGACACTCGCTCAACAATAGCAAAACAGATTTTTCTTTAATATTGTAGAGTGCGACAGATTAACTGTTCGTGTCCGTTCGTCCTTCTGTCTGTCTGTCAGCCGTAAACGGTGAAGTATATGTGCGCTAAGCAAATCGGTTGTTGGCCCATATCTCAAGTATGCCCTATCAAAGACTGGTGCTACGTTGTTGTTTTCGTCGTCTTTTTGTTTCATAACCAGTCACAAAGATGATTTGATATCGTGAGCTCAGTTTCTGTTTAGTGTTTTTACAAAAAATATGTATGGACTTCATAAATGCGGTCGGCGCCACGTATGGCATTCCGCCTTTTTTTAGGCCCACTGCGAGGACGTGCGCTTCCAGCAAAGGAGGATAACCGGTTTGAAGAAATCAAGGCTGTATGTTGTTTGTAATAAACATGCTGTTTGTAATAAAGTTAGACTTGGAAAAACTTGGTTTGTTCATCGTTGCTACGCTTTGCTTTAATGCTAGCCTAATATACATGTTTGTTGGGAGAAAAAGAGAGTGGGTGTAATATGATTGAGTGCCCTCTTATTTTCTGGCAAAGCTTACAGCTTATAAGGTTTTTAAGCAGTCCATCGTACAGATTCTTTCGTAGGAATTAAACTTGCTAAAGGAAATTATATTACGCACAAAAGTACTATTTCGAGTATGAGAAGCACGCTTGCGGAGTTATGTGGTTTACAGAGAACATCGCAAGCTACCCGGTTGTTTGATCTGCGGTACCTGTCGTTATGGGTACCGAAATATAATACATTATGGTCTCGAGCTTCCACTTGAAGGCCTTTAAGATGCTTGTAGTGATAAGATGAATTTATTTCAGGAATGTCGCACAGACAGTGAAGTCCGTTCACAGTGACATCGAGGTTCTTCCCCTCGCAAATATAGGATCCCTAAATATCCCCAATCCGACAATTAGACGGATCTACCAGGTAAGAGGAACGAACTGTTTATTGGTATTTTAAGAAAACTTAAATTAGAAACATAATTTGCCTATTCTAATTATAGCGGCTAAATTAGGAAAACAACCCTTCAGCTTTCAGAACTTGCTTTATAAAACAACACCCCTTTCTCGTTGAAATCCACACTGCCTTTAATGTAAATGAGCGACCACCGAGAACCGCCATGGCGTCCCGTCCAGTATGGTGGCTGTTTTAGCCAGTTCTAAGCAACCACGACATAACTCATCACCACCGTAAAACACGGAGGCAGCGCGCACATGAAGGCTTCCTATGACCCACCCTCCATGAGTGCCATTTGTTGTATTAAGCGTAACCAGCCCAAGTGACAAACAATCTAGACACGCCACCGGGCACAGTGTCGTCACCTTTTTCTTACACCTTGTTTCTTATCGTACAATAGGAGGCACTATCTCGTAGAGAATCATGCAAACCGCATTTGGGTGATGATATATAAGACGGCACTGAACGCATTCTGTGTTATCTCTATTTCTCGTCTCAATTCAGAAAGGCCGCTGGCCCATGCACATGCGTCCAACATGGCCTCCAAGATCAAGGGTGCGTGGCGTGTTTTTGTCTGGCCGTCCCATATTTGCGTGGCGATACAATTTTCGTATCTCTGGTGCGTTCGTAGTCACCATAAAAGCTCGGCACCCATTTGAGGCCCACGCAGGCTGTTGTTTTGAATGTTTACTTTGTGTGCATCATCCAGCTGTGCAGCTCATATTTGCTTTACGTGAACTGTGCCGAGCAGATAGGTCTACTAAAATCACAGTAGCATTCGCGTCTATGCCAACGAGGCTGGTGATTTGGGCTTGCTGGTATAGTAGCTTATGATATATATCGTAGTGCCGGCAAGGAACATGGACGAAAGAAGGCACATTTAGGACAACACAACACTAACTTGCAAGAACAGTTTATTACTCGCATATCCGGCTAGTATATGTACTCCACAACGTCATACGGCACATGTCATGGTTATTATGGTACAGTGAGATTGGTGGACATCTGTGGTAATGAGGGAGATAGGTTAGATTTCAGATTCAGTAAAGAAAAATCAGCAGTCATGATTTTTAATGACAATAAAGGTAGTGAGCTTAGAATACAGGAGGTCACGCTAGAGATAACAGATAAATACAAATATCTGAGCGTATGGATAAGCAATGAGGCCGAGTACCTACGGGAACACGGAATATACGGGTCGACTAAAGGTAACAGGAATGCAGTGGTAATAAAAAACAGGGCACCGTGGAATTACATTAGGTATGATGTTGTTAGAGTATTATGAAACGGGGTCATGATTCCTGGTCTGACGTTCGGCAATACGGTCTTGTGCATGAGATCAGAAGTTCAAGCAAGATTAGAAATTAAGCAACGTGGAATAGGGAGGCCTGCCTTAGGAGCTCACGGGAATACACCAAATAAGGGAGTACAAGGTGATATGAGATGGACATCATTTGAGGGTAGGGAAGCTAGAAGTAAGATAAAGTTCGAGAAGCGATTGAGAGAAATGGGGCAGGAGCGTTGGGCTAGGAAGGTAATCAGCTACTTGTGCATAAAGAATATCGATACAAAATGGAGGAAGCGAAACAGAAAACTGACTGATAAAGACTGGGAAAATAGCAGGGGGCCAAACCAAAAATAAATATTGCTTAAGAAGAAGGTGAAGGAAGCTGAGAACGATATGTGGAGAATTGTCATGATTAAGAAGTCTGCACAAGAGATCTATTGAACTTTTAAGCAGGAAATCGCCAAGGAAAGGATCTATGATAATACTTGGAGTAGTTCTCTACTGTTTGAGGCCAGGACGGGAGCATTGCGAACCAATACATATCGGGCCAAATACGAAGGGGTAGACATGGTATGCAGTGCGTGTGGAGAGGAAGAGGAAAGTGCGGAACACTTGATAATGTTCTGTAAAGGGCTTCACCCTACAGTTCAGGGTGATGACGCAGAGTTTTTCAAAGCACTGGGGTTTAGGGACAGGAAGGGAATGATAGAATTAAAGCGGGTAGAATTAACTAGAAGCAGGTTATTCGATTGGTGGCTAAAGTCAAAGCAGGAGTGAAAATTAATCCATTCACTTCAAAGTACGAATCCTGAAACTCACTATTTAAACGAAAAAAAAAACTAGTGTTTCTTTCAATAGGTATTACGGCTTGGTGGTGCTAGCCACCGCCCAATCTGGAGGGTACAGCCATATTCATCCATCCTTCCATCCGGACGCCACGGCAGACTGCAGAGAGCATGAGATTCCAGCAGGTGATTGTTTTTTTTCACTTATGAGCAAGAATTCTTGCCAGAAGCTTCTGGCTGAACTGAAGGAAAATATTTTTTGTTACTGTATTTATATTCATCCCAATTATGAAGAAAAGCATGGCAACTGCGGCATTTTCCTGATAGGTAATCGTAAGGAGGCATCAATTCGTCTGTGGCAGTATTGCTTTTTACATTACGGCTCATTTCGGCTCGGTGCTAAGCACCTCGATTTGAGAAATATAGAGCCATTATAGCATTACTCAATTCTGCAAATTTGTATGGGAAATAACTGGGCAAATATTGTTGTTGGTTCGTATTTTCGCCTATCCTGCCCCGAAATTTTACTGTTATATCGCGCACGGATATTTATGAGGTGGTCAACCGAAGCGCAGTTAGGCTCTAGGTAACTGACTGCCCTAGCAATGTCATTGAAATAAGGAACGTGTGAAGTAATTTTTCCGTAATATTGTATAAGGCTTCTGTTCATGGGTACACGCAAATAAATGGGTCACTTTCTTTTTCCTTTCGTCGAACTACCCCTGATTTACATTGTAACACTGTTCCGAGAATTAATACAGGCACGATGACGTAATCACAGCAGTGATGCGTAGCTTGACGTGGTTTTATTGCTTTTCGGGACGAGGTTCCTTATAGCATCACTTGGTCGTTCGTTATTCTATCCGGCATAGCCAGTATATCCACACAGTGAATGATATTATGAGTGGGATGAAGTGTCCGTCCATTCCATGCGTGCTGTAGTGTGATAGAAGTTGACGGACGCATGGGAGAACGAATGCATGGACGAACGCAAAGATGGACGGATGATTCGACCCACCATTCATTCACTCCGTGCAAAATGTGTGATTTTGTTTATATATCCTTAGCGTGCTGAACAGTGTATTGTTCCTTGATGAGAAGTACCACGGAACGTGCCTCATTTATAGGGGAGGCCAGTTGGGGGGAGCACAGCTGGACGCCACGCACGCCAGCCTTAGAAATGCAGAACACTTCTAAAAAGCAACAAAATCACGTCGTGGTGCAGCTGTGATTGCATTAGGATGTCTTCAATAAGTCTCTAAACGAGGTTACAATGAAAAGCAGCGCTATAGTTCGATGAGAGCAAAAAGAATACATTCAATCGAGTGTAAAGAGGAGTAATTCACGGACGTTGAACGTGGCACTCTTCTGACCTCGCTCGCGGATATGGTTGCCAATTTTCTTTCTTCTTCAGCAGTCTCCCACCCTCCATACTATGCAGCCCGTCCACTTTGCAGTATAGTTTCGAGCACTTGCGGATTTCTTGCATAGGAATCGTAATCTTAACGGCTGTAATTTTGGCGGTGCCAATTTACAGCAAAATCAAAACCCCATTTTAACATAAGACGCGTCAGCACTTAGTTTGCTTTTCATGCTCCTTGACCTGACATTTATTAACAAACACAAAGCTTTATAGGAGTGCTAAACAATTTTTGTCCTCGTCGCAGAGAAGCTTCGCCAACAGCGCGGCAGCCTTTTCGACCGAAAGAAAGAGCGCCGCGGTGCGGAGAGCAGAGTGGGCACGCTCACCCCTTGAAACACGCTCTCTCCGTGTGATTGGGACGGCCAGAGACAAACCTACCGTGCACCCGCCATTTCGGAGGCCGTGCGTACTATATGGCGGTTAGGTGAAGGTACGCTAGGTAGCGATGATGGGGCATTTGCTCTCTGATAGTCTGCTGCGTGTGGTTGCGCCGAGTGGAGTGCTCTCAGTACCCGGGTTGTCGCCGTACAAGTGCGCTTGGCGGATCGTGCTTCCAGGCAGAGTATTGACGATGAGAAGCGCCGGGTGCGGAAGGCCACTGGGGCTTGCGCTCGTCGGCCTAACGACTCCACACACAGAGGGGAACGGGCATAGACGTTGTCTTTGAAAACTTTAAATTCCTGCCTGTGCAAGAACACCTTTTGCTCTATTTCACTGACCAGAAGGCGGTAATCATGAAGGTGAACGAACAGCCGGTCATTGAAATTTGAATAAAATTTCACACACTCTATCGCCATGATGACTGCTGGAGGAAACTACTGAATATCTCACGCTGTAACTATGATCACTTAACGAGCTTTGTCCCAAACACTTGATACTCCGCCCAATGAATATGCTGTGATTTTTTTTCTATATCTTCCGCTCGTGCGTATTCTTAGACGGCGTTTTCGTGACGGAAATAACCCGACAAAAACCTTGGTGATACCGTCGTGAAACACTTTCGCGTTAAAACCAAGAACTACAACAACAAGCGCGTCGATAGATTACAGGTTTCGATAAACACCGAGGCAAGGGCAGGAGCCAATGTTTCAGATTCACTGGTAAATCGTATGTACGCAATATTTGAAGAGCGAGGGTATTAAGGTCAGATTCAATTAAACTCTCTCAGAAATATTGTGTTGGCACAGCGGTGCGTGTGGCAACGCTCCTTCGTCAGACGTTTTGTTGCAGCAGTCGAGTTAGTCGAACAGCCCCGCCACGGTGGTCTAGTGGCTAAGGTGCTCGGCTACTGACCCGAAGGTTGCGGGATCGAATCCCGTCTGCGGCGGCTGCATTTCCGATGGAGGCGGAAATGCTTTAGACCCGTGTGCTCAGATTTGGGTGCACGTTAAAGAACCCTAGGTGGTCGCAATTTCCGGAGCCCTCCACTACGGCGTCTCCCATAATCATATGGTGGTTTTGGGACGTTAAACCCCACGTATCAATAAATCGAGTTAGTCGAACAGTCCGCACGCGTATCCCTTGTACTCATGTTACGATCCGCGCTCTCACGCGTGAAAATAAACACGCGCATAACGTTCTATGCGGACGGACTCCGTCTCAATAAGCACACGCTTTTGCGAACACGCACAGTAATTCCCAAAGTATGATTCGAACTTTTGGCTAATCATGGGGGTGCTTGTGCCTGCAGTGGAAATAAGGTAAGCTGAAAAATCCACACAAATAATATTTTGAAAAAATATGTAGGCTCTGATGCATTAGCATTATGAGGCACACATAATGTGGAAGTCAATATCTCCTTTCGTACCACAAAATACAATGTATCGTTCAAAATTATAATTTACAAAAATATACCGCACTGTACAAAGTGCTTTAGTGCACTGGCGGAGTAACTACATGGGCGCGCTTAGGCCAACCATTCCGAAAAGCTTCCAAACACTGATTGTTCTTTAAACGTGTTTGTTGTGTTACCATGAAATTATCTGCAGAAAGTTCTCATGAAGCCAACCAGAATTTTTTGCCGCCAGGTGCGTTCGGTAAGGAGCTGATTAGGTGGCACGTTGCCGGTAAAAGTAACGCTGACACCTGATCGATATTGCATAGAGAAATGCAGGTGACGCGATGATGACTACAAACATCGTCCATTCTGAATCGATGTGCCTTATTTAATAAATCTACAGCGACGTTTCATCAAAATTGTAAATTCTACTCTCGGATGGCCACGTTATATCACATGGTGTACCGAAAGAAACGTAAAAGAGAAGGCCCCCCCGCAGCAATAATTTTACAGTCTTCCTATGTGCTTCACAAAACGTATCAAGCGGCCACTTTCATTCATCTCTTCACAATAAATATTATGCAGTAAGCATGGTTGTAGTTATATCTGTGCATCACCGAAAGGTCTTGCGAAGTACGTATAGTCACTCGTAACACCATAAATCTGACGTGTTTATAGACTCGTCGAGGGACATCTTTCTTTATTAGCAAGGGCTCTGAGTGATGCGTTCCACGTCAGCAACTTCTTGCAAGGCTGAAAGCTAAGGTGCAGTAAACCAAAGGCGGGAATGATCTCGGCAAAGTATGAAGAGTGAGAGCTATTTGTTTTAGCGTGACTGACTTTATGACGAACGAGGGCGGCGGAGAAATCGCATAGTAATGTTTTAAATATTTTGTTTTAAGTAATGTAAAGAAGTGCATTAAACAATGGGTAAAAATGAATGATCGTTAGATCTAAGTATAGAAAACTCAGAAACACACATAAATCCTTGAATCAAGAACTCTGCGTTGGCCGCCGACGTCTCAGGCGAAAACATGAGCCCATTTTCACCGTTTAAAGACAAGATGAATGGGATTCGCGCCTGTGGCGCAAGTGGGATATATTGCTGGAGAGCCATCGTACCGCCACCTGCCTGCCGATGAATGCTTTGGCTTTGCGTTTGGCAGAATGAAAAGGCTACTGCGAAGACAAAAACTACTTGAGCGAACTTTCCTGAAATTCACAAAGTGGAAAGTCTACATGTGTGGTAGCATCCGAAACCAAGGCATTCATCAAAAAAAGGGCACATCGCAGACCACTATTTCACTGTCCTGCGCAGTTCCGTTGGACAAGCAGCACTTTATTGCTGCGATAGGTACAAATCAAGTCATACATACGCCGATTTCTCACATATTTCTGTGGCGCAATGTAATATATGTTCGGCATTTTATTATTTGTCACTTACTTTATTTTGCATTCGGCAATCTTACCTACTCAATGACGCAGAGAAAATGAACTTGGCTTGCTATTCACTTCAAAGCAGCAGAAGCTCCTTTCGAACGCGCTGCCTTTAGGCGGCGCCGAGGCAGTATGCGAACGCACAGAGCGATTCAGCGACAGGCAGGATTGCTCACAAGAACCGACGCGGCAACTTTCTGTAGTAACCGCCATGTCCGGTTCTGTCCGATTCGCCTCGGCACACCGCTAGACCTCCTCGTCTTCAGCTTGCTGGTAATCAGATCATTATTATAAAATAAATACCCGACTTCAAGATTTTTCACTGTCGCTGTCGCAACTTACCGTATATATACTACGTATTTATTGCGGTTTCTCCTTAAGTAAAAGTTTGTTGCAGTTGGCCTTTAAAAAACTTCAGTGTTCAAACCAAAAACTACAACGAGCGGTTTTATACATCACAAATTGGGAAACACGCCGGGACAACAAACGGGGCCAAAGTTTCAGCTTCCCTGGTGTAATCATCTCACGCCATACTTTTGAATAGCGAAGGTGTTAAGACTCACTCACTTTCCTCTCTTTCTCAGCAGTATTGTAATGGCACAGTGGCGTGCTCGCCAATTCTCCTTCGTCATACTTTTTGTTGTAGCACACGATTTAGTCAACCACAGCACACGCGTCTTTCTTGTAGCCCAGCCACAGTCCGCCCTCTCATACATGAAGGGAGACAAGTGCACCGCGTTCCAGGTTGACGGACTCTTTCTCAACGAGCAAAAGTTGTCGCTGAACATGCTTTGTAGTTTACAAGATGTCCTTAAAATTTTTGGCTAAATATGAGGGAGCTTGTGTTTGCACTGCTTACAAAGAAAGCTGGAAACGAAAAGATACAAACAATAGTGAAGCAAACATGTAGGCTTCGATGTGTAAGCACTCTGAGGACAACATAACGCGGAAATCTATGTTTCCTTACGTACGGCCAAATACGACGTACCATTATGAATTATTGATTACACAAACTATTCTTCACTGTAAAAAGTGCTTTCTTCTACTGGCGAAGAAACAACACTTGCGCACTTTAGCCAACCCCTCTGAAAAAACTTGCAAACTCGGTTTTTCATGAAACGTACTTGCTGTGTTATCTTCAAATTACCCACTGAAAGTAACCATGATGCCAACCTGAAATTTTTCGCCGCCTGGAATGGTGTGAAACGAGGCGATTAGGTAGAATGGTGCTGGCTACGGTAACGCTGACAGCTGATCCAAATTCGGCAGGAAAATGCAGGTGTTGGCTACAAACTTTTTTCGCAATCGATGTGCCTTACTCAATAGATATACGACTCGCAATCAACATTGCAAGTTCTATTCTCAAACAGCCAGTTTATATCGCATGGTGTACCAAGAAAACCTAAAAGAGAAAGCCCACAGCAGCAACATATGTACTATTTTGCTATGTGCTTCACAAAACGTATCAAGTGGCCACTTTCTTTCATTTCTTCACAAGAAATATCATGTAAAAAAAAACTTGTTCACCTTTATGCGTGCTTCAAGAAGAGTTCTTGTGCGCTATGTATACTCACTTCTAACACTTTAATCTGACGTTCTTATGCACGTGTCGAGCGATACATTTCTTGATTAGCGAGGACTCTGAGTGATGCGTTCTACGCCAGGAACTTAGTGCAAGGCTAGACTCTAACGTGCCATGAGCCAAAGCCACAAATAATCTACGCGACGTATGGAGGGTGAGAGCCATTTTCCGGCCAGACCAGATTTATGGCTAAGAAGGTGGTTGGAGACTTTCGTAGCATATTTTCAAACATTTTCTTCCTACGCAAGGTAGAGGAATGCATGAAAGAACGGTTAAAAAGAATGAATGGCGTTGGATATAAATATGGAACGGTCAGGAAGATTCCTAAATCGTTGAGTAAAGTAGTCTCCATTGGCCGCCATTGTCTTAAGCGAAACCGTGAGCCCAGTTTCGCCATCTAAAAGCATGATGAATGGGAACCGCGTCAGTGGCGCGAATGGAATATATTTCTGGAGAGTCATCGTACCGCCACCTGCCTGCCGATAGATGCTTTGGATTTGTGGTTGGCAGAATGAAAAGGGTACAGCGAAAACGAAGAATACTTGAGTGAACTTTACTAGAACGCACAAAGTGGAAAGTCTACTGGTGTAGTAGTAACCAAAACTGAGACATTCTTCTGAAAAAGGGCGTATCGCAGACCACTGTTACACTGGGATGCGCAATACCGTTCGGCAAGCACCCCACTTTTCTGCGTTGTGTACATCATCAAGTCATATATAGACGTGTCAACCATTTCTTCACACAATTATGCGGGCTTTCGTAATGAATGTGCAGCGTTATATTCATTTGTCAGTTTTTTATTTTCTACTGATAAAACAAACTCTCCAGCCAAGTTATAGTCCAAAGATAAAACTCAAAGAGTGTAGACTGACCCGACGTTTCGGGACCCATTCGGTTCCTTCTTCAGGAGTGACTGCTCGACCGGTTCCAAAGCTAGCGACTTTTCTTGGTATCGTCCTTTCTATTGTTTTTCTTTCTAGTGTTGTTGTTGCTGTGGTGCTTTTTCAACTGGTTCTGTAAACCCTGCATGTATACACTGGGTAAGGCTTCAGTTGAGCACTTTCCATTTCCAGGCCTTGTTTGGATATGACAGGACTCTAAGAACTGTCTGTTTGGGTAGGTGCCCTCCGTGTCGATGACCCGGGCGTCATAAAATCTGATGTGTTGATCCATCCGCGTCAATGCGGTGGTCCATCTCGCATGTTCCGCCAGTCAACTCGGTCCTTTGCTTGTTGCTGCCACAATATATCCGCAAGCTTCTCAATCCCATCTGTCCACCTAACTCTTGTCTGCCTCTAACCCACTTGCCTTCTCCGGGAATCCAGTCAGTCACAACTCTTGTCTGCCTCTAACCCACTTGCCTTTTCCGGGAATCTAGTCAGTCACCCTTGATAACCAGCGGCTGTCCTGCCTAGATGCCACATGCCCAGCCCATGTCCATTCCTTCTTCTTGGTTTCAATTATTATATCCTTAATCTCAGTTTGTTCCCTGATTCACTCTGCTCTCTTCTTGTCTCCTAACGTTACACCCATCATTTTCCTTACCTTAACTCGCTGCGTTGGTCCTAATTTGAGCTGAGTACTCTTTTTGAGCATCCAAGATTCTGCTTCATAGCCAAGTACCGGCAAGATGCAGCTGTTATATACCTTCATCTTGAGAGATAGTGGCAATCTACCAGTCATAATTTGGGGGTGCTTGCTGAATGTGCTTCACACTATTCTAGTTACTTCAATCTCGTGATTCAGCTCCGCTGTTAAAACGTGTCCTACGTAGACGTAGTTTTTTACAACTTTATGGGCGTTATTACCAACTCGGAGCGCTGTTGCCTTCCGAGGCTGTTTTGCAATACTTTTGTTTTCTGCAGATTCATTTGAAGACCTACCTTTTGGCTTTCTTTGTCTAATTTTGTCTAACTTTTGTATATTTGTGAGTAAATAATTATTCTGCTTTTATGTATATGTATTTATTCCTCAATATGTTTAAAGTGTTCAGTGACGCGTTCCAAACTTTGTACAGGAATCAGTTCAATGTTTCAGATGCAAGTGTCTTTTTTTTTCAATGAAATCACGCTAACGTTTTTTTTATTTTTTGAATAGCTGCAGAAATACTTTTTTATTGATTTATCTTCAGCCATGTATTTTAGACACATAGTTATTATTTCACACTAACCCTTCTATGCATAGTCTTTTGAGTTGGCCCGTTCACTGTTTCTTGCCAAAAAAAGAGACAAAGACCTCGTCAAACCATTGTGTGGCTTTTGTCTGTGTTTCTGTTAACTATACCATGCATACATACGAAGTGAAATTGAAGTTCAAGACTGTCTGCAATCTTCGACGCAAAGCACAATTGCTTTTAGTATCGTAAATATTTGCGTGGCGATACAATGTTCGTATCTCTGGTGCGTTCGTAGTCGCCATAAAAGCTCGGCACCCATTTGAGGCCCACGCAGGCTGTTGTTTTGAAAGCTTACTTTGTGTGCATCATCCAGCTGTGCATCTCATATTTGCTTTACGTGAACTGTGCCGAGCAGATAGGTCTACTAAAATCACAGTAGCAGTCGCGTCTATGCCAACGAGGCTGGCGATTTGGGCTTGCTGGTATAGTAGCTTATGATATATATGGTAGCGCCGGCAAGGAACAAGGACAAAAAAGGCATATTTAGGACAACACAACACTAACTTGCAAAAACAGTTTATTACTCGCAGATACGGCTAGTATATGTACTCCACAACGTCATACGTCACATGTTATGGTTATTATGGTTCAGTGAGATTGGTGGACCTCTGTGGTAATGAGGGAGATAGGTTCGAATTCAGATTCAGTAAGGAAAAATCACCAGTAATGATTTTTAATGACAATGAAGGTAGTGAGCTTAGAATACAGGAGGTCACGCTAGAGATAACAGATAAGTACAGATATCTGAGCGTATGGATAAGCAATGGGGCCGAGTACCTAAGGGAACACGTAATATACGTGTCGACTAAAGGTAACAGGAATGCGGTGGTAATGAAAAACAGGGCACTGTGGAATTACAATAGGCATGATGTTGTGAGAGGAATATGAAGAGGGGTCATCGTTCCTGGTCTGACGTTCGGCAATGCGATCTTGTGCATGAAATCAGAAGTTCAAGTGAGATTAGAAATTAAGCAACATGGAATAGGTAGGCTTGCCTTAGGAGTTTACGGGAATACACCAAATCAGGGAGTACAAGGTGATATAGGATGGACATCATTTGAGGGCAGGGAAGCTAGAAGCAAGATAAAGTTCGAGAAGCGATTGAGAGAAATGGGGGAGGAGCGTTGGGCTAGGAAGGTATTCAGCTACTTGTAAATAAAGAATATCTATACAAAATGGAGGAAGCGAACCAGAAAACTGACTGCTAAATTCTTGGAAAACAGCAGGGGGCCAAACCAAAAATGATTATTGCTTAAAAAGAAGGTGAAGGAAGCTGAGAACAATATGTGGAGAATTGGCATGATTAAGAAGTCTGCGCTAGAGATCTATCGAACTTTTAAGCAGGAAATTGCCGAGGAAAGAATCTATGATAATACTCGGGGTAGTTCTCTACTGTTTGAGGCCAGGACGGGAGTACTGCGAATCAAGACATATCGGGCCAAATACGAAGGGGTAGACACGGTATGCAGTGCACGTGGATAGGAGGAGGAAACTGCCGAACACTCGATAATGTTCTGTAAAGGGCTTCACCCTATAGTTCAGGATGATGGCTGATGATGCAGAGTTTTTCAAAGCACTGGTGTTTATGGACAGGGAGGAAAAAACAGACTTTAAACGGGTAGAAGTAACTAGAAGGAGGTTATCTGATTGCTGGCTAAAGTCAAGACACAAGTGAAAAATAAACCCTTCACTGCAAAGTACGAATCCTCAACCTCACTATTTAAGGAAAAAATAAATATAGTTTCTAGTTTATGTGGTATTACGGCTTGGTGGCGCTAGCCACCACCCGATCTAAAGGGTACAGCCATATTCATCCATCCATCCATCCATCCTGCTGTATTTTTGAGTTTTGTGCTCGCTTGCCTCATGAGTGCTTCCAGCTTGCGTGCTAGAAATGTCCCTTCTGCAACCTTCTTGTCACCTTAGTGCGTGTGGAGAGGAAGAAGAAACTGCCGAACACTTGATAATGTTCTGTAAAGGGCTTCCCCCTATAGTTCAGGATGATGGCGCAGAGTTTTTCAAAGCACCAGGGTTTATGGACAGGGAAGGCAGAATAGACTTTAAGCGGGTAGAATTAACTAGAAGGAGGTTATCTGATTGGTGGCTAAAGTCAAGGCACGAGTGAAAAGTAAACCCTTTCAGTGCAAAGTACGAGTCCTCAACCTCAGTATCAAAAAGGAAAAAATGAATCTAGTTTTTGGTTCATTAAGTAATACGGCATGGTGGCGTGAGCCACCGCCCGATCTAAAGGATACAGTTATATCAATTCATCCATCCATTCTGCAGACGACGCCGACGCTGACGTGCCCTAGTAACGTTGGTCGCATCGTTGACCTGCTCGAAAAAAATGCGCATGTGACATTATTCACGTGGTCACTGGAGTTAAGATACGCTAATTTGTATTCTTAATTGCGCTTGATACGATGAGTGTTGTTCCCTGTAGCATGCCATAATTGACACAGAGCCAAGCAGCTTGAGGCAACCTTGTGTGGCGCTGCTGTTCGCAAATTTCGTCTCCCTGATACATGCTTTACGCTGACTACGTAGTCTGCCACGCTTTTCATTATTTGTTTCAGTGATTGATTCTCTCATTGCTACTTGGATATGTGCGACTCGATTTAGGCGGCCTTGTTCTCCTTAAAAGAATGCATTTTGTCGTTGCCAACCCTGCATAGCTAAGTTATGCAGTTCAGCTCGGTCTTCACAGCATCACATTGCTGAGAAACCAAACCACAGTACTGCTAATGCTCGAGTAGTTTCCTTCTGCACGATGATCGACGAAATGTTATTGTGAATATGACGCTTAACATTTATAATTCTCAACAGTACGACAGTGATGCGAATGCGGCATTATTATTTCATGGTTGGCCGCTTGTAGGCGATTATGAACGTAAAAATGATGGGCGTCGCTGTGGTCGCCTACGAACTATAGGGTGCCAGGGTCTGTCACTCCATGACCAAAGTACTACCTTTCGCTTAGCTGAAACTTGTCGTTTTGAAGCACGACATTGTTAAAAAGCG
Organism: Rhipicephalus microplus; assembly: GCF_043290135.1. NCBI lineage: Eukaryota > Metazoa > Arthropoda > Arachnida > Ixodida > Ixodidae > Rhipicephalus > Rhipicephalus microplus. The sequence continues at coordinate 9,959,354 of NW_027464592.1, forward strand.
TTTTTCTCTGAAATTGTCGGCGGCATCTGTGTGTGAGCGGTAAAGCTGCGTTGGCCGTTAGTGAAAATTTGAGGTAGATGCAATGAAGATGATGTTTGCGCTTGGTCCTTCCTTACGGTAAAGTGTAGGTCTCCGCCAAGAAGGTAAGGCTCCGTGCTAACGATTGGGGAGGCCATGGTGTGTGTGTACTTCCGTGCCCGATTGTGTGCGAATATGTGCTTGTGTGCGAATGAACGTTCGTCTGCCTGTGTGGGCGACTCTACACAAGCCTGTGTGTGCGTTTTTTGTGCATGAGTGCGTGCGGATGTGTGTGTGCATGGACACGCGCGTGCACGTGTGTGCTTTGCTGTGGGTGAGTATGTGCAAATGTGTGTGCTTTGCGAGCGCGCTCGTCTGTCTGTGTGTGCGCGCGTGTTCTTTTGAGCGTGAGTGCGTGCGAATGTGTGTGTGCTCTTCAGTGTTTGAGTGCATGCGTGCGTATGCGTGTGTGTGTGCGTGCGCTTGTGTGTGTGGGCGAGTGCGCCCACATTAAGCTGTTCCGCATCTGAAATTACTCTCGTAAGTTTTAGATAAAAGCTCCTTTGGGCGGCAAGTAGCACGCACCACTTTTTTCTTTGTATTTATTTCATTTGACATGGTGCCACTGCGTTTTTCTACGCGTGAAAAAAAACCCGCCTTCTACGTATACCTCAAACGCAAAGTGGCATGCATGTCTGTATGAAGATTAACGCTGCTTGCGCTCAGTCATAGCTTTCCACAGAGTTGCGAGACGCGCGCCAGACCAGACTAGTTTGCGTAGGAGCTCACTTGCAGGAAGCTCCGCTTACGTATGGTTCCTTTCATTGCCGAAAAAGTTGTTGGCGAGTAAAGCCAACAAGCTTCTGCATTGAAGGAGTCAGCACCCCTAGGTATATCCGCCAACCTACGCGGTACAGCTGAGCTATATTTCAGGTAGTTTGGCTCTTCGGGAAGCTGTAAACAAAAAAATTAATAATCAATCGCTTGAGTTTGCTCTCCTGTGTACTTTTTTACTCATAAACTGAAGAGGAAGGAACCAAAAAATTTTTTTTGAAAACTGGCTCACGGATGTCTTCGCTTCGGTCACTATCATTAGGACAGGAGCTGTGGCACGAAGAAGAGGAAAAAGTATAGCGCCAGTTACCATCAACTCTTCAATTTGTTTTACTTTAGGCGGTTGGGGGCGAAGAAAAATGAGGTGTGCAGCTAACCCACGGTCTGTGGTTTCTATAAAGCGACATCCCACCTAGACAGCAAAGAAGTAGGCGCGCGCCTTCATACGACGAATGGAGCAGTCAGGCCCCCTTTTGCAATCACGCCTCCTCCGTCTGATTGAGACGGCCGGAGGAACACCGCCAGGCGCGCCGATCCAGGCGGCCGTGGTTTATGCAACCGAACCAGTGCGATAGGATTCTTTTTATTTTTATTTTATTTTTCTGAAGGGTCCCTAACAGAAGGAACATTACATGAGGGGTGCCCATACAATGAATGGGGAAAGGCAAAGTTGGATGTGCAACAAAACACAAAAACAAATTTTATAATATAGAAAAGCGGCAGAAACAAACAAAATAAAAAAGAGAAGAGAGGGGGGTGACAGGTACATTTGTTTGTGGACTATAGATAAAAACATTTTGCAGTTACAAAAGATACAACTTATAAGGTACAAAACATTGCCAAGTACACAAAATATACATATACGCCATACTAGGAAGATGATACTAGAAACCATTACACAAGAATTAGCATGGTAAGTCACCCGGAAAAAAATTATTTTGGTTCAGTGATGGTTGACAGAGTATTTTTAAAGGTTTCGGCATCCTGAATGCTAACAATAGTATCCTGTAGGGCGTTCTATTCCTTAGCTGTCCGAATGAAGAAAGGTTCAGCAAATGCGGTAGCTTTGGAACGAGGGTAATGCACTTGCATAGTGCTGCAACAACGAGCAGAGAAATAGGGGCGTTGGGTGACGTAAATGCTGAATGGGGATGCGTGATAGAATTTGTGGAATAATACGAGCCGCGCAGTTTTCTGGCGTTGACTAAGAGGGATGTAGTATACAAGCTATTTACAAAGGTAATTGCTAACAGAGTAAAGGCAACATTAGAATTCAATCAACCGAAGGAACAAGCAGGATTTTGAACAGGCTATTCAACAATCGACCACATTCATAGTATCAATCAGGTAATAAAGAGATGCTCAGATTATAACCAACCACTATACATAGCCTTCATAGATTACGAGAAGGCGTTTGATTCAGTAGAAATATCAGCCATCATGCAGACACTGCGGAATCAGGGCGTTGACGAAGTATGTATAAACATCCTGGAAGAAATCTACAGGGGATCAACTGCTACCATAGTGCTTCATAAAGAAAGCAATAGAATATCAATCAAGAAGGGTGTAAGGCAGGGGGACACAATCTCCCCAATGCTATCTACGGCGTGCTTACAGGAGGTTTCCAGAAGCCTAAAATGGGAACAGTTAGGGGTAGGAGTTAATGGAGAGTGCTTTAGTAACCTCCACTTCGCCGATGACATTGAATTGCTGAGTAACTCAGGGGACGAATTGGAACTCATGATTACAGAGTTAGACAAGGAGAGCAGAAAGGTGGGTCTTAAAATGAATCAGCAGAAAACGAAAGTAATGCACAACAAACTCGGAAAAGAGCAGCGCTTCGAGATAGGTAATAGTGCTCTTCAAGTTGTAAAAGACAATGTCTACTTAGGGCAGGTAATAACCGCGGAGCCGAACCACGAGACTGATGTAACTAGAAGAATAAGATTGGGGTGGAGCACATTTGGCAAGCACTCTCAAAATATGACAGGTAGATTGCCACTATTCCTCCAGAGGAAGGTATATACCAGCTGTATCTTGCCGGTACTTGGCTACGGAGCAAAAACCTGGAGATTTACAAAGAGATTACAGCCTAAATAAGGACGACACAACGAGCAATGGAAAAAAAATGGTAGGTGTAACCTTAAGAGGCAAGAAGAGAGCAGAGTGGATTAGGGAACAAACGGGGGTTGAGAATATCGTAGCTGAAATCAAGAAGAAGAAATGGACATGGGCCGGGCATGTAGCGCGTAGACAGGATAACCGCTGGTCGTTAAGGGTAACTAACTGGATTCCCATAGAAGGCAAGCGGGTTAGGGGGAGACAGAAGGTTAGGTGGGCAGATGAGATTAAGAAGTTTGCGGGTACAAATTGGCAGCAGCAAGCACAGGACTGGGTTAACTGGCGGAACATGGGAGAGGCCTTTGTCCTGCAGTGGACGTAATCAGGCTGATGATGATGATGATGATGGTGATGTAGATGATGATGATGATGGAGAGGGATGAATGCGGCACGTTTCTTTAAGTCTGTTACACTCGTGAACGATGAGTAATCGAAAAGGCGAATCTGGCAGCGCGTTTATGGATTGATTCTAGGTTTTGGATGAGATAATGCTGGCGAGGGTTCCAAATTGCTGTGGCATACTCCAATTTAGGGCGTAATATTGTGGTGAAAGCTAATATTTTTAAATGGATGGGAGCAAACTTCAGGGTTCTTTGGATTTAACCTAGAAATCTTCTAGCTGTTGAAATGACGTGGTTGATGTGGAGGGTCCATGATAGGTCACTTGAGTATGTATTCCAAGGTATTTATACGAGCTATTCAGTTGTAGAAAACTGTTATGTAGAGCATAGTTGTACTTTAACGGATTAGTACGTCTCTGAAAGGAGACTGATCTGCATTTAGAAATTTTTTAGCTCATCTGTCACTTGTGGCACCAATTTTGAACAGCTGTTAGGTCTGCTTGTAAAGCTATTTAATCTTAGTGACTAGCGATTGTGGCGCAAATAACGCAATCGTCGGCGAATGATCTTCTGTTGTTAGTAATACAGTGTGGAAGGTCATTGGTGTAAATCAGGAAAAGCAGGGGGCCAAGTACTGTTCCCTGAAGAACACCGTAGAGGACAGTCGAGATTTGGGACCTATCTGCATTTATGACGACGAACTGTTTTCTGTCAATGAGAAAGTTGTTAATCCAGGACAAGACGAATGGGTCGAGATTAAGCAAAAACGTTTGGTCATAAGGCGGTGGTGAGGAACTTTATCAAAAGCCTTTTCAAAGTCAAGAAGTAAGGCGTCAGTTTGGATGTTCCGGTCAAGATTTGTGTGCAAGTCATGGATGAAGGCAGCAAGTTACGTTTTACACGACAGGCCTTTTCGAAAACTATGTTGAGAAGGGTGAATAAAGTTGTGCTGTTCGAGGTGATTAAAGATGTTGGTAAATGAAATGTGCTCCATACTTTTGGATGATACTTTTGGCATGATACTTGTAAGCGATATGGGCCAGTAGTTATACGGGAATGCTTTGTTGCCATTTTTGAACAATGGAGTGATTTTACCCACTATCCATTCACTTGGCGCCTATCCCTGTTAAAGTGATTGAGAGAAGAGCAACTGAAATGCTGCGCTAATAATCAATTCTGTATTCCTAATTATTTTACTGTTGATGTTATCAATTCCATTTGCAGATGAGAGTTTCATTTTTCTAATTACGTTAATTATTTCTATTTCAGATATTTCAATAGGTGACATTGGCTCGCTTATATTAGACTCAATGTTCTCTCCGGAGTTCGCAAAATTGCTATGTTCACGCGTGAAAACAGAACAAAAGGCATGGTTTAAGGCATTGGCCGAATCTGCGTCACTGAGCGGTTTGTCATTAGTAACGAATAAGGTTATCGGTGACATGTTTCTTGGGTTTATTGTTTGCCAGAATTTCTTAGGGTTATTTTTGAGCATGTCTGGTAATGTTGTTTGAAAAAAATCACGTTTCGCATTTTGTATGTTAATCGAGAGGCATCGCACAGCGTCGGAATATTCTTTTAATAAGGACGGTTGGTTCTGTTTTTTTTTTTTGGTACGTCTGAACAGGCCTTTTTTCCAGTATATCAGTTTTTTTATCGCGTTGTTAAATCAAGGGGTGGATGTTTTGTTTTTATTTTCATGCTTGGTATAAATGAATCAGTTAGTTGGTTGAGTTCTTCGACTAATAACTTCCAATTGTTTTCTATGGTGCGCTTGCTGAATCGCTGTTCACATGAAACGTAAAATTGTTCAAGTTTGGTGTTAATCTTTTCATAAATGCCACGACCATAGAGTTTTATCTGTTTTGGGTGTAGGCTTATTTTCTGGAAATGTAAATCTGAAAGAGGCAAGAATAGTTTTGTGATCACTTATTTTATTGAGGTAATGGAGAGAATGCAGGCTACTTGGATCTTACATTAGAATAAGGTCTAATATATTAGAGCTGTGCGATGTTTCTCTGGTGGCATGGGTTATTACTTGTGTTAGACAGGCTAGGAAATTGCCGCATTCACCGCTGCGAAGAGAAACGTTGTTTTACCAGTCTATAGACGGATTCTTGAAGTCCCCGCAAATTATAAACTTTGCACGGGGATGCATTTTGTGTAGTTTGTCGAGGATGTCGCTAAAGTTAATGTTAAAGTTGGGCTCTGATTCGGTGGGGCGGTAACAGACACCTAGTATGATCAGCCCATGGGAACTTTCGCAAGCTACCCAAAGGGCTTCCACTGGACTGGTAATGCTAATAATTAGGTGACAGATTGTATGTTTAACAGCGATGAGCTCGCCGCCACCGCGACCGGATAAACGGTCCTGGCGATGCAATGCGAAATTTGTTAGGTATGAAAAAACTTCAGAATCTTTGATGGAAGGTGAAAGCCATGTTTTTTGTCAGTATCACGACGGCAAAATCAAATGATTCAGTTATGGTACATATTTCGTCGCGTTTCGGCATGATACTTCTTATGTTTGTATAGAGAATCATTCTAAGGATAGCAGCATCAGCGAAAATCAAGCCCAAATTGTTTTTTGCATGGGAAGCATGTTATACTAGGGGCTAGTCATGCGCCGTCGCCGCCGCAGCCTCCCCTCCTCCTCCACCAGCCATCTGTGCATCTCTTCCTCCTCTAAACACAGCGCGCGCTGCGCTTGCTTCTCCCCTCCGCGCGCTGCGCGACCTTTAGTTTTACGTACGCCAGCTGTATGCTAACGCGCGCATGCGCAGTCTGGAGCCGGCGCTCGCTATAAATGACCGAGTGTCGGGGCGCGCCGCCCTTCGTCGCTGCGTGGCTAGCATCTGAGGAGTCGACGTCATGACGATGTACCTCGCACCGAACCTATCGCGTGCCGCCTAGGAGAAGTACGTCGACGAAGCTGTGGAAGAATACCTGAAACAACGGCCGCAACGACGACCCTTCGTGATAGTTGGCGACTTCGACGTCGACGTCATCAAGGACGATTGGGTGGTCGACTACATGAAGTCACGGCACTCGCTGAAACCAGCAACGCACGACGGCAAACATCATCAGACTGCGGTTTGCGGGACGTGCATCCACGACGTCTTTGCAAATTTTGACCTTCGACCACTGCAACCAGACCCATTCACTCTTCACTTTACGGACCATAAAGCCATCTTGCTCAAAATACCCATAGCGTCTCATCATTAAACATCGTATTTCGCAGCATACATGCGTGCATGTTGACTCGTGTTCACTCATAACACACACGAATGTCGCAAGTTAGAAACCACATTTATCGCACTTCAACATATATGCTCCGCATGCTAACCAGTGTTCCCACTCGGGAAACTGTGGTAATTTTTTATATTAAAACACAATCATTAAGATAGCGAGAACTTTTGCGAGTTGCAGGAGAAGTGATAGGTCTTGTTTATTCAATGAGTAAGATGACACACTTCCCCGACATGTTGAAGCAACTTTTTTGAGCTGTTCATTTAGGCCACTGGAGCGGCTAGCGACTAGTGATCTTAACATGTTCAAAAAGCACTTGGATCTAGACGGAACTTGTCATAGCGAAGTAAAAGCTTAATCTAGCTTTTTTCATAGTTAGGTTTATTGTGATACAAGTAAGAGCTGCGCCAATTCAAATCAGTTTTATTACTTTATTTTTAAACGCAGTGCAAAAAGCTCCACATGTAGCGAAGTCCTTCGGAGGGGTAAAGGCAAAGTAAGACCTTGCGTAAGGCACCATGCACTCTGCGTATTTCGTGAAAGCGTTCCTTACGCAAGAGCACCAGAAAGTTTATGCAGTATAGAACAGAGGTGCGTGGACACACTAAGCATTTTGTTGGCATAGTGCCTACGCAAAGTGTGACCTGTGTATAAGCGTGAAAGGTCTTTTTCGAAAGGTTACCCATGTTCAATTAACGAGTTAATTTCAATTACCCATGTTCACATTAATCCACTCCAGCTCGAAGGTCCACCAACAGCTCACCGAGTCTCACTGTCTCTCGCGCACACAGGTAGCCCAACGAGAGGACAGGCATACTGTTTCTTAAAATTAACTAGAGGGTACTCTGGTACTGCAATTGTTCAGTGACCATGGGAATGATAGGTAGTACACAGATTCGCTAAGTCTTCGTACTTGCGGGTGGTGTATCGCACTTGCGGCTTCGGTTATAGGTGTTTTGTGGTTTTGTTTTGAAGGAAAAAATGAACTCTTTTGAACTTCTTATCCTGATTTGAAAAGGTAAGCCTAAAAAATAAGGTGGTGAAGCACAACCGCTGAACAATTGCTGATTTCTGTTTTGTGATAAAACAGCTTCAAGCCATACAAATGCACGTGGGGCCAAAAAAGGCTAGAAGTACGAAGCTTAGACAAATATGTGTACTAACCTACATTCCCATGCTCGCTGAAGCGCCGTGCGTTGCAGCTCCCTTAGACACTAGCGCCAGAGTTCCCTCTAGTGTACATAAGGAAGCTCTATGAGTACAGGGACTTTCCTTTCTTTTTCGGTGTACTTTATTGCTGATGCGTTTGCATTATACATGTGATCTTTGGTAGTTACAGGCGAGAGTACGGTGCTCGATAGTGCACGCCCGTGCGTTTTCGTTTAGAGGGAATCACCTGCAACATTGGTGAAAACTGTATATCGGCATTTTTGTGGCATTTGGTCTAGTCGTGATGAGCTCAGAAGGATTGCTGGGACTGTTGAGTTTAGGCCCTCCCCTTAAAAGACATAAACGAATAAAGTTTGGTAGTAGGTAATGAAACTTACGTTATTTGGAAAGTATGTGGGGCAATAGTGCACATACTTTGAAATTCATAATCAGTGGCTGACATCTAGTGAGCACAAAACCTTGACCCGATTGTGTAAACATAAAAAACAAGCAGGAAAGTATGAGTACGCAAGTGTTCTCGAATATTAGACTTAAAGAGTTTTGTGTTTTATGATGTCTAATAAACAGCTTAAGATTTTTTTATTACTCATACACCCCCAAACTTCATTGAACGTATTTTTAAACAGTGAAAACAACTACATACGTACGTCTTCTAAATTACACCATATCAATGCACAAAAGAATAAATAACCCATACTTGCCAAATTCCTGCTACCCAGGAGCGCTTATCTTAATTGGCTATTAGTAAAGTGTATTGTGACGTCAGTGAATTGCGCAAGTCACCTAGCATGGTTATTCAAATTGTAGGCCGAAATAATGCTGATGAAAGCACCAAAACACGTGGGAAGCCATCGCAATATCATCAAAGTAATTCAAAAAGAATCTGAAAATTTACAACTAGTCTACGTTATTATAAGATGAAGTCCCAGCGTCAGATATTATGCTGATTGGCTTTGATTGCCCCACCGAATGGACGTCGCATGATTAGCCTGCTTAGCGGTTTGACAACACGATTAGGTGACTGTTTTTCTGGTGTGAGTTAACAGTGACATGCACAACAGTGTTACTCCTGCCAGAAAATAAAAGGTAAGCTATCAGATATTCATTTCAACAATTATTAGGTTTACGTGTTCTACTGTCTGATACCAAATAAAAAAATTCTTTCAACTGTTATTCGTTTCTTTATACGAAAATACGCATAAGTAGAGCAATGAGTGCATCATATGAAGGTTACAGGCTTGGTCGCCTGTGGCAACAGGTTTTCATCAACTTCACTTTCCTTACACGTCATTGTTACACGTCATGTTTACTTCAAGCAGCCGAATTGGCGCCCACTAATTGTTCTGTGGTTTCATGATACATTGGTTTTCATGAAATGTCCAAGTAATAGTTTTGAACAATCTAATATAGATAAACTTATTTCATATCATTCGCTGTAGAGTAAACTTCTTATCCTACAATCTGTTACTGAGGGAAAATCAGGAAATGCCAGGAGGTTTGCTTCAAGAAAATAAAAATACAGACAGAAGACTCTGCTTTCAATCAGTGTTCACTGCTGCTTGTGTCGGTGGTCGCGCAGTAAAAGCAGTTGTCCTGAACTTTCTCAGAATACGTAGAGGAAATCCGATGCCAATGCCCTTGAGAATTTCTTGAGGTGTGCTTTTACCTGCTGGCAATGGCGATGGTTGGTGTTGAGCGAAGCGTCGGTTAAAAAGCGGGTATGACTGCGCAAAAAAAAGCCTTCCTAAAGCACAACTTGTATAGGCGAATCTTATTCGCGCGTATTATGTTCTAGAATAAAAATCCGGTCACTTTGGAAGCATAACCAAATGGCGAAAAAAAGAAACAGACGACTAGCATTGGCTGAGTGACCGCTGATTTCGTTATATGGATGCCACGTTCAGCAGCCGTTCTTCACTTTTCTTACTTTGTTAAAATGTACATCAACGCAGAAGCTTCTAATAATAAACTAAACTCGTTTCTGTGCAATGATAAGTTGTAAATAGCTTACTGCGTGCTTCTTTAGTAAGAAATAAACTATTTTGGCATAAGGATTGCGTTAAAACCAGGTACGTTCTCAAGGTGACCAGGCTTCATGCTAACGATACCAATCCAAGTCAAGTAGAAGTTCACATATCCCAGCATTGCCATGTGTCCGTCCAACAGATAGCAGTGCGAGTTTTCTTTCTAGTTGATGGTGGGAAACTCTATGACAGGTGCTACTTTAGAAGACTCTTACAGGAGGATGATATGAAGTGTTCTGACACCATAAGGAACACTCAAACGCAATTTATGTTTATAAATTACTTGGACGAAAAGGGGAGCTTTCTGATTCAGTGTTTCAAAAATCAACATCGCTTCAATAACTCTCATTAGTGTCTTTTCAAACAACTTGGTTCCAAGTTGTTCGAAAAGACGAGAGACGTCACCCTTGACATACGGCCAAAATTACCTCCTATACATCTGAAATTGCGTGATTCATAAGTAATTGTGTTCTGCGCTTTCGAAAACAGTCGGAAGAAACAAATACGCTGTTTCCGCTAAGTCACCAAAGGCAAAGTGCAGTGGCACTGTTCGATCTCATCATTTTTCAAAGTATGTTGTGGTTGAGCTTGACTGCTTCAAGTTTATAACGTTGTGGCCCCGGATTCGCGCCTCTCGTACTCAGCTTTTACAAAAGACTGGGTCTTGGTGCCATGTCCGCTCAGGTACAGTGCCCCGTTGACGTACGTGGTTTTCATATGCGAAATCAGTGCATCGTCGACGCCTCCCTGTTATCGAAAGCTCTCACAGTGTATTCTTTATTGACTTGTCGTTGCCGTTGTCTCTATACCACATAACAGCGAGTACCGCTACGCGAAACGTGGCCTCCGACTCAAAAGTACGTACCTGAAGGGAAAAACGCGCCCCTCGTAAGTATGTATTTCGGATGTAAAAACTAATATTACATTTCTATTTTTATCTCTGTTTTTCTCTCTGCATCTTTCTCATTCGATGAAGTAACCCATTCCTTGGAAGTACCGCCTTAGATAAGGCTTTACTGACGCTTAGATACAAAGAAAATAAACGTCATACAACGCAAATATTTCTTGTCTAAAAGCCGTAAATTAGTCGAACAAAATATCCGAGGATGGCAGCATTCAATAAAGAGCGCCTGTGTTGGCCTGTCCAACTGGCAGAATGATACCCGGCATAAAGCCTAATGGTTACTCTCATGAACTGACAGTTTTAGACCTTCGTTCACGTATACGATAGACGCAGCAGACACAAAAAAAGCATTGCTTGCAGAGGATCTTTACGAGGCAGAACAGATGGTGACTGCTACACAAGCTCAAAGAGGATACAAAAGTAAAGAGAGGGAGAGAGAAAGAGAGATAAAGATGCAAGGAAAGGCAGGGAGGTTAATCATACGCGCATCCGGTTTCCTACATTGCCCTGGGAAAGGGATGAAGTGGAGAAATGAGGTTGCAGAGAGATAAGAAGGTACACAAAATCACGAGCACACTTGGGAGAGCACACACAGTCTACAGACTGTCGCTCAGGTTTGTTGACTTTAAGTAAAGTAGGAGTTCTTTAGTCGCTTTAGTCGCTTTCTGCGCAACTGAGGCAGATGCCCAAGTCCTAGAATCTTCTGCACACAAACTGGTCTGGAGTCAAGTTTATTAAAAGCCATCCGAAGCTGGCATTGCTGTGTGTCGTAGCAAGCGCAGCTGCACAGGACGTGTTCAATGGTTTCTTCAGCTCCGCAGTAGTCGCATGTGGAAGTGTCCGCCATACCAATGCGAGAGGAGTACACCTTTGTGAATGCAACACCCAACCAAAGGCGGCATAACAGTATCGCATCGTAGCGAAAAGTTGTGATGGTAGTTTTATCTTGAGCGAAGGATCCAGTTCATAAAATTGACACCTTTGGAAGCTGGTAGACGACCAGAAAGTGCGTGTAAGATCTCGAGCCAGCAGCTAAAGTTGTCTTGCTGCGTGATTCCTTGTTAGAGGAATCGGGACCACACGGGTTCCTTCATGGGCTGAGCGGGCTGCATCATCGGCTAATTGATTTCCGGTAACACCGATATGTCCAGGCAGCCATTGATATATAATATCATGCCATCGTGCTAGAGCTTCATGATGGCAATGTCTTATTCCATGTACAAATTGTCCATGTTTCCTCCTACGCATGGCAGACTGCAAACTCTGAAGCGCCGCCTTCGAATCACAGAATATGACCCAATTTCCTGGACGCTCTTCAACGAGATATTGTAAAGCAGCCCTTATAGCAGCAAGCTCTGATGCCGTAGATGTAGTCATATGTGACAACTTAAATTTGTCATTGCTGCAGCTGGAATCACAGCGGCACATGATGAGCTGCTGGACGAGACGGACCCATCAGTGTATGTCTGCGTTCGGTCCAAGTACAACTCATGTAATAATAGCAGTCTTGCCTGCTTCAATGCTACTCTGGAGTGATTGCTTTTTCTTTTTGATACCCGGAATTTCTAAACGTACTTGCGGCTGGTCGAGGCACCACAAAGGACATGCCATTCTCGTAGCTGGCGTATATCCTGATGGAGTGCTGTCTAGGTGCTTGACTGTGACGTCTGAAAACGTAGCACGTGGTTTTCCGGAGAGTGGAAGGGAAAAGTGGTGATCGGGGACACTGCTAGCATGTCGAATGTGTGCTCTGAGACAATCCACAACTATATATGTGCTGACCGCATGGTCTTTGGCAAGCATGATTGTGGCAGAGGTAGAAGCGCATCGGGGCAGTCCTAGGCAGATATGCAGCGCCTGACCCTGCAAACTCTCCAATGAATGAGTATTGGATGTGCAAGTGTTTGTCAGTACCGGCAAGCTGTAGCGCAATAGACCCAGAAATAGGGCCCTGTACAGCTGTAGCATAGAGCCCACAGAAGTTCCCTATGCTTTCCCGCACATAATTTTCATTATATGCACAATATATAGAAGTCTCTTCTTCAAGTATGCACAATGTGGGCTCCACGAAAGACTTCTGTCGATTATTATGCCCAGGAAACAATGCGTCCATGCATATTTGACCTCTGCCCATTGATGTAAACAGGGTATGGCGTCATTGGTTTGCGTGTAAACGCCATCAACGCGCCCTTCACAGTTGATATACTTAGGCCTTGTTTCTGAAGGCAGGCTGTTGTGAGGATTGCTGTGAGGGTATTCGTGCACGCACCTGAGGGCGAGTAACTGCAGCACTCCAGAGGCAAATATCATCACCGTATTTAAATAGGCGCACCGACTTTGGCAAAACCTTCATCAGACCAATGAGGGCAACATTGAACAATAAGGAAATTAAGGCACCTCTCTGAGGTACTCCGCAGTAGGTGTAATGTTCAGCAGTTGCACCCTTCATCTGTTTGCACAAAGAAACCCCTGCCAGTCATATAATCTTTTATCCATTGAAACATTCATCCACCAATGCCCATTGTTGCGAGAGAAGTGAGGATGGCATCGTGAGCTACATTATCATATGCACCCTTCACGTGCATATGATAATGCAAGAAAGAGTGCCACTGATATGCGCTTGCGACTTTTTTTCTCGATGAACAAATGTCGATAAGTCAAGGACGCAGTCGATGGAGGAGCGGCCCCGACGAAAGCTTGCCATGAAAGAAGGATATTTGGTGTATCGTTCCAAGTACCACTTGAGAAGAAGTAGAACCATTCTTTCCATCACTTTTCCGAGGCAGGTTGCGAGGGAAATAGGGCGATCACTGTCAAGTTCAATGGTGATTTTGCCGATTCCAGAAGTGGTATTATACGACTTATTTTTCATTCTCGGGGAACACTGCTGCTGAGCCAGGAGTTGTTGAAGCATGTTAAAAGTACTCTTCTGGCTTTTTGTCCAAAGTGTCCCAACTCACTATAAGTAATACCATCAGGACATGGCGATTACGGGCGCTTAGAAGCGACTAACGCACCTTCCAGTTCTTCCATGGTAAATGGAATGTTCATTTCTGTTAATTGCGTCTCAGGAACGGTCACGGCGTCGACGCTCTCGTTCATAATATTCCCGGCAACTCTCGTGCGAAATTCTACAGCCACCTCAAGTTCTGTTTTTCCATGATGGAGTGCCAAAGCTTTAAAAGTGTGCCGTTGTTACGGAGAGGAGCGAAGACCACGAACTGTTCTCCAGATATATGAAAGCGGTTTATGAGGGTTTAGAGATTCGTAGAATGCTTTTCAGCGTTCGCTCTCGAGCTTGTAAATGCGTTGTTGAATCTTTTTCTGGAGCCGTCTTGCTCCTCTCAGGTCGTAAATTGATTTTGTGCGTCTGTATCGTCGTTCAGCGCGCCTTTTTATAGGTCGTAATCTTCCCAGTTTGATGTCGAACTGTGTTATTTAAGATGAAATTGGTAATTTACATTTGGACGCTTGCATAGCTTCCGCGATAGTATTTTCCAGGCTGCAGGCAAGGCCTTCTTGGCAAACGTCCTCAACACGCGATGCAAACATCGATCAGTCAGTGCCAATTACAACAGTTACCGGAAGAGAATTTTTTTATGATACCCTCGATCTTCACGTAGGTGGGTATATGATCACTCCCATGAGTCTCAATATTGCAAACCCATTTAACTTTGTGAGAGAAGCACCATGATGCCAATGTCAGATCAAGGCAACTGCCCGTTCTCAAATGGAATACGCTTCCTCTGTTTGGGACTCCGGTCAGGTAACATTATCACACATGTTGGAATCCGTTCAAGATCGTGCAGCTCGTTTCATTTTGGCTAACTACCATCGTTCAGCTAGTGTCACTCAAATGAAGGCATCTCTAAACCTCATCCTACTAGTTACCCGCCGAAAGCGCACTCGCAATTCCCTGTTTCATAAAATATTCTAATATAATCCGAAACTCCGTTCCCGTTTATTCCAAGCTGCTCCCTTCATTTCTCTTCGCCGTAATCACCAACAAAAAGTCACAGTCCCCCATTGCGACATAGTAACATATGCCCAATCATATCTCCCAAGAACTTGTAATGAATGGAATTCTCTGCCTGCATCAATAACAAGCATCAATGAACGTATTCAATTTAGGAATGTCCTTAAAACAATAATTACCTATTTACCCCCTATACGTTTGTTGAACAGTATATTTGTATTGCCTTGTGATTTCACCATGTAATAAAAATAAAATTAGTGTTATTATTTGCTTTATTATGATGTGAGTTGTTAGAAGTAATAATCTTTGTACTCCAATTAGTGACAACATTTTTACGCCATTTGCTTTGTATTTCTTGTTTTTTTCATTGTTGTGCATGCCCTTCCCCTCTAAAGTGGACTGTGTACCCTGATGGTAAATTAAATATAATAAATACATGCGTGAGACCCCGCAGATATGTTGGGGTACCATCGTTCATGATAGAAAGGTCGTAGTCGGAAGCGAATGTAACAATGTTCCGGCCCATGGCGTTCATCCTAGTGCTCCTTTAAAGCATGTGATGGGCGTTGAAGTCACCGGTGATGTTCCAAGACCCATCGGTCTTCATTAGGATGTCTTTTAATCTGTCGCAGTCACATCGCGATGACGGAGGTATATATCCGCCAATAAGCGTGAACGAAACTGCATTCTTCTTTACACGAAGACACACGTACTGATTGTCGTCATTTGAACTTATTGGGTACGAAAGATGAGTCAAGTTCGTGCGAATGTAAACAATTACTTTGCGCCGTTCTTCGCAAGCGGCTGAACAAAAAGCTTCATACCCGGACAATCAATAAGGCGTTGATATGTTTGGTTCACATATGACAAGTATAGGAAAATGGTTGGCCCGGGAAAAATCGTGAAAGTCCAAGATACGGGACTTCATGCCTCTGGCATTTTACTAAAAAATCGATGCACTTTTACCTTCAGTGCGGTAGTTGAGATTTTGTTGAGCCATTTGGCTTATACCACGATAGCAAGAACTGGATTCAGTGCATCCAGTATTTGCAGGGCACTCTTAGCAGACAGAGATTGTATGCTGCTCAGAAGCGTGCGAATCGTGGCAATTAATGATTGCACGATTGCATTCACTTGCCTGTCTTGGTTGGAAAGATCTCGAACCAGGATCGTGGGCTGGCCGTCATAAAACTCCTTCGGTTCGCTTGATGCTGCTTGCCTTTGAAGTGCAGGCTACTCTGTTGCAGTTAGGGTATGCTCACTAGCTTTGTCCTTTACAGCCTTTCCTACAGCATGTAGTCTGAGAGGTAAAAGAGGTAATACTGATGAGTGATCTGGCAAACGCGTCGAGGAGGTAGCGGGCGTCCTTGAAGACCGACGTCGACGTGAACGACCCCTTCTGACTTTAGCTGCGGCTTCTCTAGAGATGAGTGATCGTGCACCATCTCCTTCAAGATGGCAATTTCCTTCTGATTTCACTGGCAGTCTTTCGGTGTGGCTTTATGGGATCCATTGCAATTAGTGCATTTCTTGACAGTAGCGACGCACTTATCCGCTGCATGGGGCTCGGCGCAGCGGTGGCAAACCACCGAATTCTCACAGACGCGGCTCACATCTGCAAGTTTCATGCATTTACGGCACTGGAGAGGCTTTGGAATGAAAGGCCGCACAGCATGTCTGAAGTACCCCATCTACACATGAAAGGGAAGTGATGTGCTTTTAAACGCAATCTTCACGCAGCGAGACTTGCCAAGCCGGGTGACATCAACAATTGGAGTATCAGTTGCTGACTTGACAAGAAATTGTAAGTCATTATTGGAAATAGCGACATCTATGTCGTAGATCATGCCGGTTACTACATTAAATCCCAAAGCAACATGATAGCGCACCTGATTGCCGTCCAAGTCAGTTACACTGCGCAGAACGCCCAACGCACTTGCGTGAAAAACGTAAACAGCCAGTATATTCTTTCTTGTGTTCACTCTTATGTCCGTGATCTCCTTTGGCACAAGCGCTTGCAGAGACCTCGACACAGACTGTCTGTTAAGGCGTTTCATGCTGACGGTAGGAAGTGCATGTAGAAATGGTATAAGTGTTCTATTTTGGCGCTTCACTTACAGTTTTAATAGTTGAGGATGAGGATATCCTCATGTTACTTCTCTTCGCTTTGTGGCTCAGCACAGGTTGGGAACCGTCATTTGAAAAGTCATCACTGCTGAGATAGTAAGCATGAGTATCTTCACTGTCGCTCTCACTCGCTTGTCCCATCCGCTTCCTGGAGGCGGCCACCGCTGACGCCACTGGTGCCGGCAGGTGCCTGGGGTGGTCTACGTCCATCCCCTCAAAGAAAGCAGCGAAAACCGATCAACAGACTACAAAAACCACAGAAATACGCCGGAGTTAGCAGAAGTACCTCCTATTCAAAACACACTTCTTCGTCTTCCCTCCACAATAGTAAAAAAAAAGGAAAAAGTGTTCAATAAGCCGTTCAATAGAAACCGTACCAGCAGGGCGGAAAAAGCCTTTTTTACTACAGCAAGCTGTGAGCATAGTTTTGCTGCTCCAGTAGCAGTTTTATTTAAAAAAAAACGTATTTGTCAACATGATGAGGACTGTGCTTGTTGTTACCGATGTATCTCAGAATCACATATTATTCCTAGTCAGTCACCGTCAATTTTCACTGCATCGTGATTTTTTAATCTTTTTGTCTATGAATAATCATGATAATAGTGACTTTTTCTGCTTATGTTTGTTGACTATGTTTGTTCAGGTTATCTTTTTTTTTGCTTTTGTTGCGTTAGGCATCACTGTGTAGGACATTAGTCTCTGTTTATTTAAATGCAAAGCCTTTATATTTGCACTTCTTTGCTTCATATTAAGCTGATGTGGTTTCGTGAAGGCTTCCTGGTATTACCGAAGCTTGAGTTCATTTGGTTAAACACCCCAGATGTAGGCAAGACATGGTACAATCTGAATTTTTTGTTGCTAATGTTTTACCACAGCTGTATAATGCTGGGAGCACCAATCGAGTAGAAAGTGTAGCACTTTGGCATAGTATAGGCAATCACGGTGATACTTGTGCCTGTAGCTTCCGGTCTCCGATTCTAAAATAGAAATATGTCTTATTTCGGTCCATAGAGCAGTTCTCTGTGAGGCCTTTGAGCATCAAGTATTCAGAAAAGATGGTTCATGATTTAGAGCACTATGTAGTCTACTATAGGGAAACAATGTAGCACCGCGAACTTGACAATGGTAATTCCTCTCCTAATCATGCTTAAGTGAAGAAAAAAAGGAAATGCTAACATATATTGCTTCTTGTTTGACACGATCCAGTAGGTGACTCCGGTTGTCGACAAATAATAAAAATTAGATACTGAATTCTGAAGAAGTGACACACAGCATTCTAGCGAACACAAAACGATTGTCTCACCTTGTTGGATGCTTCTAGGCACGTCCAGACACGTCAAAAGTGTTACTGTTTTATTCAACAAAATGGAAGGCTAAAGATTTCAGGATAGTTCAGTCAATGTGCATGCGCCACAATATGAGACGGTGTATGCATAAAACTAATTTTTGTGTATTTTCTTTTTATAACGCTTTCTTGAAAGCACGCGCCGACAGGCGAGCCTCGTCTTTTTTAAGAAAGTAGTTTCGGGAAAGCAGTGAAGAACGCAAACTTCCCCAAAAAAGACCGAACAGTAAGGCTGAAAAAGAAAAGAGGAAATTGAATAGAAGAAAGTCGCTGACACCATGGCATTCATGCCAACGCTAAAGAATTCAAGCTTCCACGGCTGAATGGTCACAACGGGGAAGTCACAAAGGAAGCGCTTCCACTCCCCCCCCCCCCCCCTCCACCCCTATAGTTTCTCTCGCCTCCCGCCTTAGACGTCGTGATACTCGAGGTGTCTGTCGCTCCGCACTAAGAAGTGCGAGACGCTGCGTCCGATCGACCAGGTGGGCTGATTCTCAGAGGGTGTTGCGAAGATTGTGGACGAAGGCATTAGAAATTCAGATGAGAGAAGAGGCAGAGTACCGCTGCCCATTTTTCACGGCCGGTCTCCTGTAAGTGTATGACCCCGACAGTTGGCGTGAGAACTGTCGAGAGCCAAGGCAGAGGTAGAAAAAATTGTACGATTTTAGCAACGTCTAACATGTATTAAACCCGGGGCTTCAAATGTTCTCTAAGACGTTTGGGTGAATTATCGCACGGAGCAAACAGAGCGAATGCCCAACTTACGTAACATTGCCCGTAAATAAGCTAAAAGTACATTAGCATATATAAAAGTTGCCCTTTTTCTAACGAAGGGAACGATAATACCTGTTCATGAACTGCTCAACTGTAACCCGTATAAAGCAACTCCATGTTCACCGGCTTGGTATTATGTCTGTGGTGTTAGGCTGGTGACCCAAACCTAGCGAATCACATCCCGGCCACTGCGTGTGGTCACATGTCAGTGGAGGTTATATGCTGGACACCCGCGTGTTTTGACATGCCAGTGCACGTTAAATAACACCAGATGGTGAAAATTTCCACAGCCCTGCACAACAGTGTCCCTCTAAATCATATCGTGGTTTAAAATACGAAGCATTTCTTAGCGAACTTTGGCGACTCTGAGCGTACCTATCTATCTATCTATCTATCTATCTATCTATCTATCTATCTATCTATCTATCTATCTATCTATCTATCTATCTGTCTATCTATCTATCTATCTATCTATTTATCTATCTAGCCGCTTACGACTTTTAGCTCTCCTGGCCGTTTCGATAATGGTATCAATACCAAACTTGGTATTGCTTAACATGACTGTAAGAAGAACATATTTGACAAGTCCCAACATGAAGATTATGACATGTATGCCGTAAGTGTAATCTTTTATATTTCTCGGTCCTGCACTTCATACGGCGGTTTAGTTGACATGGCACGTTGCAAACCTGGTATGGTTGCATACCGAACACAAGCGACCGACCCTAACATTAAAGCCATGACATGCGTGTCATTAACAACATGACTACATGCCACGCTCATGATGCGCTCACGACCGTTTCGCTAGCGCCACGTATACCAAATTTGTATTACGGTATTCAAATGAATGACGAAGGTTTGCGAATGGTGCAAACATGATAATCATGAGATGCGTGCCATGTAACAACATGACTACATGCCATGCTCATACTGCGCTCATGGTCGTTTTCCTCGCTTCACATGTACCAAACTTGGTATTACGCGAAGCGAACGGACGACACAGATAAATGACACATTCTAACTTGATAATCATGACATGCATGTCATGTAAACTTGACTACCTTCCACACTCATGATGCGCTCGCGGCCGTTTCGCTAGCTTTACATATGTCAACTTTTGTTTTACGAGACGTCGATTGATGACAATTGGCAGCAGCAAGCACAGGACCGAGTTGATTAGCCGAACATAGGAGAGGCCTTCGTGCTGCAGTCGTAGGACGTAGTCAGGCAGATGATGATGATGAGCACGATGATGATGAGTGGATGACGAAGGTACGTGACTGATGCAAACATGATAATTCTGAGATGTGTGTTATGTGAGAACATGACTACATACCACAGTTAAGGCGCCAAATCCTTTCGACGTGACGGGGTGCGCGTGCTCGCCGGCGTTCATTTCGTCGCGTCACGCAGGCGTTGCCACGCCAGGCGCCGGTCCTGCCAAATACTCGCAGGCATGCGCCGCGCAGCGTTGTTTTGACGCATGCGAGTTTGAGCGCGTCCGGCATCCCTTCGTCATGAAAAGAGGGAGACGGAGTCTTGTCTGGGTAACGCAATAGCGCGAAATGCAGCACGTCGCATTTTGCGCTGGGTACCATCGGGCCGTGCTGACGGATGCTGGTCGCGCGTGGCGTCAGAGTATAGAGGGCTCGTGTTTTTCTAACGTAGCGCCGCTGTGCCCAACGTGAGCATGCGTCAACGCTACATTAGAGAATATTGGGCCAATCATGATGCGATCGCGTCCATTTTTCTAGTTCCACATATTTGGTGAACATCACAATTTGGTGTTACGTGCATGACAGGTGCGTTACTGTTACGTGCATGACTGGAAAGTGCATGACGGGTGCAAACATGATAATGCTGACAAGCGTGTCATTGATAAAAATGACATTATACCTCGATCATAGCGTGCTCACGGCCGTTTAGCTAGCTCCACAGGTACTAATTTTGGTATCACGTGATTTGAACAGATGACGAAGGTAAATGACACATCCAAACATGAAAATCATGGCACGTAAGTCATGTACGGCATCATTTACATCCACCTCGTAGCATTGTGCCGACTTAAGAGTGACATATCAGCCTTCCTCATTCGTGCTTCGCAAACGTCTATTCCCACTGTACGTCGGATCTGCAAATTTTTCGGACATGAGACCTAAGATTTTATCATTAATAACCAATTTCTGATTATGTACTTGAAGCCTTGAAGCAAAAGACGTTGTCAGGCGCATTTGTTTTGACATGTGTCGCTAACACTCGTAGTTTTTGTGAAGCAGACACAACGTCTGTGTCCTATTCGGTGAATGTTTTGAACGTTGTTTCAAAAATTTCTGTTTTAGCATGCTTAACACCATTGAGGCTTGTATGATACTGACGTCTGTGTAAGATATAGAAATTATTCTTCAATGTTTATGTTTTTCGCAGTTATCTGTGTAATGACCTTACTTTATGAAATGTATGTAACATTTCTTCACTTCATATATAATGTGTACACTTTGCCAGGCTCTTCCAAATACATCGGTGTTAGGCAAATCCAAAAAACTAAGTGAACAATCATATACGCTACCAAATTTACGTTGAATTTGCTCGCCGTAAATGTGTATATATCCTAAGGACTCCGAAGAGCAGATACCTGCTCTCAAAATCATGGTGCCTTCTACATGAACTGTAAAAAGTAAAAAGAAATGAAGGAAAGGCGAAAATGTAAATCAAAGAGCACTGTGAAGCATACAATCAAAATAAGCAGCACATTGAGACAAGCCTTCAAGCGCCTATATTCTTCACGGTGTGGATTGAACCCAATCTCATACTTCAATTCTTCGTGAAGCTTTCCGATGCCAGCCACTGTGACAAGCTTTGCATTCTTTCGAAGCAGCCAGTCGGAATTTAGACAGACACTCACAATAGGTAACGCCTATCTCTGTCTACGGGCAAGGACCTCGTACTGGGGTAATCCTCATAGTATCGGCTGTGTCGTAAAAGATTTTTGTTCCGGGCATCAGCACCAAATTGCAGCTAAGGTGTGTTATTTATCATTACTTTATAGAAAAAAGCTCGCAGCTTTATTATGTATTTACCTGAGATGACTGAAAAGCCATAACCACCCCCTTTTTCTTCCCATTTAATATATTTACCGTTTTCTGCTTCCCTTCTGCGTATCTGTGTTCTTAACGTTTTTTTATAGTCTCAATGATTCCAAACAATGCTAGCTCCCTACCCTCCAGCTGGTTTCCACCACCGTGATCCGCCCATTTTGACCACGCCAAAATGTAGTAAGATCACGTCACTTTATGTGACCTTCCAACATGTCATAAAGTTGTATGACCTGTGACATCATAAAATCACGTCTTCTCGTCAATTCGGTTTTTTTTCATCACCCGTGTTTACATTGTCGACGCGCGACGCTGCTGAACGCCGCGGCCAATCAATTTTTGCTTTAATGAGGTATCCAAAACTTTCATTCTAATACACTGTACGGCTGTCTTTTCGTGAAATGGCAGCAGCCGCTGGTGTTCGGAGGGGGGGGGGGAGTGGTAGTCTAGCTTGCAGTTATTAGATGAGACAGTTTGTCTTCGATACATAATCGAAGTGCGCTTGAATATGTAGCCGCCATTTACAACGCGAATATTTTGTAGAATGTGAGAAGGGGTGACTTAACACTACCCTTCAAGTTTGGAAACATGACAAGGCATCAGTAAACGCGGCCTCGCTGCGTCTGAACAGTCAAAACATGAGTCTATCAGTAGCAGCACTGCCTCACAATCCCTGCCTTGTGCAACGCTAAGTATTACTTCCTGACTCTGATGGGCCCCACGTGAATGATTGGCGAAATAAGTGACAATTATTATGTAGTGTCATAATGAATGCGTGCTCCCAAGGCTGTACAGGGTGCCCTATACAACAAAAGCAACCCGGTTGACAGCCATTCAGCCTCTCGCTAACGAATTAAAAGGCCAGAGAGAAGATGAAAGAAACCGAGCTGTGCAGTCGGATATTAAAGGCTGGTGCACACCGGCGACTAGCAGTGGTCGCGTGACCATTGGCGACTGGTCGCAAGCAGTCGGGAACGGTCGCAAACGGTCGCAAAGCGACTGCTTTGGCTAGTCGCTTCCTGATCATTTTTTCCAGTCGTGCGAGTGCAGTCACAAAGCTGCTGGAACCAATCAGCAACGCTGAATTTTTGTTCTTTAGTTTTTTCATTGCGCTGGCTTCCTGCCGCCCGATACAAACGAGTGCGTTTCTCTGGGTCTATTTCCCCATGGCCACCCCAGAGTACTTGACTTGGAGATGGCGGGGCGCGTCAGCTTGAGCAAAGTGCCGAAGTTACGTGGCGGTATTCGTTAGAAGGTAAACACCGTCAAAGTAAAAAGAAAATAAATTCAGAACTGTTCTGTTACGGTCTCGAACTTGATTTGTCACCGCCTTCCATGCAGCGTGTTTGAAATGCGCTTGTGCTTCATGCCTTGGCAACGACTTAAGACACTGCGTTAGAGACGCGTTTGTGCTGTATTGTAGGCGGTGGCAGGTCAATTTAAATTCAAGGACCGTTTCTGAATACGTACGACTCTCGGAAACACTCCTCGTCGTCTCAGCGCACCTCGGAAGGCAGGCGGCTTGCATGGCCGGCCAACTCCCGCGATCGAAAGGACGGTCACACCCACTAACGGCTTTTTTTTTCATCGGAGGCGTATGTGATGCCAGCGTTGACACCATGGTACAGCGCATCAGCACCATGACAAAGCCTTGTTCTTCGCTTGAGTCGAACTTGACGCTGTTGGGAGTGCTCTGCGAGAACAGACGAAAACAATAAATGCGGTGCACCCGGTTTGCTCCGCTCACCCAGCTGGCGGTGATCAGCTGATCAGCGGCGGTCTCTAGAGTTCTCGCTGATAACGAGATCCGGACGTGACTCTCCGCTTTTGCGACTTCCGGTCGCTAGCATGCAGCCTCTGCCGGTGTGAACATCAGTCGCTTTTTGGTCGCCAGTCGCAAATGGTCGCGCGACCACTGCTAGTCGCCGGTGTGCACCAGCTTTAAGGCTACAACAATCCGTCCACGAATACACAAACGAGCTCAAGCAACTAAGAACAGGAAGCATTTCTTACTTTCGCTCCCTCGGCTCAAGTTTACAGTCAGCAATAGCGTTTAGACTTTGACAGCACCTACTAAACACAGAAACCATGACTGCAGGAGCCGTGCCGCATATGGAGCTGTCTTAGCTTTTCGCCTCACCATAATTTCATTGTTCAAGCTCTGAACTAATGGAATAATCTGGAAGTTCCATATTTTGCAGCATTTGCTTTCTCTCGATGGTAACAAAAATATTACTCAAAAGATTTACCAATATAACGCCTGATCACCTACATCGCTAGTAACAATCTAGTGGCTTTTTGTGCTACTTAGTGAAGGAAATAAGAACTTGCATGTGCGCTACGATACTAGGCACTAGGAAGCATCGGTTAATTTTTAGGTACCCAAGCTTTCAGTATGACCTCCTGGCAAAGGCTGTTCTCAGAAAATTTACTTTTAGTGAGTCAAACTATATGGCAGTTATCTTCGAAAACGAAGGTAGGAGCTGCGCCTGTCTTGGAAGCGATAAGTTGTAGAACGCAAAGTGACGGGCAGGTGACACCACCATATCATCCTAGCAAATTGTTAGAAACACTTGCCTTTTCGAGCATAGCGTTGCATTGTCAGCGTAGCATCATATACGCTACGGTTCTTACAATACTTTTGTGTGCCTTCTCTAGTATAAAGACACACACAGAAAATAGTGACGTGTTGTTGAGGTGCCCCAGATATGCGCATAATTGCTCTTTAAATGACGATCGCACAAGTAATAACGCTAAAACTTAAGCAATATTAATGGGCGTGGCGGATGGGGTGGACCGCTTGGGGTATCGGTTGGTGCCATTTGGAGTGTCTTTACGGCAGACAAACAGACAAGTGTACAGACAGACAGACAGAAAAAAAAGACGGACGGACGGACAGACAGAAAAAAAGACGGACGGACGGATGGACAGACAGACAGACAGACAGACCAAAATTTTTGCGTCGAAGTACCCCAAGAAATACTATCGTCTTTAACAATCAACTTTCAACCAAGCGAACCTAACGGTTACAAAACAATCTTCCGAGGGCTACGGGGTTTTTTACTGCCTTGTCGCTCTCTGGTTTTGGCCTAGCAGACGACGTGCAAGTGCCTCGATCAAGGAGTCGCGAAAGACACATGTTATTGAAATGAGCTGGGTCCCCATAGCCAGAAGTGTCTCTCGATTCTTGTTTACAATTTTTGATCGTACCGTAAGCAAATCGAATGCAGCCGAAAACCAAACCATATAACAGCTTCGAATGAAGCAGCGGCATTTGTTTGCGAGAGAGACGACGCGGTACCTGGCGGCGAAAAGCCGCACCAGTGCCGATGGCCGCTTTCAATTGAAATCCACTCCATGGTTCGTGCACTTATAAAATACAAGAGGCGCTGGCCGGAGTCTTTACCGCAGTACGTGCGATTGAGTTTTCTTCCACGACCACCGCAGGCGCACTAGCTTTAAGTCTGAATTTGTTTTCCGGTAGTGAAAATGGTTTCCTAGATGGGCGACAATCGACGAGTCTGACTAAGTGGATGTGGTTAAAAAATTTACAGATTTAATTACTTGAATAATATATTGTCACAACGTCAAAACAGAGGTCTTGCCGTAGAGAATGAAACACCAGAAGCAGGTCGATCTTTTTTAATTAGAACGCGCAAGCGAGTTCTTTTTCTTCGTCTATTTCGTAGTCCTTCGTGGCACATGCACAACTGTCATCGTCTTTCTTGGGCAAGCACGTGACATTTGCCTCCCGCCGAAAGAAGCATCGTCCCGATGCGCAACTTAGGTGCTCTACCAGACGTATGAAGTGGTCGTACGAAAATGGTAACCAGGAGCTAATTAATTCGATAATTATGGTTTCATACGCACGACGTGCACGACTTCGGGCAAACGCTTTTGGCGCTTAGAACTACAATTAGTGTCGGGAACAACTTCGTAGTTCACGTCGTTCAAGCGTCGCGTGACGCTGTAAGGACCAAAGTACCGTCTTAGCAGTTTCTCAGACAGTCCACGTCGACGTATCGGAATCCAGATCCACACTTTGTCGCCTGGTGAGTAGCTAACAAACTTGTGTCGGTTGTCGTAGCGTTGTGCATCGTGATGCTGCTGATGACATATGCGCACGCGCGCGAGCTGTCTGGCTTCTTCGGCACGCTGAGTGAATTCTTCGGCGTCTACATGGATGTAGTCACACTCATGCGGCAACATGGCGTCCAATGTTGTCGTGACTTCGCGACCATAGATCAGACTGAACGGTGTCAGTCCAGTGGTTTCTTGTCGAGCGGTGTTATAAGCAAAGGCCACGTACGGCAATATCTGATCCCAGTTTTTATGTTCTGCGTCAACGTACATACTGATCATGTCTGTGAGGGTCCTATTGAGGCACTCCGTCAGTCCGTTTGTCTGCGGATGGTATGCAGTTGTTCTCCGGTGAGCTGTACCGCTGAGTCTGAAAACTGACTGCAAAAGCTCTGCGGTGAAGGCAGGTCCTCTGTCTGTGATCACTGTTGTCGGAGCGCCATGCCGAAGGACGATGTTTTCGATGAAAAACTTAGCGGCTTCTGCTGCTGTGCCACGCTGCATAGCTTTAGTCTCCGCATAACGGGACAGGTAATCAGTGACCACAATAATCCATCTGTTCTCTGTTGTGGAAGTTGGAAAGGGACCCAGGAAATCCATTCCAATCTGGGTGAACGGCTTTTCTGGTGCTTCGACTGGATGTAAAAGACCGGCTGGCTTGCTGCGAGGCGCTTTGCGTCTTTGGCAGTCGGTGCACGTTCGCACGTGATGGTTAACAGCAGCAGGTAACTTTGGCCAGTAGTACTTGCATCGTAGTCAGCACAATGTTCGGGTGTAGCCTAGATGACCAGAAGTTGCTTCATCACGGCACGCTTTCATAATTTCTTTTCGAAGAGAGGCAGGCACGATGAGCAAGTGCGGGTTACCAGTTGGTGAGAAGTTTTTCTTATAGAGAACATCGTTTCGCAAGCAAAAAGATGGCAGTCCTCTAGCAAATAACTGCGGCACGTCTTTACGTCATCCTTCTAAATATTCAATGAGTGGTAACAGCTCAGGGTCACTGCGCTGCTCTCGTGCAATAGTGGCTGTGTTGACAACTCCCAAGAATGCCGCATCGATGTTTTTGTCATCAGGAGCGACAGTTTCCACTGGCGACCGTGAGAGACAGTCGGCGTCGGTCTGCCTCTTCCCAGATTTGTAGACGATGGTCATGTCAAACTCTTGAAGTCTTAGGCTCCAGCGCGCCAAACGACCAGATTGATCTTTAAGGTTGGTGAGCCAGCACAAAGAGTGATGGTCGCTAACAACCTTGAAGGAGTGGCCGTACAAATACGGACGAAATTTGATGACTGCCCACAGCTTTCGAGACACTCCTTCTCGGTGGTCGAGTAGTTCTGCTCCGTGCGAGAGAGGGTTCTACTGGCGTAGGCTATTACTCTTTCACAGCCGTCTTGCCACTGCACCAGAACGGCCCCTAGACCTACATTGCTGGCGTCAGTGTGAAGTACTGTAGGGGCGTCCTGGTCGAAGTGCGCAAAGACTGGAGGTGTTTGCAAGCGTTGTCGCAGTTCATTGAATGCCATTTGCTCCTGTTCACCCCAAAAGAAGGGGACGTCCTCACGTGTGAGTCGAGTCAATGGCGCTGCAATAGACGAAAAGTCCTCGATAATTCACTGGTAATAGGCGCACAACCCTAAGAAGCGTCTCACAGCGTTTTTGTCACAGGGTGCAGGAAATTGCGCTACGGCGTCTATTTTGGCCGGGTCAGGTCCAACACCCTCGTGACTGACGACGTTGCCTAGGAAGCTGAGTTCGTTGAAACCAAAATGACATTTTTCTGGTTTTAAAGTCAGGCCGGCCAAGCGTATGGCTTGGAGTACGGTGGATAGACGGCTGAGATGTTCCTCGAATGATGCTGAGAATACAACAACATCGTCCAGATAGACCAAGCATGTTTGCCACTTCAAGCCCGATAGTACGGTGTCCATGAGACGCTGAAAAGTGGCTGGCGCCGAGCACAACCCAAAAGGAAGCACCTTAAATTCGTAAAGGCCATCAGGCGTCACAAAAGCCGTTTTTTCACGATCTCTCTCGTCGACTTCTATCTGCCAGTAGCCGCTTCGAAGGTCCATTGAAGAGAAATAGCGCGCATGACGCAGCCGATCGAGTGAATTGTCTATGCGAGGCAGTGGATAGACGTCTTTATTCGTGACTTGGTGCAACTTGCGATAATCATTACAGAAACGCAAGCTGCCGTCTTTTTTTTTTGACCAAAACCACGGGGGACGCCCAAGGACTTTTCGAAGGTTGTATGACGTCATCCACGAGCATCTTCTGTACTTGCTTCTGAATCTCCTCGCGTTCTTTCGGAGCCACACGGTAGGGGTTCTGCCGAATCGGTCGCGTGTTGTCTTCGGTGATGATGCGGTGCTTGGTCAATGGTGTCCGCTGGACCTTTGACGTACGCGAAAAGCAGTCTTCGAATTGGTGTATAAGTCCAAGCAGACGCTTCCTATCAGAGGACGGTAGCGTGGAGCAGATGTCCACCGACAAAGTTGTCGAGGCAGGGACTGTCGCATCATCTGGTTGCAAAGCACAGCAATCCCCGGCTTGGTATATATCGTCGAAGTAGGCAATTGCGGTACCCTTCTGGATTTGACGGCGCTCGTTGCTGAAGTTTGTAAGGAGCACTTCTGCCTGTCCACCAGTAAGTGTTAAGATGCCTCTCGCGATTGAAATGCCTTGAGTGAGCAAAAGAGCGACTATGTGCTCCACTATCACATCCTTATAGGAAGGCCACCCACTGGACAAAGACACAAGGCAGCAGGATCTCGGTGGGAGCGTCACATCGTCGGCTATTCGCAAACTGCCGCGTAGTTCGTCGCTGCTGTCGTCGACATATGGATGTGTGCAAAACGTCACCATACGTTGAGGGATGTTGATAATAGCGCCATGATCTCGAAGAAAATCCATGCCCAAAATTAGCTCTTTACAGCAGTCTGGCAACAGGACAAAAGTGGCCACGAAGCTAGAATCCCCAATGCGAAGTCGAGCGGTGCATTTACCCGTGGGAATCATCAGCTGACCACAAGCACTCCTTATGTGTGGCCCTGTCCACGGTGTCTTGACCTTTCTAAGGCGGTCGGCGAGTTCTTGTCGCATGACTGAGAAGTCGGCGCCAGTGTCGACCAGTGCTGTAACGTAATGTCCGTCAATGAAAACGCCAAGATCAGCACGTACAACTTCACTGGCATTAGTATTCGTCGTCGTATTCGTCGTCGTATTCGTCGTGGTTGTCGTCATACCTTCTTGCGATGATAGGGGGAACTTTTCGGTGTCTCGACGATTGGCAACCTTGCCCCTGGAGGTCGCAGCAGTTAGTTTCCTCGGCGCGGGCTAAGCGAACGGCCTCTGGTGACGTTCGCGTAGCTCTGAGGGAAGTCACGGTGACGCGCAGGAGATGGAGATCGCCAGCGACGTGGTGTAGTTGCTTGGCCAGTCGACAGTTGATCGGCATCGTGGGCACGACGGTCTTCAGAGCGGAAAGAAGCGGGACGAGAAAAGTTCCCGACGCCGGAATTGCTATGACGGCAATAGCGAGCAATGTGACCTGGTTCTCCGCAGCGGAAGCAAATAGGTCGACGGTCGGCCATGCGCCACAAGTCAGTTCGGCGAACTGGTGGTCGTCTCATGGAATCCCGTTGCCAAGAAGGTACGGCCGCGGGTCGTGGCTGGAAGGATGTCGCCACAAATGACGGTGGAGGACGACGGACCACATCAGCGTAGCTCGCTGGATGTGGCTCAGGACTTGGCGCCGGTGGTGTAACGGCTTGCCTCAACTCCTGGCGGACGATTTCGGCAACAGAGGCGACGGGCGGTTGGGTAGGAGAGACGCAGAGGGCCCGAAGTTCCTCATGCAGTATTTCCCTAATCATTTGTCGCAGGGAACTTTCACACACGGCAGTGTTCTGAGCTGCAGCACTTACAGCCGTGTGGTTCGGCAGGCGGTCAAAGTGTCGGTATCGTGGTCGCAGTGCGCGCTCGATGACAGTCGCCTCTCTTATGAATTCATCCACTGTTGTAGGTGGACTTCGTACGAGGCCCGCAAACACTGGTTCTTTGACACCCTGCATTAGGTGACGCACCTTCTTCGCCTCGGGCATGTCAGGGTCAGCTCGTCGAAACAGACGGACATGGCGGCTGTTTCGTTAGGTTTTTGTGCGCGAGGCTCAATCAGTTGCTGTGCGCGATCCCGTCGGTCCGTGTTCAAAAATGTGGCGAGAAGCTTTCGGCGGAAATCTTCCCAAGATTGGAAAGTAGCCTCGTGGTTCTCGTACCACGTGCGAGCGCTATCTTCCAGGGTGAAATATGCACGGCCAAGTTTGTGCTGTTCGTTCCAGTGGTTAGATACAGCGACCCGTTCAAACTGTTCGAGCCAGTCCTCGACATCCTCGTACTCTTCCCCATGGAAAACTTCAGGAACGTGAGGATGTTCAAGAGTCACCTGGGAGGGAAGTGTGGTCTGCGATGGAAGGGTAGCCGTGGATGTGGTAGGAGCTGCCATGCTGGTTAGAGGCGGAACAGGTACGGACTCCGGACTTAGGCCTAGTAGGCGCCGACTGAATCGGTGCACCGGAGTCGTGATGAGGGGCTGGGTCTCTGGACTAGATGAACGGGTCCGAGCAAGACTGTCCTGCATCCGGTTGCGCCCAGCACCTCCACCAGTGTCACGACGTCAAAACAGAGGTCTTGCCGTAGAGACTGAGACACCAGAAGCAGGTCGATCTTTTTTAATTAGAACGCGCAAACGAGTTCTTCTTCTTCGTCTATTTCGTAGTCCTTTGTGGCACATGCACAACTGTCATCGTCTTTCTTGGGCAAGCACGTGACAATATTTAATAAATTAATCATCTAAGCACCCCGTGCAGGTGCTTAACCCGCGCAACCTCTATTTTTTCAATGTCAGCGAGAGGCATCCTGTACAGCCTTTCACAACCCTCTCCTCTAGCCTCCTCTCCTGCTCGCGCCCATCTCATAGCCTTCACGTGTGCTTTGTGGTCATGGGGGAGGTAACTCTTCATCCTGTGGCCCACTATGAAAATCAGACAAAATAATTTTTTTAAGTACTAATATTCGTTGGGGTTGAACGTCTAAAAACCAGCTTATCATTATGAGAGACGCCATAGTTAAACTCCGAAAACTTAGAGCACCTGGGTTTCTTCAAAGTACATCGAAGTCTAAACAAACAGGCTGCATAAATTTACGCGTCCATTGAAAATGCGGACAAATGTCGATCTTGCGGCCTGCGGGTCAGCAGCCGAGTGACAGGAACTAGGTCACCATGGCGGGGATTTATTTTTTTTTCCCGTGTGCACAAAGTCACGGGGCAGCGTCTTGCTTTCTTAGTTTCCACAATTTGGCGGTCACGCTGGCGCTGTGAGAGATACGGTGTTTTAAGTAGCTTGTCAACGTTCATGACACTTGGCCCCTAACCAGTGTGGCCAAGCGTCTACAGGACGTTGGTGCATGCACAATCGTTAAAGGGGCCCCTAACACTTTTCACCACTTCATAGTTTTACATGCTTTTCTAGCTGGTTGCGTACACTGGCGGCTAAACTGATAAGTGCCGCAAGAGTGGCAGCAACAGGGCCACACAGTGCAAAGTTATTCACCATAGAGGTATAAAAATACAATAAATGAATGCTTACACTCTACTCTATTTTCGGGCACTCACCTTACCGTGTTTCCCTTGCCCTCTAACGTTGGAAAACTGCCCACAGAAATGAACTCAAAGCCCTATCATACAGAAAGCTCGTATGACAAATTGTCTGTTCCGTCCAGCGTATTAAGGATGCCGTTGCGATGGTAACAAACAATAGGGTACTTGAAGAGGAAGCGAGTCGTGTGACACGAGCCAGCTCGCGAATGCTTCTATAATGATTTGTAACTTTACTAACCTTTCTTTTTGCAATGACGTGTATATATGAACGCTATTACATTTTTTATAAATGCGAAGCATTTCTTAGTGAACTTCAGCGCCTTTGAGCGTATGTATCCATATATCTAGCCGCCTACCACATTTAGCTCTCCTGGCCATTTCAATAATGGTATCGATAACAAATTTGGTATGACATAACATGACTATATGAAAAACATATTTGACTAGTCATACCCTGAAACTCATAACATGTATGTCTTGAATGTAATGACTTACATTTCTTGGTCCTACAGGTCTTGCAGTAGTTTTGATCACACGGCATGTTGGAAATCTAGTATGGTAGGGCGTGACTGCATGGCGAACACAAGTGACAGACCCTAACATAAAAATCATGACATGCGTGTCATGCAACAACGCGACTTCATGCCAAGCTCATGATGTGGACATGGACGTTTCGCTAGCGTCATATATACCAAATTTAGCATTATGGTACGAGAATTGGTGACGAAAGTATGTGACTGGTGCAAACACGATATTCATGAATTGCGTGTCATCTAACAACATGTGATTATGCCACGCTTATGATGCGCTGGCGGCCGTTTCGCTAGCTGTACATATGCGATATTTGGTATTACGTGACGCCAATGAACGACGAAGGTATGTGACTGGTGCAAAGATGATAATCATTAGATGTATGCCATGTAACCATATGACTACATGGCACACTGGTGATGCGCTCGCGACCGTATCGCTAACTTCACATACGCCAAATTTGGTGTTACGTGACGCCGATAGATAACGAAGGTGTGTGACTTGTGCAAATGTCATAATCATTAGATTCGTGTCATGTGAGAACATAACTGCATGCCACAGTCAAGGCGCCAATACATTCAACGGGACGCAGTGCGCATGCTCGTCGGTGTTCATTTCGTCGCGTCACGCCGGCGTTGCCACGCCAGGCGCCGGTCTTGCCATTTACTCGCAGGTGCGTGCCGCAGTGAATTGCTTTGACGTATGCGTGTTTCAGTGCGTGCAGCGTCTCTCCGTCACAAAAAGAGGGAGCGCATCGGCGCGAAATTCAGCATGTCACATTTCACGTGAGTTGCCGTCCGGCCACGGCGACAAGCGCTGGTCGCGCCTGGCCTTGTTGTCACAACGCAACAACATATTCTAGATGAAGGAGGAAATCAATTGGAAGGGTACGAAGCGCTAGGTTACATCCAAAAGGTAACAGCCGATTCGTTTCAAAAGAGCGTCCAGGGGATCTCCCCGGTGAGTAAAAGTGTGGCGGAGAAAGCAACAGAGGAAGAGCTAGTACTTGATAATTTCAACTGGAAAAAGGCCGAAGGAAAAATTCCAAAGCGCACTGCCGCGGGTTTAGATGGGATTCCCGTTAGCCTCATTAACGAACTAGGACATAACACTAAATAAGCATTGTTAAAAGCAGTAGAAAAAAGCTTAAAGGACGGACAAATACCGGACAGTTGGCGACAAATTAGAATGAACTTAATCTATAAAGGCAAGGGAGAAAAGGACAAGATTCGCTCGTATAGACCACTAACCATTACATCGGTACTATACAGGTTGGCGATGCAAGCAGTAAAAATGAAAATAGAAACATGGGCCGAACATAACGATATTTTGGGAGAACTTCAGAACGGATTTCGAGTCGACAGGCGGTTAGACGATAACCTGTTTGTTCTCACTCAGTGTATAGAAATATTTAAAATAGAGAATAGGCCCTTGTACGTGGCTTTTCTAGACATCACTGGGGCATACGACAACGTTAATCAGGAAATTTTGTGGGATATATTGAAAGGAATGGGCATGGGCGACGACTGTATACAGCTTTTGAGGGAGATATACCGAGAAAATACAGTTTGCATAGAGTGGGAAGGAATGCGTAGCAAAGAGAACGTTGAGGTTAGCAGGGGTCTGAGACAGGGATGTCCTTTGTCCCCGCTGTTATTCATGCTGTACATGGTGAGTATGGAAAAAGCGCTAGAAGGTAGCAACATTGGTTTTAATCTGTCACACAAACAGGGCGGCATGATGATTGAGCAGAAGCTTCCAGGTTTATTTTATGCGGACGATATCGTCTTATTTGCGGACAGTCGAGATGATATACAGCAGCTGGCGAATATATGCGGAAAGAAAGGTGAAGCTCTTGGACTAGGATTCAGTGTAACGAAGTGTGGATTGATGGTATTCAATGATCCCTGTGATCAGGCGGTGTCCATACAAGGCCAAGAAATACCGAGGGTAAGTGAATACAAGTACCTTGGAGTATGGGTAAATGAGAGTGATAGATACATGGAGGTACAGGAAAAAGCCTCGGCAGCAAAAGGAAAGAGGAATGCGGCAATAATGAAGCACAGAGCGTTGTGGGGATACAATAGGTATGAGGTGCTTCGAGGTCTGTGGAAGGGTGTAATGGTTCCAGGGCTTACTTTTGGGAACTCAGTGGTGTGCATGAGGGCAGAGGTGCAATCGGGAATGGATGTAAATCAAAGGACTGTGGGACGCCTCGCGTTGGGTGCTCACGGGAAGACGACAAACGAGGCTGTAAAGGGCGATATGGGGTGGGCAGGTTTTGAGGCGAGGGAAGCGCAGAGCAAAATAAGGTTCGAAGAAAGGCTAAGAAATATGAAGGAGAGTAGATGGGCAGAGAAGGTGTTCCGTTATTTGTATAGGAAGAGCGTGGACACACAGTGGAGAAAAAGAACTAGAAGACTCACTAGTAAATATACGGCTGGTATTGTAAGCCATATATCAACAAAGAGCGTTAAGGGAAAAGTCAGGGAGGCGGAGAGGATTTACTGGATGGAAGCTATGGAGAAAAAACCGGCTTTGAGTAACTACCGAAAGGGCAAAAATGAAATAAGGAGGGAGGCATTTTACGATAATTCAAGGGGAAGCGCTTTACTGTTTGAAGCGAGATCGGGTTGCCTTAGAACGCGTAGTTATAAAGCAAGATTCAGTAAAGAAGAATCACAATGCACATGCTGCGGGAAAGATAAGGAAACGGCGGAGCATGTTCTGATTGAATGTGGAGATATCCACCCAGGTGTAAGTTTGGGCACGAGCCTACAGGAAGCCTTGGGTTTTAGGGACAACAATGGAAAGCTGAACACA
This sequence comes from Rhipicephalus microplus, assembly GCF_043290135.1. Lineage (NCBI taxonomy): Eukaryota > Metazoa > Arthropoda > Arachnida > Ixodida > Ixodidae > Rhipicephalus > Rhipicephalus microplus. Next base: position 9,994,422 of record NW_027464592.1, read on the forward strand.
CCCGCGATTGAAATAAGTAAGAGACGGTTAGAGTATTGGTGGCAGAAAATTAGAGAGAAAGGACAAAAATAAATATTGGAAAAATAAAATATGGACAGTGTGCCGTAAATGGCAGAGAACTTAAGCTGAAAATTTACCTTTTTTTCCATTAAGATAGAATTTATCGAAGTAGAGGCATTAGGCCAACATAAAAAAAGAAAAAAGTTGTCTTTTTTTTTTGTCGAGCCTGGTGGCATACTTGTCACCACCCCGTTATAAAGGGTACGCTCATAGCATCCATCCATCCATCCTCAGACTATGAGTGTTCGCGTTTTGCAAACGTATAGCCTCACTGTGCCCAGCGTGCAGGCGCATCAACATTACGTTGAAGTATATTGGGCCCTACATGAAGCGCTCATGGCCGTTTGGTAGCTCCCCATATACCGAATTTCGTGTTACGTGACGCCAATGGATGACGAAATATATGACTGGTGCAAACATGATAATCCAGAAAGTGTCTGATGTAAGAACATGACACCATACCATGCTCATAGCGTGCTCGCGGCCGTTTCGCTAGTTCTAAATATACACAAGTTGTTATCACGTGACGTGAATAGACGACGAAAAGAAACTACACGTCCAAACATGATTATCATGGCACAGAAGTCACGGACGGCATCATTTGCCTCCACCTCGTAACGGTGTGTTGATTTAAAAGTGTCAGATCAACAGTTCTCATTCGTGCTTCGCATATCATCGATTCCCACTGTACGTGGGATCTGCCAAAGTTTAGTTTCTTCAAATAACGGCGCCCGGAGCGTCACAGCACATTTTTTCCAGCACATGGTGTTCAGCGTATTCCTAAGCCAGCTTTACAGTTTTCAAGCTGGAAAAGTCGGAGAGCTTTATGTCTGTCGCTCAGAGAGAAAAATTATGCTAATGAAAAAATAAGCCTGAAAGTGATTCTATTTTGATGCAATGCCGCAATCACATTTAACGTTACATTTATCCACTGATATGGCGGCAACCTTCCGGCGTAATTTCCGTTGGCCGTAGTTCTCGCGAGCACCACAACGAGTTATACAGTAGGCACCGATGTTTTCAACTGTTAAATGTCCCCTTTAGGAGCACTAAGAGGCGGTGGCAAGCTTGTTTCGAGTCACAAAGCAGGAGCTCGAAGGAACAAATTTGACATACTTATTACATTAGAAAGGCAAACATGTCTATCATCTTTATGTGGGAAAGCTCCCAGAGGCACGTGTGACGCAAATAGGCTTACCCTATACGTGGCGTCACATTACGACCAATCCCTAAACTAGGCGGACCGACGGGTCCCAATAGGGGCACTTGTTTGTACTCGCATTGAAAGAAATGGAGAAAGCGTTGGCTAAAGAAGCGAGGCTAGAACTTGCGGCCAGATGTATTGGCAGACTCCGCAGTCACCGCAGCTCGAGGAACTTCCGCCGAAACGCGTGTTGGCCCCGGCGAAGGCGTTTTTGTCACTACCTCATTGACGCTGCCCTGCTTACAACGTGTTTTCTCGGCTCGCAGTTGTCATTTCCATCTGCTTGGAAGCGTGCCGTTATCTCGTTGTGCAGTTGCTGTTTGTAGTACACCACCCTGGATTGTTCGAAATGCTGGACTGCTGCACCGGCACGGTGAACAAAATCTCTCACGGACCAACTCTCAGCTCTGTTCTTGGAAAATTGTTAGCTTCTCAGAAGTTCGTACGATTCGTGTAAGTTGAATCTGTGTAGCCTGGATTTGAGGCCTTATATGGCTCGAACTAATTTATTTAGGTTCAGTTTTTTCCCTGTTCTATTGAAGGCTCGAAATGATTAGACAGTTCTGTTCATGCCCGTCGCAGAGCTTTGTAGCCAGAATCCTTAATGCCCTCAGTGCATACGTCTGAAATACGCTGATATTCTTGAAAATGGTATTTTGTTGTTCTATTTTTTACGTCTTGATATTCTAGCCTTAATGTACCGGCAATAATATGTTACCTGTTCGCGTTATTTTCAATGTTTTAGTTATAATTTCGTGTATTCTGATATACCCACTGCTGCGATAGCGCAATTAACTCTGCAGCATGTGTAAATAAATACATAAAAGCCTTTCTCTGACGCCAAACTTTTTTACGCGCCCGAAAGGCAATCACGTGATTTTCATTTACATCTCTCCTTTGCCTGTCAACCTCCTTGACTGTTTTCTTGGCTAAGAGCTGACGCATGCGTGCCCTACAAGGCCAGTGCCCAATCACAACCTTTTTCTCAATCTCTGTTTCTCTCCCGTCCATTCATTTCTCTCTCTTTCTAGGTCGTTCTGCAGTGTTGTTGAGGTAACCTCTCCTGAGAGGCGGGGCTGACCATTTGAAGCAAAATCAATTAATGGCTCATGCTGACGTCTACCCCGACGTCCGTGGCCTGACACGTCGCCAGGGAGCCGCTGGCGCGCGCCAGTGGTCGCTTGCTAATGGTGCAAAAGAGAGAGAGAGAGAGAGATAAAGGTGCAAGAAAAGGCAGGGAGGTTAACCAGACGCACATCCGGTTTGCTACCCTGCACTGGGGAAGGGATAAAGGGGAGAAAAGAGGTTGCAGAAAGATGAGAAGGTTCACACAATCACGAGCACACTCGGGGAGCACACACAGTCTACAGGCGGTCGCTCAGGTTTGTTGACCTAAGGTAAAGTAGCGGTGCTTTAGTTGCTTTCTGCGCAACTGAGGCATATGCCCAAGGCCCTGGTATCTTCTGCACACAAAATGGTCCGGGGTCAAGTCGATTTAAAACCATCTGGAGCTGGCATCGCTGTGTGTCGTAGCAAGCGCAGCTGCACAGGACGTGTTCGATGGTCTCTTCAGCTCCGCAGTAGTCGCATGTAGGAGTGTCTGCCATACCAATGCGAAAGGAGTACACCTTTGTAAATGCAACACCCAACGAAAGGCGGCATAACAGTGTCGCATCGGAGCGGGAAAGTTGTGATGGTAGCTTTAGCTTGAGCGAAGGATCCAGTTCATAAAATTGACACCTTTGGAAGCTGGTAGACGACCAGAACTTGCGTGTGAGATCTCGAGCCAGCAGGTAAAGTTGTCTTGCTGCATTATTCCTTGATAGAGGAATCGGGACTACACGGGTTTCTTCATGGGCTGAGCGGGCTGCATCATCGGCTAATTGATTTCCGGTAATACCGATATGTCCAGGCAGCCATTGATTTATAATATCATGCCCTCGTGCTAGAGCTTCATGATGGCAATGTCTTATTTCTTGTACCAGTTAGTCATGACTCCTCCTACGCATGGCAGACTGCAAACTCTGAAGCGCTGCCTTCGAATCACAGAATATGACCCATCTTCCTGGACGTTCTTGAACGAGATATTGTAAAGCAGCCCTTATAGCAGCAAGCTCTGATGCCGTAGATGTAGTCATATGCGACAACTTAAACTTGATTGTCATTTCTACAGCCGGAATTACAGCGCCACCTGATGAGCTGCTGGATGAGACGGACCCATCAGTGTATATCTGCGTTCGGTCTAAGTACAACTCATGTAATAATAGCAGTGTTGCTTGCTTCAATGCTACTCTGGAGTGACTGTTTTCTTTTTGATTCCCGGAATTTCTAGACGTACTTCCGGCTGGTCGACGCCCCACAAAGGACATGCCGTTATCGCAGCTGGCGTATATCCTGAAGGAATGCTGTTTAAGTGCTTGGCTATGACGTCTGAAAACGTAGCACTTGGTCTTCCGGAAGGTAGAAGGGCCAAGTGGTGGTCGGGGACACGCCTAGCATGTCGAATATGCGCTCTGAGGCAATCCACAACTATATATGTCCTGACCGGATGGTCTTTGGCAAGCATGATTGTGGCATAAGTAGAAGCGCATCGGGGCAGTCCTAGGCAGATACGCAGTGCCTGACCCTGCAAACTCTCCAATGAACGAGTACTCGATTTGCAAGTGTTAGTACCGGCAAGCTGTAGCGCAATAGACCCAGAAATAGGGCCCTGTACAGCTGTAGCATGGAGGCCACAGAAGTTCCCCATGCTTTACCGCACAAAAATTTCTTGATATGCACAATAGATAGCAGTCTCTTCTTCAAGTAGGCACAATGTGGGCTCCACGAAAAACTTCTGTCGATTATTATGCCGAGGAAACGATGGGTCCTTGCATATTTGACACTCTGCTCACTGATGTAAAAAGGGTACGGCGTCTTTGGTTTGCGTGTAAACGCCACCAACGCGCACTTCACAGTTGATATATTTAGGCCTTGTTTCTGAAGGTAGGCTGTTGTTAGGGTTGCTGCCCGCTGTGTTCGTGCACGCACCTGAGGCCGAGTAACTGCAGCCCTCCAGAGGCAAATATCATCGGCGTATATAAATAGGCACACCGACTTTGGCAGAGCCTTCACCAGACCAATGAGGGCAACATTGAACAATAAGAGAATTAAAATACCTTCTTGAGGTACTCCGAAGTGGGTGTAATGCTCAGCAGTTGTACCCTCATCTGTTTGCACAAAGAAACCCCTGCTGGTCATATAATCTTTTATCTATTGAAACATTCGTCCACCGATGCCCACTGTTGTGAGAGAAGTGAGGATGGCATCGTGAGCTACATTATCATATGCACCGTTCACGTCAAGAAAGAGTGCCAGTGATATGCGCTTGCGACTTTTTTTCTTGTTGAACAAATGTCGATAAGTCAAGGACACAGTCAATGGAGGAGCGGCCCCGACGAAAGCATGCCATGCAAGAAGGGTATTTGGTGTATCGTTCCAAGTACCACTCGAGACGAAATAGAACCATTCTTTCCATCACTTTTCCGAGGCAGCTAGCGAGGGCAATAGGGCGATACGCTGTCAAGTCCAATGATGATTTTCCCGATTTCAAAAGTGGTATTAATCGACTTATTTTCTATTCTCGGGGAACACTGCCGCTGAGCCAGGAGTTGTTGAAGCATGTTAAAAGTTCTTTTCTGGCTTTTTGTCCAAGGTGTCCCAACGCACTATAAGTAATACCATCAGGACCTGGCGATGACATGCGCTTAGAAGCGACTAACGCACTTTTCAGTTTTTCCATGGTGAACGGAATGTCCATTTCTGGTAATCGCGTCTCAGGAACGATCACGGCGTCGATTCTCTCGTTCATAATATTCCCGGCAACTCTCGTGCAAAATTCTTCAGCCACCTCGAGTTCTGTTTTTCCATGATGGAGTGCCAAAGCTTTAAAAGGGTGCCGTGTTTGCGGAGAGGAGCGAAGACCACGAACTGTTCTCCAGATATATGACAGTGGTTTATGAGGGTCTAGAGATTCGCAGAATGCTTTCCAGCGTTCGCTCTCCAGTTTGTAAATGCGTCGTTGAATCATTTTCTGGAGCCGATTTGCTTCCCTCAGATCGTAAATTGATCTTGTGCGTCTGTATTGTCGTTCAGCACGCCTTCGTATAGCTCGTAATTTTTCCAGTTCGATGTCAAACTGTGTTATTTTAGACGAAAATGGTAATTTACATTTGGACGCTTGCATAGCTTCCGCTATGGTATTTTCCAGGCTGCAGGCGAGGCCTTCTTGGCAAGCGTTCTCAACACGCGATGCAAACATCGACCAGTCAGTGCCAATTGCAACACCGGAAGAGAATTTTTTTCTTATACCATCGATCGTCACGTATGTGGGTATGTGATCACTCCCATGAGTCTCAATATCGCAAAACCCCTTAACTTTGTGAGAGAAGCACCGTGACACCAATGTCAGGTCAAGGCAACTGCCATACGTGAGACCCCGCAGATATGTGGGGGTACCATTGTTCATGATGGAAAGGTCGTAATCGGAAGCGAATGTAACAATGTTCCGGCCCCGGGCATTCATCCTAGTGCTCCCCCAAAGCATGTGATGAGCGTTGAAGTCACCGGTGATGATCTAAGGCCCATCGGTTCTCATTAGGATGTCTTTTAATCTGTCGCAGTCAAATCACGATGACGGAGATATATATCCACCAATAAGCGTGAATGAAACTGCAATCTTCTTCACACGAAGACATACGTACTGATTGTCGTCATTTGAACTTATTGCGTGCGAAAGATAAGTCAAGTCTGTGCGAATGTAAACAATTACTTTGCTTTGTTCTTCGCAAGCGGCTGAACAAAAAGCTTCATAACCGGACAATCTATAAGGCGTTGATACGTTTGGTTCACATATGACAAGTATAGGGAATTGATTGGCCCCAACAAAACAGCCAAAGTCCGAGATACGGGACTTCATGCCTCTGGCATTCCACTGAAAAATCGACGCACTTTCAACTTCAGTGTGGAAGATGAGATTTTGTTGAGCCATTGTGCTTATACAAAGTTAGCAAGAACTGGATTCAGTGCATCCAGTATTTGCAGTGCACTCTTAGCAGACGGAGATTGTATGCTGCTCAGTAGCGTGCGAATCGTGGCAATTAATGATTGCACTATTGCAGCCACTTGCCTGTCTTGGTTGGAAAGATCTTGAACCGGGACGATTGCAGTCACCCTCCTTTCTTGGTTGGAAAGATCTCGAACCGGGAGCGCGGACTGGCCGTCATGAAGCTCCTTCGGTTCGCTTGCAAAAGTGCTCGGCATAATGCTGGCCCAAGGTCTCTGGCCAACCTAGGCCTCCTTGGGCATAGGTCTTCTGCCGAGGTCTACCCACGTATGGAGATTGACACTGACCTCACGTTGACCGATGTTAGGTCCACCGAAGCAGGGCGAACCTGGCCGATTGCCAGCCTCTGCATATGGCTACGTGTTCGGCCCGGTGAAAATTAGTACGTGGCCAGCTGGTGGCTACCAGAGCGTAGCCGGGAGGGGGTTAGAGCTTGGTGCTCTAACCCCCTCTGCCGCTGACCACTTTAGTGGCAGCCACTGTAGGTGTGCACTTGGCCCAGCAATTAGTCTAATTTTAAACATTTCCTTTTGAAGCATATGTGCATACCAGCACATGCAACATGTGAGAAACTTTTGCACACACAAGCACAAAATGCCGCAAAAGGTTTTCACACTTTAATATTCACATATAAATGAGGCTGTAGCTATGAATACCATACACGGACCTTAACATTTTTTTATTTACACGCATTCTTCGCATGAACGCTCCTGGCGACTCGTGGACGTTCTCTTCGTGATTTCTGCGCGGTCGGCTACCTTCCCTACCCTAGGCTCTGACAAGCCATTTTTTGTGACATCGCAGACGTCCTCCATTAACGCACCAGTATGATCTTGCTGCCATGAGGCAGCCAGTCAATATTTAAAATCAAGAAGTACAAGGGAAGCACGATAAGATCAGCCAAGAAACCTATTAAGGGCTACTCCAATATTTCTTTACAAACACTCTACACGCTTCTAAGCTATAAGAACGGCATTGACTAAACAAAGGTCAGAGATTCTCGTTTTATTTGTAAAACTAATGAAACCAACAGACAGTACAGGCAATTAAAATATAGGTGTAACAATTTTTCCCAAGACAGAAGTGTAATTTGATAGCTGAAAGAGCTAAAGGTAGAAAAGTGACGCTCTCTTCATTTGCATTACAACCTACGTGCTTTAAAATTACACGTATGAAGTTTTAAGGATTTAGGCAACAGAACTCTCAATTCAGTGACAAGCAGAAGCAGCACTATTTTCAGCCTAAACTGATGAAGGCAGTTCTATAGCACGCAAAGAGGCAAAGTCATCATATAGGAACATTGTCCACTTGGAAAGTGTTCAAAGAAAATCGGTACGCTTTATTTTTAATATGTACAGCTGGCGGACATCGGCAAGTACGTTAGTGGAAAGGGCTGAATTGGAACCCCTGGAATTACGACGCCACACGGAAAGACTAGGGTACCTATACAAAATTTATCATAATAAAATAGGAATAGAAAGGGATCATTTCATTCAACCTGTAAGTAAGCGAATCACACGTTCTCATCACTCAAAAAAACTACGAGACTATAACTGCCGAACAGATGTATTTCACAACACATTTTTCCCACGAACAGTAAGGGAATGGAACGAGCTCCCAGCCGATGTCGTGGAACGCATGACCACAGCAGATTTCATTTCAACACTTCAGGCTCATTTGACGACTGTGTAAATGTACGAGTTTACTAATCTTCTTTGTATATGTTCACTTGTGTGTTTCTACTTTCATGTATCGTCACCTTATATGTAAGGAAATACATATATTCTTTTATTCCATGTATGTATTACTGGCATTTAGAATATAATGGTTACAGTGTAGTTACCTACTGCTGTGATGATCGATATAACTGATGATATTATTGCTGTAGAAGAGTACCTAGTGTGAAGCATGCCGTTATCGCTTTCTTTTGCGCAGTATGTATATATATCATCTTTGTATTCCCACTCCTGCTTACAGCCTTTTTTAGGCTAGCAGTATTTTGCAAATAAATAAATAAATAAATAAATATTAAGAGGTATTGTGTCTAAATTTTGCATTGTGTGCCGTGTTACAAGTTTAGTAAACCATGGAATGCTATTGTAGCCTGCTATAGCTCGAATAGTGCAGTAATTCACTCAGATACTGAGACACAAATAGCGTGCTTTCTTTTTGACAGCCCCAGGAGGTTGGTGTCAGGGTGTAGGTAATCAAACTGTGGTGTTGTTGTTAGTCGTAGCTTCATACGACCAAGCTTGTACTTCTCATTAGCAGCCAAAGAAACGGAACTATGGCCGCAATAAGGCACCTTATTTTGTGAAGAAAGATTTTAAATGCTGAGCATTTCTTAGTCGGACGATCTCGCGCGTCGTGCGTCGACGTTGTGCACACCCCCACTGCGCATGCTCACGCCTCATTCTGGCGTCTCGTGCCAGCTGTTTGCTCCCCCGCCTCCGACTCTAGCCTCGCAAGGCCGACGCAGGCAGCATCGGCTGGCAAAAACCGACTGCTCGAGCTGCGCAACCGTTCACTGGCCACCCCGTTTATGTAGGCAGAGGATCGCTCATCAGTGTCCTACCACTTATTTAGGGCAAGCTTCCCTTTCAATCACTAAATAATAATATTAAAAAAGTAAATAACAATTAGGTCTTCTTTTTTTCTTCTTCTTTTTCAATTCTGCAGACCTTTACAAGTCCAAGCAGGGTGGGGTAAAAAACAAGAAAACGAAGCAAACAAAAATATAGGTAATACAATTTGATTAAAGGCTACAAAGCATCATTCCAGTCACTTACGGTGCATGAAAAAAATATTGATTGATTGATTGATTGATTGATTGATTGATTGATACGTGGAGTTTAACGTCCCGAAACCACAATATGATCGTGACAGACGCCGTAGTGGAGGGCTCCGAGATTTTCGACCACCTGGGGTTCTTTAACGTGCAGCAAAGCCTGAGCACACGGGTCTACAGCATTTCCGCCTCCATCGGAAATGCAGCCGCCGCAGTAGGGATTCGATCCCGCGACCTGTAAGTCAGCAGCCCAGTACCTTAGCCACTACACCACCGCGGATGGGCGCGTGGGAGAAAAAGAATATGAGTAAATCATTTCTCGTAAAGTAAGACGTCACAGAATTAGGACGATGGTAGGCAGTAAGTCATGATGTTGAAGATGAAAGATAGAGTGAGGAGTGAATTACTAGTTTTCAATTTCTAAGGAAGTAAACAAATATTAAACGCGCAGCTTTCCGTCTGACTGCAACGCATGGAATGTTGTTAGCCTGCATTAGTTCGGCGAGTGAGTCATACGGAGAAAACTTTCAACAAATAAGCTTGGAAGCTTTACTTTGCACTTTCTCTAGGCTTGTAATGTTGGTTTTAGTAAATGGGCTTACACAGAACATGCATATTCAAGTTTCGATCTAATTAGTGGATTACAAGCAAGTTCTTACAGAGCTAGGGGAGACTGAACTTATGTCTAAAAAGTATAATTTTTCGTATGCAGAACAACAAATATTATGTATATGTGTATTCCACATTATTGTAATGCTAAGAGCGACACCTAAGTACGTCTTAGGCATTTCCTCATGCAGTGGCACTGAGCCTAGCCTGTACGCAAAGGAAAGAGAGCTTTCGGAGGAACGAAAATAGACTGTCTTATGAACAATATCTTTCATGTACCTTGTGTTACAACATTCGGAAATATTAGCAAGAGCAGGCTTAAGGTAGCACTGATCATTAATTGAAGTGTTTTCTTGGAATAACACGCGGTCATCTGCCAACAATCTAATTTGAATGCTAGGGTCATTGACAGTATGATATCGTTTATGTACAGCAGAAGCAGCAATGGTCCTGATACACTCCCTTAAGGGACGCCGTAGCCAATTGAAAGATTGCCAGACTGCCGCTCATTAACTTCCACAAACTAGAATCGATTAGTCAAACAGTTCCTAACCCATGTGAATAAAATTTCTAGAAGTTCAATTTTTCTGAGTTTTTGGCTTAGGTTGTCATGTGGAACCCTATCAAAGGCTTTGCTTAAGGCTAGAAATATTGCATCAATTTGACCATTTCTATCAAAAAAATGAAGCGAGTGAATTAAACACTGTTGAGTACCCTTTTCTAAACCTTTTTTTTGCTAGTTAGGGAGGGCTGAATGTTAATCTGAAAAGACATTTATTTGATGGGCGATAATGTTCTCGATAAGTTTGCAACTGGATGATGTAAGTATTTTTATTCGATGATTTTCTAATGAAGATAGATCACCTGTCTTCTGTATGGGCGCAGCTCTAGCACGGCTCCAGCCAATGGGTAGGTTACCACGAAATTGGAAGTTGAGGTAAATTATAACAAGAAACTTTCCAATAGACTCAGAACATAGCTTTAGAAACATGTTAGGATTGTTGTCAGGACCATGTGATGATTTGCTTTTAAATGCGAAGCATTTCTTAGCGAACTTTGGTGAATTTGAGCGTATCTATCTATCTATCTATCTATCTATCTATCTATCTATCTATCTATCTATCTAGCCGCCTACTACTGTAAGCTCTCCAGAGCGTTTGGATAATGGTATCAATACCAAACTTAGTATGACCAAACATGACTGTATGACGAGCATATCTTGTTAGTCATAACATGAAAATCATGACGTGTATGTCATGAATGTCATTATTTACAATTCATGGTCTTGCTGCTCTTGAGGTGGTTTCGTTCACATGACATGTTGCAAAACGGGTATGGTATGGCATGATTGCATGGTGAACACAAGCGAAAGACCCTAACAAGAACATCATGACATGCCTGTCATGTAACAACATGACTCAATTGCATGCTCATGATGCACTTCCGGCCATTTCGCTGGCGTCACATATTCCAAATTCGGCATTACGGTATGTGAATGAATGATGAAGGTATGCTACTGGCGCAAACATGATAATCATGATAAGTGTGCCATGTAACATGCCTACATGTGACGCTCATGATGCGCTCGCGGCCGTTTCGCTAGCTTCACATGTGCCAAATATGGTATTACGTGACGCGAACGGACGACATGGGTAAATGACGCGTCCAATCATGATAATCTTAACATGCGTGTCATGTAACAACATGACTACATGCCACACTCATGATGGGCTCACAGCCATTTTTTAGCTTTAATTATGCCAAATTTGGTATTACGTGGTGGCAATGGATGACGAGGGTATGTGAAGGATGCAAACATGACAGTCTTAAGATGCATGTCATGTGTGAGCATGATTACATGCCACAGTCAAAGCGCCAATACACTTGGACGTGACCCGGCGCGCGTGCGCGCCAGCGTTGCCACGCCAGACGCCGCTTCTGCCATATACTCGCAGGCGCGTGGGGTGCTGCGTTGCTTTGACGCATGGCATTTTAGTGCGTGCGGTGTCCCTTCGTCACGAAAAAGGGCAGACTCAGTGCTGTCTGGGTAACGCATCTGCGCGAAATGCAGCATGTCGCATTTCACACCGGTTGCCAATGGGCCGCGCCGATCACGCCTGGTGTCAGACTATAGAGTGCTCGCCATTTTGTAACGTAGGGTCGCGGTGCCCAGCGTAGCTCGCGTCAACATCACGTTGGAATATATTCCGCCTTTCATGATGCAGTCGTGGCGTTTCGCTAGCTTCCCATATGCCCAATTCGGTGTTATATGACTGGTGCAAACATGATAATTCAGAGACGCGTGTCATGCAAGAACATGAGAACCTACCACTCTCACAGCGTGCGCGTGGTCGTTTTGCTTGCTCCTTATTTTTTTTTTTTTTTATTTGAATATACTGCAGGCCCTTCACGGCCCAAGCAGGAGTGGGTACACAGATACATCGAAATACATACATTGCCAGAGAAAAAAAAGAAAAAAAGAAAAAAAAACGAAACAAAAAAATCATGGTGCAAATTCAATACACTGTATGCGGTTGATGAAAGAGTCAATCGTACTACAACAGACAATGTCGTTGGGTAGGCTGTTCCAGCGGGAGATAGCTGACGGAAAAAGTGAGTGTTTGTGAGCGTTTACACGACTTAAAGGTTGGCGTATTGTTTTAGAATGATTTAGTCGGAATGATTGTTTAAGTGGATCTTGCAGATAATGAGAGCGTGATATGTGGAAATGACCATGATATAATTGGTAAAGGAATTTTAATCGTGACATTATTCTGCGTTGAAAAAGTTGTTTTAAGTTTGCCCTTGCGAGTAAATCTGCGGTACTGGACTGCCTCGCGAATTCTGAATATACGAACCTTACTGCCAATTTTTGTATTCGTTCTATTTTACTAATCAGGTACTTTTGATGTGGACTCCAGATGAGATCGGCGTATTCTAAACATGGTCTAATTAGTGTTTTGTAGGCATATATTTTAATATGTGGTGGTGCATTGCGCAGTTTTCTTCTCAAGAAAGATAATTTCTTTTCCGCTTTCTGACACATGGCCAAGATGTGTGGTTCCCAGTTAAGATTCGGCGTGAGTGTAATGCCTAGGTATTTTACTTGATTGCATTTTTCGATAATTGAGTTTCCAATCCTATATGTATAGTTAAGGGGGGATTTCTTATTTGTAAAAGAAATGCAATGCGTTTTTGATGTGTTTAATTTCATGCCCCAAGTATTGCACCAGGAATAAATTGCCTGAAGTGAATTGTTAAGTTTAGTTTGGTCGTCTGAATTGCGCACGACTGTGTACACGACACAGTCGTCGGCAAACAGACGCATCTGAATAGGGTTCTCAACGGAAAAGTGGATGTCGTTAATAAACATTAAAAATAGCAGAGGTGCAAGAACCGATCCCTGAGGTACACCAGAATAAACATCAAGTGGTTCTGATAGCTGATTGTCAATTTTAACGCTTTGTTTCCGTTTAGTTAAGAAGTTGTTGATCCAGGATATTATTTTGATATCAATACCAAAAGCCGTTAGTTTTTTGACTAAATCCAGATGTGGGACAACGTCGAACGCCTTAGAAAAGTCTAAAAATATAGCATCTAATTGGACGTTATCGTTGATTGCATTGGCTATGTCATGAGTTAATTCAGCTAATTGGGTTATAGTTGAGAGGCCTGATCTGAAACCATGCTGTTGTTTGTAGAGAAGTTCGTTTGTTTCTAGGTGAGTTATTATGGCCTTGAAAATTACATGTTCCATTATTTTGCAGCACGAACTCGTAAGTGACACTGGGCGGTAGTTGCTTATTTCTAGTTTGGGGCCTGATTTATGTATAGGAACTACTACAGCATTGCACCAGTCGTCTGGTATCTGTGAAGTTTGAAGAGATAACGTGTATATTTTAAAGAGATACTTAGATGTCCAATTAGCGTATCGGCTTAAAAATGAGTTGGTGATTAGATCGGGGCCCGTAGATTTCTTTTGATCAAGCTTTTGTAATAGAGAAAGTATGCCCTCCTCATTTACGATTAATTCTTCCATGGGTATTTTCACAGTATAAGGAGGTAGTAGCGCATTACTGGTATGTTTCGTGAAAACTGACTGAAAAAACTTGTTCATCTCATTAGCAATGTGTTCGGGATCTTTAATGATTTGTTCCGAATTTTTAATTTGTGAGATTGAGTCTCGTTCATCTGATAAGTATCGCCAGAATTTTTTGGGACAGTGCGCCATAAACGAAGCTAACGTAGTGTTAAAGAAGCGGGTTTTTGCTTCTGACATTTTATGCTTTAATGTCCCGATAAGATCACGTACGTTGTTTTTGGTTCCCTTTTTCTGCCGTCGTTTTATTTTTCTTTTCAGTTGAATTATCTCACGCGTTATCCAAGGGTATTCTCGGTTGATGCGTTTCTTTTTATTCGGAATGAATGTGTCTTCGCAATATTTAACAGTGCTTTTAAAATGCGCCCAAAGTTCTTTTACGTCTGTAAGCTCAGAGAATTCATGAAATTGTGTTTCCAGGAAACGTAGCACAGCAGGGTCATTTGCACGTGCGTAATCTTTAAAGTAAGTAGGTAGTGGCTTTTTGTATTTCTTCGCGCATGAAATAGGGCAGGTTAAGGTAATCGATTTGTGATCGGAAATGCCATTCTCGATGGACGCAGAAGAACCTTCTAATGTACTACTTACAAACGCTAGGTCAAGTAAAGACGATGACGTCGCAGTGATCCGAGTGTTATCAGTTACTAGTTGATTCAATGAAAACGCGAACGCTACGTCCAGTAGTAATTCTGAGCTAGCAACGTCACGACCATCATGTGAACCATTGTTCCAATTTATTCCGGGAAGATTAAAATCCCCAGCAAGGATAATTTTTGACCTAGAGTTAGTATGCTTTGAAAGATAATCATGAATCACTTCAATGTAGTCAGGTGCCGCATTTGGAGGCCGATATACCCCTCCTACAATTATACTTTTATCATAATATGTTATTTTGCACCAGACGCTTTCGTGGTCGGGAATGCCATCGAGTTCAAAGGATTTGATATTTTTTTTAATTGCTACCGCTACGCCCCCGCCTCTTGACCCTCTATCTTTACGGAGCAGTCTGTATGAGGGAGGGACGACTTCCGAGTCACGTACTCCGGAGTGAAGCCAAGTCTCTGTTATTATTAGAACGTGAGGTTGGTAGGACGAAATTATGTTCTCTAGTTCGTCAAACTTGTTTAGCACACTTCTGGCATTGAGGGAAACGATTCTAAGTGTTTTAGTACTGTGCTGTCAGTTCGAGTTTTTCTTATTTGTAGAAGTTTTATGCTTAGATGAAGTTGGTCGGTTGTTTCGTGGTGGACCCGCTTTCTTCGATATATCTGTTCTAGCATTCTTTACTGGGTCCCAAGTATAAACTTTATCATTGACTTTCAGTTTATCGAACGACAGTTTGACTTTTGCTCCTTTGGCCCTTTCGTTTGCCGCAGAGTGCCATAAGTGCGCGCGCATATCCCTTACTCTTTTGGAAAAATCTTCAGAGACGGATAAGGGCGTACCCTTGAGTTTATAACAGCAAGATAAGATTTTGTTTTTTTCACTGTAGTCGAAGAGACGTAGGATGATTGGCCTTCCCTGGCTGGTTCTATGGTTGCCTATTCTATGAATCCTTTCGATGGTCTTTACTTCGATACCGAGTGTTTGTTTCAGAATGTCATCTTTTACTTTCTTTTCCAGTAAGATAGCATCTTCGTCAGACTCTTCCGTTACACCATAGATAATCAAGTTATTACGTCGGCTTCTGTTTTCTAAATCATCCAGTTTAAGTGCAAGACTTCCAATTTCATCTTTCATGGTGGCGTGCTTACTTTCGTACTCGGCCAATTTTTCTTCGCAGTGTTTAAGTCGTTCCATATCAATTTCGATTTTAGTGAGCCTGGTTTCCATATTATCCACAGTTCGTTCAACCTTTTTCAAATTAGCCACTACTTCCTTTAACGTTTTATTTGTTTTAGTTTGTTCTTTGAGTATTTGTTTTAAAATGTCATTGTTGGGACGGGTGTCCGATTCCGAATCAGAATTCGGGCCGGGATTTAGCTCAACATCACCCGATGTTAGTAACAGCAGCTTACACACATCATAGCAATCAGCAATCAGGGCAACAAGAAAGCGTGGACTTGGCAGCACCATCAGGGTTACATCATCGTCTATTAATGAGGTTACCGAGTAATTGTTACTAACCTGCACAACGAAAAGAGCAGGAATAAGCATCGGTCCCTGGTCGGTGCCACCAAGTCCACTGAAGTGTCTCGTGTCATGAGCCAGGCTTTTATACTGTTGGGCGCCTGCTTGCGTCGACGAGATCTCGTCCGTGGCGTGGTAGCTGCGCTGTAGAGGTGCGTAGAAGATCGCAGGCGCTTGCGCAGATTCGTTCCCTGTTGTTGTGTCATCGGCGATTACTGGCGTAGTTCCATTTGTGTGCAGATGCGTGACCAGCCCGGTAGAGAGGCCTTTAGGCCATAGCGCAATCTGCACAACGAAAAGAGCAGGAATAAGCATCGGTCCCTGGTCGGTGCCACCAAGTCCACTGAAGTGTCTCGTGTCATGAGCCAGGCTTTTATACTGTTGGGCGCCTGCTTGCGTCGACGAGATCTCGTCCGTGGCGTGGTAGCTGCGCTGTAGAGGTGCGTAGAAGATCGCAGGCGCTTGCGCAGATTCGTTCCCTGTTGTTGTGTCATCGGCGATTACTGGCGTAGTTCCATTTGTGTGCAGATGCGTGACCAGCCCGGTAGAGAGGCCTTTAGGCCATAGCGCAATCTGCACAACGAAAAGAGCAGGAATAAGCATCGGTCCCTGGTCGGTGCCACCAAGTCCACCTATACTAAATTATATACTAAATTTGACATCACGTGACGTGAATATATGACGAAGGTAAACTACAGATCGAAACATAATAATCATGACACGGAAGTCACGTACGGCATCATTTATCTCCACCTCGTAACGTTGTGCTGATTTTAAATTGACTTATCAACCTTCCTCATTCATCATCATCATTATCCTCAGTGTTTATTCAATCAACGTAATACAAAAACATGGTTACAAAAGTATTTGGACCATTAGCCTGTGTGGCTAGTCAGTGGTTCAATCTATTACATGATTATTTTATTACATGTCAGGAGCAGAGGTGCAGTTAATATAATTATGAATCTATACACAAATTCGATGACAGGGTAGCTTTTAAGGTATATTTTATCGAATTAAATACACATGACAATAAATGCTAAATTGCTGCAAATACTTTAGTACACAAGTGATAAAGAACTAAAGGCATACATTGTAACAATACAGAAGATAGTGATACCACAAAATATTTAGCACAATTTTTGCACAAAATTAACTGCGTTGAAGAAATCAATACAATCGAACTCACTTCAGAACTAGAAACAAAAAGAAGGAAAGAAAAAGAACTATGCCAGATGAGTCGTAAAAAAGTGTGGACGTGAGCTTAACTTTGGTTAAGAACATGAAAAACTTACAAAATGCATTTTACAAGTGAATTTAAAGTTGCGGGCAAGTTTAATTTCAAGTGGAATTGTGTTCCAGATTTTAGCACCAGTGAATTGTATTAACCGTTCGCCATATACATTCCTACAAGTAGGGAGGTTGAAGTTGCCGTTGCCTGCATGCCTTGTGTTACGGGTCGGTGTAGAAAACGCACTCACAGGTAGTGGAAAATTGGTGTTAATGATAGAATTTATCAACACCGCGGTTTTATAATTTCGCTGAGACGTGAAAGGCAGTATCTGAGTAGATGAAAACAAATCTGAGCTTGGGCAACAAGAGGACGATGCCGTAATAATTCTTAAGGCGCGTTTTTGCAATCGTATGATCGGTGCTATATACGTTAGATAAGTAAAGCCCCATATTTCGCTACGATAACCGAGTTGAGAGTGAAATATAGAGAAGTATAATGATCGTAGCATGTTATATGGAAAGTAACATTTGGCTTTAATGAGCGTGAAGCATGCGAAAGCAAGCTTTTTGGATATGTAATTAACCTCATCTTTCCAATTCAAGTTTTCATCTATTAGAACCCCTAAGTATTTAAACGCGGAAACGCGCTCAATGGGCGCGTCGTTAATTTCTAAGTCCAGCTTACTATAATCGAGGTTTCTTCTTCTGGAATGAAATATGATATATTTAGTTTTGGCTACATTTAATGCGAGCTTGTTGCGGGCGAACCATGCGGAAATCTGTGCCAACTCTGCCGTGATTTCTTTTTTTAGCGTGCACAGAGAGTTACCTCGAAAAAGCAATGCAGTGTCATCAGCGTACATTATGGTTTTGCGTGAAAGAGCAGATAGTAGGTCATTTATGTATAGTGAAAACAACATAGGACCTAGCACGGTTTCCTGGGGTATTCCACATGTTATTTTTCTAAATCCTGAAGATATACGGTCAAACACGACGCATTGTTTTCTATCTGCCAGATAACTAGAAAATAACCGAAGTGTCTTCTCGGTGAAGCCATAATAAGATTCTAATTTCTTTAATAAAATGGAATGCGAAACAATATCGAATGCTTTTTTTATATCCAAGAAAACGCTGACGGCAATTTCGTTATCATGAAGTACTGAGTTGACGAACTGTGCTAGTGTAAAAACAGCTGTGCTCGTTGACCTATATGTGATGAAACCTTGTTGTTCAGGGCAGATTATGTCGTTTGAGCTTAGAAATCGACAGAGACGGGACCTAATTACCTTTTCAAAAAGCGTGTTAACAATGCTGAGCACCGAGATGGGACGGTAACTGCTCGGATTTTCTCGATCCCCGGATTTGTAAATAGGTACGACTCTCGCTATCTTTAGGATATTTGGGTAAGTTCCATTTTTCAGGCAGTTGTTCATGATGCGGGAAAGAGGCTTTGAAAGAAGGTCTACATTTACCTTCAGTAGTTGTAGTAATCCCATCATGACCAACAGCTTTATTGCATGGGAGTTTTAGGATTTCTGACCTAATTTCCTCAGTGGTTACGCTTGCAAGCTGAAAGTCTTCCTCAAATAATTTGTTTTGGCAAGAATGTAGAGGATCTGCTTGAGATTGAGCAGGAAAGTTGTTACCAACATTGGTAAAAAAATTATTGAAGTTATCAGTGGTATTTGTTGTAGGAGTATCCGGAGCAATGCGCTTTTTTTCGCCTATTCCCGTAACTTCACGCACTAGCTTCCATACCTGCTTGATGTCACCGCTCTGTTGGACTATTTTAGCACTGTAATACTGCTTATTGGCTTTCCTTAACATCCCGACTGATTTGTTTCTGAAGTGTTTAAACTGCTTTTCATAGTATTCATTTGTTTTGTTTTGTTTCCATCTAGTGAAGTATGTATCTTTTTTCTTTATAACATTCAGAATGTCCCGCGTCACCAAAGGACATATTGCTTCCTTGTGTCTTCGACCTGTGTATTCTTGGGTTGATTGGCTAATTGCCTCCAGTATATGGCAAATAAAGTTTTCCCATTCAGTGTGAACATTACTGTGGTACAAGGCTTCAAAATCCGTATGCTCAAGTAATTTGCGCACTACAGCGTAGTTTGTCCGCTTAACTCGTTTTGAGTTATGGCATGGAGGTCCTAAATTAGCATTAGGCACAAACAGAAAAGTGGGGCAGTTATCAGCAATAGTAACGTCCTACACTCCGGCGAAAACTCTCATATCAGTTCCACAAATAATATGATCAATAAGTGAGGAACAGTTATCACTTATTCGTGTAGGGGCATTAATAACGTTCATTAGATTATATGACTGGAGCATCAATACATAGTCAGGGTATTCATCTTTAAGTAGATCGACGTTAAAATCACCACATATAACCAGTGGGTGGTTGTAGGCTATCAAAGGGTCTAAGACAGTTTCCATAGTATAAATGAATGCTGCTACAGACGAGCTAGGTGGACGATAAACAGCTCCGAGTATAACGCCACATTTCAAATGCACAAACAAGGCTTCACATTCAGGTTGGCTAGTAGAGTGGTTAGGCATGCACTGGTAATCGATGCTTTTTTTAAGGAACAGAGCAACGCCCCCACCTCGCGAACTGCTCTTCCTAGGTAGCGATAATAATGTGTATCCTGGAACATGCGCAGATTCTCCGTCTTTCAACCAGGTTTCAGTAAGAGCGATAACGTCGTATATAAATGAATGACGCGACAAATGAGCGCAGAATTGGTCTAAGTTTCTTCGCGCACTTCGAATATTGCAATGAACAACAGACAAGTTTTCGTACTCATGCCAAGCTTGGTCGATACTTGAAAAATCAAACATCATTGCTCAGGAAATTTGCGACAGATCTTCTGCGCATGTTATGTGCAATACTCGCGAATTTTCTGTCTTTCTCATGAGAATTTTTCCGCCGGATACCCAAGTGAATTTCCAGTTATTTTCGCGCTTCGCCTTTAATGCCTTGCCCAGCAGTACCTTGTTAGCTGGACGTAGGTGATCATTAATATAGAGCGGGGTGGAACCTTCAAAGCCTATGATTGCAGTGGTCAATCTTTGCTTCTTCGTGGCATTCATGAACTTATCTCTGGGGATGCGGGAGATGAACTTATCAATGATGTTCGATTGTGACTTTTCCCTGGTTGGAACACGATGTACAACCTCGAGATCAGATTCATTTATATCCACTTTCAAATAGGTTGATATGCTCTTGATCACTGCTACAAGGTTCTCTTTTTCTTGCATGGGGACACCTTTAATTTCCACATTGTTACGTCGGCTGTACTGTTGTAGCTCTGTTAGCTCTTTTCTTGTTTCCTTTAGCTCAGTCGTGAGCCTGCTGAAGTCATTCTTGATTGCCCTGTTTTCCGTTCTGACGATTGCAATTTCATTTTTCAAGTCACCGATTTCCGATTTAAGTTCCTCAAATTGCTTATGAATGAATTCCATTGCTTCTTTGAGGGGTTTGAGCTCTTTTTCAATTAGCTTAGGCAGCTCTTTCTTTAGTGCAGCATGCTTATGCTCAATTGACTGTCTTATCGGTTGTATCTCTACTTCAATTATTGCCTTTAAATCTTCCTTCAGTTGGTCATTTTTAGCATCAAGTCGAGCACTCAAGTCCGCTAGTGCTACGTTAAGTTCCTTGACGGTTGTGGGAGCTTTGTTACTCATATCTCTGGCAGCAAAAAAAAACGCGGAGCAGTCCAGGCAACACTAATTCTTAGGTTTTAGGCGTGAAACAAACGTAGCTTGTACGCACCTGCAGATACAGAAGAGACGATTAGTTGTTGCGCGACCCAGCGGCTGCCTGGACTGCTCCGAACAAAATGCCGGCTTTCTTTCGATGGACTGGCTTTATAGCCCATCCATGACGTCGACCACGACGAGGGACGCAGGCGCAGTCGATTGGGTCATCGAGGGCGTATACTTTTAGCTGCTCCGTTTTCAGAACCAGCAGATTCCACCGGTCCGCGAAGCAGCACACTCGTTGAAAAGCCCAGATTGCGGTCAACTCCGATGTGCTGAACCAGTAGCGGTAGATACCGTTGTGCTGCAGATACAGAAGAGACGATTAGTTGTTGCGCGACCCAGCGGCTGCCTGGACTGCTCCGAACAAAATGCCGGCTTTCTTTCGATGGACTGGCTTTATAGCCCATCCATGACGTCGACCACGGCGAGGGACGCAGGCGCAGTCGATTCGGTCATCGAGGGCGTATACTTTTAGCTGCTCCGTTTTCAGAACCAGCAGATTCCACCGGTCCGCGAAGCAGCACACTCGTTGAAAAGCCCAGATTGCGGTCAACTCCGATGTGCTGAACCAGTAGCGGTAGATACCGTTGTGCTGCAGATACAGAAGAGACGATTAGTTGTTGCGCGACCCAGCGGCTGCCTGGACTGCTCCGAACTAAATGCCGGCTTTCTTTCGATGGACTGGCTTTATAGCCCATCCATGACGTCGACCACGGCGAGGGACGCAGGCGCAGTCGATTCGGTCATCGAGGGCGTATACTTTTAGCTGCTCCGTTTTCAGAACCAGCAGATTCCACCGGTCCGCGAAGCAGCACACTCGTTGAAAAGCCCAGATTGCGGTCAACTCCGATGTGCTGAACCAGTAGCGGTAGATACCGTTGTGCTGCAGATACAGAAGAGACGATTAGTTGTTGCGCGACCCAGCGGCTGCCTGGACTGCTCCGAACAAAATGCCGGCTTTCTTTCGATGGACTGGCTTTATAGCCCATCCATGACGTCGACCACGGCGAGGGACGCAGGCGCAGTCGATTCAGTCATCGAGGGCGTATACTTTTAGCTGCTCCGTTTTCAGAACCAGCAGATTCCACCGGTCCGCGAAGCAGCACACTCGTTGAAAAGCCCAGATTGCGGTCAACTCCGATGTGCTGAACCAGTAGCGGTAGATACCGTTGTGCTGCAGATACAGAAGAGACGATTAGTTGTTGCGCGACCCAGCGGCTGCCTGGACTGCTCCGAACTAAATGCCGGCTTTCTTTCGATGGACTGGCTTTATAGCCCATCCATGACGTCGACCACGGCGAGGGACGCAGGCGCAGTCGATTCGGTCATCGAGGGCGTATACTTTTAGCTGCTCCGTTTTCAGAACCAGCAGATTCCACCGGTCCGCGAAGCAGCACACTCGTTGAAAAGCCCAGATTGCGGTCAACTCCGATGTGCTGAACCAGTAGCGGTAGATACCGTTGTGCTGCAGATACAGAAGAGACGATTAGTTGTTGCGCGACCCAGCGGCTGCCTGGACTGCTCCGAACAAAATGCCGGCTTTCTTTCGATGGACTGGCTTTATAGCCCATCCATGACGTCGACCACGGCGAGGGACGCAGGCGCAGTCGATTCAGTCATCGAGGGCGTATACTTTTAGCTGCTCCGTTTTCAGAACCAGCAGATTCCACCGGTCCGCGAAGCAGCACACTCGTTGAAAAGCCCAGATTGCGGTCAACTCCGATGTGCTGAACCAGTAGCGGTAGATACCGTTGTGCTGCAGATACAGAAGAGACGATTAGTTGTTGCGCGACCCAGCGGCTGCCTGGACTGCTCCGAACTAAATGCCGGCTTTCTTTCGATGGACTGGCTTTATAGCCCATCCATGACGTCGACCACGGCGAGGGACGCAGGCGCAGTCGATTCGGTCATCGAGGGCGTATACTTTTAGCTGCTCCGTTTTCAGAACCAGCAAATTCCACCGGTCCGCGAAGCAGCACACTCGTTGAAAAGCCCAGATTGCGGTCAACTCCGATGTGCTGAACCAGTAGCGGTAGATACCGTTGTGCTGCAGATACAGAAGAGACGATTAGTTGTTGCGCGACCCAGCGGCTGCCTGGACTGCTCCGAACAAAATTTGTGCTTCGCATATCATCGATTCGCACGTACGTAGGATCTGCCAATTTTATAACTTTAGTAGCATAGAAACGATGCTCGAGTAAGAAATAACACTGACATCAGCGAGAGTAAATGTGTCACTGGTTGAACAAAGGCCAGCCTTAGAAAAAACGCTCAGGAAGTACTAATACGAATGGCATGCATTGTCACCAGAATCAGTACAAATTGAACCAATATTAGATTCTTGAGACAATGGCTTTTCTCGCCTATATATTTCCAAAACGTTTGAGGTTCTTCTAAAAAAGGCATTGGTAGCCCTGTCTTGAAATATTAATCTTTCAAAGACCGCACCGCACGTACGAGCTTTCTTTCATGTTCATTTAAAATACTAATAGACAGGCGCCATTTTTTCACCTCTTTATTTTTCACTTCAGGTTGATGACTTCACGCGCTATTTACCGTGTCTGCCTGCTAACAAGTTTTGTTTGGTTGGTACAAATGTATCTATACAGTAACGACACATATCTTTCAAATGGACTCAAGTGAGTTGACATCAGGGTCGTAAAAATCAGGTACGCTTGTTTCTAAATGTTCTACTATAGATGCATCGTCTGCACGTGAGTAGTATCTCAAAACACTTCAGAGAATTAGTAAATTTTACAGCAGCAACAACGTGTAAGCACACACTGACAAGAAAGTGATCAGAATTACCTTCCACAACTTAAACTGTGCTCTCTGATAACAGTCTTGGTAAAAAAAATTCAGTACACATAGGGAAGTTCCTTGAACACGTGTTAGTTTGCGCACTGCCTCTATTAGATTAAATGTTAACATTGCGGTCACCTCACTATTAAAGGGATTGCTCTCTTCAGTAGTGATTAAAAGTGCTCCTAAATAACGCCTGGTAAGTTGAGGTTCCCCATTAGGAGCACCTTATGACTGTAGAATTGAGGTAAATGTTTACTAGTTTATTCAGCTACTTAGGGGTGGCATCAGGAGGCCGATAAATGACACATAGCAAAATATAGCGCCGATTGTGGAATTTTTATGCATAAACACTCTAGGCTGAGGATGCCTTCTATGAGAACAGCATCTTTCGAGTTTTAATGAAGATTGCCACGCTTCCTCCTCTAGAAGCCTTTTCCTTACGGAAAACTTGATAACGAGGTGGAAAAACGTGCTCGTCACTGATTTCTGTCTGCCGCCAAGTTTCATTTATACCGGTGATTCGGGGGTCTGGTTCTATATGAAACCTCTAAATGTACTGTTTTATTTATTACGCTGCGAGCGCTTAGGTTCAATAAACGTAAACACTTGTCATACTCATTGAATATGGGTCACGTGTCAGACGGCTGGTATTGCTAGTTCGTTATCCTGGCGCACATGTTTTTTTTGTTTTATCCCAAAAGTATAGTTATTTATTGAACTGTAGTTTGTCATGAAGCAGGTGCACTTTTTTATCTTGTAGTTTCTTCACTTTGGCGCTTTGCCCACAGAAGCTTCCATTTCTTCAAAATCGCTTGCAAATACTCCTTTCGAATGTATATGCCTGATCCGTTAAGTTTGCGATAGCTATCGAGTATGAGCTTCTTTTCGTTAAAGTTTTGTTGATAGACGATGACCAGGCGTTGAACTGCGTCGAACTACGAAATCCCCTGCAAAATGCAGAACAGAGTCCTGGTTAGCGTCATGGCCGAGCCGCGTCCCTCGTGCCCACGAAGGATGCGTTCTCAATCCATCTCTCGCCTCGCAAGGACGATGCAGGTGGCGTCTGCTGGTAAAGACCGACTGGTCGAGCTGCACAACCGTTCACTGGCCACCCCGTATATGTAGGCATTGAACAACTCATCAGCGCCCCACCACTCGTTGAAGGCAATGCCTCACCTTGAGTGAATCTACGTAACATTTACGTGATACCTCTCCCGCCCCCCCCCCCCCCCCCCCAAATCTGGGAGCATTTACTGAAGTTCTCCCTGTCGTAAGATGCGGGAGGCATTTTTTTGCTACTTTCAATTCTTTAGGCTTTAAGCCTCTAAGCCTCTCATCATCGCGGCACGGGAGCGCGCATGAGGGTAGGCGGGAATCTTTCGGTCGTACTTCTTTGGTGTTCACGGATATTGAACACCGTCGTAAGGACACAGCAGTGTTTTTTTTTGTCACCCTCATGTTCCTTTCACGAAGATCAGGGCACATATAGTCACCGATCTTGCAACCACGCTGATCAGATGCTAGCTGCTCTCTCCTGGTAAATTACGTGCCCAAGTGGCTGCAGACTCCACTGTCATTCCCCAGATGCGTATCTTGATCCGGGCTGCAGTTGCGTATTTTATAAAATTAAAAAGGTTGTTTGTGCAACAATTGTATTACTTTTTCATGGTGCTCTTCCTTGAATATTATGTAGAAGAATAATTTTGAGCAAGAATATTACACAGAAGACTGACTTCATGGGCAGGCACATGCACTTCAATCACGTAGAAATTAAAGTGAAGCGACTCCCCGTATCTTAAAAAAGGAAAGAAATTGTAACAGACATGTGCATTTCTGCTTATTTTATGGGCGAATTCACAATTTGGTGGCCCCCGCTAGCACAGTCACCGACCTAAAAAAGAGACCGGCCTAGGCTCGTATTTCGTCCAAGTACAAGTGGCGTTGGCAGAAGGTAAACTGACGACGTCAAGCAAAGCGTGCTGACCAACGTACTGCCGACCTGACCAAGTGGTTTGGCAGATCGTAAAACATGCGATGTCTGGCCAAGCGTGCTGGCCGACCTGCTGCCGACATGGACAATGGCCTGTCATAGGCCGACCGCATTTTTCAGTAGAGGAGCTGGTTAAACTTGCCACCGAATTATTGCTGACTCGTTTCCTACCATCCGCCACTGGCTATGTCCTCTTGGGCGGTCCCACCTCGCATCAGATTCTACATTGCTTGTGCTTCACTTGCGTAGCATCAATGTGCCCTATTTGTCCGACCATGCAAGGATGGAGACGTGCGCATCGCGTTCTGTTATGACCAACCCCGTCTCAATGGGCGCAGGCATTCGCCGAGGACAATTTGAAATTTACAAATAGTCCTTTATTATTTTCTTGAACTCTCTCACTTCTAAAACTACTGCGTTAAAATTGCCGCACGTGGGCTTGGCAGCACGTCTATAGTACGGAGGTGAAGACATGAACGCCGTCGCTTTCCAATGGCCCATGCTTGGGTCTGACGTAGTAAGCGACGTACCTGACAGGGCAGCCGTTGTAAATACTTAATATTTCTTGTGGCAAAATACTTTTCTTTCACCTAGCCATATACAAATTTCACTGTATCATCGCTGATCTTTTCACCCTGATTACAAAAAACGTGCGGAGGACAGTGTGTAAACCAGACATATGAAAATAAAGATGGGTTGAAGTAACACAGAAACAAAATTTTGTGAGGGCTACTTCAATCATCCTTAAACTAAACAGATCACTCAGGCAAGAAAATAAAAATGTGCGTGTGCTCCGTAAACATACTGACAGCTCTATCTGAGAACTTTTGCCTGATTACAGTTTAGCGAAATCGTGCCGCCGTTATGTGTGCTGCTAGGGCAGAAACAAAAATTATTGGAGCGGGGAGGAGCGTTTTTCAAGAAAATCAGCCATTTCATTGTAAGATAAACATTTGTGGCCGTGTAACCAGAATAAATGTTGAAACTGAAGATTACACAGAACTAGTAACTTAAGAAGTGTAATGTATAGATGAGTCAACGGATGTGAAAATAGAACAAAACACAAATAATAAATCAGTTAAAACTGCCGCTGCGAGAATGGAAGCGCTTGCCTAACGCAATCCTTCTACTATAGCCGTAAATACAGCAATAAAGATATAAAAAATCAGGTAGCCTAAAAGAGGATTACCAGTCAAGTTCCAGGCGAAGTATTCTGATGTCACAATTTTTATTAGATTGCAACGCTTGGATTGCCAAAAACACATTCGCTGGCAGAGAATTCAGATGATCTTTCAATACCTATTTATTATGCCGGAATGTAGTGGTATGGCGTGGTTCGAAAAAAAATATCACGGTAAACAGTTTCAACAAAAACTATGCTACCCTTCATAGGAAGCAAATAAGGAGTTTGTATAGTTAGTAAATAAGTAATTAATGGCCCAATGAAACTTGTGGTCCATACAATCTCGGCCAATGCACGAAAGGAAGATAAGACAAAGGAGAAAATAAGAATAGTGGATGGCTTTCA
This sequence comes from Rhipicephalus microplus, assembly GCF_043290135.1. Lineage (NCBI taxonomy): Eukaryota > Metazoa > Arthropoda > Arachnida > Ixodida > Ixodidae > Rhipicephalus > Rhipicephalus microplus. Next base: position 10,021,743 of record NW_027464592.1, read on the forward strand.
CATTGGGGGTGTTCCAGCGGTATAAAAAAGGTAGAGTGCTCGCTTCAAAGTATCACACTGCCCTTCCAGCATACTTGGGTAGTAATAGGCACAAAATCATAAAACATTTCTTCATAATGAAATAGTTCTATATAATGGTCGAAGATTGTAGGCATGCCCCACCATAAACAAGGACACAGCTGAAATTCAACACCAGCTGCGCGTACGTTTTATATACTGTCACGTGTACAAATAGGTACCCCAGGTACGGGCGCTGAAACAACATCGAATGGATGAAGATGAAGACGTTGTTGTAGTGAGACTGAGCTTAAGCTCAGCTGCGGCATTTAAAATTAGGGTAGGATCGTGTATGTGTGGATTCACAATAAACGAACTGGCCAATGGTTGAGCGCAGGAATCACTACATCTACCAATACTTTCGGTTCTTCCAGTGTTAGAATACTTGACTGCGGTCAGATATAGAAAACTAGCAATGCACACTGATTAGATGAAGTCAGTTAACACGTGGATGGGGTACAAGAATCTAAACTTCTTGAGAAAGGTTCAATGAAGCCACCCTGACAAGCATACGTGACGATAACCAGACTTTGGTGTGGCGTCTCTTTATTAAACTTACACGTACTTCAGGCTGGTCTGACAATATCACCCCTCTGCCAATTGTACGTAGAATTCGCAAATATTGCCGAGGGCTTTCTGTCAAGTCACCGTTAAATATTGTTAAGGCAATTTCTCATCAGTCCGCTTTCATAAATATGATTACCCTTAACTGAAGAAATTCTATTAGGCTTCGACGCCCCACGTTCGCAATACTGCCACAGGGATGTCTTTGATGCCTCGTGTACTTTTATTCAAACTATCAAACGGCTCCATTTTTTGAGTTGCCTTAGATAATTTTGTCATTAAATTGCGGTAAAAATAACTAATCTCTGCAAAAGCGTTTTGATGAGGTCTTCACGGCAGTTTGATATGTCTTCACAAAGGCATATTATTTGTCAACATTAGTTGTAATTAGCATCTTTAATAAAATAACATATCTCCGAACGTTTTTGGATGACCTCTCAAGTTTTGACATTTGGTGGCCCAGGCAGAGCTGACGTTGATGAGTGTCTTGTATTATACGAGCATATCAGTCAACAATACTCGTGCGATCAAATACTTATGCTGCTCAACATCATCTCTTACCTCCGAGGTACCGCTCGTGCCTAGTATGAAACGCATGAAGAAAGCCTGATGAGATGGGACGTATGCAAGCAGATGCTCCATGACTTGTTCGTCCCGTTCAGTCGCTCGACAGATGGCAGCCAGGGAGCAACTTGCGTCGCGAATTCCATCTTCCATCGCATCGCATGGTGCCTACTTCGAAGGCGTGCTCACCTTGTGGCGTGCTCACGAAGGCGTGCTCACGAAGATGGTCAAGGTCAGCAATGTGTTGAAGAGAATAGCTGACGATAATTTAACATTTTAATCTGCAAGAACTCTACCACAGTTGGCTAAATTATTACTGATTGCCGTAGGTTTCAACAACCTAAAAGCAGGAGTATCAGTCAACGCTCCACCCGGCTCCCGAACACCGTTGGGACTTCTTTCGGCAAGAATCCTGTGGCTCCGCATTCATTCATGGATTCTGCTGTCATCACAAAGATTGTTCGCCTGGAACTGGAAGCCATGGCTCCGTTCACTTATCAGCTTCTCATGCAAGAAACCTTGCCAACAATCATGCTCATTCAAGATATTGTGCGACAAAAGTTTGCTAACATGGGCCTCCTAATGCCCCGGTACAACAACCACACACCCCTGTTCATGTGTACTCCCACCCATAATGCTGACTACCACGTAACTGCCACATCGGTTCCGCGGCCTCCTGCCTAGACGACAACCACTCTCATGGACTTGTCGGCTTCGCCGTCTACATGAAGCTGAATCTGCTGCAGGCTGAGGCATCCGTGGCTGACCTTGTCGGTGGGCTCTTCGAGAGTGCTGTGCCATCTACGTTCGCCTCGACGGAGTCGACACCGTGGTGGCAAGGGTATATATCAGACCAAAAAAATGCTGGGACCCCAATGGTCTTCGACAGCTTGCACACCGACTGGGGAAGGTCTCCCGGCTGTGTGGTGGTGATCACGCCCCACCATCCAGCCTGGCGTGGCCACAAGATTTACCTACGAGGCCGAGAGGTGCGCGACATTTCGGTGCACCTGGGCATGGTGAACCTTAACACCGAGCCGTCGCCTAGCTTCGTTCTAGAAGCAACACCACCAGAACAGCCATAGACCTCAGCGTGGTCACGGAGGGTTCCCAGTACATCTGGTTGCTATTTCCAGACACCTGGGGCTAGGACGACCTGCCCATTCCGCTGACCCCTTTCCGAGGTCAGGAAGGGCACGGGTGACAAGGACCTCATGCACCTGGTGGCTGACAGTGTCCGGGCTGCAACCATTATTGTCAAGGCACAGCCGGAGCAGCAAACATTCTATTGCAGAGCCACGCCAGGCCTTCGAACTGCTTTTCAAATACAACCTAATTCTCGAGAAAGGTCAGTTGTGGATGCAGCGCTGGTCATCTCATCTCATAAAGCTTACATGTGCACTCTTTTCATACAGCTGTCATGTTGTGTTAACATCAATCGTAGTTATGTACCATGGGCTGAAGCTGATTTATGATCACTGTGTCCAGGGCTACAATCCTCGTGAGCACCGGCGTTTGATGTCAGTTTATCGCTTCTTGTGTTGCAAATACTCATCTTCCTGCACGTTGCCATCGCGCCAGTGTACACTGCTTATATAAACTGCTGCAATTGTTGAACACGTGTCAATGTGCCCAACATTCATACACATAGTTAGCGTCTTTTCTTGACCTGTCACTGAATAAAGAAATTACGACACGGTAACTTTCCTCCGGATGCTTCGCATAGCGTCAATTCCCAAGGAAGGCAGGATCTGCCAAATTTCAGCTTCTTTTGGCATTTACCTTTGGTTCTTCAGCGTCCTGTTCCTTAAACGATAGTCGTCTGTCAAAACCTATTGCAGTAGACAAAAGTAGTCTCGAGGACGCTTTCCTAACTTTTTCTTTTTTCCTAAAGGGTGGGCTACTTCTTTTTGTTTTTAAAACACGGCAATTGCGTCGACACGGACAAACACAATTTTTAAAAGAACTAGTGTGTTTTCTTTTAAAACGCACCATCCTCTTTCATAGCAGCCCTTACCTAATGAAAAGTGCTGTGTTTGATACGCGGACGAGTAGTTTGTTGAACACTTTGTTTTTTTGCTATCAGTTTTATACAAATTTAGAGCATGGTAAGCTTAACGTTCCAACCTGTCGCTTCTGTGCACCGCGGTACTGTACCTGCAAAAGGAGAGATAATGAAGCGCAGAAAACTACACTCGCTTGAATAAAGAACTATGCGACATTCCAAAAGTTCCTTTATCAATGGCTTAGGAAGTACATTTCAGCACACAAGGGCGCTCAAATGTGGGGAAGCCTAGGTTTTCAAAATGCTCAAAATACTATGTGGTGGAACTGTGTTTCTGAATATAGCTCAATAAAAGCGAACCACTTGATCATGAAGGGCGGATGACACGAGCAATATTTTGGAGACACCAGTTTTATTTTCTTTTAACAGAAAGCTACAAAAAGAGAACACGTGAGAGTTAAGCTGAATTCTTGCAGACATGTTCAGACCAGCCACTGGTTTTAAAGTGCATCAGTAGTGTTTTAGTTGTACACCTTCAATGTGTCGTAAATATTCTTTTAATCAAACCATTCTTTATACAACAATAATGCATAAACAATTCATTAACGCTTTTTGTACTATTTTGCCATAAATTGTGGCCTTCGCCACTATCGTTTAAAACCCCTTTCACGTGCCAAGTAGGCAGAACAAGGGTGATATACACTTTGAAGGTAGTATTCTCTGATGAAAGTGCGTCCAGAAGTGGAACATCCTGGTTAAAGAGCCAAAAGCGAATTTCAGGGTGGGTCGCACTGATGATTGTTTGAAACAAACTAGCTCGAGAAGGCGTAACTGGTACAAGGTACTGTACTATGTCATGCACTGTGTATGCTCATGTGACTCAAAGAGAAATAAACGACAAAATTTTCAACGCGTTCTGAGTAGTGTAAATGAAAAGCTCTTAGGCTTGCGACGTTGTAGAATACTACGGCGCCACGGCATGCTCTTTGAGCGTTGGCATCGTAAAGGTTTGGCTTGTTAGGTAGTGATTTTCCATCTGTAGCCTTCAAAGAGGACAATATTTCTGCTCACCTCTCAAGGCTTCCACAAAAGATTTAGCCTCGAGAACGAACACTGGTGTCGCTGCAGTCGCAGTGATGTGACGTCAAGGCAAGAACTCTTTTTCTCAGGAACCGCTTGTCTCCTTTTTCTGCGGCCGTTAAATACCTGCTCTCTAGAGAAAAATTCATGGTTAATCCTCAATTGCGTGGCGCAAAACTCTCAAGATACAAAGTGAAACATTTCATAAGAAGTGAAAGCTATTGAAGCTTTAAAGAGCTGCAATAACTTCACTAGTTTTAAGCTTTATTAAGCTTAAGGCTTTATTGAAGCTTAAAGAGCTTAGAATATTTATCTTAGGATATGCAGACTTCCGTCAGAATGTCAGATTTACTGTGAGAATTGTTGTTGCCGTTGCTTACACCGAGAAATTGGTGCTACAGGGAAATATGCAAAGGGATGTTAACGTGATTACAAATAGGTATACACTCCGCAATAGGAACATATGTGCCAAAGTATCACGAATAATATAGAATGTTTTCAAGTCGCTAAATACATTGTGTTTTGCCGGAAAAGTTGCGCCTGCATCAACGACTAATCCAAACGATTTGAAATAATCGCGCTTTTTCCAAGAAAAGACGTTGAATGAATCTGACTGTCACAAGCACTAACTTCACATATTTGAAAAATAAACAAAATCATACCACCACACAATGATTACGCAAATGTTGGGATATGTATGCTTACTCGGGGCATACATACATGTTTCTTTTCCACAGTAGCCAGTGATTTTGTATTCGTATAACCGGAGTTGTGTGAAATGCTGGGGTAATCCACCGCCGTGTCACAAACAGTATTGTTCACTTTATATGGGATCACCGTTGAAGGCAAAGTTTTCAACACAAACGCCAGGAAGTTGAAATGAACATTTTCAATAAAGCAGGCAGCGATGTGGCCTAAGTAATCGTTCAACAACTTTCGCCTTGACAAGGCGACAACTGGTGTCGTACGTCATGTGTCCAATCCATGTATTGGCAATCATCTGCAAGAAAATTCAATGAATTGGCTATATAAGCTGGCAGTTACAAGGGCGACAGCACCATCGCCATGATTCTGCACGAATACATAACCTGACAGCAATGAGAATTCCGGCACTTAACCTCAATAATCTCGGCGAAATGAAGCTGAAAAGTTTCGCAAGAGAAACATGAAACTGTTTGACGTGATCATTGAGCAAGTATATGAAAAAAAACAAATTTGCGAGACATACGATATATTGTCACGGGGTCGTGACGCTGACAAAAGAAGAGGCCGCTTGTATAAAATGGAACTAATTAGGCGGCCGTACTTGTGGCTGGTAAATGAATGGTAAGATCAAAATGATGCATACTTGCACTGATAGCGGTGAACAGAACGTTGGTCGCTGGTAAACCGACCAGCTGTGAAGCGCGTCGGCAATTATACACGTGCCTGCGAGTATTCCAGCGTTATTGCTAGCGGCCACATAGGTTATATAATAATGTGCAATTTGCGCAAAGTGGGTGTAATCCTAACGAAACTATCTACTGCAGTCCTGACGCTTCTCGAACACTGCAGGCGTGGGATGCACTCAGAATTACGACAGTGTTGATGATTGATTTGTGGGGTTTAATGTCCAAAATCACCATATGATTATGAGAGACGCCGTAGTAAAGGGCTCCGGAACTTTTGACCACCTGGGGTTCTTTAACGTGCACTCAAATGCCATGACAAAGGCCTACAGCAATTGCGTCTCTATAGAAAATGCAGCCACCACTGCCGGGGTTTGATCCCTCGACCTGCGCGTCGGCAACCGAGTATACCTTAGCCATAGACCGTTGCGGTGGGGCAATTACTGACATTGTAACTGGGTAGTAAGAAAACTTGTGGAAAGAATGTGGCAATAGTTTGCGATACTTAATAATGCGAGCGGGCGCAGGGCTTGGCACACCAGTGATGGCAGCGTCCGTAGATTAATTTTTTCTTTCAAATTAAAATTATTCATTTTTGTGTTGTAAGGGTGCAGACAGTGGAGGCGCAGGAAAACCTGTCAGACACAGCTTGACAAAGCCGTGACACGATTTTGCTCCGCAGCAGTTAACAGCAACGTTCACTAAACAGCATTATTACCACAGTGTAATGGCAAATAAACAATAATCAAGAAATGCAAAATGAAAAGTAGAAGTGTATATAAATTACAGCGTGAAATTATTCACAATAAACACACACACACCGATGTAAAAAAAAGAATACACAGAGCAAAAAAACTTCGAGAAACTAAATCTGCATGGTAACATACAAATCACGCTCAGCACTTTTTGACAAACTGAACAGATCCAAACCACTTTGTTGAAGTGGATTTAGAAGAAAAGGACGAGTACCTTGCAGGCGTTGTCGACCCGAGTTTCTTCTGACTGTCGGCACATCCCAAAACCCTCCATGTCTTGTCATAAATTCTATTTCTCGGACATCCAAATCCACAAGGTGTTGTAAATGATCTAAATTTTTTTTGGAGCTTCGTGTTCAGACCTGACATTCAAACGAAATATGTATAGGTATTGTATAGGGTGTGCATTTTATTACATTACTTTGCAGAAAGATATAAGCACTCGGCTAGTACCAAAGTACAATATGAACGAGATGAAGCAATCTATTTTGCAAAATATATATACGTTGAAGACAGCCAGGTGTTGTCGTCCCCCAGATAAACTGACAATAGTTTAAATACGAGTAAAATAGGGAATTGAATAGTAGTAATTTGTTTGTTTCAGAACAACGTATTTGAGTCGGCTTCAGATCTCTGCTTTTGAGTCAGTTTGGTTGAAATGTGGTCCACATGCTGCTTTCAAGACATAGAGGAGGAAAGAACAAATTCGAGGCACGTAAATTGTTCAACCACGTGTATACATCATGAGTTTAGTTTAATGTCGAAAAAAGAAAGCACTGATTCATTTTTTTGGGCGCAATACAACAGTCTGCGTTTTGTTTTTAAATATACGCATGCACTTGGTTTCTGACAAGTAGTTCACTCATGGTACCATTGCAATCTCGAACAACAAGATCAAGGTAAACAATATACCGGTATCATCAGCAAATTTAGCAGTGGTGCTGATATTGCAATGTCGCTAGGATACAAGTTAAAAAGCAGAAGTCCTAATATACTGCCCTGTTGAACGCCAGAGGTTATAGACTTCAGTTCACACTGCACGTTGTCTATGCAAAGAGCCTGTTTTCTATACGTAAGGTACCATTTCAGTGGCAATTGCGCCTGTCCACACATACCATAACATTCTAAGTTTTGAAGAAGTACAGTGTGGTTGAGAGTAATTAACGCTTTAGCTAAATCTAGAAAGATACCGATTACAAAGGCTTTCTTTTCAAACAGTGGTAATATCTATTCTTTCGCTCTGGTAGTGCCAGTTCACCAGATTTATTTTTACAACACCCAAATCGATTTAGTGATAGTAGGCTAAGTTTAATTATAAAATTATATACCCAAGTATATAGCACATTCTGAAAAATGTTTTGAAATATTGGAAGTATAGACACTGGTTTAAAATTACTGAAATCATTACAATAATTTTCCTTATAGTGAACCGTTACTTTAGCAACTAGCACTTTTCTGGAAAGTATAGTGGCATCTAAAGATAAGCTAAAGATGTCTTCAAAAGTAGGTGCAAAGAAATCGGCAACAAGTTTGACAAGTTTCATTAGAATGTCAACTAAGTCACAGCTATGACTGGTTTTAAAGTCGTCTAATACTTTATAATGAGGCGTTTTAGAGTGTCACTCTTTTATAAAACAGGAGATCGGTCCCGACACGTCAAGTGGTAATGGCAGAACTATCCTGAGTCCCCAGCCAACCAAACGTCGTTTTCTTCACCGACTGAGTCATACCCCCTGCCCTTCTGAGTAGTATTCATCTTCTTTCCTACATTTTCCTCCCCTCCGGAAAAGAGCCATCCTGGTGACTCATGGGCAGGAGACAATAGAGGGATCGTAATACGGTTTTAGGCGGTCTTTGTGGACGGTCTCACGTCCACGGCGTCGTTGATCATGGGGCTGCTCAAGCGGCTCCACGATGTAATTGACGGGTGAAGTTTGTTTAACCACACGGTAAGGTCCGTCATACTTGTACATCAGTTTCGTTGAGAGACCAGGGCTGGTTGAAGGGATGCGAAGCCAGACAAGGTCATCCGATGCATAAGAAGCCGGAGGCGTCGGACTATCGCGGTGGTGTTTCTGACGTTGCTGTTCAGCACTTGTGAAGGAGCGGGCAAGCTGACGACACTCTTCCGCGTATTTAGCAGCTTGTGACATCGTCGTCGACTCAGCAACATCCGGGTGGTAAAGAAGGATGGTGTCTAGCGTGCAAGAAGGCTCGCGACCATAAAGGAGGAAATATGGCGAGAAACCAGTGATTGTCTGGACAGCAGTATTATGCGCGTAGGTTACAAAAGGGAGAATACTGTCCCAATTGGTGTGATCTGTTGCGACGTACATCGACAGCATATCTCCTAATGTACGGTTGAATCTTTCTGTAATGCCATTTGTTTGAGGATGATACGCGGTGGTGGTGCGATGAATGACTTGGCATTCCTTGAGAAGCGATTCGACAGCGTCCGACAAAAACACACGCCCTCGGTCACTCAGGAGTTCACGTGGTGCACCATGACGTAAAATGATCTGATGCAGTATGAAACGACCGACGTCGCTGGCTGACGCAGAAGAGAGTGGTGAAGTTTCTGCGTAGCGTGTAAGGTGATCGATAGCGACAATTACCCAGCGATTTCCAGCCGGTGTAATCGGAAGAGGTCCATACAGATCAATACCAACACGGTCAAACGGTCGGGCAGGACACGGTAAGGTTTGTAGTGGAGCTGGAGAACTTGGAGTGGGATTTTTCCGGCGTTGACAAGCGAGACACGAACGTGCGTAGCGACGGACGAAGCGATACATTCCACGCCAGTACTAGCGGTGGGACAGGCGGGTGTAGGTTTTTAACACTCCAGCATGGGCGCATTGTGGGTCGGCGTGAAAGGAGGCGTATATGTCTGAGCGGAGACGTCTTGGAATGACTAGAAGCCATTGGCGTCCTTCGGAGAGATAATTACGTCTGTATAGCAGACCATCTCTGATAACGAAGTGCTGTATTTGACGGCGCATACCTCTAGGGATATTTTGCGAGGGAGTTCTATTCAACAAGTTGATAAGTGAAGCGATCCAAGGATCTTTTCGTTGCTCCTGTCGCATGTCACTGACACTAAGTGCAGATACGTCGAGGGCAAGCGAAGACGGCGGCTTGTCACTACATCGTAGAGGTGATCGGGACAAAGCGTCTGCGTCGGAATGTTTTTGGCCAGATCGGTAAACGACGTGGATGTCGTACTCTTGTAGCCGAAGCGCCCAACGGGCAAGCCGGCTGGTGGGATCTTTTAACGAGGAGAGCCAACATAATGCATGATGATCTGTAACCACGCTGAATGGGCGCCCGTAAAGATATGATCGAAACTTGCCTATGGCCCATATGATGGCTAGACACTCTTTTTCGGTGACTGAATAGTTGGCTTCTGCTTTCGTGAGTGCACGGCTGGCGTAAGAGACGACGTACTCATCAAATCCAGGTTTACGCTGGGCGAGCACAGCACCGAGGCCAACTCCGCTAGCATCCGTGTGTATTTCCGTCGGCGCAAGAGGATCAAATTGTCGCAGTATAGGGGGTGACGTAAGAAGGTGGCGGAGTGTGGCAAATGCATCATCACAAGCTGACGACCAACTAGAAAGGTCGTTGTTGCCGGCAAGAAGGTCAGTCAAGGGCGATATGATGGAGGCGAAGTTGCGAATAAAACGACGAAAATATGAACATAAACCGACGAAGCTGCGAAGTTCTTTTAAGGTCTTCGGATTGGGAAATTTGGCAACGGCACGGAGTTTCGTCGGATCCGGAAGAATGCCATCTTTAGATACAAGATGGCCCAAAATTAGGAGTTGTCGAGCGCCGAAGCAGCACTTCTTCAAGTTGAGCTATAGACCGGCGGCAGTGAGGCAAGTAAGCACTGTCTCGAGCCGCTGGAGATGCGTTGAAAAGTCGCTTGAAAATATTACGACATCGTCTAAATAGCACAGACATGTCTGCCATTTCAGGCCACGGAGGATGTTGTCGACCATGCGCTCGAAAGTGGCAGGCGCATTGAGAGCCCAAATGGCATGACGTTAAATTCATATAAGCCATCAGGGGTAACAAAAGCCGTCTTGGGACGATCAGCCTCAGCCATGGGAACCTGCCAATAACCTGAACGCAGATCTAGTGACGAGAAGAACTCCGTGCCTTGTAAGCAGTCAAGGGCATCATCTATGTGAGGTAGCGGGTAAACATCTTTGCGCGTGATCTTATTCAACCGGCGGTAGTCGACGCAGAATCTTATTGACCCATCCTTTTTCTTGACTAGAACAACTGGGGAGGCCCACGGGCTGTTAGAGGGCTCAATAACACCTCGCTTCAACATCTCGTCAACTTGTTCCGCGATTATGCGACGCTCAGATGCCGATACCCGATACGGACGCTGACGTAAAGGAGCGTGAAGGCCGGTTTCGATTTCGTGAGATACTGCGAAAGCACGGCCCAAAGTCAGTTGCTGGTGGTCGAAGCTGGCGCGGAAGCGCTCGAGGAGGGCGATGATGTCGGTGCGCTGCTGGGCCGTAAGGTTGGTGTCGATGCAGCGCGAAATTGCGTCGGTGAATGATGGGGAAGAGGATGACGCGCAGCAATCAACAGCATCAATAGGTAGCGTAGTCGAGTGGTGAGGAACTACACGTGCACTCGAGGGATCAATGTCATCGGCAAAGCCGAGGCACTCTCCGCACAGTAACTTGGAAGGCGAGGGAAACGAATTTGATACATAAATTGCACTTGATCCATCGTGAATATTCAGCACGGCGAAAGGAATCAGGAAGCACTTGCGGCGAACAGCGGTTTCAGAAGGCGTAAAAAGAACAGTTGAGCCACTATAGACGTCACAGGAAAGCGGAACTAGGGCGGACGAGAACGGGGGTATCGAAGTGTCGGCGGCAACGAAAACTTTTGCAGGTGAAAGGGAGGAGTCGAGTGAAGCAGCGTCCCATAACGGCGCGAACTCCACTTCCGCGCGAGCACAGTCGATGACGGCATGATGAGTGCAGAGAAAGTCCCAGCCTAATATAATGTCATGGGAACACTGCGGGAGCACTACAAACTCGACGACATAAATATTGTCAGCAATAACGACACGTGCTGTGCATGCAGCAAAAGGGCGAATTCGTTGCTCGCTCGCAGTGCTTAAGACGAAATCGTGTAGACACATTGTGACTTTTTTTAGTCAACGGCAAAGTTTTTCAGTCATTACAGACACTGCGGCGCCAGTATCGACCAATGCAAAAACAGGTATACCTTCAACGGAGACAGCAACGACGTTGGACGGCGAAAAACAAGGTCTTGTGGAGTTCAAAAGATCCGCAGTTCTTGCCCCCGGAACTGCGGCTCCTAGTTTTCCTCAGGGACAAGGCGAGGTCGACGTAGCACAGGGGAAAGGGAACGGCGTTGAGGTGAAGGCGACCGGTGTCTGTTGAAGTTCCGGCGAGGTGAAATTGTGTCCATGGTGGTAGTCTCGCCATATACAGCCGGCTCCGGTCGTGGAAGTAAATCATATTTGTTGGGCCTGACGTCGTCACGCAGAAAAAACTCACGCCGTCGACAAAATCGTGCCACGTGACCAGCAATTCCACAGGCGAAGCATATGGGGCGGTTGTCTTGAGTGCGCCAAGGGCTCTGAAAGTGTGGAGGTGGTGGTCGGGAGAACGGACGGGCAGCCTGGTACATAGGCTCAGTCTGTACGACAAAGAGACGCGTGGACGTAGGCGTTCGCGACAAAGAAACGTGGCTGTTCGCGACAGGTGGACGTCGGGTTCCGTTCAGAGCTTCGGCATAGGTCAATGGAGCAGCCACAGGTGGTGCGTGAGCTGTTGGTAGCGCCTCAGACACTTGCTCCTGGACTACTCGCTGTATTGATGGCGCTAATGTAGATGGGGCACCTTCGGAGGTATAAGGCACGAGGGACAACTGGCGTGCGACCTCCTCTCGTACAAACTGCTTGATCTCGAGAAGCAAAGTGGTGTGATCTATAGAGCCAGCCGACGTTAAAGCGGAGGTTGTAGCACATGGCGCGGTGGCACGACGAGTGGTGTCACGCTGTTTCCAGAGCTCATCATAGCTCTGACACAGTTGGATCACTTCCGCTACCGTTTGCGGGCTTTTGGCGACAAGCAACTGAAATGCGTCGTCAGTCACGCCTTTCAAGATGTGTTTGATCTCCTCGGCTTCTGTCGTGGCCGAGTTGACGCGCCGGCAAAGGTCGACCACATCTTCGATATAACTGGTGTAATTCTCACCATTCTGCTGAGCCCTGGTACGCAAGCGCTGTTCGGCCCGTAGTTTGCGAAGCGCTGGACGGCCAAACAAGTCCGCAAACGCCGTTCGGAAGGCCGACCAGGTGGGGAGGTCTCTCTCGTGATTACGGTACCACAGACTGGCGACGTCGGTCAAATAAAATTGGACGACAGTAAGCTTGTGCGCATCGTCCCACTTGTTGTGCTTGCTCACCCGGTCGTATTCGTCGAGCCAGTCTTCCACGTCTTTGTCATCGGTTCCACTGAATGTAGGTTGATCGCGTTGCCAAAAGGAGCCAAGACAGACAGGAGCTGCAGTAGTTGGAGCCGAGGCGGCCGCCTGCTGATCTTCGTCCGTGGACATCGTAGCAACTGGAGGCAACGTACGGTTTCGCAGTTCCAAGGTTAGGCGTTACCCAGCACTCTCCACCAATTATAATGAGGCGTTTTAGAGTGGCACTCTTTTATAAAACAGGAGATCGGTCACGACACGTCAAGTGGTAATGGCGGAACTAGCCTGAGTCCCCAGCCAACCAAACATCGTCTTCTTCACCGACTGAGTCATACCCCCTGCCCTTCTGAGTAGCATTCATCTTCTTCACTACAACTTCTGTAACTCTGTTATAACAACGCACAGTAATATTGTGTCACAATTAAAAAATTTTCGTATTTATTAGAATCATCGGACGGACTGTTATAGGCAATAGTTGTAAAAAAGCTATAAAAAACTGCAGCTAGTTGAACTCCACTTGTATTGTTGCCAATTTGCATTAACATACGTGGGGAAGCCTGTGGTTGCTCACGTTTAAGTAAGAAATTTATTCTTGACCATTGCAAATCATAACGACTGTTTTCACCTTCAAGTGAAGTAGAGTAGTATTTCACTTGCGCCTGACGCAATTTTTTTGTAAGCCTACTCCTTTATTCCTGAAATAACCTGAGGTCATAAGCTAAACACGTATTTAGGAATATTTTGAACAGCTTACCTTTCGTTTTAATTTATTCGCGTTATTCAATGGTGACTCAATGTTAGCGTGTCTTCTGTTTTAATGCGCGCGCTTTTAGTGGAAAGCTTGAACAATAAATCTCCTTGGATGCACAGAGAAACTTTTCGTGGGCCTCATTTGCATCATTTGCATTGCTGGTACCATTCCACTGAACTCAGCGTTGGGCTGATATGCAACTTTTTGTTGCCAGTACTTCATCGTTTGATTTGTATTTATACCTGAGAACACTTGAAGGGTGTTACTGATTGCGCATGTTATTACACCTCTTGCTGCTGTTCATATATGGATTCGTCCAATACAAATAACAAAAGAGTAAGGTAAACCCTCATATCTTGTATAGAAATAATTCATGAACATCTCAATCTAATATTGTAAATATTGTACCTTGCATCTCAAAATCATGATTATGCGCCAATGAGTGTTGTATCTAAGAATATGTGTGTTCTTACTTTTCACACCCGTCGGAATGCGGCTGCCATGGCCTGAACTGTAATTCAGCATCGTGGTAGGCAGCGCAACACAGACATTTTCACCCCATTCACGTTGCCTAGGACTGAGCGCGCGATTGAGCAGAAGGAAAAGTACACAATTATTGTTTTACCAGGAAGATTACGAATTCAGTTTTCGTCACTTTTGTGCAGCTTGAGATGAGCAGAAAGCGAGCGCTAACAACAGAACAGCGTACGAAGCGAGCGCACCATTATGGAGGTGCTTGGCGGCATCAAAGAACCGTGACGTGATGTCCCGCAGGCCTCCCACCAGGAGGCGCCACTTCAACTTCTGGGGGCTAGTATAAGTGAAACGCATCTGAAAGTTAGGCATGTTTTTACAAGAAGCGATGAGGGGTTTTATGGTTTACACTGCGAGCAATGTGACAATAAGCCTACCTGAAAGCTGCTTGGCTATAACAAATTAAGAAGGATAATAACGAGGTATCTATTGCGTACAATAGTGTTAGCATGTGTTTCGCTGCGTCATGAATAAGTAGCAAGAGTACAGAAAGTATTGTAGTGTAATAGAGTACCTGTTTGGGACACAGGTAATTTCAACCACTTTTCTCAAAGACCAAATACGTGCCGTTCTTTGATATTGCATTTGTACAAGGCAATCTAATATGTGGAAAAGTAAATATCTGCCGCAGACAAATCGCAGTCTTTTTGTTTCAAACCACGTGTTGAGAAGCTTCGCATGCACTCATAGAAGCCTAGAATGTGGTATTTGCAGTTTCCGCTTGCATTGTAGAGAATATATGCGATAAAGTAACATGAAATGATGTATTAGAGTTAAAAAACATTATCCCGTTAGCTTATTCGACGGCTCGTAGTGGTATTCGAACATAGGCGGGCGTTAGTGCAGGCCATGAACTTTCCATTCTGTCACCCTGTTCATAGGCTACGCAGAAAGGGCCGCGCACAAAGAAGCACGTAGTTCATATCTGCTCCTCTAGCTCACTCAATAATCCAAGATGCTCGCAATACCTAAATGAAGTAAGTGAAGGATTTTCC
Source organism: Rhipicephalus microplus (assembly GCF_043290135.1). Taxonomy (NCBI): domain Eukaryota; kingdom Metazoa; phylum Arthropoda; class Arachnida; order Ixodida; family Ixodidae; genus Rhipicephalus; species Rhipicephalus microplus. The sequence continues at coordinate 10,036,922 of NW_027464592.1, forward strand.
ATCATTATTCTGAGAGTGGATTGAACGAAATGTGCGTTTAGAATCATCCAAGACCTTGTGCAGAAAGTGTTACTCAAAATATGTTCATTTACCTTGGTAGGGAAAATGCAATATATTTTTCCCAATGGAAAGTAATTTTCGCGGGTTTGTTTTTTGATCAACTGATCGTTTACACTATGACAAAGCTGTTACTGTAAAATTTTCTTTAGGCCATCGCGCTGATAAACATACAGAGAATTCAGTCGATAAAGCGAAGTTGCTGACAGAAGAAATATCTAGCCTGTTTCTCAGCAGACGGATCCGTGTTAAACAAAATAGACGGCATTTTGCTCGTCGGATAGTTTTTTGGGACCTGAAGCAATTGATTAATTACCACACGTTGCGATAGCACTCGGGAGAAGTTCTCTCGGGGCAAATCAGGGGCCTAAGTCTTAAGCTGACGGACATCTCTGAATGGTATCGTTACCTGCTGATGTAAAGGGCTCACGTCTTCATGTATCCATTAGGTACCGTGAGCATTGAGATAAAACTGCAAGTGTAGCTAAACCACGAGGCCCTCTTCTATATTTGTTGTTTGTTTCTAGAAGAATGCCACGTTTAGTCTATTTGAAAGTAAGATACATAAAAAGGCATGGCTTTACGTAACTGTGCGCTCGAAGTTAGACACTCTCCTAAAAACGAGGTGCAGTAATCAATTGAGTGACGAATGATCTAGTGGCTTTAATAACGCACCGATAAACAGAATTTCAGTTAAAGGTTTTGCTCTATCCAGACATACTGTAACTAGCGGATAGGTTTCGCCTACCGAAAACTCGTAGGAAAAGCCACAAAGCATACTCAGTACTGTTTATTCTACACCTATGGTCGTGGTTGCCACTGGTGGCTACTTTTCACCAAATAGGGAAACTCTGAAGGCACACGACGACTCAAAATTACGAATGGTGACATGGCGAACTTTCGGCAATTTTCCGTAGGTCTCGTCAGAGTTGAGCGTTCAATACTGCATGTCTTCAATACGAATAGAGCAGTTGTAGACCTCTCTGGTAGAAGGTGCACGTTACGTGAAATTCAGTACGTATGTACTGCTTTTTGTGTGCCTCACCTCAATTCACCTAGATTCTAGAGGCCATGGCTGCAGTGCCTCACTGGTACTACCCCCAGGAACCTCTCAGCCAACTCTAGATCAGCGGACTGCTTCACGAGCCGCGAGGAGGTGATGTTACCCTAGACTTTTGAGGTGCTTTAAGCTTCTTTAAAGTTTACCATCTGAAATGGCTAGGTGATGGTTAAGCCGTGTGTTCCGACCACAGCCCCAGCTGTCCTCAATATCCTCTCGACTACTTATCTGCTGTAGTATTTCTTCATTTGTTGTAAAGTTAAAATTTGCTATTACCATACTTTTCCTGCCTCGGATTCTATAGTCAGCGTTGAGAAACTGAACTGAGGCGAATTTGTAGCGTTGGAATAACCACACAAAAAGCGGGGTGCGGAGATTGCGATAGTTACGCAGTATTTTCGTAATTATTTTCGTACTTTGTATTTACGGTCTTCAACTATTATTACCCATGTTTCTACTAAAATGATATTCTCTAAATTTGCAGGAAGGCTTCACAAGCAGTCTCTGTTCTGTTTTAGCTAGTGCTTTGCCCTGCATTTGCTACAACTACAACAATCATATACTTTGGGGCACTAGCATTCAGATACCCTGCTAGCGCATGCATGTCCTTTCTCAGTGATTTCCTGCTGAAGCGGGTGATATCACTAAAGCCCACTGAGGCGTACGACAAAGAAACAGTGAATGCGACTGGCATTGAAAAACCTCAATATATAGTTAGGAGCTGTGGATAAGACTGTAGTTCGTGGGGCTGTAAATAATGAAAAATTTTCGTTATTAAGCGAGCCACACGCAAACCGATTGACATCACTTTCGGTGAAAATTCATGAAAAATGGCGCCCTTTGGCGACTTTCCGCTCGTAGTCTGGCGAATGATTTACAAAATTCAGTGGGAAACTTGCCAATGGTAATAGATTATATATGTTGTTGATGACCTGGCTACCGAGTGTTCTTACAGCTACAACAGAACAATTGCTAAAACTCAAGTATTCTTTCCCTGACGCCCATTTTATACGTGAAACCTCTTGGTGTGCAACGCTGTCAGAAATCAAGGTTATTAACTTGCATTTCAGCAATATTTCAAGAATTAAGATCACAAAGCTCCGCTCCGTGGGTATAACACTCTTCGTAGCACACGCGAGTTGACCAGTCCACCCACTCGATGAATCATAACGGACCACTTTTCCTCGCTTTAATGGAGACGATAGTCAACGCCTTTGCGTACTGATGTCGGGCGCCAGAATAGGAGCTGCAGACGGAACAAAGCTTTGCACGCCGTTCGTCTGTCGTACGGCCTGTCGGCTTTGAGCGACACACCATGGTCTTACATTTTCCGCGATCTATTTTAGGGTGTGTATAACCGGCAGCACATTCATTACAGACCATTGTTTGTTGAGCAGCGGTATTCTCAAATAGATCGTCCACCGATGACAAAGCCAAGAGGAACGAAACTGACGTTTGCGACATTACGCCATTTCCGCGATGGTGGCTCTCATTGTGTACGCAGCGGGTTTAAGCCAGTTATATCAAGGTGTGGCAAAAAGTGAGATACGTTCATTATGCTAATACCTTAATCATCCGTATTGTCAGTTTGTTTTGGCCAATTGAGCTGAGTAATTCAAAACTATCACGCTGCTTAAGACTCTGCGGTGTTCGATATGCCGCACAAAGAATAAAGTAAAGGTACTGCTTTTCTTTTCCTAAAATAAAGACAATAAAAAGTACTTGTGCACACATTTGTAGCATATCAATTCAATATTTGTATGTCAAAGTTCAACACCACTGTATGTAGATTCATCACATATTCGATTACATAATATACACAAATATAAACTGAAACTCAAGCAAGAAAACGTTCTTTTATTAGGTTTCTTTTAAAGTAATATTGAGTGTCTTGGAATAATGATTTCTGGATTTAAACCCCTCAATATAAAAGAAAACGTCCACCATAGAAATCACGGATTCCACCGTCCACCATTTTGGTTGATTATGGTGCCAGAAATATCAGTGGCACATCGTGTGTGGTGGCACATAATGAGTGATGGAGTGCCGGTAATGCTGGAGCACGAAACGGTGTCAGAACCACCGTGACGAGCTGCCACTAAAAACAACATAACTAAAATAATTGGATAGAAAACGATGCAGAAAGCACCCTTAAAAAGAAAACGTCATTATGACGTTTGCAACGTGCAACCTTCGAATTTTCCACTGAACACGCTAACCACTGCGCCATGCACCCTTGTAGAAACTTTGTTGTTAAATGACCAGTGTACTTAGGAACTGACAATTCAACTTCAGTTTTGTTTGTTTCTTTACTTCACATAGACGAGATCTCCACCCGCTACTAAATGTGTCACGTCTATTAAACACAAACAACTGCTGCCTACAAAAATTTCCACTACTACTATGGCAACAGCGCTATGTTATGATTTTTTTTACAATTTACAACCAGAAAAAAAGTGAACTGGTGGGGAGGTATAGTTCGCTGGCGGTTATGGTCAAGTTCATTATTCGTTTCTCACTTGTACTAAAGGGCGACATCCGCTCAGGCTTTATGGTAACTCTAGGCTCATTCGATAGATGCGCCCACAAAAGTAATTGAGTAACGCGATGTTTTTTGCGCAACGTACAGCGCCGCCGTACCAGCGCACTGCTGTAGCTCTATCGTAAGCAACAATTACGAAACGGCTGGGCCAAAACAAACGCAGTGCGCAGGAAACAATATGCGGACATATTGGTTCAGTAAGCATACGAATAGACAAGTCTGTGTTCCCGCACAAAAGCCAGAGAAGTGCTGGCTAGTGCGACCAGCCGCTGTCGGTGACAGGAGGCGTGAGTTAGCAGGAAGTGCTCGCACGACGTCGCATTGATGTTTGTTGCTTCGTGCGAAGACAATGTGAACTATATAAAATGCTTAACTTAGGTAAATTGATGCCACGGCTGTGCTGTATTGTGGTTCTTACTCATCGAAATCAAGCATTCTGAAGCCCAGAAGCGCCGATAACATTTGTACGTGCCCAGTCGGTAGGCCTTTGGTGCAAATCATGGTAGTAAAACCAAAGGGTGAAAGACAAACTTGCTGGAACTCGTCTCGTCGTATGCAGAAGGTAAAAGTTTATGCATTTTAGGGTCGCACGCACTTTGGTAACCTAAAATTACGGCTCAACTTATTGAGTCTGCAAGAATTGTCAGAGTTACGTTACTAGCGGGGTGGCATCAAGTGACCACAGTATTTTTGTCTACCATTGAAAGGAGTCATTGAGAAGCTAGGGCACATTTATCTTTAGGCAACTGCGCGGCAATGTAACACATTTACTGTCGCTGTTCACAGCGACACCGCTGGTCGTCGAAACATCACAACAAACACCACATCGCGCATGCCAGGCTGATGTATACGTGCACGCAATGTAAACACTCACGGCCAGATTGTACGGTCAACAAGTATTCTGAAAACGACGTAGTAGCCACCTGCGAAAACGACGTAGTAGCCGCACGAAAAAAACGCCTAGAAGATACGGAGGAATCAAAGTGGTGACAACTGGACAGTTGTTCTGGCTGCCGGCTCTCCGTGATTCATCAATTATTCCCTAAAGTTCTAAGACATCAATTAGTCCCCAGATTTCTAGGACATAGACAATAACACTCGCTGCATTGGCCCAGCGCTGTGTTTTCAGTTTCTAACTTTCACAGCGTACACAGGGCTAATCTTTAGAGCTAGTAGTTATATGGTCATGATTACCAATCTCGCGCGTGGTCTATGTTTGCATGCAATCGAGACAGGTTTACAAAGCGCCGGGTAAAAGCGGATACAAACATATCCTCTAAAGAACCCCTTCATCAGCCAGGTTTAGCACCCTCGAGCTTTAGTTCGGACCTATCCCTCTCACCAATCCCCCTCAGTGGTCAAGCCACTCCGGCTCGAAAAACTTTGGAAATAGCAAAAGGACTTGGTTCCGGGCAAGTTGGTGCTTACATGGTGCAAATAACTTAAGCACAAAAATATTTCGGGAAAGGGGAAGAGCAGAAGAAAAAAAAAGAACATCGTCAAAGTCATCGTCGTCATCATCATCATCATCATCATCATCATCAGCTTGACTACGTCCACTGCAGCACAAAGGCCTCTCCCATGTTCTGCCAGTCAACTCGGTCATGTACTTGCTGCTGCCAATTTATGCCCGCAAATTTCTTAATCTCATCTGCCCACCTAGCCTTCTGTCTCACCCTAACCCTCTTGCCTGCTCAGTAAATACAGTTAGTTACCCTAATGACCAGCGGTTACCCTGTCTGCGCGCTACATGCCCGGCCCATGTCCACTTTCTCTTCTTGATTTCTACTATGATATTGTCACGTTACTCTCGACAAACTTGATAAAAATGGGCTCGTTTAGTCGACTACTCAAGCAGTGGCTCCGAGAGATCGTCTTTATCTTCTTTCACTCTTCGATCTCACCCAAGCAAACCATGTGGCAATAGTCCCCTCCTTTGAAAGCATCGACTCGATGCTCGCAAATAAAAAAAAATGAAGGTATACACACGCAGATATAGAGAACCAAAAAAGGGAGAGTGCCACTACTCGCAGCGCAAATGAGGAAGTTTCGCCAACGCCTCCGCCAAGCGCAAAAAGAAAAGGCATAAAAACACAGGAGAACACAAACAGCAGCAGCAACGCAATGTCACGGCATGTCGTAGCACGTGAAACCACAAGGGCTACTGTGTGAAGTAGGGCTTCAGCCGAACGACATGCACGGTTTCGGGCCGAAGCTGTCGACGAGAAGACGCCGCGCCGTCCGGAAATACCTCGTAGGTAACATCTGTGATTCGTCTAAGAACCTTGTACGGTCCAACATAACGGCTTAGGAGTTTTTCGGATAAGCCTGGTCGCCGGACAGAGATCCACACCCACATTCGGTCCCCAGGGTGGTAGGTGACATTTCGATGGCGGAGGTTGTAACGTCGTGCGTTTGCATCTTGTTGGTGACTGGTGTTTAGGTGAGCTAGCTGACGAGCTTCTTCGGCGTATTAAGTGTATTGCTCAGCATCTTGAGCAAGTTCATTGCTTTGGTCGCACGGAAGCATAGCATCGAGCATGGTTCGCACGTTGCGTCCGTAAACAAGTCGGAAAGGCGGAAATCGCGTTGTTTCTTGCGTTGCCGTATTATAAGCAAACGTGATGCATGGAAGAATCTCGTCCCAGGTTTCATGTTGTACGTCCACGTACATTGACAGCATGTCCGCTATGGTCTTGTTAAGCCTCTCTGTCAGTCCATTCGATTGCGGATGATAAGCCGTTGTTTTTCGATGACTTGTGCAGCTCAGTTTAAAAATGTCCTCCAACATTCGTGCTGTAAACGACGTCCCTCTGTTCGTAATCACGCATGACGGGGCACCATGCCGTAGGACGATTTGGTGCACGAAGAACTGCGCGACTTCAGAGGCCGTGCCACGGGGTGACGCTTTTGTTTCAGCATAACGCGTAAGATGATCTGTCGCAACTATAATCCATTTGTTCCCAGAGGACGACAAAGGGAAGGGCCCGAGAAGGTCCATTCCCACGAGGTCAAATGGTGTCCGTGGTGGTGCGATCGGCTGGAGCAGGCCCGCGGGTCTCACAGGCGGAGTCTTGCGGCGCTGGCACTCACCGCAGCCTTTCACATATCGATGTACACTCGTTGGTAGTCGCGGCCAGTAATACTGTTGGCGTACTCGGGCGAGAGTTCGCGAATAGCCCAAATGTCCTGACGTGGGCTCGTCGTCGCACGCCAGGAGGATTTCATCACGCATTTCGGTAGGAACAACAAGAAGAAGGCTTTGTCGCTACCACGGGCGTTTTTCTTGTAAAGAATGCCTCTTCTTAGACAAAAAGAGGACAGTTCGCGAGCAACGTGTTGAGGGACCTGAGAGTTGCGGCCTTCCAGGGAATCAATGACTGGGCGTAATTCATCGTCTGCCCGCTGCTTTGACATAAATTCGGAGTCACTAACTGCTCCGAGAAAGGCATCTTCATCTTCGGAGCCCCTGACAGCGTTCCCCACAGGTGCTCGAGAAAGCGCGTCGGCGTCTTCGTGTTTGCGCCCTGACCTGTGCACAATCGTAATATCAAACTCCTGCAAACGCGAACTCCACCGTGCGAGACGGCCGGATGGATCTCTGAGATTTGCCAGCCAGCAGAGCGAGTGGTGGTCAGTCACCACTTTGAAGGGACGACCGTAGAGGTAAGGCCTAAATTTGGTCGTCGTCCACACGACTGCGAGGCATTCTTTTTCTGACGTAGAATAGTTGGTCTCAGCTCGAGAAAGAGTACGACTGGCGTAAGCTATCACATGCTCAACGCCGCCATGTCGTTGTACAAGGACAGCGCCAGGTCCGACGTTGCTGGAATCTGTATGAATTTCTGTAGCAGCGTCCTCATCAAAATCGGCAAGAACAGGGGCTGTTTGCATTCTCTGTCGTAACTCTGTGAACGCTGTATCTCGTTCTGCGCCCCAAGTAAAGGGTACATCATCTCGGGTGAGTCGCGTAAAAGGTTCAGCTATCTTAGAGAAGTTGGCGAGAAATCGGCGATAATACACGCACCAGCCGAGGAAACGGCGTACTGCTCTTTTATCTGATGGGGCAGGGAAGGCGGCGACAGCAGCAGTTTTGCCTGGATCAGGTCGCACTCCATCTGCACTAATGACATGTCCCAGAAATTTCAGCTCTTCATAGCCGAAATGGCAATTTGGGGGTTTCAGCGTGAGTTCAGCTGTGCGAATGACTTCCAGAACCTTTCTCAGGCGCTTCAGATGTTCTTCAAAGCTTTCGGAAAAGATGACCACATCATCGAGGTAGACAAGGCAGCTTTGCCACTTCAAGCCAGCGAGAACTGTGTCCATCATCCTCTGAAAAGTGGCTGGTGCAGAACAGAGGCCGCAGGGAAGAACTCGGAATTCGTAAAGTCCGTCTGGAGTCACAAACGCGGTTTTTTCTCGGTCTCGTTCATCCACTTCAATTTGCCAATAGCCACTCTTTAGATCAATGTACGAAAAATACTTCACACGTCGTAACCTGTCGAGGGAGTCATCGACCCGTGGAAGCGGGTAGACGTCCTTTTTTGTGACGCTATTAAGCTTCCTGTAATCAATACAGAATCGCAGCGTTCCGTCTTTTTTCTTTACTAGAACGACTGGCGAGGACCAAGCGCTGCTGGATGGTTGAATAATCCCGTCATCGAGCATCTCTTTTACTTGTGTCTGAATAGCCTCGCGTTCTTTGGCAGAAACGCGATAAGGCTGCTGCCGGATGGAGCGGACGTCATCGTTGGTAATAATTCGATGCTTCGTGAGGTGTGTTTGACGGACTTTAGAAGAAGAGGCGAAGCAAAGTCTAAGCTCCCTCAAAAGGTCGTGAAGTGCAGCCTTTCTCTCGTCTGACAGCGTCGAATTAATGTCGATGTGGTCTAGAAATTCCTCATCCTCATGCGTTTCCTCGGACGCGAAGCACTCCGTGACGTCAGCAACAGGTTCTCCATAAGCTAGGGTGGTTCCACGGAAAAGATGCCGGTGCTTGTAATTGAAGTTCGTAGCTAGTATCGTTGACTGTCCGTCACGGACGCGCACAACACTTCGGGCGGCGCATACACCTGGGAGCAGCAGAAGTGATAAGTTGCTTTCAGCCACCACGTCGCCGTCTTGGAAGTCTTCACAAGTGACTTCGATGGGAACAGTTGCTCGAGGTGGCAGCGTCACACGGTCGTCAGCAACACGCAGCGCAAGTCTACGGCAGTAATCAGCGTCTCGATCTGTTGCGCCTTGAGTTGAGAAGGTCACGATGCGCTCACGGAGATTTATGATGGCACCGAATTCCTGAAGGAAGTCCATGCCGATAATCAGCTGACGCGAACAGTCGGGAAGAACGAGGCAGCTGAGCACAAACGTTGACGCACGAATTTTCACTCTTGCGGTACAGCGACCCAGCGGTGTTACAACGTAACCTCCAGGTGTTCGAATTCGCGTTCCATTCCACGGCGTGATCACTTTCCTGAGATCTTTCGCTAGCCTCTCGCTGATGATCGAATAGTATGCACCAGTGTCTACCAATTCACTAACCTGAAGACTGTCAACCAGCACAGGTAAGTCGAGTGATACGCGGTCACTAGGTTCAGATGCGGATGTCGGCGTTTCTTCGGCACTGCGATTATTCTCTGACGAAATGCCTTCGGCGTTGCGTGCAAGCATCGATGGGAGGTCTTCCGCACTTTGAGTCCCAGCGACCTTGCCCCCGAAGGCCGCTGCCTTCAGTTTTCCCGACGAGGGCTCGGGGAGCGTTCCCGTGCCGTCACCCCGAAACGTGGCCCAGTGGCTGCGGATCTCCTCGGAGATGGTGACCGCGATTGCCGTCGTGTAAAGGGTGCACGCTGTTGCGCGAGATACTCTTCGATATCCCTTGGCCTTTAACCGATTCCGGGACGAGGGGAATTGACGGAAAATCTGCGCAGTACAAGTTGCCGGTATGGGCATTCGCGGTAAATGTGACCAGCCTCACCGCAATGATAGCAGAGGGGTCGTCTGTCTGGCGTACGCCAGAGATCAGACTTGCGCGTCGGTGTACGGCGACTATCGATGTCCAAATGAGCGTGCGCTGACTGAATCGCGACTGACGGCATCATTGTCTGGATCGGGACGTATGGCATTGTCTGGATCGGGACGTGCGGCACTGTCTGGATCGGGACGTGCGGCACTGGCTGGATCGGGACTCCTTGACCCGAAAGAGGAGTGGCAGATCGCAAGGCTTCCGCGTACGTACGACGGCGACTGTCAGTAGACACAGGAGCCGTTTCCGGATCAACCGACGTGGACAGAAAATGATGGGCGTGCAGCACCTGCTGGACCTCGTCGCGGATGACACTGGTGATAGAACCAACATCGATTTACCTTGTCCCGTACATCTTTTCTATTTTTTCCCGGACGACAGATCAAATGATCTCGCGAATCCATTCGGGGCTCTTGCTCCCAGGGGTGGCGAAAACTTTGGGAGTTGAGGCAGCATTCACTTGACGGTCAAACTGGGCAGTCCGTTGGTGCAGTACTCGCTCCATTGTTGCCGCTTCAGTAAGGAACTCAGCAACACTTTTGGGGAGACTACGCACCAAACCAGCAAAAAGTTGTTCCTTCACACCACGCATGAGGTGGCGCAACTTTTTTTCTTCTGCCATAGCAGGATCCGCTCGCTTGAAAAGCCATGTCATGTCCTCGACGTACATCGAGACGGTCTCGTTGGGCATCTGGATGCGTAATTGTAGTGCACACTCCGCCCGTTCGCGGTGGTCGGGACTCCTGTAGGTCTCCAGGAGGCGACGCTGGAACTCGCGCCAAGATGTCAGAACATCATCCCTGTTCAAAAACCACGTCTTGGCACCGTCTTTTAGGCAAGTGTACACGTTACGGAGCTTCGAGGCATCATTCCAGTAATTGATCGCTGCGACACGTTCGAACTCACTCAGCCAGTCGTCAACATCTTCATGCTGCTCTCCGTGAAAGGGGCTAGGCATGAACGGCTTCTGGACGGTGCAGTAGATCGGCGTGAAAGGTGTCGGAGCTTGCATGGGATCTTGTGTCGAAGTCATAGTCGCTGCGTCAGTGGTTGGTGTCTCAGGCGGTAGGCCTCGTTGGCGGCGGCTTACTCTATGAACAGGAGTGTCCACGGGTGCAGGGCTTGTGTTCCGGCTGCTGGACGGGGTTTTGGGCATCGGGTGGATTGCGAGACGTTGTACCCAGCACCTCCACCAGTCTTGTCACGTTACTCTCGACAAACTTGATAAAAATGGGCTCGCTTACTCGACTACTCAGGCAGCGGCTCCGAGAGATCGTCTTTGTCTTCTTTCACTCTTCGATCTCAGCCAAGCAAACCATGTGGCAATATCTTTAACCTCGGTTTGTTTCCTAATCCACTCCACTCTCTTCTTGTCTGTTAAGGTTACACCTACCACTTTTCTTCCCATTGCTCGCTGCGTCGTCCTTAAATTAAGGTGAACTCACTTTGTAAGTCTTCAGGTTTCTGCTCCGTAGCTAAGTACCAGCAAGATACCGCTGTTATATACATTCCTCTTGAGTTAGAGTGGCACTCTACCTGTCATGATTTGAGAGTGCTTACCAAATGTGCCACACCCCATTGTTATTCTTCTAGCTTTTTTAATCTCGTGGTTTAGATCAGTGGTTATTACCTGCCCTGACCAGACGTAGTCTTTTACAACTTCAAGTGCACTATTACTTATCTTGAAGTGCTGCTCTCTTCCAAGGTTGTTGTACATTACTTTCGTTTTCTGCAGATTAAATTTAAGACCTACCTTTCTGCCTTTCTTGTCTAACTCTATAATCATGAGTTGCGATTCATTCTTTGAGTCACTCAGCAATGCATTGTCATCGGCAAAGTGCACTTTACTAAGGTACTCTCCGTTAACTCTTACACCCAACTGGTCTCATTCTAGGCCTCCGAAAACCTCCTGTAAGAACGCGGTAACTAGTATTGGAGAGATTGTTTCCCCCTGCCTTACACCATTCTTGATTAGTGTTTTGTTGCTTTCTTTATGAAGCATTATGGTAGCCGTTGATCACCTGTAGATTTCTTCCATTATGTTTATATATGCTTCGTCGACGCCCTGATTCCTCAATGTCTGCATGATTGCTGATAATTCCACTGAATCACACGTCTTCTCGTAATCAATGAAGGCTATGTATAGTGGTTGTCTATATTCCAAGGATTTCTCTATTACCTGATGGATAGTATGATTGTGGGCGATTGTCGAGTAGCCTGTTTGAAATCCTGCTTGTTCCTTCTGCAAAAAAAAAGAACATCGCCAACTACCAACTGTTTATTGACAGTCTATGAACCACAGAGGAAAAAACAAGACCATTTAGCGCATGCGTGCACAGCCAATAAACGTCGTACAGCGACATGGTCAAGGCGATAACCGATCGAAAAATCACATTTCTGTGGAAGACAATATTATAGATGTTTCGCTGATACAAATGGGTCCTTTCTTCCTGATAAAAAAGATCCGAAAGCTCTCTAGCTGTTTTTTTTGCTACTCCTACCAAGAATAACCGTTTGCTCAAAGCATGGCGCATACCCGCAGGCTTTGCAGTATGGAGCAAAATGCACATGATCACTTTTGTCGAAACGATTTGACTGTTTCATCAATCTGTCATTGATTCAACAACCCGTTTCTCATATGTTGTACCAGCGGCTACTTTTTAGACGCTGTGAACGATTGATTGATTGATTTGTAGGGTTTAACGTCCCAAACCCACCATTTGATTATGAGAGACGCCGTAGTGGAGGGCTCCGGAAATTTTGACCACCTGGCGTTGTTTAACGTGCACCCAAATCTGAGTACACGGGCCTACAACATTTTCGCCTCCATCGGAAATGCTGCCGCCACAGCCGGGAATCAAACCCGCGACCTGCGGGTCAGCAGCCGAGTACCTTAGCCACTAGACCACCGCGGCGGGGCCGCTGTGAACGAAGGGTGGTATATGACACACCCCTAAGCTGCGGCAAGTCTTACATCAGACAAGTGACACGTTGCATCAATGACAGATTGAAGTAGCATGCTAATAGTTTGGACTAAAGTAAGCAAGCGCATCTTCCTGCACACTGCAAAGCCCGCGGATGTGTGCCATGTTTTGATCATATGGTTATTCTTGGTAGGAGTAGTAAACAAACAGCTAGAGAGCTCTTGGAAGTGTTTTTATCAAAAAGAAAGGGCCCACTTGTATCATTGATACATATATATTGTTGTATTTCACAGAAATGCGGTTTTTCGGTAGCTTAACGATTTGACCATGTCGCTGTACGACTTTTGTTGCTGTGCATGCATGCATGGATTTGTCTTCTTTTTTCATGTGTGATTTTAGACTCTCAATAAACAGTTGGTAGTGTGCGCTGTTCTTTCTTCTCTTCGGTACTTCCCGTTTGACGAAATATTTTTGGCGCCTCAGTAGTAGTAGTAGTAGTTGTTGTTGTTGTTTTCCTGTGCAAATGGCTCATACACAAAAGAGGGGATTGGCCGACTATAAGGTTAACTTGCCCTATATTTTCAGCATTGTTTCATTCCTACAAAACTTTTGTAATTTATTTTGATTTGAAATGCCGATAAAAAGTGTGCAGGAAAAAAATAAAGAAAAATAGTGGGACCGTAGTATAGCAAGCAAATTGTTGCGTCGCAGTGATGTATTCCTGAACGGCGAATAACAGGTTCCTGTAGCTTAAACCTAGTGTAGAGGCTCCAAATGAAAGAAGATCAGGTTGAGATAATTGCAACCCCAGTCTTTGAAGAGGTGGTGCTAGTATGCTTTGCCTGAATAAATCGAAACAGCGACAATGTAATAAAAATGACGGATCGTTTTCTCTTGGTTACAGTAAATGCACATTGGGGAATTTAACATACCTTATATATGCAAGTAAAAATTGAGGGAGGTAACGCGGCAACGATATTTCGTGATGACAACTTCCATCATCCTTGAATCAGACAGTTCACTGCGCCAGGGAAATAACAAATGGTTGTACTCCGGAGAAGCCGTCAGTGCAGGGTCTGATAAATTTTGCCTGATTTTAAGTGTGCGAAATTGCGCCACCGTAGTTTGTACTGTATGAGGAAAAATAGGAATGATGCGTGTCAAAAGTGATGCCTTCACAAGAGAATCAGCTATTTCGTTTAACAACAAACTTTTGTGTCCTGGTGCCCAGATTAAATGAATACTTCGGAAATGACAGGAAGCCAACGATTTCAAAAGTTTCAGTATGGGTGAGCGACCGGATGCGAACAGAGAAGAGCACACTGATAATGAATCAGTTATGACTGCTACGACTGGAATGGAAATATTTACCTTTCGCAGAGCTAACATTATTGCCGTAAATTCAGCCAGAAAGACAGGAAAAAAATCTAGTAAGCAAAGTGAAAATGACCAATCAAGTACGGGGCACTATATTCCAATGTCTGATTTTTCATCTCATTAAGATGCGTCCGTTGCTATAATGACATTTGTTGGCAAACCAATTAAATGGTCCTGCAATATATTATTCCAAATGCCTGTAGGTAATAGTTTAGCGTGAGTTGGGAATATATTATAATAAAAAATTTCTGGAGAAATTCGTTGCTCAGTTAAAAGAATCAAATCATGAACTTGTACATTAAAAGACTCAAATAACGATTGAACAAATAATATTTGTGGTTTGTGAAATCTGAGCCATTGCACGGAGAAGAATAGGTCAGGATTGGAAACAAAAATAATTTGTTCAGGGTTAAACAATGCTTCATATAGTCGTAAAACGGTCTGCACAGTCAGAATGTTAAAGCGACAAAATAGGGTTGGCCTTCGTGCTTCAAGGTATAACACTGCATTTGCAGTCTACTTTTGAAGTCCTAAGCAGATCCGTAAAACCTCTTTCCAATAGAACGCCTCAGTCATCAGCAAGAACTTCGAAAAGCTTTTTTTTGTTTCTTTTCAATCTACTCTTCCTTAAATCGTCCCAATATTTTGTTTTCTTTCTGCCAGTTTTTGCTGTATATGTGTCTTTATTTCAAAATATAATCATTTTTCAGATTACATAATTTCTTTTTTCTCTTTATATTTCTGTTTTTCTCTAGCCTTCTCTTTTCTTGTATATTTAAACGTGGCTTTCTGTGCGTTGCGCCAAGCAACAAAATCATTCGACAACCTCGGCACTTAAAGTGCTTCACACTTGAAATAAAAATCTTTAACGATGCGTACGTTTTCTCATAGAGTCTTCATCTTAAAATATCGCCAAAGAGAAGCACGGGTAAAACTGTTGTGACGTTTTGCAATTGGGTGTGCTTCAATTATGGAAATTTTTTACTGATAGCTGATATATGAAAATTCCTGGCAAATAGTTTGTCGTAGTCGTGATGGTCTACCGAAATTTCGGACTGCAGCCTGGCACGTTATACAACTCCATCATGAGCCTGTGCATCCTTCTACATTAAAAGATTAACTAAACATAGACATTTCATAGGCTAGGTTATCTTCTTATAGCAGACAAAGGATATTCACTGCGGCATAACATTTCGGAGTTCACCTTAATGAAATTGTAGTGCTAATTTCTCCGTTTTAATGTTTTCCGCTCAGATTTAGCTGCAAAAACTGTCTCACTAATTTGCTCAAGCAGGCTATCGCAATAAAGGTATTCAAATAGCCAACACGACTTTAGGGATTTACATGAAAGCAACAAATGCGTATTGAAATTCCAGTTACCTAAACGCGCTGCATTCTACGAATACTGTATAACTGTGGGGGGGGGGGGGGTGCTGCTGAGTGCCCGCGATGGCAGACGTGTCTTTCCTCGGCTCCTTGTTCTCTTGTCAGTTTGACTAGTTTTTTCCGTTGATAGACCACGGTTCATTGCCGCAGAAGTAAATGCCAGTTTCACGGTGAGCCTGTGTCGCACAGACAGCGTTTTTGGAGAACCTTTTTTTCCCTTTTTCTCTCTGTTTTGTGAACTGACCACCCTAAGCATAGGCATCCGGCAATGCAGTTTACGAGATCTGATGGTAGCGCCAGAACACACAGCGTAGCGTGTAGGCGCAGCAAAACCGAGTATTCCAATGCGTAGCCTAGCGAGTAGACACAGCAAAACCGAACTTGCATGTGCATATCATTTTCTTTTATAGTTGTGAGCAAGCGGTCACGGCTGATTATGTAAGTGCCCAGGAAGCGTTCTTTGCAAACGTGCCAAGAATGGCACTGACACTTTAGCGTGTCACTGTGTTCAGCGAGCGTTTCATTTTCTCAGTATCCCTGGCGGTCAGTACGAACAATGCTGAGGTGGTCTAAAGAGCTTTGTTGCGCCCTCTGGTTCACTGTCGGGTGCCTATAGTGAGCAGCTTCGTACTGGCCTAGGGCACAGCTGCCGGCGGCCGTGTTCACAGCGCGTTCGCACCGCGTCTCCGCGGCCGTACCGTGCCTGGTGAACCTATAACGCCCGGCGCGTTTCACTCCGATTTTCAAGACGCCTACAATGAAAACGACCATGGCATGCACGAGCGTTAGAGTGAACTCAAGCGATTTCCCAACGCTATCTGACGAAAGCGAGACAATGAATGCAACGCAGTGTACCTTGCTATTAGATTCGTCTACTGGACCTCGTGTCTACGACACGGCAGCGGTCGCCGTGTCGTAGATACGAAGTTCGGTACCGTGTGGGACACGCTGCCGACACACTGCCGTGTCTACGACACGGCAGCGGGCTTTTTTACCGGCACCACAGAACTTCTCGACAACGGGGTACAAAAGACTAACGCCATGTACTACCGACGCCAAGTGTCACCGAACAGACTGCATGCCTAACAGGTGAGTCGGCCCCGCTATACTGTTTTGATCGGGCCCCTAAACAAAGTGCATGTGACAGACATTCCGAAACAAGCCCTTACAGACGCCATAGAGCAAAGCGCTTCGTCAACCTTTAATGCAGAAATGTCAATTCTCCACTTTGAAATAACGAGTAACTGCGTACGGATCACACTTTGTGACGAAGGTCATTTTCGCAAACTATGTACACTCTCGCGCTTAGTGACAACAATCAATAGTAGCATGCGAGTAATTGCGAGTAATTGAGTAACGTGCAAGTAATTGCGTGGCTTGCGGAGCGTCCACACACATTTATACAGCCCTCATTGTCCTGAATGAAATATATCTGAATCAGCCTTTCCTCGCAACACTAATGATTCATCATCTGCGACATCTGCCACACAGCCTACCCCTCCGACACCTCAAAGTGTAACCTGGGCTCAAACAGCCACTTTTTCCGATCTGACTCAGCTTATCAACTGCCTTCGCCAAAAAGTACAGGAATCACAGCAGGAAAGTTAGAAACTTCGCGACATCATGCTTGACCAAAAGAAACGGTATCGGTCCCAACGTCAAGCCACAGTCAGTCTCGAAAGAGAAGAAAGAGCCGTTCTACGACATGTTGTTCTAAACCGGTCGCAGACCTAGACTCCACCTATTGTCACATAATTGGGCTCCTGCGACAAAAACGGGCTCAAGAATCTAGCAAGCTGGAGCATGCGATTCGGTCCGAGATGGTTAACACTCTAACACAAGCCCTTGATACCATGCAAACTCGGTTTCAAAATATGTTTGATGAACTGCAGCGCAATGTCCTCGCTGATGACAATAATCACCGCAAACCAGGGCCTTCCCCATGAGCTATTTCGCTCAGGGGGTGTAGTGGAATTGTCGTAGTTTTAAACAAACGTGCTCCACTATCCGTAATGATGTTCAAAGGCATCGACCCTTGTTCCTTCTTCTCCAGAAGGCGCACGGCACGTGCTCGCTTCCTGGTTACCATGCGTTTTAGACACCAACCATAAAACAGCAGCAGCTTCCCAAAGACCAGGCAGTGCTTCTGGTGCGTAATGACTGCCCGGCCACTCAATTAGACATTCTTTATCTCAGTTCTAGTGCTCGCGAAATAGTAGCTGTTAAAATTTGTCCTCCTGGCCAAAAGTCGTTCGTGGCTATTTCTGCGCATTTTTCTTGGAAATATTTCTTGGAAAACACCGCCATCCAGCGGACATTCCAAGGACTAAACGAGAGGTGACACACGCACGTTTTCTAACAGCTTGCGCTTCGGGTCTACTTCCTACCTTCAGCCACCTTGAGTTCATGTTATATACTAGTTCACTGTATTCATGGCCCTGCGGCTCAACGCTCGCTAAACCTTTCTAAAACTAAGGAGGTTACACCCAGCGAGTATAATGTAGCAACCCTTTCTTGTCCGATAGTGCTCAACGTACATGCCAATGGCTGCTAATGGGAATCGCTGCGTGCGCGTTGACTAAAAGCCGAATGCTCCTGTCTCTCACTCCCCATTAGCAGCCATTGGAATGTACATTGAGCACTATTTTTTATTGTTAAACAACGCACAGAAGAAATCTCTCACCGGCACCACTTTGGAGGTCAAAATTTTATACTTGGCACCACCTTGCAGGTCAAAGCGTAAGACTGGTTGCATACCACGATGGGACGCGGGACGAACGGGTGCCGCTATAAGGAGCTTCGCCCTAAAAGACAACAGGCCAATAGAAAATATCTGGACGCCGGTGCATACGGGTGTGCCCGGGGGAAATACGGCAGCACACGCCGCTGCTGCTTCCGCAGGTGGGTCAACCAATCTTTCTCTGCCCCCACCCCTCAGGGTGAACCCGTATGAGATCTTAAGTCAAATGGCTCCCTCGGTAGCCACAAGGCACTACGTATGCACGTCCCTGCGTCATGCTAGTGAAAAACGCACTGCGCAGGTCAACGCAGCAGTCCTATTTTCCAGCAATTGTATGATTTCACGCTCCCAAGAAGTCCTAATTAATAAAGTCTACGGAAAGCCTGCATACACATTATACTCTATAGCGAAATGGTGACAACAAACATGGCGACAGTGACGTGCAAGCACTGCGGGCTGCGCTGCCACGCAAATCTTCACCCCTTCCAGTGGCAGTGTTCCGCATTTGAAGAAAATTGAACGGCCATACAAGCTTTCCAAAACCAAAAATTATCATGAAGCGCTCCTTACAGACCTGGACACGTAATTATTATTTGCCCAATATGGTAGTCAGAGCAGCCTCATCGGAGTGGTTTATGGGGTCCGACAAACTATAGTACTGACCCTATACCACCTCAGCACCAGTGATCGTGAATACAATAGGTGTAAAACCAGTGACATTGTGAACTAGCAGTGTAGTTAGAAAGTCCTGCTTATCCTTACAGAGGTCCATTGCTGCCCTTTTTTCAATTAAAGACTTTCTATCCATCATTTATAGCTAGTCTGAGCATAATGAAAAAAACAAATAAGCGCATCAGGTAATAGCAGGTATATATTTTACAGAATTTATCAAAAAAGATGCAGCTTTGCCGTGAAAGTGAAGCAATGAACGCGATAGCAACAAATTGGAAGGTCACGTGCAGAATCGCAGGTAGATGAAAACGTGCCCCGGGTTAATCACGTGCAAATGACGTACGAAACGTACTCAAAGTAAAAATGAACGAGAATAATCATCTCATTTGTTACTTCATTGTGTCTGAAAAGCGCGCCGTTTTCGCAAACGTAGGCTGTGCAAGGATTGCAGGGACCATTCTGTTCCCCGTAACTACAGGAGAATCAGACTAGCTCTCTGGATTTCGGGCCGACCGGTTGTGCCCCCGCGATCTCCGACGACAGCGCAGTAGCTGCCGTCGGTGATCGTGTTCTGGCGGCACTGGCTCACTGATGCGTGCACCAGCAACCTCCGAGTGAATTCTTCGTCAGCGGATAGCCTAGGGCGAGCCGACTGGGCTCGCCCTACGCCATCTCCTGACGACGACAAGAGCTCTCGCGTCGGACTCCTTGAACGTGTCCATCTTTCCTATCTCCTCCTTCCCCGCAGGAGCGCCTGCGCAAGTAGGCGTTTGGTGTGTAGCGACACCACGGACACGAGCTAACGGGGGAGTTTCTACTCCCTCCCACGCCTCGCCGTGCGTGGCTTTGCCGTGACCGGGGAAAAGGGGATCCTGGGGGTTGAGCCGACGCCAGGTGATTGGACCTTAAAGGCCCCCCGGCAGAGGCAACACACCCCTTTGGCCCTGGCTTCACGTAGACGGCACCCCCGGATTGACCCGCCCGAGGGGAATCGGCAGTTGCCTTTTCCTGTCTCCACCTCACATCTTTCTCTTTCCTCTCACTTTAAATCTTTCCTGTCCTCTACTCACTTCCATTGACTTCCGTGTTTCCTGGCGGCAAGGGTTAACCCTGTGTGGCTATCCTACCTCGGATACACCATATTCGGTTATAGTAATGGCGTACAGCTGGCGTCTGCGGGGCCTGTACTTACAGACCCTGCAGCGTCCCCTTGTAGGACTCCATGGTGGGTGGCTGGCGCCGCTGCCAAAAACAAGCATTTACATATGGCTTGTTCCTTCCCCCCACTCCCTGATCGCCCTCAGAAAAGAGGGCGCACCGATGAAGTTTTCCATTTTTTTTTTTGTAACCAGAAAGTATTTTTTCCCCGATTCCATGTTATCCACGCTGATACACCCGGCAAATCAGTGCGAACACTTTCACCTTTTCTAGTATCAAAGTCCTTGACGGAAATCTTTGGCCCAGGATATAAAGCTTCGAGAATGGCAAGTGGTGACCTCCTGTTGGAGCTCCGCGACCAGAAACAATATGAAAAATTGCCTAACCTAGTGAAATTTGGAGATACCAAAATAATAGTAACCCCACACCGAACCATGAACACCACCCGTGGCGTTGTCTCAGATGATGACCTGTTAGGGCTGACGGAGGCTGAACTCCTGGAGGGTTTCAGCGAACAGAATGTCATAAACGTAAAACGAATTAGCATGAGGCGTGATGGCAAAGAAGTCCAGACTAAACACCTGATACTTACCTTCAATTCAAGTGTACTGCCCGACTATGTTGAGGCTGGGTATATCAAGTTTCGAGTGAGGCCATATATACCAAACCCCCTCCGATGTTTCAAATGCCAGCGGTTCGGCCACAGTTCACAGAACTGCCGAAGCCGCCTAACTTGCGCCAAATGCAGTGCTGAAGAGCACACATCAGATGCCTGTGAAAACTCTCTTCACTGTGCGAACTGTAATGGGGAACATGCCGCATACTAGCGGTCATGCCCGTGCTGGAAAAAGGAAAAGGAAATTGTCACAATTAAGGTAAAACAAACCATTTCATTTAAGGAGGCACGAAGGCAGGTGTCCTGCCTACCAGAAACTAGCTTTGCCGAAGTGGCGCGTCAGGGGGCAGTGCCACGACGGCCCCTGGCGCCTGTCTGGCACACGCGTAGTGAGCCAGCGGTGACGCCATTCGCCCCCTCGGCGGTTGCAGCAGGGCTGCTCCGCCATCCAAGA
Organism: Rhipicephalus microplus; assembly: GCF_043290135.1. Taxonomy (NCBI): domain Eukaryota; kingdom Metazoa; phylum Arthropoda; class Arachnida; order Ixodida; family Ixodidae; genus Rhipicephalus; species Rhipicephalus microplus. The sequence goes on from NW_027464592.1 coordinate 10,057,930, forward strand.
AAGACCCACCAACATCCGGGCTGAGGCCGCGAAGGTCTCGTCTTTTGAGGCGAGGCCCTTAAAACAAATGCAGCGCTCGCAAGAGCGCCTGTCCAGCGCCTCGCAAGAGGCAATGGACACAACACCGAGCGTGAGGGCGCAGCCTGCGCCTAAGGATCGGCGCGACTCCGTCGACCTATCCAAAAAAGAAAAATCTCGTGTCATGGCCCCTGGAAAGGGTCCGTGAGCTAACTTTCCATCCTTGAGCACACAGCACAAAACACATCTAAAATGGATACACAGATCTTACAGTGGAATGTGAGAGGACTTCTCCATAACCTCGATGATATTAGAGAACTTCTTAATAAACATACTCCAAAGGTGCTGTGTGTTCAGGAGACACATCTCAAGTCCACACAAACAAACTTTCTAAAGCATTAGGCCATCTTCCGCAAAGACCATGACGACGCTGCCGCTTCGTCGGGCGGTGTCGCTATAATAGTTGATAAAGGTGTTGCCTGTAAGCAATTAAACCTCCGAACTTCTCTTGAGGCAGTTGCTGTTCAAGCAGTGCTGTTCGGGAAGCTACTAACAATTACCTCTATTTACATTCCCCCGTGCTATCAACTTTCAAAGGCACAATTTCAAAGCTTCATTGATGAACTACCTCCGCCATATATAGTCGTTGGTGATCTAAATGCACATAACCCCCTATGGGGCGACTCCCGTTTAGATGCGCGAGGACGCCTAATAGAACACTTTCTGTTTTCGTCAGGTGCATGCCTACTAAACAAAAAAGAACCAACGTAATATAGCACTACACATAACACATACTCTTCTATAAACCTGAGTATTGTCTGGAGTGCTATAATTCCATATCTGGAGTGGTTTGTTCTCAAGAACCCTTTTGGCAGTGACCACTTCCCGATTATGTTAAAGTTAACGAAAGAAGATACATGCTCGCCTGACTTTCCTCGCTGGAACACCAAGTCAGCCAACTGGGAATTATTTCGAGAAATTACATTTTTAGACGGAGATGAGATTGCTGATTTTAATATAGACGATGCTGTAGCATACCTAACAGGTTTTATTATTGACGCTGCAGTGAAATGTATCAAGCAGACCAACGGAATGATCAATAAACGTCGCATCCCATGGTGGAACGACGATTGTCGGAAAGCGCGCAATAGACAAAATAAAGCTTGGAGACTACTCCGAAATTGCCGAACGGCTGAAAACCTCAACAATTTCAAACAGGTTAAGTCCCAAGCCAGAAGAACGCGTCGCCTTGCAAAGAAAGAAAGTTGGGATAGGTACATCTCCGGTATAAATTCTTACACTGACGAAACGAAGGTTTGGAATAGGGTAAAGAAGTTAATGGGTCGGGAGTCACACCCCCTACCTTTGGTAAGTAGCCGAGGGGAGAGCCTGGAGGAGCAGGCGGACTGCCTAGGCGAACTCTTTGAATACGTCTCGAGTGCATTGCACTACACAGAAACGTTTTTAAGATTCAAAGAACGCGAAGAGCGGCGACCCATTAAATCTAAACGTCCCTCCAGGGAGGCTTACAACTGCCCGTTTTCATTAGCTGAACTTTAGGCATCTCTTGCGTACTGCAACAACTCGGCGCCAGGTGGCGATCGTATAACGTACGAAACGATCAAGTATCTTCACCCAGAAGCACTAAAACGCTCCTAACCCTCTTCAATACCATGTGGGAAGCTGGATATATTCCATTGTCATGGAAAGAAGCGATAGTCATCCCGGTACTTAAACAAGGCAAAGACCCGTCCTTGGCCACCAGCTACAGGCCAATAGCGTTAATGAGCTGTTTGTGCAAACTACATGAGAAAATGTTAAACCGGCGCTTAACCCACTTCCTAGAACGTAACAGTATACTAGACCCCCTTCAGTATGGTTTCAGAGAGGAGAGGTCGACAATAGACCACCTTGTTCGCATAGAGACATACATCAGAAATGCATTTATTCATAGGCAGTTTGTACTTTCGGTATTCTTAGACCTGGAGAAAGCGTACGATACCACATGGCGATTCGGGATTCTACGCGATCTTGCCGCCATGGGCACCCATGGGAACATGCTAAACACAATTAAAAATTATCTGTCTAACCAAACCTTTCGCGTAAAAGTGGGAAATGCTCTTTCTAGATCATTTACCCAAGAAACTGGTGTTCCGCAAGGGGACGTGCTTAGTTGCACACTCTTTCTTGTAAAAAATGAACTCCCTGCAGTTAGTAATTTCAAGCGCGATGTTTTATTCTGTGTATGTTGATGATGTGCAGATGAGTTTCAAATCATGCAATATGTGTATCTGCGAACGACAAGTGCAGCTTGGAATGAATAAACTCTCTAAATGGGCTGATGAGAATGGTTTTAAAACAAACACCCAGAAAAGTACTTGTGTACTCTTCTCCAACAAACGAGGGGTAATGCCACTTCCACATATTACGATCAAGGGAGACCAACTCTCTGTGAGCAGCGAGCATAAATTCCTAGGAACCACTTTAGATTCTAAGCTCACGTTTATTCCCCATATTAAACATGTAAAAATGAAATGTCTGAAAGCGATGAACCTCCTAAAGCTCCTATCACGTACAACATGGGGTAGTGATCGGAAGTGTCTCTTAAACTTGTACAAAAGGCTTGTTTGGTCGCGCCTTGATTATGCCTCTATAATTTATCATTCCGCAACGCCAAGTGCTTTGAAAATCCTAGACCCCATTCACCATCTAGGTATCCGACTGGCAACCGGTGCTTTCAAGACAAGTCTGATCCAGAGTCTCTATGTAGAGTCGAATCAGTGGTCACTTCACCTACAGCGATCCTATAGCAGTTTCAACAATTATTTTATAAAGGTACGTGCAAACATAAAGCATCCTTCTTATTCAACTATAAACGATATGACCGCTGCCACCCTCTACCATAATTGACCCGCAGCGAGAAAGCCGTTCTCTTTGCGTGTGAGAAGCTTAAGTGAGGAAATGGGTGTTCCGCTGATAGAACATTGTCCTATGCCCACAAGAAAACATTTACCGCCGTGGCAGTGGCAGCTCATACATTGTGACACTTCCTTTGCCGATATCACTAAACATGCACCAGAAGCACATATTAAAATGCATTTCCGACAACTTATATCCAACTATTCATGCGTAGAGTTTTATACTGATGCTTCTAAGTCGCATGCAGGGGTGGCTTATGCAGCCGTCGGACCATCCTTCTCGGAATCCGGTGTGTTGCACCCAGAAACAAGTATATTTACGGCTGAGGGATATGCACTATTGTCGGCTGTGAAGCATATACGGAAATCAAACATACAAAAATCAATTATATTCACAGACTCGTTAAGCGTCGTAAATGCATTAAGATCCCATTTCAGATTCAGAAATCCGGTAATAATTGAGCTGTATTCCGTTCTGTGTACAACATATATGTCCAACCAGCATGTTACTATTTGCTGGGTTCCTGGCCATAGAAGCATCGAGGGCAATGTGTTAGCTGACCAAATGGCCACGTCAATTATATTGCGCACTATTAACCCCACAGCTACTGTCCCCGCAACAGATTTGAAACCCTTCCTACGTAAGAAACTGCGAAACCACTGGCAACGCTTGTGGGACACAGAAATAAATAATAAGCTTCACTTGATTAAGCCGCGGTTAGGCTACTGGCCCTCCGCTACAAGAACACGGCGAACTGATGTCCTATTCTGTCGCCTCAGAATAGGACACACTAATGGTACTTATAGCTTTCTGCTGACTGGCGATGAACCTCCTACTTGTGGTAGATGTGGTGAGAGGCTAACCGTCCTCCACGTCCTCCTGGAGTGTCCTGAAGCTGAAAGTGAGAGAAAGAAATATTTTGCTTTAGCATACCGCTATAATCTTCCTCTACATCCGATTATGTTTCTCGGTGAAGAGCCGCTTTTTGATGCAAAATCAGTTTTAAGCTTTTTAAAGGATGTAGTATTGAATGTTTTAGCCCAACATTGAATGTTTTTAGCCCAAAAGGTTCATAGCGCATCCTCTGTTCAGAGGATGCTGCTGTGATAGCAGCTTTTAATGAGCCCAGACCTCCATGCTCTTGTTTTAAGGGTTCTGTCGAGGCACTGGTGCTCCATGCCAAGTTTTTATTCCACATACATATCACTTTTAAACCATTTTATGTTTCCATAGCACACATCATTTGTCATTGCCATAATTTTACTATCTATATATATTTTTACGCACCTACAGCGACTGTTTTTAGGCCCATTTACAGCCACGTCACATCTGTTTTGTCTACACTGCACATCGCACAGTTCATTATCATCGCTCTGGCGTTCTTTGGCCACATCTGGCCCTTGCGCCAATAAACTCCACTAATCATCATCATCATCAATCATATCTCCTCCTTACTTCCATCGTTTTCTGTCTCACGCTGTCCCTGTGCCTCGCTCTTCTCTTCCTCTCTCTATCTCTTTATCTTTTATTCATATCCTTTTAATTGCTCCTTTACCCCCTCCCCTCGTGGGCTACTGTTGAGGTGTCCTCCCCCTGAGAGACAGTTATGAGGCTCAGATTTTTCTTTTTTTTTCATTTAAAATCCCTCACATACAATAGAATGGTTCCATGCACGCCCAACGCCAGCTAAGGCACGCAAAAGATCGTCCACTCCCCTAATTTGCGCGGGTCAAAGTACGCGTGAGACATAAGAGCCGCCGTGTGCACATTGCACCATCTTGCTGATAATGGTGAAAACACGATTGTTTTCTTTCGAGATGCCCGCCAACAGCGGTATGTAGAGGACACAAATAGCTTGCCGTTTACACTTTGAAAAAAGGATCCCTTGGCGGCTCATTGCTTAACGCCTCGCATTCACGACGTGGAGGTCCCACGTTCGATTCCGCGTGTCGGAGTCTTTAATTTCTAGCGTTTTCATATATGAAAAAACGTATACATATACGGTGCATGACATCGACGCTTACGTTGACGCCGTCGCCCACGCCTATGGCGGCGGCAAAATCCAGCCGACAACGTCCGTATAATTGCTATCACAATAAATCTAAGACAACATAAGGTCCTCTCATACTGTACTAGAATAGGGGCGAAATTTTTCTTTATCATCCTAAATATTTCTTCATAAGTCATGGTTTAACACTGTGCGTATGGTTTGCACAATGCAGTAACCATCATCGTTGCCATCACGACTGTCAGCAGCAGCCGAAACATCAGGCCCACTAACAAGCAAGCGCCGCTTCTATGCTTTGCCAACCATCGCGGTCCAGTGGTTACAGAAGCGAAGGTATCTCAGTATGCTTATTTACCACATCTGCCCATATAAGTACCTCTCTTCCTCTCGCACGCTTGTATTCTTCGAAATGTAGTATGCAACTATCAGTGACCTGCGCTTATCTTCATCTTCTGTATTTCGATTCAGATTCTCTTAGCAATCATTCGTTTCTTGAACCAATCTGCTGTGTTCTCGTTTTGTAGGGTATGATTATCAATCATCTCTCCCAGGCTGGCTGTGTTATCTTCATTTTGAGCTAAAGCCTCTTCTAAGGCGTCTAACACAATAGGCGCGAGAGAAAAAATGAAACCTAAGTCAGTTCGCAAATATTTTATCTTGAAAAATAAAATATACGTTTTTTCCACAATCGCACCGAGAACGGGCGCCAAAACTTTATTCCGAAGACTTCTGGACTTTAGACAGCACTGAAGCCTACCGCTGTAGGTCGGTGCACGAAAGCCGGTAAACCGCTGGCGCTGCTTACCGATCTGAATTGCTAATGCGTGCCGGCTTGCAGCTTCCTCACCGCTGCTCGGCAATGACGCCCCGGTATGTTGACGAGCCCCACGCATATTATACCGCCCTCGTTCTTAGGATTCACCTCTATTGTTCGGAATAAATGTGAGTTACAGACGGTGAACGAGCATGAAAGGGCCCATATCGTTGTATTACCCTGATCTTGCCAAATGCCGAGGCAGATGTTACACCCCGAATTTCCCAGCCGGTGCAAGTGGGCAGTGATGTCGTGAAATTATCGGTTGTATATGTATTTCTTTTACGGCAGTTCCTGTCTTAACGCGCTTGTTTTTCACTTGTACGCTCATACATTGTGCCGCACTTTTCAAGCCATCTTCGATTTCCTATTGTCCGGTTGGTTTGATGTCTGTATCTTAGTGAGCTATAGGCCGATTTTCTTCAAAAAAACTCGTTAAGCGGGTCAATCAGACAAGGAATTTCAAAGCGATACGCTGAAATCTACTTGCGGAAGACGGGAGCAATAGAAGATCATTCAAAGAGTCCATCATACTGCAGTGAACATAACCGTAAGCTGAGTATGACCTTACTGATTATAAGAAAACATATCAGAAGTGAAGACAAACAACCGGAAACATGGAACATGTCTGCAGTATACCTCATAAAAACCCCCTTAACGTGTAATATTTTCTTTCGTGAACATTTAAAAAAAATGCAATATGCGTTCGCACACACGAAATGTTATTACTACTGTGTCTGGGAAGTTGCGAAACTTATTACATCATGTCCAAAAAATACAGACATCTTAACAAACAATAAAAATCCAAGGTCATAATTAAGGTGTCTAACAATTCCGAGTGTATAGCGTAAGGCGCTTGTATGTGCAGTAGAACTAAAATGACATGGTCCTCCTGGCACTGGCGACGTACACAAACATGGTCGCGAATCGAGGTGTTAAGCGTCATCTTTGATTAGTTGATGGTTCAGTGACCGTCTAAGGGCTGCAACAAAATATCCGCCTTAAGAAGCTGTTTCAGCGTGGTGAGACATTCAACACCACCAATTTGGTTAACTCTGTTCAATTCTGAAGCGTCAATGCAATAAGCCGACCTCATGACTGATACAATAATTATTTATGTTTTTCATAAGTACTGCCATCCTCACACATGAGTTCATAGGCAAGAGTGAATGATACACAGAAGGCAACGTTTAAAAATAAAAAAATAAAGCGTATTGCATGCTGCTACGCCATCGAGAACAAGTGTATTAAAGTTTATCTCCAGTACTTAAACAAACATAAGGATTTTCGCGTAGACGCACGGGAAAAAGAAGTAAAAAAGAAGAAAGCAACATAAAAAGAATAATGGCAAGCCTCTGATTATGCAAAACCAAAATGAGAACCATCATATGACGGCGAAACATCACTAACGTTTATTTTGCCCGATTTTATGCCCGTTACACAAACGTTATTTGCCCGTTACACAATCATACCAACATAATCTTTAAAAATGTGATAAAAAGTCATAATCATCAGCATCATCATCATCAGCCTGACTACGTCCACTGCAGGACAAAGGCCTCTCCTATGTTCCGCCAGTTAACCCAGTCCTGTGCTTGCTGCTGCCAATTTATACCCGCAAACTTCTTAACCTCATCTGCCCACCTAACCTTCTGTCTCCCTTTAAACAGCTTGCCGTCTCTGGGAATCCAGTTAGTTACCCTTAGCGACCAGCGGTTATCCTGTTTACGGGCTACATGCGTGGCCCACGTCTATTTCTTCTTCTTGATTTCAGCTATGATATCCTTAATCCCCGTTTGTTCCCTAATGCACTCTGCTCGCTTTTTGTCTCTTAAGGTTACACCTACTAATTTTCTTTCCATTGCTCGCTGCGTCGTCCTCAAGTTAAGCTTAACCTCTTTGCAAGTCTCCAGGTTTGTGCTCCGTAGCTAAATACCGGCAAGATACAGCTGTTATATTCCTTCCTCTTGAGCGATAGTGGCAATCTACCTGTCATAATTTGAGAGTGCTTGCCAATTGTGCTCCACCCCATTCTTATTCTTGTAGTTACTTCAATCTCGCGGTTAGACTCCGCGGTTATTGCCTGCCCTAGGTAGGCATAGTCTTTTACAACTTGAAGCACACTATTACCTCTCTCGAAGCGCTGCTCTTTTCCGAGGTTGTTGTACATTGCTTTCATTTTCTGCAGATTCATTCTAAGACCCACCTTTCTGCTCTCCTTGTCTAAAGCTGCAATCATGAGTTGCAATTGGTCCCCTGAGTTACTCAGCAATGCAATGTCATCGGCGAAGCGCAGGTTACTAAGGTACTCTCCATTAACTCTTATCCCTGACTGTTTTCATTCTAGGCTTCTGAAAACCTCCTGTTCTAACGCGGTAAATAGCATTGGGGAGATTGTGTCCCCCTGCCTTACACCTTTCTTGATTGGTATTCTGTTGCTTTCTTTATGAAGAACTATGGTAGCAGTTGATTCCCTGTAGATTTCTTCAATGATGTTTATATATACTTCGTCGATGCCCTGATTTCGCAGTGTCTGCATGACGGCTGATATTTATACTGAATCAAACGCCTTCTCGTAATCTATGAAGGGTATGTATAGTGGTTGGTTTGGTTCTGAGCATTTCTCTATTACCTTATTGATAGTATGAATATGGTCGATTGTTGAGTAGCCTGTTCGAAATCCTGCTTGTTCTTTTGGTTGATTGAATTCTAATGTTTTCTTTACTCTGTTAGCAATTACCTTTGTCAATAGCTTGTATACCACAGAGAGCAAGCTAATCGGCTTGTAATTCTTCAAGTCCTTGTCATCTCCTTTCTTATGTAATAAGATGATGTTAGCGTTCCTCCAAGACTCTGGTATTTTTCCCGTCAGGAGACACCTGGTAAACAAGGTGGCTAGTTTTTCTAACACAATCTGTCCTCCGTCTTTCAGCAGATCTGATGTTACCTGATCCTCAACAGCAGCTTTGCCTCTTTGCATGCTCTGCAAAGCTTTTCTGACTTCTATCATAACTGGTGGGGTGTCATCTGGGTTTTGGTTGTTCTTATAATATTAAAGTCGTGGTTGTCCCGGCTACTGTACAGATCTCTGTAAAACCCCTTCACTATTTTAAATATCCTATCCATATTGGTAGTTATTTGCCTTCTTTGTCCCTTAGTGCATACATTAGATTTTTGCCTATCTCAAGATTCCTCTTCACTGCTCTGACGCTTCCTCCATTTTTCAGAGCGTGTTAAATTCTCTCCATGTTATACCTTCTTACATCGGATACCTTACGCCTATTAATCAACTTCGAAAGCTGGCAGTTCTATTTTGTTTGTTGTACTTGAGACTCTCATGGTTTGACGCTTCCTATTCTTCGTTTCCTGAGAAAGCTTGCCAGTATCCTGTCTAACTACCCTGCCTCCAACTTCCACTGCACACTCCGTAATGATAATCGTCAAATTATCATTCAGTGTATCTATGCTAAAAAGCCATCGAGAAATAAAAAAAGGAGAGCACGTGACGTGACGCAGCCAGCCTTGAGAAGCTAGCCCGAATTGAAGCCGTCTGTTTTGACCTTACGCCTGACCTTTTGCGTAGAGATCACGCAAGAAACGAGACTTGCCGAAACATTTACTGTGATTTTTATCTGAGATTGGGGAACCCGAGCTGCTGCGTGAGTTCGACTGGTAGTACACAGCTGATTCAGATGATGCTCGATTGCCCAACCTGGACGTCTGGTCGTGGTGTCGTACATGATGCCGTTGTGTTTTGCAAATGTTGGTTACGCGTTGTTCGTTATACGCAAGGTTAGAACATTAGGTGGAGTTGCCATTCAACGAGGGACTTGCACTTCAACTGAAGTGCACGCCCCACGTTATTGATAACAAAGGCAGTAAGCTTTCAATACTGGAAGTCACGCTAGAAATTGAAGATAAATACAAATATTTGGCGTATGTGTAAATAACGGGGCATAGTGCCTAAGGGAGCGAAAACGATACGCAATAACTAGGGGTAACGGGAATGCAGTTGGAATGAAAAATAGGGCACTGTGGAACTACATCAGGTGTGATGTTGTGAGAGGGATTTGAAAAGGGTTCATTATCCCGGGTTTGACGCTCGGCAATACTGTCTTGCGCATGAAATAGGAGGTTCAAGCAAGATTGGAAATAAACAACGTGGCTTAGGTAGACTTGCTTTTGGAACGCACGGGAATACCCTAGATTAGGGGGTACTGGGTGACATGGAGTGGGCATCGTTCGAGTGCAGGGAAACTAGCAGCAAGACAGCATTTCAGGAGTTACTGGGAAAAATAAGACAACAGCTTTGGGATAGGAAAGTTCTCTGGCACTTGTACATGAACAATGCTGATACTGAATGAGGAAAGCAAACTCGAAAGTTATCAGGCAAGTATTTAGACAACACCAGATTACCAAGCCGAAATGAAATATTTGTTAAGAAGAACGTGACGAAAACTGAGAGGGACATGTGGAAGATTGGAATGGTTACGAAATGATCACTGGAGACCTACCGAACTTTTAAGCAGGAAATTGCAAAAGAAATGATCTAGAATAATTCTCGCGGTAGTTCTCTGCTGTTAGTGGCCAGAACGGCAATATTGCGGACCGAGACGTCCCAAACCAAAAATGAAGGCACAGACACGATATGTAGTGCGTGCGGAGAAGAGAAAGAAATGGTTGAACATTTCATATTGTATTGTAAAGAGCTCCACCCTATAGTTCAAAATAATGGCGTGGAAGTTTTCAAAGAATTGGGATTTAGGGACAGTAAAGGCAAAATAGACTTTAAACGGATAGACATAACTAGAAGGAGGCTAACTGAACGGTGGTTGAAATAAAGACGTGAGTGAAATTCAATCTTTCAACACATAGTGACAATACCCACTTTATGGCTAGGTGGCGTGAGCCACTGCCCGATGTGAAGGGTACAACTGGGACATCCATCCATCAATCAGTATGTCTGTACTGCTTTTTGCGTGTGTCTCCTCAATTCACCTAGATCCTAGAGGCACTGGCCGCACTGGCTCACTGGTGCGGCCACAAGAACCTCCCAGCAAAGTCTATGTCAGTGGTCTGCTTTTCGAGCCGCAAGGCGGTGATCGTACGCTAGAAATTTGAGGTGCTTTAGGCTTCTTTACTGTTTACCTTCCGAAGTGGCTAGGTGATGTTTAGGCCGTGTGTTCTAACCAGAGCCCCAGCTGCCCTAAATACCTTCTCGACTTCTTATCTGCCGCCCCGCCGCGGTGGTCTAGTGGCTAAGGTACTCGGCTGCTAACCCGTAGGTCGCGGGTTCGATTCCCGGCTGCGGCGGCTGCATTTCCGATGGAGGCGGAAATGTTGTAGGCCCGTGTGCTCAGATTTGGGCGCATGTTAAAGAACCCCAGGCGGTCGAAATTTCCGGAGCCCTCCACTACGGCGTCTCTCATAATCATATGGTGGTTTTGGGACGTTAAACCCCACAAATCAATCGACTTCTTATCTGCTGTAGTATTTCGTCATTTGGTATTTAAAGTTTATATTGGCTATTAACGTACTTCTCGGGCCTCGGCTTCTTTTCTGAGCGCTAGAAACTGCACTCAGGCAAATTTGTAGCGCAGGAATTACCGCACAAAAAGTGGGGTGTGGAAATTGCGATGGTTACGCAATATTTTTCCATTTATTTTTGTTACTTTGTAGTCAAGTTATTCACCTGTTATTACCCTTATTTCCACTGAAACGATATTTTCTAAATCTACAGGAAGGCGTCGTACGCCGTCCCTCTCCTGTTGTAGCTAGTGCTCCACCCTGTGTGTGCTTCAACTGGAACAATCATAAACTTTGGGGCGCTAGCATTCGGATACCCTACTAGCGCATGCATGCCCTTTCTTAGTGCTTTCCTGCTGAAGCGGGTGATATCACTACAAGCCCACTGCACCCTGCGATAATGAAACAGTGGATGCGACTGGCATTGAAACACGTCAATAATAATTAGGAGCTATGGATAGTACTGTAGTCCACGGGGCTATAAATAATCAGAATTTTTTGTTCGTAAGCACACCACACGTATATCGAGGGGCGACACTTTTTTGGTGAAATTTCAAGAAAAATGCCGACCTTTGGCAACTTTTTGGTTGTCGTTTGGTGAATTTTTCTCGAAATTCAGTGGCAACCCTGCTTATGGTACTGGATTATTCTTGTTGTTGATGACCTTTCGACTAATCGTTCTTACAGCTAAAGCAGAACATTTGATAAAACTAGAATACTCATTACTTTTTGCCAACTTTTTGTACGTAAGACCTTTTGGTGTGCAACGCTATCAGAAATCAAGCTTATTAACTTGCAATTCAGCGATATTTTAAACAATAAGGATCACAAAGGCTCCATGGATGTTTATAGCAATTAAATTCTGAATACCCTTCGTAGCACACTTTGGTTGACCCGTCTACCTACGCGCTTAATCATAACTGGCCAGTTCTCCTCGCTTCAACTGAGATGACACTGAATGGCATTGCGTACTAATGTAGGGCGCCAGAATAGAAGCTGCAGACGCAACAAAGCTTTGCACGCAGTTCAACTGCCTTACGACCTGTCAGCTTTGAGTGACATATTACGGTCTTACATTTTCCGCAATCTATTTTAGGGTGTGGGTAATCAGCAGCCCTAGCACATTCATTACAGACCTTTGTTTGTTGAGCAGCAGTATTCTCAAATGGATCGTCCACCGATTACAAAAGCCAAGTGGAACAAAACTGAAGTTGGTGACATTACGCCATTTCCGCGGTGGTGACTCTCATTGTGTACGCAACATGTTTAGGCCAGTTCTATCAGAGTGTGGCGAAAAGTGAGATAGATTCATTATTTGATAACTTTATTCATCTGCATTGTCAGTATGTTTACGGTAAATTGAGCTGCGTAAATCAAAATATAACTTTGCTTGCGGCTCTGCGGTGTTCGCACAAAGATTACAGCTAAAAGTACTGCTGTTCTTGACCTGAAATGAAGGCAAGAAAAAAAAAGTACTTGCGCACACATTTGTAGCTGATGATTTCATTCTTCTCATGTCAAAGTATAACACCACTGATTGCAGTATTCTTCACGGATTTGTTTATGTATTATACACAATTATTTACTCAAAGTCACACAAAAAACAGGCCTTCATTTGATTTCTTGTAATGTAGTATTGAGTGTCTTGGTGTATTGATATGTGAATTTAACACTTTCGTAGAGAGTGCGTGATATCTCGCGTGTTAAGGCAATGTGTTCAAAAGAAAGGGTTCCTCAATGGAAGGTGCCAAAGTATGTAAAAAACTATATTGTTTCACAAAGTGCTTTGGTCGGATACTTATTTGCCTATTCATTAAATTCATTGGTACTTAAAGGTACTTCTACACGAGTATCTGTATTTTTCTGAGCCAGAACAAACGAAGTCGTTTACGAAACAGGCCCATCGTCATCCATCGCTGCAAAACCATACTCAGTGAGAACCTATGATTCGCCTATATTGGCATTGTAATTGACCTTTATGTGCTTGTTTATAACCTCATCTAATCAAGCAAAGTGTGAAGCAACAAGTTTTCCCTGGACTTGTTTGCCGACTAACGAAATCAGTGCATTTTGCTTGTTCTAGCTTTAAAGCACACTATTGTACTTGTTATAGCTCTAACGCAATCCTAAATCCTCGTATAGACGAAAAAAGCTGTACATACAAAACGTCAAGCTCTTACTCACAGCATTGACTAGGAAAATCAACCTCCTGTGCGAATCGAAATGTTAGCTGAAACGTGACACTCATGCGGGCAAGCTTGTCAGAAAATAGAAACAAACGGCAATAGACACATAAATGAACACAAACCCTTCTTGACGCAGCCGCTTTCCGGTAAACAGAAACAAGTAGTCAGATTTATGAAATAAACTGCTTCAAACGCCTATTATCCAATCTAAATGGCAGAACTGACCCTCTCTTTTCCTCCTGAAATTCCATGTTGAAAAATCGCAGTGTTTTACGTCGACTTCTCTAATAGAAACGTACAACTCTCGACAGCTTGATTTGTTAGGTCACGCAGATAAATCATACATATTCAAATAACGCCGGACGAGAAGAAGCTGCGTTGAAGCACATTCTTTTTATACACTCACGCTGGGTGTTATCATCATTGTAGACCTCTCTAACCATTCATTAGTACTGAACATGTTTTGGGCAGAGCAACTCGTGTTGTGTACTAAATAAAGCAATTTGGATACTGCTACAAATGTTTCATAAATTTAGCTTTATCTTCCGAACGATGCGAAGTCTCATTTCCCGTGCGAGACTTTTTCGTCCTTGATATTTCAAAGCTCGTAAAGCAGTTTCCACAGCAACACTTAGTTGCCGTAATGTGAGTTGAGGATGACAGGACATTAGTTGTTTCTTGAGCTTTGCAGATTCACCAGAAGTCAGCAAAGTTCGCAATGCGTGTATGTTCCTCTCTGTTGTTGAAATGGAGAATAAAGAAGATTCTAATGTGTCGGAACAACCTAGGGTAGAAATGAAGAAACACAATACGTGGAGACACCATTCCAGTGCGACAAAAATTGCTGAGAAAGCTTCTGAATGTTCGGAAGCAGACACTGCTGCCTAATGAGGGAAGGGGTCGAAGGGGCTTTTGTTGACGGGCATTGCAAGTTGATTGCGCATTTGTCATCGATAAGATGACTCGGCTACTGTCCCCGTTAACATGTTTGCGGCTGAGGGAGAAATCCTCCTTCATCGGAAAGGTTGTGACGTGCGATGTTTCCTGGAATCGTGGCAGAACAACACAGTTAGCCGAAAAAGACGTAGTAGCCACACACAAAATGCCTACAACTGGACAGTTGTTCCGACGGCCAGCTCCCCACGATTCTCCAATTATTCCCCCAATTTCTACGAGATAGACACTAATATTGTCGGCATTAGCTCAACTCAGTGGTTTGAGTTTTTCCATACTACAACGTACTCGGGGCTTAACATCAGAACTAGGAGTTGTATGGCCATGATTATCAATCGCGCGTGTGGCATGCAAGTGAGACATCTTTACAAAGCACCGGGTCAACCGGATACAAATAGATGTGTGTTACATATTCTGTTAGGAACCCCTTTATCAGCCACGTATAGCACCATTGATATTCAGTTCAGAAGAAAACCCCGACGCAGTCTAATCGTTGGAACGTTTACTCGGTTACATCTGTGTACGCTCCGTCACACGATTTATTTCTCCACAGAACTCTGCTGGTGTCGTTTTTCAGTGCCTCTTGGTATTGGCTTGCTGTGTCCTGTAGTGTAAAGAAAGACACCGGAGCTGTTCTAAGAAAGTTGCGAAGTAGCAGGGTGGCTTTATGACGCCATTTATTTTAGCATCGGAGTCAGTAATCACTCTGTGCTGTTATTTCTGGGGGTGAGAAATATGAGGTCGTGTTTTTTCTCACTGACGCGAAACGGGGTGGGATTCGCATTTACCTAATTGTGTGCAAGAAGATGGTACACTGCCCCTTAACCATGTAAAGGAAAGATTGTCTGACGCACATTGGCAAGTTCGATGGCGGCGCGATCTTGAAAAGGACCTAATTAACTGGAGCAGACGTGACGCTTGAGTTGCTTCACCGGTATCCTTGAGTGGAACGTTTATATATATATATATATATATATATATATATATATATATATATATATATATATATATATATATATATATATATATATATATATATATATATATATATATATATATATCCTGACGAAGGCCGTGCCACGGCCGAAACGTAGAGCAAACAATTATCAAATTTTCGTAAGTGTGCTCCTTCATTCCT
Organism: Rhipicephalus microplus; assembly: GCF_043290135.1. Classification (NCBI taxonomy): domain Eukaryota; kingdom Metazoa; phylum Arthropoda; class Arachnida; order Ixodida; family Ixodidae; genus Rhipicephalus; species Rhipicephalus microplus. The sequence goes on from NW_027464592.1 coordinate 10,073,493, forward strand.
AATTATATATATATATATATATAGATATATATATATATATATATATATATATAGGGGAAGTTATTAGAACCAATGGAATGTAAATAAGAAGAAGAAAAAAAAGTGGATGAAAAAATTACCAACTGTGAGCAGGAATCGAACCTACGACCTTCGAGGTTCGATTCGTAGGTTCGATTCCTGCTCACAGTTGGTAATTTTTTCATCCACTTTTCTTTCTTCTTTCTTCTTATTTACATTCCATTGCTTCTAATAACTTCCCCTGTACATTCCTTGGCATTACTGCCTGTTATATCTCATTAATATTGTGTTAAAACACGGAAAAACGAGCCCTTAGGTATACACTTCTTTCCCTTATTATATATATATATATATATATATATATATATATATATATATATATATATATATATATATATATATATATATATATATATATATATATATATATATATATATATATATATATATATATATATATATATTGCTCTAGGTTGTATACGGAGGACTATTGGTCAGCTGCCAGTTAGTAATAGGTTCACGTGCTACGTGACGCCAAACAGGCTCTTAAAGGGTGTGCCACACTCGCCGCCATGGCTACTAGTGGCGCTGACTGACATTCCCACGTTTAAATTGACATAGATACCCAATGAAGTGGCTGGGGGGTAGCTGTCATGGTAGCTCAGTGGTAGAGCATCTAACGCGTTATTCGAAGGTCGCAGCTTCACATCCTGCCCAGGGCAAGTTATCCTTTCACCCACTTTTATTTTTTCTCATTTACATTACAATTGGCCTAATACCTTCCCCTATACCTCCCTTGGCATTATTGTCTGTTAGATCTCATTATTATTGTGTAAAACACGAAAAACGAGACCTTAAGAATACACTTGTTTCCCTTGTTCATTAACGAGGGTCTCGTACTTGCACACTTGGTGCCTCTAGGTTGTATACGGGGGACTATTATTGGTCAGCTGCCAGTTAGTAATAGGTTCACGTGCTACGTGACGCCAAACAGGCTCATAAAGAGTGTACCACACTCGCCGCCATGGCTACTACTGGCGCTGACTGACATTCCCACGTTTAAGTTGACATAGATACCCAATAATGTGGCTGGGGAGATAGCTCTCGTGGTAGCTCAGTGGTAGAGCATCGGACGCGTTATCCGAAGGTTGCAGGTTTGGATCCTGCCCACGGCAAGTTATCTTCAAAGGAAACAAGTATACACTTGTTTCCCTTATATATATATATATATATATATATATATATATATATATATAAATATAAATATATATATATATATATATATATATATATATATATATATATATATATATATATATATATAAAGGAAAGAAGTGTATACGTAAGGGCTCGTTTTTCCGTGCTTTAACAGAATAATAATGAGATCTAACAGACAGTATTTCCAAGGAATGTACACAGGAAGGTATTAGAACCAATTGAATGTAAATAAGAAGAAAGAAAAGCCGATGAAACAATAATCAGCAGTGAGCAGGAATCGAACCTGCGACCTTCGAATAACGCATCGAACGCGTTATTCGAAGGTCGTAGGTTCGATTCCTGCTCACGGCTGGTTATTGTTTCATCGACATTTCTTTGTTCTTATTTACATTCCATTGGTTCTAATAACTTCCTTTGTACATTCCTTGGCATTACTGTCAGTTAGATCTCATTGATATATATATATATATATATATATATATATATATATATATATATATATATATATATATATATATATATATATATATTTCTGTGTGTGTGTGTGTGCGCGTCTGGAACGGGAAAACTTGGGATAGCTTAATTTCTTGACCGATTCGTTGTACGACGTTTGTTGGCTGTGCACGCATGCGCGGAATCTTCGTTTTTTTTTTCGGTACGTTTGTTTGTCTGTCATGATTGATTGATTGATATGTGGGGTTTAACGTCCCAAAACCACTCTATGATTATGAGAGACGCCGTAGTGGAGGGCTCCGGAAATTTAGACCACCTGGGGTTCTTTAACGTGCACCCAAATCTGAGCACACGGGCCTACAACATTTCCGCCTCCATCGGAAATGCAGCCGCCGCAGCCGGGATTCGAACCCGCGCCCTGCGGGTCAGCAGCCGAGTGCCTTAGCCACTAGACCACCGCGGCGGGGCTGTTTGTCCGTCATTAAGCAGTTGGTTGTCTGCGGTATGCTTTGTTTTTTTTGTTTTTTTTTTGTTTGGCAGAATGCTTTTTGCGCGTCAGTAATCTCCAGAAGAAAGTTTGAAAAGCCTTTTCTTGTTTTTAAATTCAGTTCACTCTTGCATAATTCATCCCAAGTTTTTGTTTTCTTTCTGGCAGTTTCTGCTGTATTTTTTTTATTTCAAAATATAATGATATTTCAGGTTACAGAAGTTCTTGTTTGTCTCTTTGCTTCTGTTTTTTCTATTTTTCTCTTCTTTTACATTTTGGTATGTGGCTTTGCTTGCGTTACGCGTTACGCCAAGCAATCACAGCACACGACGACCCCGGCCCCTAAAGCGCTCGGCACTTGAAAGAGAATTCTGTAACCGTGCGTAAACTTTCTAACAGTCTTCCCCTTAATATATTGCCAAATAGAAGCACAGGTAAAGCTTCGTGGACATATTTGAGGGTGAAGTACTTCAACTATGGGAATGTTTTATACTGATAGCACACATATAAAACTCCAGGGGACAATTTGTCGCTGTCGTGACGTTCTACTGAATCTTCAGTCCACTGCACGACACGTTATTCAACTCAACCGTAAGCCTATGCATCCTCCTGCATTGAAGGACAAACTATTCATATACGTTTCATAGGCTAGGTCATATTCTACAGCAGATAAAAAATATTCACTGCGGCATAATATTTTGAACTTTGCCCTAACGAAAAGTCAGTGCTAATTTATGTTTTAAAGTTTTCGGCTTAGCATTAGCAGCTACAAACTGTCTCGGGAATTTAATCATGCAGGATATCATAATAAAGGTTTTCAACTAGCATATAGGCTAGTGTAATATACGCAAGACATGTATACACGTCTTCAGGCCTTTTAATGATGGCAACAAACACGTATTGAAAATTCAGTTGCCTAATTGTGGCGCATTCTACGAACACTTTCTAACTACTCTGTGCATAATGAAAGGCAAATAATCTTATCAGATATTCAGATATGTGTATTTTAAAGAATCTAGCAAAAACTAAGACAACATACGCTCCTCTAATCCTGTACTTTATTAGCGGCCACATTTCTCTTTTTCAAATTGATTATTTCTCCATAAGTCACGATGAAACATTGCACAATACAATGAGTGGCACAATACAATAACCATCATAATCACTATCGCAATCGTCATCATCATCAGTAGAAGCAGCATGAGGCCCAGTATCGCACAAACGCCTCTTCCATGCCTTGCCAACCAACGCAGTCCAGTGGTTACAGAGGCGACGTTGTCTCCGTATGCCGATTGACCGCATCTGGCCATATAAGTACTTGTCTTCATCTCGCGCGCTTGTATTCTTTCAAAATCTACTCTGCTACTCTCAGTGACCAGCCATTATTTTCTATGTTTCGATTCAGATTCTCTTAGCCATCATTCGTTTCTTGAGCCACTCTGCTGTGTGCTCGTTTTGTAGGGTATGATTATCAATTATCTCTCCTAGGCTGGCTGTGTTGCCTTCATTTCAAGGTAAAGCCTCTTCTAAGGCCTCTAACACAATAAGCGCAAGAGAAAAAGGAAACAGAAGTCAGTTTGCTAATAGTACATCTTAAATAATGGCAGATCCCACGTAGATTGGGAATCAATGATATGCGAAGCACGAATGAGAAAGTTTGATGTGTCACTTTAAAATCAGCACAATCTCACGAGGTTAATGCAATTGATTCCGTACATGACTTACGGCTCATTATTATGATGCTTGGATGTGTCGTTTACCTTCGTCATCTATGGACATCACGTTACAACAAAATTAGTATATGTGGAGCTAGCGAACCAGCCGCGAGCACGCTATGAACGTGGTATGTTGTCATTTTCTTGCATCACACGCTTGTCAGGATTATAATGTTTGCACTAGTCATATACTTTCGTCATCCATTGACGTCACGTAACACCAAACTTGGTATATGTGGAGCTAGCAAAACAGCCTCGAGCGCATCAAGAATGGCCCAGTTTATTCAAATTTAGCGTGCACGCGCGCACTCTGGGCACAGCGACGCTACGTTAGCAAAACGCGAGCACTCTATAGCGTGACACCAGGCGCGACCGTCACGACTAGTGTCCATTAGCGCAGCCCGACGGCAACTGGCGAGAAATGTAACAAGCTGCATTTAGCGCCGATGCGTTACCCAGACAACACTGCGTCTCCCTATTTTCGTGACGGAGGCACGCAGGACGTGCTGAAACGCGCATGCGTCAAAGCAACGCAGCCCGGGGCGTGCCTACTGTATATGCAGCACCACTGCGCGTGGCAACGCTGGCGTGACGTGATGAAATGAACGCTAGCGAGCCCGCACCCCGTCACGTCCTAATAGATTTGCACCTTGTTCTCACATGACACGCAACTCATGATTATCACGTTTGCACCAGTCACGTACCTTCGTCATCTAATACCGTCACGTAATACCAAATGTGACATATGCGAAGCTAGCAAAACGGCCGTGAGTGCATCATGAGTGTGGCATGCACTCATGTTGTTACATGATGTGCATGTCGTGATTATCATGTTTAGATGTGTAATTTACCTGTATCGTTCATTCGCGTCGCGCAATACCGTGTTTGGTACATGTGAAGCTAGCGAAATGGCCGTGAGCGCATCATGAGCGTCACCTGTAGTCTTGTTGTTACATGACACGCATCTCATGATTATCATGTTTGCACCAGTCACATACCATCGTTATCCATTCACGTACCACAATCCCAAATTTGGGTAATGTGACGCTAGCGAAACTGCCGTGAGCGCATGATGAGGGTGGCATGTAGTCATGTTGTTACATGACAAGCTTGTATGACTTTCATGTTAGTCTGTCGCTTGTGTTCGCCATGCAATGATGTCATACCATACCAGTTTTTAACATTTCATGTGAACGAATTCACCGCAAGTGCTGCAGGATCTTGAAATGTAAATAATGACATTCAAGGCTAACATATGATTTTCATGAATAGTCGAACATGTTCTTAATACTGTCATGCTATCCCCATACCAAATTTGGTATCAATATCATTATCGAAACGGCCAGTAGAAATGAAAGTCGTAGGCGGCTAAATAGATTGATACGCTCAAAGTAACTGAAATTTTCTAAGAAATGCTTCGCACTTAAAAACAAAAGATACGTTGTTTCCACAATCACACCAAGAACGGGTGCCAAAACTTTTTTGCGAAGACTTCTGGACTTTAGACAGCACCGAAGCCTACTGCTGTATGTCGGTGCACGAAAGACGGTAGAACGCTGACGCAGCTTCCCAATCTGAATTGCTAATGTGCACCGGGTTGCAGCTCCTCCGCAGCTCGACAAAGACGCCCCGGTATGTTGACGGTCCCCACGCATATTATACCACCCTCGTTGTGAGCGTTCACCTCCACTGTTCGGGATAAACGTTACTGAGAGATGGCGAATGAGCACGGAAGGGCCCATACCATTCTATGGCCCTAATCTTGCCAAATATCGAAGCAGATGTTACACCCCGTATTTCCCAGCCGGTGCAAGTGGGCAGTGACAACGTGAAATTATGGGTTGTATATGTATTTTTTCACGGCAGCTCCTGTCGTCACGCGTTATTTTTTCAACCAGTATGCTCATACTGTGTGCCGCACTCTTCAAGCTATCTTCTACTTCTTATTGTTCGTTAGTTTGGAGTCTGTGCCTTGGTGAGCTGTAGGCTGATGTTATTCGAGAACCGACTTAAGAGATGAATGAGAAAAGGGAGTTTGCAGCGATGCATTGAAATCTACTTGTGGAAGATAGGAACAATGGAAGATCATTCACAGAGTGCGCCATACTGCAGTAAACATAACGATACACTATGATAATACTGATTATAAGTTAACATATCAGAAGTGATGACATGCCAGAACAAAAAACATGTCTGCAGTATACCTCACGGAAAACCCCTTACTGTGCCCTATTTTCTTCCGTTAGCATTTTGAAAACTTGAAATACTCGTTTGCACACATGAATAGTTCTCATGAGTGTGTCTAAGAGTTTCATAAGTTATTACATCATGTCCAAACAATACGGACATCATGTCGAATAATCAAAATTTATTATCATCATTAGAGTGTCTAACAATTTGGAGTATATAGCGTAAGACACGTGTATGTGCAGTGAAACTGAAATGACAATCTCCTTAAACATGCTTTTTAATGGAGGTGTTCAGCGTAGCCTTTGTTTTGTTAACGGCTCACTGACTGTGTAGAAGCTCCTAATAAGATAGCCGCCTCAACAAGCTATTGTAGCGTGTTGGGATAATCAACACCGCTTATTTGGATAAATTTATTCAATTCTGAGGCCTAAGTGTAATTAGCCATGCTCATGACTGAGGCAATAATTGTTTATTCAGTTCAGAAGTACTGCATGCCTCACACATGAGGCCTTAGGCAAGAGTCAGTGATACATAGTTGGCAACACATAAAAATACAACAATAAAGGAAAGCATACTACGTGCTGCTACACCATCGAGAACTAGTGCATCAAAGTTAAATGCCAGTAACTGAGCGAATACAAGATTTTCACGCAGATGAACGGGACAATAAAGTAAAAAAAAGCAACAGAAAAACAACAGTGACAAACTTCTGCTCATGCAAAACTAAAAAAAACGCCATATAACGGCGAAACATCAACAACGTTGATTTTTCTCCGTTATATGCCCGTTACACAACCATACCAACATAATCTTTAGGTATAAATAAAAAAATCATAGAGGAATAGCGAAATAAGGAGGGAGAATGACGCCACGCACCCAAGCTTGACAAGCCACCCAGATTTCAAGCTAGCTGTTTCGATCCAACGCACGACTTTTTGCGGTGAGATCTCGTCATAAACGAGACTTGCCGAAACGTCCCCTGTGATTTTACTTGGCATTGGAGAACGCGGGTTGCTGCGTGAACTCGGCCCGCAATATATTACGCAGCTGATTCCGATTATGCTCGGTTGCACAGCCAGAGCGTCCGGTCGTGGTGTCGTACATGGTTCCGTTACGTTTTTGACAATGTTGTTTTCGCTTTGTCTGTTTCATGTAAGGTTAGAAATTTGGGGGAGTTGCAATACAACGTTAGATGCGCACATCAGTTGAAGTGCAATGTAAGCGTAAGATACATTTATTCCCCCCCAATTTTGTGGAGGAATAATACTATAGCGCATGTTTCTTTGTTCTACGATCACTATGGCTCGATGCATTTGGTCGTGATGCTTCGATTCTTCAGTTAGAATGTGTAGTTGACTCGTATTTGTTGCGTACGTACTGCGTATCCTCTGTTAAAAATTTTCCGCTGCGTCTTTCAACCCGGGGATCGTGCCTCCCAGGTTAAAATAATTGTAAAGTGCTTGAAGAGTTTGACTGAGCTGTTGGTTACCCCGGATGAATGGAAGAGATTCTGGAAGAATAGCAAAATGGCTTCATTATCAGCTACCCCGTCGGCAGCAAAGTTCAGCGCTAAGTCGCGTCGAGCTCACACTGCAGACTGTAATAAACAGTTTCTATTTCTCCACACCAGTCATGTAAGTCTCTTATGTATTGAGTGATATATCGTTATCAGAAAAATCATTTAGGTCTGTTCGACCCCGTGGAAGCGTGAGAATGCTTTGTGATACAATAGCGCAGAGGAGGATGGGCTTTTTTGCCCTGTAAGCACTGATGAAAGGCAAGAAATTGAAAAATGTGGTGCCTGTGGCAATATATCCTGCTATTCTTCACGTCATCACCAGGTTCAAGTGATCGGACTCATAGCCTTTGCTCTGCGGTACTGTTCATCACTCTGAACATTCATTGCTAGGCTCTATCAGTGTTGGGCTCTGTCATGCGGTCAGCAAGTGGGGCATTGCAGTATTGCGTTAACATGAACAACAGAATTTATATGCAACTCAAATCTGCAGGCCACTATGTATACAGCTCTAAAGATAAAAAGAACCACACTAAACAGCATGAACTACAGATTTTTATTTTTGCAATGGAGCTGAAACATTTTGTCAAACTAATAAAGTTACAACACATTTGGTAAAATAGGAATCCAAGAGTCCAATAAAATGTTCAGGAGCAGAAAATACATAGGTGGCTACAAAAACCTTTGTTCACTGCTTTAAAACTACACAAATAACAATTTCGAGTACAAGTAACTTACTGAGACAAAATGACAGATGCATGCCTTATGATTTGTTGCTAACTTGTCAACCAACTTCTTGACTAGAGCAAGCTCAGTTGTATGTTTTATTTCTACTTTCACGTAAATTCATTTCACGTTATTTTCACGTAATTTATTTTCACGTAATTTTATTTCTATTTTCACGTAAATATTTCTACGTAAAACCAACAATAACAAGTGAAATAGGCCTAGTTTTATTCAGTCAGACCACAAAAACAAGAGTTGGATCGAAAACTACTTTTTAAAGAGGATTATGAGTGCACAGTTTTGTCGAAAGTAATTGACCAAATATTCAATTGTTAACAGTGAAAAATAAAAAAAAGATGCTTGTGAGATAGTGTGTAATGTAGGGCATACACAATACAGAAACAAATTATACACGTACCACACGTACTTGTAGAATCAAATCAAATAGTAGGATTTGTGTAGTGAGAAAGTGAATTACACTAAGTATGTATAGAAGTGTGTATTAGTGTGATTCTTATGTGCATAAGAGTATTTGAAACAAACTAAAGATATACAAAAACGCGAAAGAATACCGAAATCACTCTATTGTGAAATTTGGCAAGAAATACAGAAAAAAAAGGGACCAGAGTCTCACTGAAGCAGTTCACAACTGCATGCCACAGGTAACATTTCTTACTAATATTACACAAATACCTCAGTGGTAGGCTAAATAGCTGTTGTGAACATATATACGCAGAATTACACATACACTTGAATGCATTCACTGGCCTTGAATTTGTGCCATATTGGTGTGTTTTTGACGAACCCTTTCTTGGTGAAAGAGAGCAGTTGTCTGTATAGCACTGTGGCGAAGCCTAGCTTGCAGATCTTGAGTGCGAAGCAATTCTTAGCGAACTTTGGCGACTTTGAATCTATCTATCTATCTATCTATCTATCTATCTATCTATCTATCTATCTATCTATCTATCTATCTATCTATCTATCTATCTATCTATCTATGTAATGGTTTACGACTTTCAGCTATCCTGGCCGTTTTGATATTGGTATCGATACCAAAATTGGTATGGCATAACATGGCTGCATGAAGAGAATAAGTGCCTAGTCATAACATGAATATCATGACATGGACGTCATGAATGAAATAATTTACATTTTATGGCTTTGCTTCTCTTGCGGTGGTTTTGTTCACATAACATTTAGCAAACTTCGTATGGTATGACATGACTGTATGGCTAACACAAGCGACAGACCCCAACATGAAAATTATGACATGCGTGTCATGTAACAATATGACTACATTCCACACTCATAATCCACTCGCGGCCGTTTCGCTAGCTTTAAATGTGCTGAATGCGGTATTATGTGACGCGAACGAATGACATAGTAAATGACGCGACGAAACATGATAATCATGACATGCATGTCATCTAAATACATGACTACATGCCGCACTCTTAATGCACTCGCAGCCGTTTCGCTAGCTTCACACTTGACAAACTTGGTATTACGTCACGGGAATAGATGACAAAGGTATGTGACTCGTGCAAAAATGATAAATATAACATACGTGTCATGTAAGAACATGACTACATGCAACTCTATGCGCAAATACACTTCGACATGACCCGGCGCCCGTGCGCACTGGCGTTCGTTTTGTCGCGTAACACCGGCGATGCCCGGTCAGATGCCGATATGCCTGCCATATACTCGTAGGCGTGCGCTGTTCTGCGTTGCTTTGACGCATATTCGTTTGAGCGCGTCCTGCGTCCCTCCGTCACGGAGAGCTCCACATATACCGAATTCGGTCTTACGCGGATGACAAAGATATATGACTGGTGCAAACATGGTAATCCTGATACGCGTGTGATGCAAAAACATGACAACATACCACACTCAAGATGTGCTCGCAGCCATTTCTCTAGCTCCCCGCGTACTAAATTTGGTGTCACGTGACGTGAATAGATGACGAAGATATATGACACGTCCAAACATGATCTTGATATGCATGTCATGTAAATCTTGACTACACGCTACGTTCATAGCACGCTCGCGGTCGTTCCACTCGCTCCGCATATACCAATTTTCGCATCAGGGGACGTGAATAGATGACGAAAGTAAATGACACATCCAAACATGATAATCATGACATCAATTCATGTATGGCCTAAAAGACCTCCACCTCGTAGTGTTGTGCTGATTGTAAAGTGACATATTATTCTTCCTTATTCATGCTTCGGATGTCATCGATTCCCACTGATTGCGGGATCTACCAACTTTTTATCTCCACTTGCGTCTGGCGATTGCAGTGCATGGTTCTCCAGCGCAGAGTTATCAAGGTTCATGTTAATTTACGTATGTGTAAAAAACCGTTCTTACAAGGGCGAATATTGTCGCAACTGCATGCAACCTTTGCTGCAAACATGTGAGACTGCAGTTTGGAGTAAACAAAAGCTCGTCGAAGTTCTTTCTCTGGTTGTCGGCATACGATGCCAATATTTTTGGAAGGATAAACTAATCCTCTATGTGTATTTCTTGTAATAAAAGAGTTTGCATTGCCTTTGTGTGCAGGTGAAGTTATGCAGAACTGCGCTCGTTACACAACAGCTCTTTCTGAAGACGTGTACCTACAAAGACGGCATTGTATGCTATGATGATATCTGAAATTTCTGATACATTGCCTGGATCTGAGCACTGTGCATGCTCCTCACTGCTACACAGTAGGCTGTATTGTGTTCGTTGCTAATTCACTAAAAGTCTTTGGGCTGCTGTAGAATTTGTTACATTTGTTATGCTTTCAAATGATGCCCCCTCTTGTAAGCTGGCATAAAAAAACTATTATTTGGTCCAGCGGAAAGCAATTTCCACCCCCATCCTGCAGCTCAATCTTAACAGTGAGACGATTTAACGCCGCAGACAACTGTTTTGCTGTTGGCTGATTTTTTGCAGCGGTCGAATGATATAATTTCGGCAAGGAACAACTCAAGGTGGTCCTGGCTTGATTTCGATTTAGAAAAGTATGTCCGCATCTGCTTGTCACAAGTAAGATGGTTGTAGAGGAAATCGACACGCTGCACGTAAATTAAGAAGCCCATGAAGCTAGTTTTGCGGGCTTTATTTTTGTGAACACCGTGTTTTGAGGAGAACTTCTTATTGTGGAAATAAATTACTTAACTTCTTGCAAAAGTCACTGCGTGTACATTTGATGGACACACGGCCTTTTCCCCACCTCTCTATAGAAATTGGCAAAAATTTAGAATGTCGGACTTGTTTTTCGATTAAATTAGGTTCGAATTCCTCTGTGGCTAGTGAATCAAGAAGTTCTGGAACTTTGTTGGTTCTGCACTCTTCTAGAGCACCTGCAAAAGATATACTGAACTCCTGGTCTGCAAGAAACACTTTCATTGGCTTGGTTTTCCAATTAATGTGTGGCTGCCTTCGCTTATTACAGGCATGCAAGCCCCCTCTCTGTCGAATTCCGTGAAACTATTCTATGTCTTGCCTTCTTTTCTCTTTTTTACGCATCATTCAAAACAGCTTCGTGTCGCATGAGCTATTTTGAACAAGTTTCACCGTGTTACATGAATAAAGTAGTACGAAGCCAGGTTGCTTGCTTTGTGCCCGGATGTGCAAAAAAATCATGTAATTGCAGGTGGCTCCAGTTTGCAGCCCACGTCGCGCAGCATGAAAATTTATGCTTCAGCGCCATCACAGCCGGTGCTTACAATGTGTGCTGTAATTTTGTCAGTCATATCAGCTGTTTTAATTACTATAACTGCACGTTGATCCTCGCTAATGCCATCAAGCAGAAATAATGCTACACGTAGCTTCCGCCATCTAATAACTGTTAACAGCGTGACCACGAAGGCATCTTTTGCGATATGAATACTGTCGTCCGGTGTCTGTTTTATATTAACGTATCCATGAAACTTTAGTCCATCCCATTCAACATGCATTCGGATGGCCATCTGAATATACCAACGAGAAAAGCGTGGGATAACCAGCTAGGGCATTTTCACGCCATTTAGGGCGTTATGCTTACAGTGCCTCCTCGGGAAACCCGGGTGCTCCATCAACGGGCTGGTGCCACTTTGTCAAAGTCGCAGGGTGCGTCGAGCAAGTTCAAAATGCTCTTCGAACATAGTTGATGCCCGAGGAGAATAAAAATATAAAGTTAGAGGAAAAGCTCTGAGCTCCAGAGAATAAACGTTTTTTAATTTTCAATTAGTGTCCCTGATATTTGAGCTATCTGGCGTTTCAGTAAGTCCTCTCTGCAGCCACCAACATTTTTCAGTGTTTGTATATCTTCATCGCGACGAGTGTGGTTCTTTGAAAGGTCTCTTACTTCACTTTTATGTCTAGCCACCTTCCGCTATACGCGCTTAGATTGCTGCACATGATTTATTCTCTTCTTGCTTGCACTTGTGATGTTGGCTTGCCTGCGCGCCTCTTGGCGCCGAAATGTTTTCTCCGTGGTGTCCTTTGGTAAATGCTGCAAACGTAAGTGGCAACAGATAAGTGTGTTTTGAAGTCACACAATTTATCACAGTGTGTACGTGATGTTACAACACACTGTAAACTGCAGTACCATTTCTTGTGAGTATTTTGAGTCTAAAAAGTTTCTTTGCAGTGAACGAGTGGTATTAAAAATTCATGATTCACCAAAAGCAATGAGCTGATTACATACAAAAGCAATTGGTGAAAGTTTTTACCACTACTATAATGGCTGCGTAGAGCTGAAATGATATGTCATTGTACTGTTGGTACATAATGTTTTGTAGAGCTTGTGATACTTCTCTGGCATACACAAGTGTCGCGTTGCTAAGAAAGTCTCATTGGCATACACATTTGAACAACCAAGAAATGTATTGCGAATGCTATTTTGCTTATATGTTGTATATATTTTATTTCCTTTATTGTACCCTCATGGCCACACAAAGTATTGCATTTGGGGAGTGAGTTCGAAGGAAAAGATGTACAACATTAGCAGAATGTATAGTTATGTCAAAAAATACTCCAAGGAGGCAAAAATATTTAACGTATTAGCTATCTGAAAAACGTTATACAAGAAAGGTAAATATGAAAATGCAAAAAATGAAGAAAAACAACTCTTACGCAATGTTCTGTGAAGATACAGTATAAAAGAAAGGCAGAATATAAAAATGCAGGAAAAATGCAGGACATATGGGTAAAACAAAATGTCAATGTAGTTAGCGATGATGCCTAAACTATAACAAAACAAACATCTATCATTAATCGATACACGTTTTCAAGAAGGTGGTTGCACTCTATTGATGTACGAGCAATGAATAATTTAAAAATTGCGTTGGTGCGGCTTAGATGTAACGTCAACCTTATAAGAGATATTGATGCAATGCGATACAGATAGAGAGTATGAATGAATGAAAAATGCAACGCTGAGTGTTGAAATATTTGATGAAACAATGATAAACGGGAAGTTTGATCACAGGCTGCAACGTGTGAGAGTGCCAGGCTACTTTTTGTGGCGGTCACGCTCGCAGATCTGTTGTAACTGGAAATATTAAAGCGAGTTGTGTTATTCTGAATAATTTTAATGATTTAATCAGGTAGAAACTATGATAGTTTCTAACTGATGATGCAGACTCAAGTTTCGGACGTTACACAATTTTGCATAATGTTTCAATGCTGCTACAACTATGGTAATGTAATTGTTACACTGCATCTACTCAACTCTTGGTCACACATGCTTACGTTCCCGTTACGGTTTGTGAGTGGAGTTTTGTGAACGATTGAGAACATTTCATCAGCATATTCAGTGACAAGGCAGCAAGCACTTGGAACCTGTGAATAGAAAATAGGAACTGCATGTCAGTAAGAAGCAGCTTCTATTTTCCCCCTCAAATAGGGGATAGAATAAACAGGTGAAGGTAAGCGTCACAAACCATCTGCCCAGATGCACCTTATATCATAATGGGCCATACACTTAGTGAAATGTTTAACTACGAAAGTTTTGTTTTGTGAATAATGAATTGCGAAGCCTACATAAACTGCAGTATTTTGCGGAATTTTAATTAAACATTGAGACCTTAACCATAATTCATCTGCATTTAAATAACACTTACAGTAGTGGAAGAAGTGTTTTTTTTTCTCTGTTCAATCCCGGAAAAGGGCCTTCAGCAGCCTCCAGTACATGCGGTGCAGGCTCTGCAATTCCTGCATGTAGCGGTTTCGTTAACTGTTTTGGCGAGGTCAATTCACTTGCAGCAGGAGTCGCGCCTGTGAAAGTGACATCAGAAATGTCAGCTGCGTCACTGAATTCCTCCAGATTGTTTCTTGAAACTGAATGATGTGGCGTACCTGAGCACCCAAACAACCTACAACAAGAGTTTCTTGAGTCTTTTCACCAACTAACGACAGAGGTTTAGGCATCCGTGTAGGTTTGTGGCTAACCATGTTATAAACTTATTCTGTGAAGAAACAGCAGTTGGGACTGCCACCTTGCGCATGAATATGTAATCTAGCTTGCCCATGACTGTAATAGACATTTGTTTGCATAGTAGTTGCCCAAGTAAGAGTCAAAATCGCAAACTTGGGTGTGCAGTAACTATTAATAAGTGTATTAAAATCCATGGATTTGATAGGTTCAGGCTACTTTTCTAAAGATGTAATATGGGTGAAGAAAAAGTCCCAAACATGGTCCAATAACCAGTATTTCTACGATTCTAGAGTTTACTGCAGTTGGCAAGGCAAACTGAGATAGGAAATTAAGAAAGCTTCGCACGATTAGTGCCCGAGGGAAGAGAAGAGCAAGGCGGCCTTATTTCTTTCTCTTCATTTTTTCTTTCCTCCTCTCTTTCTTTTTCTCCTGGTCCGTCTTTGTTTCTTTCTCATTTTTTCTGTGACGCGAACGAATGACTTAGTAAATGACGCGACGAAACATGATAATCATGACATGCATGTCATCATGCGCTTCTTTATCTTTCTTGCATCTTCTATTTATATTCATAATGTTTCTCTTTCTCCACATATCCTTCTATTTCGTGTTGCTTCACTCGTATATAATTTCAGAGGCTTTTTGACTGTGCAGGTTGTAACACTTTGATGAGCCAGCTGCAGTTGCCCTGTATGTCTAAATTCACAAAGCAATTCTAACAGGTAATTTTGAATTTTATTGATTTCTTTATGTTCTTTTAAAACTACATATTTTATTGAAAAAAACGTTGCATTCTGTACTGCGTAACAAAACAATGCTTCGCGTTCTTCTAACAATACGAAAAGATTCTTTGATACACTGACCTTTTTTACAGCCCAGACTATTGATGCGATCTCACTATGTAGCTTGAAGGTGTTTTTAGCCTTTCTCATGTGGTGTGACGGGAAGCAATTTTGAGCAGATGATTCGGTGATGCGCGTGCGAGCCGAAGGGCACGCGTGCAACGCTGTTTACCTGCTGTCGTTAGCGGATACGCAATACCTTGGCAAAAAATGGCAAAATACTTCGTTCATTTAGGCAACCCCTTCAATTGTCATAATTGTTTCCCCATTAGGGAATGAGTTATGCATGCCCTGTTTCTCGTTAAAAAAATTAAATGCTCAATATGTAAACGGTTTGCTTTTCGTTTTCTATTTAGTGCACTGGATATTGAAAATGATGTAACATTAACGGTAAGGTGTCTGCACCTAGTTAGTTTCGGCGAGCAACGTTATTTTTCACGACATAACGGTAACATTAGTACCACTCCTTCGCATCGAAAGCCTACGCCTAATGCAAATTTCATTGCGATTGAGAGTGACGAGCAAGGCTGCATGCATGTCCACTCTGATCTAGGTTCACTGGCGTGCCTCTTCCATTTGTCAGAAATTACTTCATGTTTGTGAAAATAATTAAAACTACCATAGAAAAACAAATTATACAAGGTTTCATCGAACGTTTTTCTTTGCTCATGTACATATTAGTTGCGCGTTCATTCCTTACGTTGGTGCACACTTTTAAGACGGAAAAAAAAGATGTACGGAAGCATACTTATGCACATAAAAGACAGTACGTTACAAACTAGTTGTTCTGGCAACAGAACAAGAAAAGACATACGCACAGTGTACTTACCTCGCTGTCAGACAGTCTTCGGAACGAAAACTTGCTGAGCTTCTGTATTCATGTTTTCTTTCACCTAACATTTTCACGACTGAAGATGAGACTGCAGAAAACATTTCACTTGGACGGACACCAGCTTCTTGGGTGAGCTAATGCCTTAATCCAAAGTTTCCTCAGACAAGCACTTTCCATAAATCTAAAAGTACATATATGTGAAAAGAGAAAAGTGCGATGCTTCAGAAACTTACCTCCCATCGAGCACCAGGTATGGAGGAGAAATATCCGTGATTACGAAGGTAATCAAAGCAGAAATAGCGCAATCCAGATATAAAGAACACATCTCTTTTCATTTACGTTGCTTAGTTACTTTACTGTTTTTATTCGATTTATGAATGTCGCGCATCAACCAGCACTGCCCAAAAGAAGGATTCCTGCTTATCGCCCACGCAACACTTGCATTTAAGGAAGCTTGTCGCCCACGCATCATACGTGCTTGATAAACCGACCAGTTACTTACTGGTGAAACAAAACTGATTAAACAACCGAGTCGCTGCAGCTGCTGCATCCTGATAAGATGCACTTCTTTGTTGGGGCGAAGTGTACACACTTCTTCCAGGCATTGCTTAGGCCTGCACGTCCCAGCTGTGCTCATCTGTATGTCGAAAATGTCTGCTAAATGTCTCGCCCCTGCATTTGCCCCCTAGTGGGCAAACCCGTGGCGGCACGCCCAAATTCTGGCGCTAAACAAGCGTGCAATCACTGCATTATATTTATGCCACCACATACGAGCACGGTAAATAAAAGAGAGAAGAAAAGAATGAAGCTAACACACACACCTTTGCTGTGTATTGCAATGCGCGTCTGCGCGGTTTAAAGAGAGTAGCGCTTTGTTTTCCGATTGAAACAGAGGGCACGCAACAGGGCGCGACGTCGATTGCACAGGAGTGAAATAAAATTTGCACACAACTTTTGTTCACATGACAACACAGTTTCACTTATAATGATTGGGTGACTTTGATACTCAACCATCAGCTACAAGTGGTAAAATTACTGCGCCTAATAATCTTGCAATAATTTTTGAATGCTGGGTTTGTACCTCCGAGTGTCACTCGAAGGACATTTATTTATTCTTTATAATTGCGCCATGACGGCTCTCGCGTTCTTTTTTTGTGATTTATGGAAGCAAGTAATGCCACATAAATATTAAATTCTCAACTAATGTTTTAATTCACTTAACTGTAATTGAACACTATTTTACATCAAAATTTATTACGTGTTTCAAGTGTGAAGATTTCGAGGATTATATGTACCAAATCAACAATTCAATTGTCGGGCATGCCTTAGTGACCCTAGAATACTTTGATTGCACTAACGTGCCACTAAATGCATGTACAATGATGACATTCTTTCTACTCCCCCTCCCCCCCCCCCCATCGTTGAATACGGCTGTCTGACAGGGAAGTGAAGTGACAATCTTGATTTTGCCATGATTTCAAGTCAGATATGTTACATTGCATGTCCTGCTTTAAAAGCAGTGAAATCAACAATCGAGCATTTTAGGAGAAGCCACCACTCTCACTCAATATGTCAACGTTTCTTTTATGAGTGTGTGAAATGGAGTTTATTCTGGAAGCATGCTGTAAGCACTTTGAGTTGGTCGCAGTCATCTGTAAATGCCAGTGCAAAAAGTGTGAAGTGTCCATATTACGTATAGCTCATACGTACGGTTGGGAGGTTCTATCGTCTGCTGATTCGCCAGTACGGGCTGTCGTTGGTCCTGCATCAACCTTCTTGCACTGTTTCATACTTTCGTAGCGTAGTACAATACGCAAAATTGTTGAAAGGCTAGCACAAGTTACTGTGAAGCCCCTAAAATACTGCAGCATGAATTAGTAAATGCAGCAAACAAGCCACTTCGGCTAGCTAGAAACAGTTGATTATGAATGCGAAAAGCTGTAGCAGTAAGGAGTAGGGTCTGGAGAAGAGAGCAACACAGAAGCACACTTGCAGCTCGAACTTTATAAACTTGAAGTTGCGAGAGTCCACCTGCATTGTTCCTTTTCCATACTGCACACCGTTTATTGAATTCACCCAAAATGCAGCAAATGCGTTACTTTGTTTTGTTAATGTAGGGCTTCTAAGCAAGCGAAATCAGATAGAGTGGAGAGAAAATTTTGCTCAAGACTATGGCACACAAAGTCGTTTTCGAATGTACAAGATGATTAAAGGTCCTCAGGGTGTCGCATGCATTCGCCTAAAACGACTACAAGGTGGAAGCCATTTACTTCTCGAAAGCACCTCGCATGGCTTTGCATGGTCTCTCGTATCATAAAACTACCTTACGTGGTTCTGACTTTCGCACACCTTTGAACGAGCAAAGATGTGCGATGAAAGCATAATTAAGAAGTCGGGAAGGTATACATATGACTTTATGTCACGACATCACGTGATAACTTATGCGTCACTTGTATTGTAAGTGAGTTGCCTCACTTGCCAAGACGACATAGCATACAACGAACAAAGTTTAGGCGAGGTCCTGTGACAGCATGCAATTTTTCGCACCTTGTGCATTGCGTTTCCAATGTCTGCAACATAACAGATTTATAAGCTTTAATATTGACCACTGAGCTGCCTTCTAGTACTGTACGTTTTTGCCATGCGCTAGCCAACTGAAGGCCAGCACCACTAAATGGATGGGATTGGTGCATCGTTAACAGAAGACCAAGGTTATTAGGCAGAAACAATGTCAAAAGTAGTAATTGTGCGTGTTTTCTTTGACATATTTTGAAGAGAAAACGACGCGAGGATTGCAGATCTTGTGGATGTACACAGTCGTCACTTAAAATGACCCAACAGTACAAAAGAAGTTGGCTTCACACTATTAGCAAGAAGTAGGCATCCAGTAACTTCCGATTAGCCCCATGGGTCTCTTGATAGAGTACCTGTGTTCTCCGCATAGGCACCTTATTATGTTGGAAAGGTAGCGCAGAGCTTGTCCCCAAGTTAGGGCAGCTGTGCACCTCCTTTTGTTGCAAATCACAATGAATGACCGCTGATTTGACTATTTGTAGAATTTCATAACACTCTGTTGATCTCTGCAAAGACAAAGAGAAAGAGACATCAAATTTTGACTACCACTCTTGAGAGCACGGATTCTGTATGTTGACGGCCTATATGCGACTGGAGTTTCTTTCATTTGGGATACCTGAGCTGACCACAACGGGGCAATGCTAGGCTGAATTCTTCATGTACAGGTGCTGCTACCCACTGTGTTATGCTTGCAAAATGGGCGAATAAAAACAGTTGTAACCCATAGTTGCTCAGGTGTAGTGATACAAAACACTCTGTGCAGTTGCCTTGTCTACAGCGCCGAAGTCATAGTCAAGAAGATGATACACGTGATGATGCAGAAGGATAAGACATTGTTTAGTGACAATATTCTGATAGCTTCTACTAACAATGCTTTTTTCAATCACGTACTGGAGTGTTGAAAGAAAAATGGGTGCCCACAATTGATGACAGCAATATAAGCTTTATAAAGGAGATTTATTGAGCAGAAAGGTTGATGCTTGGAAGGCGATGCACCAGCCACAATCCACGAGCTCGAGCCGCTGCTACACGCTAGATGCTGCTGCCTCTGCGCCGGAGTACTTCCTCTTATTTACAATGGCCCCGCGGAAAAAAAAGGGGCCATACTGGCGACCTTGTCCTGTGCAGGCGTCGTTGAACCGTGGTACTGCTTCAGTCTCTGGACTTCAACAACCTCGCGGTTGCAACTTCGCAAGTCTGACGGTGGCGTAAGGGGCTCAATGAGGTAATTTACTGGCGCAGTTTGTTCGAGAATACGATATAGCCTATCGTACTTAGGCAGAAGTTTGGAAGAGAGCCCAGGTGTGTGATGCGGCACTGACAGCCACACATGAACACCCGAAAGAAAGACCGGAGTTGAGGTCTGGGCATCATGAACTGCTTTTTGTCGGTTTTGGTGATCGCAGGTAAAGCGACGAGCTAACTGGTGACATTCTTCTGCGTGTCTGGTGGCGTCCAAGATCGGTAGGCACTCGGACACGTTCTGTCAATAGGGCAGAATGGTGTCAATGGTGTGGGAGGGGTGAAGGCCATAGAAGAGGTAAAAAGGGGGAAACCTGTTGTCGCTTGCGTTGCCGTAATATAGGCGTATGTAATGAATGGGAGAACTAAGTCGCAGTTAGAGTGATCAGGCTTCACATACATAGATAGCATGTCACCGAGAGTACGATTAAAGCATTCGGTAGCCCCATTGGTTTGAGGGGGGGGTAAGCGGCACATGTGCGATATCCAATAGCACTCAGCCCCAGGTGGCCAAAATTTCCGGAGTCCTCCACTACGGCACCTCTTATAATCAAATGGTGGTTTTGGGACGTTAAACCCCCCAAATCAATCAATCAATCAATAGCACTCAGCGAGCAATTTTTCAATGACCTTGGACAAGAAGGCGTGGCCACGGTAACTGTGGAGTTCTTGAGGGCCTTAATGATGCAACACAAAATGACGCATTAGGAAAGTGGCAACCTCCTGTGCTATAGCTGTTCGAAGAGCAGCGGTCCAAGCATATCACGTTATTCGGTCAATAGCAACTATTATCTTCCTGTTAAGTGCCAGTCAAAGTCAATGGAAGTGGCCCGTAAATGTCTATTCTGACCCGTTCGAAGGGTTGGGAAGGGCATAGAAGGGCTGGAGTTCACCGGCAGAGGCATGTGGTGGAGATTTTCGGCGCAAGGGCGGACGAGATTGCGGACGAAGGTATACATACCACGCCAGTAGTAACGATGTCAAAGCTTTTCGTAGGTCTTGAAGACTCCTGCGTGGCCACGATGTGGGTCAGCGTGGAAAGGAGAACAAATCTGCGACCTCAGGGTATGTGGAACGACGAGAAGCCTCTTGCGTTCCTCTGGTGCGTAGTTGCGTCGATAGAGAAGCGTGTCACGTGTCCAGAAGTGTCAAACTTGGCGCCGGAGCGCTTGCGTCTATTGGAGTTCAGATGTGTCGGAGAGATGATTGAGAAGAGACGCAGTCCACGGGTCGTTGCGTTGTTCGATTGCAATGGTGTCAAATTCAAGAGATTACAATGTGGAATCGCAAGCGGAGCCAGCTGTGGCATTATGGGACAAGGGGGAACGGGAAAGGGCGTCGGCGTCAGCATGCTTCCGTCCTGACCGATAAACCACGCGTATGTCGTAATCTTGAATTTTCAACTTCCAGCGAGCGAGGTGGCCAGATGGGTCTTTTAACGTCGAAAGCCAGCACAGCGCATGATGTTCAGTCACGACGTCGAAAGAACGACCATATAGATATGGGCAAAACTTTCCAAGGGCCCACACAATGGCCAAGCACTCCTTTTCTGTGGCACTGTAGTTGCTCTCAGCCTTGGTAAGTGTGTGACTAGCGTATGCCATGACGTATTCCTGATGCTCCGGTTTAAGCTTTGCGAGCACAGCACCCAGGCCTACACCATTGGCGTTGGTGTGGATATCAGTTGGAGCTTCAGGATCAAAATGGCGTAGAATGGGTGGCGTCGTGAGAAGCCGTTGCAAGGTAGTGAAAGCCTCGTCGTAGGAAGAGGACCATGATAAGAGGTCTTTACAGTTGCCGAGGAGTTGCGCGAGAGGTGATATAATAGACGCGAAGTTTCGGTCGAATAGCCGGAAATACGAACACAAGCCGATGAAACTTCGAAGTTCTTTGATGGTGGCAGGTTTAGGAAACGACGTAACAGCTCGCAATTTCTTGGGATTCGGGAGAATGTCTTCCTTGGAAACAACGTGGCCCAAAATGTTCCGTAGGCGCATGGCAAATTTACTTTTTTAAAGTTTTAATTGCAAACCGGCGTTAGTCAAACAACTAATGACGTGCTGATGGCGACGTAAGCGGGTGTCGAAGTTAGGGGCGAAGACCACAATATCGTCCAGGTAACACAAGCATATCTTCCATTTTACTCCACGCAGGATGTTGTCCATCATTCGTTCGAACGTTGCAGGTGCATTGCAAAGTCCGAAGGGCATTACGGTGAACTCATATAAGCCGTCTGGCGTGAGAAAAGCGGTTCAGAGGCGATCGGCCTCCGCCATTGGCACCTGCCAGTAGCCTGACCGTAAGTCTAACGAGGAAAAGAACTCAGCACCCTGTAAACTGTCCAAAGCATCGTCAATGCACGGTAGTGGATAGGCATCCTTCAGCGTGATCTTGTTCAATCGCCGGAAAGTGACAAAGAAACGAATAGAACCGTCTTTATTTTTGACGAGGACCACCGGAGACGCCTATGGGCTCTGTGAAGAACGAATTATGCCTCCTCGAAGAATGTCGTCTACTTGGTCAGCAGTAACGCGGCGTTCTGTACCGGACACGCGATATGGTCGTCGTCGCAGCGGTGAGTGGGACCCACTGTCAATGTGGTGTTCCACTGCTAAGGCACGGCCGAGAGATGTTTGTGCAACGTCGAAAGAATGGCGGTAGCACTCAAGGATGGTGAGGAGTTGTGGACGCTGCGAAGATATCAAATCGTCAGCGATGAATGGTTGAAATATGTTTACCGACGTTGAGTCAGCCGCTGAGACGACAGCCAGTTCACAGACGGAGGTAGAAGGCACCTCATCGGCGACGGACATATTTCTGGTAGAACTGATTGTCTCGACGTGGCCAAGGCACTCGCGACAAAGTAGGGATGAAGACGACGACTCATGATTATAAATTGGCTTTCAGGCATGCACTCGCGGGCAAGAAGCACGACGGGCAGTCGACCATTCCTGTAGTAGCTGGCGCTTTCGATAACACGTCCTGTGAGAGGAGATTGGCCACACTCGTCACCTTTGGTTCTTTATTAGCGGTAGAATTTCTTTTTGCTGATTTTTCAGGAGCCATCAATGCCGGTCTCCAGTCCCGGCCAGGGCTCGCCCTGGTGGGCCAGTCGCCCTACTGAATCGGTACCACTGGAGTGTTTCCTCAAGAACAGCGTAAGCAGTTTGCCTGTCGCGCTTGTGCCCACTGATGGTGCAGCGATTCGGTTGAGTGAAACGGAGGTGTCTCAAGAAGAACTTCTTAACATAAGCGGTAATTTTCTGGACATCTCGGAGGTGAGGCGTTTCGGCAAGACTGTAATACTATGCAGGTCTTCAAGTATTCAATGCTTAACAGACTTACTGGCCGCCACGAGATTCGCGTTCATTGCTGTTCGCGCTTTCATCCCCCCTCATCTTGCTTGCGTGAAGGGCATCGTTCGTGCTGTTCCAAATAACATTAGTCCTGAAGCATTCTTAAAGATGGTCTTTTCAGCTGGCGTGATATCTGTCTACAGATGCACCAGACCTGTAGGTGATACGCGAGTTTCTACTGAAAGCGTCATCGTTACCTTTGCTGGTCTCACACGCCCCTGTGAGCTGAAGGCCTGGCCTTATCTATTCCGTGTAGAGGCATTGACACCTCGCCCACTGCAATGCCGTAATTGCTGGCGATTCGAATATAGAGCTAATGCTTGCAGGTCCTCATTCAGATGTGCGAATTGCGGTGGGGCACATGCCGCATCAAATTGTCAGGTAGGCAACTGCAGGTGTTGCTTATGTGATGGAGCACACACAGCCACGGACAATAGCTGCCCTGCTCTAGAACGTGAAACACAAATTCTAGATATAATGAAGAAACGAGGTTGTTCTCGGTCAGAGGCAACATCCTTCATTGAAGAGCGCGAAGTGGGGTACGCTGCTGCTACGTCACGCCAGTGTGGGTCAATTGAAGCGACGGTCGCTTCCGCAGTGTCGGCAGCGATAGATAAGGCCATGCCGATGATTATGGAACGGCTTTTCAACACTTTCGCTGAAGGTCTGACCGAGATGCTCGCCGCCAGGTTAAACAGCGTTATTCCATCCTTCGCTGCACACACTGTCACGGTCCAGGGTGAAGCTGAGCATCTTGACAATAAACAAAATAATCGGCGTCAAGAAGATGTTACCCCTGATACGCTCGTCAGCGCACAGTCGCCGACCCCTGTGGGGCCCAGTGGGTCGTATGGTGACACGGGGCTTGGTAATATCATTCATAAACGACGCAATGCTCTATTGTCTTCAACCAGTTTGCCAATGTCGAAACCAAAAAAAAGTTATTACTAATACCAACAACGAGCAGGACGTTTTGCGTTCTGCAGTCGAGTCAACTATATTAAGCCCATCATAGCGCCGGTAAAAGTTCTCCAGTGGAATTGTCGTTCCGTATCTTCCGCTTACATAGATCTTATTTATCTCATACAGCAAACAAATCCTAATATAATTTTACTTCAAGAGTCTTGGCTTTCAGTAAGCCAAACATTTACTCTGAAATATTTTCAAACTTTTAGACTGGATCGGCCAGGTAAGAGGAGGTGGATTATTGGCCCTAATATCTTCAAAAATGTGTCATCATGTTACTGTAACTTTTGAACATATTTGGCCGGATTGTGAATTGTTAGGAATAGATTGTTTGTTACCTGACTCCAACAGGATTACAGTGATTATAGCGTGCTTTCCGAATGGAGTAAGACGCACAGATCACCTAGATTGTGTTATCAAGAATTCTTCGTCAAATTCAGTTTATTGGCTGAAGACTTTAACTCGCATCACTTTACTGGCAACAGATTGTGGAATTGGTTGCAGGATAATAATTTTCGCTGTCTTATTTCTGAACAAGTTACCTTTCTGCGCGGGATAAGCTCATCAACATTAGACCTAACGTTTTCGTGTGACCAGTTTATGATTTCATTGTGGGAAACGTTTGATAATGGGACGAGTAGTGATCATGTACCAATTACCTATGAAAGAATGCTACCACAACTTACCTCTTCTATCCGGCTACAATGGTTTACCAACTATAAAATTTATAAAACTGTTTTTAACTCCAGGCTCTCGTCATTGAGAGGACGCGTCTGACAGCAACGAGCTGCTTCAGTAGTAGCGTGTCTAAGTGACTCTGTTTAGCCGGCAGAGTTCTCTGTTAAGTACGGCAGCACACCGTCAAACTCAGCTTGGTGGAATGAAGATTGTACGCTTGCGTATAGGCGACGTAAGGCTGCTTGGAAACGTTTACGCCACAACCATACTCCGAAAAATTGGGTTGACTATAAATTTCACGCAGCGCTGTGTAAACATACAGTTGCTATAGCTAAAGATAAACACAATTCTGACTTATATTCGCGTTTATCAAAACCTGATAAAAGATCTGCCCTGTACAGGTTTCTACGGAACAAAAAATCGACGCAGGTACCAGCATATTCGCATTCAGTAGTGCTGTCTCCTAAGGAGACAACAGATTTGTTAGAGGGCATCGCGAAAGGACTTGAAGCGCGTTTCGCTTCGTCATGCTTGATACCTGTGACATTCAAAAGCGCAACCTCGGAATTTCGGGAAGTCACTATGACGGAACTGGCAGATGTCATACTAACTGTAAAGCAAGCGGCTCCCGGCTCAGATCAGATTACAAACTCTATGATTAAATTGATATTTAATTCCCATCCCAATGAGCTTGTGAATATTGTTAACTGCTCCTTACAGCACACATAGATTCCAAGTGCATAAAAAATTGGCAAAGTTGTGTTGCTGCGAAAACATCCAAGCCTCGGATATGTCCTAGATAACAATTGGCCAATTTCGCTTCCTTCAAACCTAGTTAAAATATTTGAAAGAATTCCTCATAGAAGGCTCAGTGAATTCATCGCTCGTCAGGACATCCTTTCACCAAGGCAAGTAGGATTTAGATAGGGGTGCTCTATATGGTCGGCTCATGTTGATTTAGAAAGCCGAATTCGCCTTGCAAGAGTATCTGGTGAGCTTTCTGCATTAGTCACATTAGATATCGCAAAAGCCTACGATAGTGTGGAACACAGTACATTAATTTCAAGATTAGTGGACTGTGAGGTGCCCAAGTACATTATATCTTGGGTTGAGGAGTTTCTCTTTCAGAGACAATCCTTTTGTTGCCACGAAGGAATTACTTGTGCCTCATACAAACAAACAAGAGGTGTTCCGCAAGAGTCAGTCCTGTCACCTCTTTTATTTAATATATTATTATCATCCATTCCCGTTCATAAAAATGTTCCTGTTTACGCCTACGCCGATGATATTGCTTTTTTCTCGTCATCCCGATATATCAATAGTTTGTATCAAACCTTACAGTCATATTTCGGTGAGCTTGAGGTATGGCTTGGCGGGCTGTCTTTTTCACTTATTGTCAGCTAATGGGCTCTGCTTGTATTCTCTCTATCCGTTTCCGTATTTCTTTCACTGCATTATCGAAATGACCCGGTTCCACAAGTAACAGCGCTAAAATATCTTAGCATTGTTTACGTGGAAATTTAACTTAGCAGCAACAAATAGAATCAAACACCCGTAAAGCAGAAAGCACCCTAGGATTGCTACGCCAGTTTTGCAATAAGAATTCAGGGATGCGCAGGGATACGTTACTTATGATCTACAAACTTTACGTACGGCCAATTCTGGGGATTGGTTGTGTTCTGTTTTCTAAAAGTGCTGATTACAAATTAAGACCTCTTATAATGCTAGAAAGGCAAGCTTTGTGGCTGTGTCTTGGGCTACCTACGTGTGTCGTGAATAGCGTGCTTTATTCGGAAGCTAGAATAATTCCACTTGATGGTAAATTTTGACAGCTTACTGTGCAAACATTTTTAAAACTTTACGATGCGCCCCTCTTCTGTTCACAGACAGTTTTAATCAAACATCTAGTTTCTTTCAGCGCCCGTGGCTTCGTTATCAAAGACCCCAAGTCATTTTCGTCGAATCTCTGTTATCAAATCTTCACGTTTCCCTCCAGAATTTAACTCCCCAAACAAAATGCTCGGTACCAGTTGACTTAATTTTCCATGATATTTTTCCGAAAAATGCCAAGTTACTTCCAAAGCATGTTCTGGGGGGCCTCCTTCAAGATCATCTTGTCATCTTCCGAAATACGTAGTAATTTCGACGGATGTAACGCAAAATCTTCAGAAGGCTGGAGTAGGTATTTATTCTCATCAGCTTAATTGGTGTTTTGCGCTCCGATTGCCAGACTTCACACCAATTTATCTCGCAGAATTCCTGGCTATTACATAGGCTCTTCAAAAACTAAATTATCAGCAATCAGAAGCTAATATTCTTTCGGATTCTTTGTCTGTATGTACAGATTTAACGACCGCAAAGCAGTCTTCTCTTCTCAGGATATTTTGGTGTCTCGTACCGCATAGCCTATCAGAAGTTCAGTTTATTTGGGTCCCCGGGCATGCTGGAATTGTACAAAATGAATTTGCTTATTCGCTCGCTTCGGCATCTATAAATTTCCCGGTGGTGCTAGTAGCCCCACAGTTTCCTTTTATTACTGCCGAACGATTCAAACGCCTGTTAATCTTAAAAATCAACGTAACGTCTTTACTACAATCTGAAGAATTTCGGCACTTGCAATTCACATGAAACACCGCAAAATGCCTTTCCCGTCAATGTGAGGTGACCCTCACAAGCTTTCGCTGTAAAGTTCCTCGGTTAAATTTTTATATCAAGAAATCAGGATTTTCATTAACTAACCTATGTGCAGTTTGCAATGAACCAGAAACAATAGATCCCTTTCTTCTCACATGCCGCCGCTTCGCCTCACTGCGACGAATTATTCTGGAAAGACCGATTGGTATGCTCAGATTTCCAGTCAATACATCCACTCTATTATCGTTTGGAGCCATTCAGTTGGGTGTGGGCCGCAGTGCTATTCTGTCAGCGCTACATAAATTCATTCAGGCAACCGGAAGGATACGCTGCTAGTGGTACTGCCAGATATATTTAATTCTTTGTCCCCCTTCCTCATTCTTGTTAATTTGTTTTATATATTCTTGTTTATCGCATTATTCTGCACTTTTTTCAGGTTTTTTTAAGTAACATTATTATTGTTCCTATCTAATTTCTATTTCTTTTTTTAGCAAGCGTTGTAAAAAATATCTACTATGAGGTGCAGTGTGGCCAATCCCCCATGTGGATATGAGCCGAGATATCCTAGGCGACAAGACAAGACAAATTGGCATTGTGGTTGAGCCTTTTACATGGACGAGAGCAGCAAAAGGCAGGGGGATGGCTCTTCGGGTGAGGTATGTTGGTGATAGTGTGAAGACGACCGTGCCGTCGGATATTTCGCTGCATGAAACTGGTACGAACGCAAAAGAGAATGGAGGGATGTGTAATCGTTAACGACGAGTTGGGCGGCAGACTGGGTGTCGATGGACGCTCGTTCATCCAGTGAGACAAATTCAACCTCAGCCCTAGCGTAGTCAATTACGGCGTTATGACGCGACAAAAAGTCCCATCCCAAGATAATAGTAAGGGAGCACGATGAAAGAACCATCAACTCTATTGTATACAGAACGACCTTAATTGTCACGCGGGCTGTACATACTGCGGTTGGTTGAACAGGTTCAGCGGTGGCTGTGCGAAGCGATAATCCGGAGAAAAGCGTCGTAATCTTATGAATTGAGCGGCAAAATGCAGCATAGATAACAGAAACAGCTGCACCGGTATCTACAAGAGCGACAGTACAAATATTTTTGACGAACACATCAATAACATTGGTAGGTGACAAAGGAGGACTTGGGCAAACTGAAACTTGCGCAGTTCTTGCCTCAGGATCTGAGTCCTCTAGTTTTCCTCCTCGTTAGGCGCGGGCCGTCGACGCATAGGAGAAGGCGAGCGGCAGCGTGGAGAGGGCGAGTGAAGACGTCCCGACCGAGGGCACTGGTCGTCCTGGTAGCGGGCTAGAATTGGAGTGGAGGAACCGTTTTGCGTGTTGGAGTCAAGCGGGAAGAAAGGCTTACGGCGGTTTTCATCGGTGATATGTGTCCGGCGGCGCCAATAACTTGCGACGTGTTCGGGGTATTGACAAGCGTAACATATCGGGCGATTGTCGAGGGTGCGCCACGGTGGCCGTGTTAGTGCTGGTCCAGTGAACTGGAGGTGGGGGATAGCTCGCGCGAGGCTGAAACGGAGGCGCAGGCGCCTTGCAAGTTAGCATGGCTGTAGCCGCGGCGCAGGTGAGAGGAGAAGCCACAATATTAAGCTCCAGAGCAGCTGGTAAAGCCTCGGTGACCTCTCCTTGAATGACGCCACGAAGAGATGATGGTAAAGTTGTGGTAGGTTCTGGTGTGAAGGGCACCAAGGAAAGCTGTCGTGCGACTTCTTCGCGGAAAAATGCTTTTATTTCAGCTATTGGTGACGCGTAGAGATGACCATTGATCACACTAGACAGTGATGCCAAATCGTGGGCTGGAGGACGTCTTGTCAGAGCTCGCTGCTTCCGTAATTCATCGTAGCTTTGTTACAGGCTAATTACGTCGTTAACAATGGTCGGGCCTTTCGCCAAGAGCACTTGAAAAGCGTCGTCGTCAATCCCTTTGAGGATGTGCTTACAATTTTCTGCTTCCGTCATTGAGACATTCACGCGTCTACACAAATCAACGACGTCTTCTATCTAACTAGTGAAGGTTTCACCTGTTTCTTGTGCGCGTGAGCGTAAACGCTGCTCGGCACGAAGTTTTCAGACGGCAGGTCGATAGACGTTTTAAATTGCAGCCACGTTCGGACGTCTGCCTCGTGGTTTCTAAGCCAAAGGCTGGCTACACCCGCGAGGTAGAACGACACGCGTGTCAACTTGTCCACGTCCGTTCATCTGTTTAAAGCGCTCACCCGTTTGAAAGTCGAGAGCTAATCTGCAACGTTGTTGTCATCTGTTTCGCTGAAGATTGAAGGCTCCAGCTGAGGAACACTGCCTGAATAGGTGGCCGGAGGAGATGGAAGCGTCTGCTGATTTGCGTCCGGCATAGCAGAAGGTAGCCGTCGAGAACGCAGTGTCCAGGATGGTAGCGGGAAGGTATAGGGATCGATACCCAGCACAGCTCCACCAGTTATAAAGGAGATTTATTGAGCAGAAAGGTTGATGCTTGGAAGGTGATGCACCAGCCGCAATCCACGAGTTCGAGCCGCTGCTGCACGCGCGATGCTGCTGCCTCTGCACCGGAGTACTTCCTCTTCTTTACAGCTTCAACATAAGACTAAAAGCCGTGAATTCAAGTTAAAGCATGCTGCGTGCCACTCTTACAATGATTACATAACAGCAGCAGCATAAAATCTGAGGAAACAATCTTGCCGGGTTTAGGTTAAACGACAACACCTGACGTTCCTTTAAGACTCTCACAAACAGGACTGTAGCCACAACAAATTCATTTCAAATTATTCCAAAAATGACATCATCTGATGAAACAGCACAGTTGTGTCATAAAAAACATGTGAGAACTCACGTCCTTCTGGCACATGATGGCTTAGAAAATCGAATCTACCAAATATGCACTGCTCAGCTTGTCCGTGCTAAATGACTCACATTGGTTAATCTTGAACGCAACGACAAAGTACACATATTAGGCCGAATGGGTGTATTCTTGTTGCCGAAAGCTTCGTTTCCTATTGGCATGCAACATTCTGTACTAGTCTAGGTTAAAAGTTATTCAAAGCTTTATTCACACATTTCCTCCAGCAACTTAGTTTGCATTATTCAGCATCAATGTCGCAGTATTACCAGACAAGAAAAACAAAGCTTTCTTTTCCTATTTCCGCAGAATAAGTACAGACATATTGTTACTGTTAATTAATTGAACGATGTGACTCATAATTGCCATGAGAGCATAACTTCTGACTGCATAACTTATTTTAACAGTGATCAACTAAAATAGAAAACCAACGCACACTTATCGGCACAGAGAAATAACGCCAAATTTAGAACGTGCACAGAGTTCATGTTTTTCGCAGTGCTACTCTCTATTCGAGTTGTGGGATCAACTCAAAATCATTACAATGCCGTAGAAATAACCTGTTTAAAGGCTGATGAAAACTTTCTACGTTTTTCGGAAACAGTCCCTCTTCAAGCAAATAATTTATTTGAATTACCATTAAGCTACTTCAATCAATCAATTAATAAATAAATTCACCGCTCTTCCAAGCCCAAGGAAAAAATCATGTTTTACCACTTTTTTTGACCACTTTGCCTTCAATTGAGCCTCTATGTTGCCTGAATAAAGTCAGCAGCTTAGTGACCAACCCATTGGTCCCAATTGGAGACTTCGGGAATTTTTCTGCGCACTGTACTCTGGGCAGCCTTGTAAACCTATCGTTTTATTTCCTGAAATTTATCTGAAAAAAAAACAAGAAATGGTTAGTTGTCTCTTACGTGGCACTGACTGCAGTGGCATGTTGGTGTTGCAGTGTTGGTACTTTCTTGTAGCACATTCTCAGTCAGTGTGAATCACGCACCAAAGACACAGCAGACCCAATACAAAAATAGTCGTTTTGCTTTACAAACCATTGAAAGTCGGGTTTACTGAGCAAGCAGCAATCAGTTAATTCCGTTATCACCACTCTAGAATCCTTAGTTCTTTGCGCTGTTTCCCAGCCGGCAATAAAAACACTCTAAGACGCGAGATATACGCGCTTTCACAGTTTGCTGGCCATGCAGCATGATAAATATTTCACATGTCAAAGGTACAGAATGTATACGACTCTTTTTTTTATTCCTCTGAATTACTAGGTCTAGCGTACAACATATCAAAAGACGAAATCCAGTTTATTCTAATTTTTTTACACACTCTTATTTTACCATGCCGAACTTTGCTCCAGCGCTGGTAAATGCTTGTACAAAAACGCACTTACAACGATACAGAGTTTCGCAGCGATTTCCCTTTCAAACGAAAGCCAATATTTCACACGTTAGCTTTAAATCTTTTAAGAGTACTGGAGTTTGTTCTTTTACATAGCCCTTCCTTGGCTGCCTACCAGAACGAGTAGCAAGAGATCGAAAGCATACGATCCTCATAACAAAGCTTACAACTTGTATCGGCGTACAATAGAAAATTGTACACTCTTACTCATATGACACTCAACAACGATCGTCTTTACCTTAGAAAGAAGACGCTAAAGTACTGCGTTGTCAGCGTAATTTTACACGTTTAGAGCCTGCTTCTGAAATAGCAATGCAGTACGGACATTACGTACTGACACACGGACCGCTGAGCAACGTTACTGCGAAAACGACCCTACCAGCTGCAGCGCAGTCAGCTACTCACGAACTTTCCTATGTAACTTCACGCTGTATATGTACAAGTATTTATGGTTGACGTCAAAGACTTTTCTTCATCCGAAAACCAAGCGAACTTATACATGAGTGCAGCGTTCACAAAAGTGCCAGTGGGAAACTTTGAAGTCGTCTTGAACCAAAACAAAATTGACGGCAGTACTATAACCTGCGGAGTTCGTTGATCTTTCGATCACGTGCTGGGCTAATATATTAGGCCTAAATCGTGTGCACAGTGCTTCCTCTTTCCTTTTTCTTCCTCAATAGAAAAAGTGCTCAATTGTGGAACAAGAACTAAAGCCCGTTCTTAATGTGTGGCGAAACATTTGAGGGCCACGAGAAACAAAACATCAGGTGGATGCTAGTGATTTGTTTTAGTTCTGCCATGAACACCTGAAGATCTTCACAGTATCGCAGAATTCGCATACAGAGCAGTCCATTTATGAACAGTGCACGGAAAAAATGAATTTTTAAAGGCGTTTGTTTCACAGAAATACTCCTTCAGTTTTTGCAAGGCTTGGAACAAGTAGATCAGTGGTGAAAAGTTTCTGTATGCGCAGCTTATAGCGGTAAACTAGAATCATATTTCGATTCATCGCGATGCCCTCGTGCCCGCAAGTAGTATCTAGGTAAGCTCTTTTCAACAGCTCAGTGAGTGACATAAAATATCTATGATCAGTATAAACAAATCAGATTGCTTTACTTTGGATCATTTCGAATATTTTAACATTTGCTTTGCTGTGAGGATCTCAAACCGCAGTTGAGTACTCGATGATCAGACGGATAAAAGTTTTAAACGCAGGTATATTACAATTTGAGGTGGGCTTGCGCAAAGAACGTCTAAAGCATCCTAATTTCTGTAAAGGTTTCTGTTCAATGTAGGCAATATGCTCACTCTACTTGAGATCTGCACCTAATGAAACCCCTGAAATATAAGTATTAACCAAGAGTAGTTATTGGCCATGGATGGAATATGAGTTTTGCAAAAAATTTGCTTACATGTCATTAGCTATCTTTTTCTTTTATTACCCTATATCTGCCACACATCACACCAATAAGAAATTTTTATTAACGGTACGTTGAAAAGAACATGTTCATTTGTACTACATATTTCCCGATAAAGGATGCAGTCATCGGCGAATAAGCTAATAGTACAAGAATGTTACGGATAATATCGTATATCGAAATCGAAATAGAAAGTGGCCAAAACATTGAACCTTGAGGGTTTCTCGATTTCACCGGTCGTGAATTGGAGTGGGCTTTCTTGATGGACAACTATTTAATTCGACAAGAAAATTAGTCCTCAATATATGAATTTAGAAAATGGTTTTTCATAATATGTTAAGGTTTCGCAAGATGGCTTGGATGCGACAGGCGACCTGAAGCCTTTTAGAAGCCTTTGAAAATCATGGAATTCTGAACCTACGGAAATGCTATATGTGGCACTTCTATAAATCATATCTGGCCACATATAGCCATATATCTCAGAATATGTAGCTTCCGTCTGGAAGTAATTTACAGGGGATCAACTGCTACCATAGTTCTTCATAAACAAAGCAACAGAATACAAATCAAAGACCGTGTAAGGCGGGGGGATAGAATAGAAAGTACCTTAGTAACTTGCGCTTCGCCGATGACTTTGCATTGCTGAGTAACTCAGAGGACGAATTGCAACTCATGATTACGGATTTAGACAAGGAGAACAGAAAAGTGGGTCTTAAAACTAATCTGCTGAAAACGAAAGTATTGTACAACAACCTCAGAAGAGAGCAGCGCTTTGAGGTAAGTAATAGTCCACTTGAAGTTGTAAAAGACTATGTCTTCTTAGGGCAGGTAATAACCGCGGAGCCGAACCACGAGATTGAATTTAATAGAAGAATAAAAATGGGGTTGAGCACATTTGGCAAGCACTCTCAAATTATGTTAAGGAGATTGCCACTATCCCTCAAGAAAAAGGTATATAACAGCTGTATCCTACCGGTACTTAGCTACCGAGCAGAAACCTGGAGACTTACAAAGAAGGTTCCGCTTGAATTGAGGACGACGCAGCAAGCAATGAAAAAAAATGGCAGGTGTAACCTTAAGAGACAAAAACAGAGCAGAGTGGATTAGGGAACAAATGTGGGTTAAGGATATAATACTTGAAATCAAAAAGAGGAAAAGGGAATTGGCCGGGCATGTAGCGCGTAGACAGCACAATCACTGGTCATTAGGGGAAGTAACTGGAATCTCAGAGAAGACAAAAGGGTTAAGGGGAGAAAAAAGGTTAGGTGGGCAGAGGAGAAAAAGAAGTTTGCGGGTATAAATTGGCAGCAGCAAGCACAGGACCGAGTTAACTGGCGGAACATGGGAAAGGCCTTTGTCCTGCAGTGGACGTTGTCAGGCCGATGATGATGATGATGATCCTAATGATGATGATGTAGGTTCCGTTTGCCTTATATGAATGCATATCTGGTGGGTTCGATTCATATATGGGGTTATATACAACCATACATGGCGCGGTTGGTCCATATAAGGAGCCAAATCTGGCCTTATAAGTTGATGATTGATTTGTGGGGTTTAACGGCCAAAAACCTCCATATAATTATGAGAGACGCTGTAGTGGAGGGCTGCGGAAATTTCGACCACCTGGGGTTCTTTAACGTGCACCCAAATCTGAGCACACGGGCCTACAACATTTCCACCTCCACCGGAAATGCAGCCGCCACAGCCGGGATTCGATCCCGCGACCTGCGGGTCAGCAGCCGAGTACCTTAACGACTTGACCACCGTGCCGGGGTGGCCTTATAAGATATATATATATATATATATATATATATATATATATATATATATATATATATAGGCAGGCATGGTGGTTGAGTGGCCGTAGCGTTGCATATAGTCTAGTAGATCCTCCGTGAGCGGTCACAACGTGGTTTATTTCGACATTTCGGCCTAGAGTCTGGCCTTCATCAGGAATAAAGATACAGTTTGTTGGTGCTCAGCTTTATACAATCTCAAATCAGAGGGCAAGGAAAGAGGGAAAAAAAGGAAAGAAAAAAAGAAAAAAAGGAAAGAAAAAAAAGAAAAAAGAGAAAAATAATATACTTTGGACGCCCCTCGGCTGCCCCCTTCCACTTTTCCTTCCACTTCCCCCCTCATCTCTCTCCCCCCTCTCCCCTTCACCTTTCTGATGTCAGCGGTCTGTGTATGTTTCCGTTCACTAGCGCATTCCTCCCGATCAGACGGCCCCTCCTGGCACTGGTTGTTCGGTGTGGGGCAAAAAAGAGCTTTTCAGGAAGTCCTAAGCCTTTAACTACTCGGGGTCCCGTAAACAATTCGTCGTAAAAGGACGGGGGCCGCGTATTGTGGCAGAGGCTGGTCAGCGGGCATTTTAGGAAGTTCTAAGCCGTTAACTACTCCGCGTCCTGTCAACATTTCGTCGTAAAAATAGGGGTGCCCCGTATTGCGGTAGGCTGTGCAAGCGCGTGCAATGCGAATTCCTTGCCCGCTTCTAAATTACGCGTGTCGTGGGGGCCTCCCGGCTGTGCACATGGTTGCTGTTGGGCATGTCGTGCATGGCACAATTGATTGGGTAGGGGATCTTATTGTGTCTCGCAAAACGGCCATCGTGACAATTCTATACTCTGTCAATACTGTGTTGGTATGTAAGGTTTATGAGATCAGTAATCTTGTGGTTCTTTTTGATAGCATGCTAAAGTTTTTCTACTCACAATAAATGTGCTGCCATGCATGCGTGGTTTTCGTCCTCTCTCTGTTGACAGAATATCTCTCGAGATTACAGTTTTGCTATAGCTTCTACAAATTGTACACCGCGATATGTCTTTCTCACCTTGAGTATATAGGTATACCTGATCTGGAATGGCCTTGCTAAGCCCAGTAGTAACGCAATAGAGTGAGTCCGGAAAACCTTCATAACCACTTACACTTATCGTTTCCCTAGACTCTTTTCAAAACTGCTAGAATATTGTCTTTGCCATCACTTAACGGCCAACAATATCGCGCTGAGCTGTTATTTTTCTACAAGCTAGTTCAGGGTGAGATATTTTGCCCCTTGCGGTTGTTATAAGTTTCAAATTCCGTGTATGGTATCCAGAGACAATCAACCGTTGCATGTACCTGCCAGCTGCTTCCAACACTCTATCCTTCACAGAATACCGAGTCTCTCTAACGTCAACTTTATTGATTTGTTATGTTTTACATGGTTCAGAGTCATTTTTTTAACAGTGAGGTTTGCCCAGTCCTAACGTAGATTTGCAGATGTACAGATTTTTCCTTTTTCTGTCTTTCAGGAAGCCTTCCACATAGTTGTGTATATTCCGCATTATTTTTCCGCCCCAATTTATGAATATTTTATTTCATTTATTGTTCTCATTGTGCGTTGATTTCTTTCTGTTTGTGCGCTTTCGTTCTTTTTGTTGATTTTGTTTTTGTAGTCAGGTTATGATGTATTGTTTGTTATGATTGTTTTATTTTTGCGTGCGCCACAACAAAAGACTTGATGGTTTAGTTTTGTTTTATTTATTTATTCACTGAATACTGCAGGCCCGTTTAGGGGCCCCAGCAGGAGGGGCAAGATCATAGCATTGCACACAGGTGTAAAACAGCAAGAACAATAAAAAGATACATCACACGCAAAAGATACAAAAATATATATTATAGGCCATGGTTAAATACGTTCAAATGCCTCTACAGAGCCGGTTAACGATTTAGGTAGGCAGTTCCAGTCGTTTATGGTTCGAGGAAAGAACGAGTATTTGAAACTGTTTGTTTTGGCGAAATGCGGCATTAATGAATGAGTTTGTCGATGCCGGGTTTGTCTTGTCGTAATAGAACCTCATTGTTCCTGGATACGTTAAATAAATGATTTATTTATAATTGGTTCATTGAATGTTACTGTATTTATGTAAACGCTTCGGAAATATGATGAAAATCTGGCTAGAACACGTCTTGGTAGCCACCGTACACGAAGCAGTTACTGCAGCTTCACCGAATGGCTGTCTCGAAGGCCAAACACCAGTAGCTTTCTGAGCCAGCGGGAAGCAGGTCAGCTCCATTGTCCCAAAAAACTCGCCTGACTTCAGCGCAGCTATTTGCAAGTGGCAAGGGATGCGCACAATAAAGAATGTTAAAGGGAGCCAGCCAGAGTCGTGAAAAAATCAGGGAACGTTTTCTGCTCACAGCAGTCGGTCGACAAAGCAGACAAGAAAGTGCCGCGTCCAATTTTCAGCAACGACGAAGAAAATAGTTTGCGCTAACATTCAGTTGAATGGTAACAATAATGCGTCATTATTTGTAAACAAATGAAACTTCGTTCAGCAATAAACTAAGAAAACTTCAGTTCAAGTGAAAAGCGCATAAAGCATTGATCTCAAGGTTACACTGTGAAGCCTGCAGTGTGTCCATCCGTGCCAATGTTCCTTCTTCACTAGCCTGAGTCATGGGTGTGGTGCGGAATGTGTCCTCTTGCTCTTATTTCGTTCACAACTTATTCTGCATCTTATATAAGATAATTACTAAGCAGCTCTCAGGAATCTACTCACCTGATTGTGGTGCAATATTGACGGACATGAAAGGGTTTTTGTGTGCTTGTGCGTGTGTAGGCCGATGGATAGGAATCGTCAACTCCTCGTGCGAAAAAAATGGACACCCATGCTTGCGGCCAAGCTTTCCTTCACAACTTCTTCCAAAAGCACTAGGAATGGACATGGTGGTCTTGAGGTGTGAATAGGTTATCGGGATTGAAAGGCTCCGTGAAAGTCAAGTCTTGGTTTTCTGCGGTAAGTTCATCATATTGATTACCATCGCACATTGTTCGATATTATTATAACTCAGAAAACACAGCGCATTGCATGCTTTGTGAGTAAATAACTTCATAGTAGTCGTGAATACCTGATTAGGCTGTTTTGTTTAAGCGATACAACACTTTTCTTTTTCTATTTCTTTCAGACAAGACTCTATATAGTAGGAAACTCTACACCAGCATACTATTAGTTTCCTGATATTGTACTTTTCGCAAATATATTGATGTAAATATATTGGTTTTGTAGTTTGCTTGTTTTAACGCTTCAGTAATTACAAAAGATAAACTACAACTTGCGCAATTACAAACGAAAAACAATTGGATATCTCTCTCTCAGTGGGCGTCATGAGAATTATGTGCGTGCATTTTTCTTTGTCGTTTTTCGCCTACTTTCACTTCGTTTCTATAATTAAGCGTGTTTTGATAAGGACATGCATTGAAAATGTTTTGCTAGTTTGGTTCTTCAAAGCAGGGTGCAATGCTCATGGATCGAAACGGGAAAACTTCTCAATGTCTCAAACTGTCTCAATGAAGGTTTCGCACACGGCTGCTTTCTGTGTAAAAAATGGTAGCATAGTTTCAACCTTGAGCAATATTACGTTATCTTAACTGAGATATACGAATTTGCTATCACGGGACAGAAATGAAGGACGAAGGTATGTGACTGGTGCAAACATGATGATCATGAGATGCGTGTCATGTGACAACAAGACTACTTGCCAAGCTCATGATATGCTCGTGGCCGTTTCGATAGCTCCACATATCCAAAATGTGGTATTACGTGACGTGAATAGACAACGAATGTAAATTACACGCCCAAACACGATAATCATGACATGGGTATCTTGTAACAACATGACTACATGCTACGCTAATAGCGCACTCGCCGCCGTTTCGCTAGCTCCACATATTCCAAATATGGTATCACGTGACGTGAATAAACGACTAAAGTAAATGACACGTCCAAATATGATATTCATAATATGCATGTCATGTAAAACACCGCTATATGCTATGCTCATACCGTGCTTGCGACCGTTTCAATAGATCCATATACACTAAACTCGGTATCACGTGACGTGAATAGATAGTGAAGGTAAATTACTCGTCCAAACACGATAATTATGATATGCTTCTCATGTAAAACATCACTACATGCTACGCTCTTAGCGTGCTCGCGGCCGTTTTGTTAGTTTCGCATATACCAAATTCGGAATCAAGTGACGTTAATAGACGAAGAAGGTAAATTACACGTCTAAACTTGATGATCATAGTATACGTGTCATGTAAAACATGATTACATGCTACGCTCATAGCGTTCTCACGGCCGTTTCCCTAGATATACCGAATTCGGTATTACGTGACACGACTACAAAGGTAAATTACACGTCGAAACATGATAATCATGACATGCCTGTCATGTAAAACATGACTACATGCTACGCTCATAGCGTGGTCGCGGCCGTTTTGCTAGTTATACCAAATTCGGTATTACGTGACACCAATAGACTGCGAAGGTAAATTACACGTCGAAACGTGATATTTATTGCATGCGTGTCATGCGAAACATGACTACGTGCTACGCTCTTAGCGTGCTCACAGCCGTTGCCATAGTTCCACATATATTAAATTTATTATCAGGTGACGTCAATACACGACGAAGGTTGATTGATTGATTGATTGATTTGTAGGGTTTAACTTTTCAAAACCACCTTTTCATTAAGAGAGACGCCGTAGTGGAGGGCTCCGGAAATTTGGACCACGTGGGGTTCTTTAACGTACACGACGAAGGTAAAAGTCACGTCCAAACATGATAATTTTAATATATGTGCTATGTAAAACATGACTACATGCCACACTCATGGCGTGCTCGCGGCTGTTTTGCTAGTTATACCAAATTTCGTATTACGTGACGCGAATAAAAGACAAAGTAAATTACACATCCAAACATGATAATCAAGATATGCATGTCATGTAAAACATGACTACATGCTACGGCTCTAGCGTGCTTACGGCCGTTTCACTATAGTTATACCAAGTTCGATATTACGTGACGCGAATCAATGACGATGGTAAATTACACGTCCAAACTTGATAGTCATGATATTCTTGTCATGTAAAACATGATTACATGCCACGCTCACAGCGGGCTCGCGGCCGTTTCAGTAGCTCAACACATATCAAATATGGTAACATGCGACGTGAATAGAAGAAGGTACATGACGCGTCAAACATAATTATGACATGTAAGTTATGTACGGCATGATTTATGTCTGCTTCTTAACATTCCCCATTCGTGCTTCACATATCATCGATTGCCATTGTACGTGAATCTGCCTTTTTTTAGGGCTCTGGTTAAGCGATGTGCACCGCTTGCTACGACGATACCGGCACGTTGCGCGAAGATAAGCACTACCACATTTACCGCAAGAGAGTTGCGTCTACAATGCAAAGGAATACATTGAGAAAGTGAGGAAGAACCTGAGCACTCAATCACAAAAGAACCGGAGGTGAGTTCATTTGTGCCAGATATGGTTTTTTTTTTCGCCTTCCAGCTGATTAGACCCCGTCGCGTTACCATACTTCTTGGCAAATGTTCCATTTTCAAATGTTTGGTTCGTGAATATGCGACTTTCTCTTGTATTTAATTGTATCTACTGAATTGCCTCTTACAAAGTTAATAACTAGTGTGTTCTAGGCGTTGGCGTTCTCGAAGCGCCGTATATTTTTCTGCCAATAAGAATATTGAGCACCATATAAGCGTGGTATTTCCATCGCTTGGACTCTCCCTGCTCCCTCTGCTCGACACGGCTGACACACTGCTGAGGTGTTCGTTTCGCTAGTAGATACCACTCTACAACAGCATGAGAACACAACTGATACGCATGGGTCACAACCGAATGCCGACCTTTCATCCTGGTTGGGAATGTAGTCCCCAGGAGCAACATGAACATGCGCTGTACCTACAATGCGAAACTATTGCCTCGCAAACGCGTTTTCTGGAAGAACGTCGCTATTCGCCCGATGCGTATGGTGTGCACGCTCGCAATATTTCCCACGATGTAAACGGCGAAACGAACCTAATAATAGATATACAAATCAAAGGAGCTGGGCTGCAAAATGCCTATGCTGCACATTTTATGTGTATGCGAATTGCAAAAGTATACGCGTAAGTCGGACTCTTCGTAATAGAATGTGCCGCTTTAGTTCCCCCGAAGTGCCTATGAATCGAATGCATTCTATCAGCCACGCGTAAAAGCGCTTGCGAGAGATTTACGCATATAGACTCCAAAAGAATGAACGAACCTATTCCACTGGCGGCGCGCCTCTGCTGATGGTGTAATACAGAGAAACTTTTCCATTTTAAACATCGACATCGCTATTTCTGTTTTTTCTTAGTCTAAAACTTGCGCTGTGCGCGCCCGAGTTTCGAAATACTTTTTACGAGGATTGTGAAACAGGCAGCTTAGCATGAGGCGCCACGTATACCTTATTTTTCACCTTACGACACGAGCCGTCGAATGGCATATCCGGTGCTGATGCGTCCGGAACAATAACAACATAAATAGACAAGGGAGGTCTATCCCAGACGACTGAAGTACGACAGAAGATTGCCTTAGTGAGTGAAGAAATGGCTCCGCTCAGGTGGAACTATTTTTTATTGACGGAGCCAGTCAAATACGGCCGGAAATCTCACAAATTCTCCTTTAGGCAGTCCTCCAAAATGGCTAGAAGGCGAAGTGCATTCAAAGTATATGTCTGCGACAATCATTCATTGCATGAATGTGTCAACTGTTGGTGCGTTTATATTCTGGTAAACAATTAAAATAGGATTGGTATTATTGGTAGAGTATCTTTCTAACCACATGGAAGACTTTTGATTAATGGCAGCGTAATATGTCATAAACCCAGAAGGAGCTTAACTGCCCGAAAGCTGCTCTGATTGTCAAGGTTCCGAGATTTTAGAACTTGAACTGGGTATGAGAAGCAAGTAGAAAGACCATTTTTTTTTTAGTTTTCACAGTCCAAAATCGAGAAGGAACTTCACTGCAGTACTGGGTAGGTGTAAAGAAAGCGGTCCCGTCTTTCTGATTAGTCAGTTCACTCATAGAACATCAAGTGAAAAGAAATTCGTAAAATATGTAATGCCTTGTCACAAAGTTAGTTCCTCTTTTCAACAACAACCAGATTTTTTCTGTGACCCATCTTTCTTTCAGCGTTGCCTGTGATGGTGATCACTGCCAGACTCACCCCCGTATTCTAGAACGTCCTTTCGCTCAACACTTCGCCTTTGTTTGAGAAAGCCGATGGGAGTGTCGTCTCTAGGCACGGAGGGTCACTGCGTATCCGCGATAATCTGCTGCGATTATTGAGTAGGGCAGCGTCATTTTAAGCCGAGCGGTGGCGCAGTGCTCAAATATGTCAAGTGCAGCGTGAAAGTCGAGTCGAGGAGCGTTTGTGAATACGGGGTCAAGGGCATATTGAATTTGTGATGGGTTTCTTGGGAGTGTGGGGCGCAGAAAAAAAAGTGGCTTACTGCTATTTTTACAAATTGGTATAACACGAAATTTAAACATGTGCTCGCAAAGGCAGTTGAGCGTTGTTTGAACACTGTTTTGTCAAAATGGCAATGGATTGAATGCTGCAGCAATAAATTGCAATGTCACGCGAAGAACTTTGAACAGCTCAAACTGTTAAAGCATACTTCAAGCAGAAATCACCCACGGAATGAGCTTGAACAGTAGGAGAACGGACGAACAACTGTCACAGCTGAACACTGAAAGCACGCTGCTCAAACTGAAAGACGCACGAAATGAATGCATGGGTATACACAGGCCGATAGTGAATAATTTCCACACTGCATACTTCATCGTGTGTGAGCAGCACTCTTTTCGTAAATGCAGCTGCGGCCGCAAGTTGTTCATGATTTCTTTTGAGTGATATGTGGGGTTTAACGTCCCAAAACCACCATATGATAGTGAGAGACGCCGTAGTGGAGGGCTCCAGAAATTTTGACCACCTGGGGTTCTTTAACGTGCACCCAAATCTGAGCACACGGGCCTACAACATTTCCGCCTCCATCGGTAACGAAGCCGCCGGGATTTGAACCCGCGACCAGCGGGTCAGCAGCCGAGTACCTTAGCCACTAGACCCCCACGGCGGGGCTCATGATTTGTTTAACTACTGTAATTTTAAAGAACACTTTCGGTTGAAGCACGGCAGATATACACAGTACCCACACGAAAAGAGGAAGACGCAGTGTTGTCTGGGTAAGGCATCGGCGCGAAATGCAGCATGGCGCCTTTCGCGCCCTGTGGTGTTGTCGAGGTGAACTCCTGAGAGAGAGACACGATAACACACTTTTCTCTGCACCCCCCTTTTTTTGAAATCTACTTCTAAGATGCGAGTGCGAGCTCCTTCGAAAAACGACGCTTGCAGTGGCGGTCCGCTAGCTAGTGGGCATTGTTGGAATCACCCTAATGCAATCTTGCGTGTGACTGCAGAGGTGTACGCACTGGCAACGCTGGTGTACACGCCGCTCATTGACATAGGACTAGCCACGAGCAAAATAAGCAAGCTTCTTAAACAATCATGCATCTCAACGAAGTTCATGATGACGAATGGATCACAGTAGGTCCTAAGGATCATAATGTTCCCGTTGAAGTCGTCGAACACTATGAAGGGTTTCGCACTTTTACACTCTAAAAAAAAGAGCGAGTAAAAACGGTGTCTTTTTGTCCCACAACAATATTCGTCATCTATATTGCGTTCCATTCTTGCGCTATCACACCGTGCCCGGTACATTCCGGTAACGATCGACATGCCCATAATCAGGGTTACAATGCATTCTCGATAGGAAAGTGGCCAGCATCGAGTTTTCAAGAAAGAAAGCGCACACAAGCCTGACGACGATTATTGTTGTGGGACAAAAATACACCTTTTTACTCAATATTTTTAGCGAGTGCAGGTGTTCTGTACTGTTTCTTCACAGTTCTATTTGTTTGTATATTGTAAACGTTTTCAGCCACATGCAGAGAAGTTTCGAATATAGCGACGCTTCTCTAATCACAATGACAAAAAATTGT
The DNA here is from genome assembly GCF_043290135.1 of Rhipicephalus microplus. Classification (NCBI taxonomy): domain Eukaryota; kingdom Metazoa; phylum Arthropoda; class Arachnida; order Ixodida; family Ixodidae; genus Rhipicephalus; species Rhipicephalus microplus. Next base: position 10,117,922 of record NW_027464592.1, read on the forward strand.
GAACTTCAATGACGAGGCTAGGTCCTAAAGTCCGTAATGTAGCCGGCCCGTAAGAAGTTACTGGACTTTCTGACGTTTTGTATTGTTCTGTCAAACCCATGGTTGATTTTAGACTATTGTCGATCATTTATGTGTGCCTCACGTTAACCTATCTCTGAGATGGACGCTGACCACAGGGCTAGGCTCTATAAGCAACTCGAGCCCTAAAAAATGAAAGGTGCAAAGAATTCCCAGTGGCGAAGGTGAAAAGTGGCGAGCTTAAAAAGCAGAGCAACATTGCCCCACAGGGATTCTTATTGGCGTTGTCTACTTCCATTATTCAAACAGTGGCAGTGTCAACGGTTTCTACTTCGTGCATTACCTAGGCCGAAATTAGATTTCATGCCAGATTTTTTGTGCAAAGCCTGAAGGATTTGCGCACTAAATAACGCCTAGCTTGGTATAATACTCTGTATATGAAACGGCTCGTATTCGCCCCGTCGCGGTGGACTAGTGGCTAAGGTACTCGGCTGCTGACCCGCAGGTCGTGGGGTCGAATCCCCGCTGCGGCGGCTGCATCTCCGATGGAGGCGGAAATGCTGGAGGCCCGTATGCTAAGATTCGGATGCACGTTAAAAAACCCTCGGTGGTCGAAATTTCCAGAGCCCTACACTATGGTGTCTTTCATAATCATATGGTGGTTTCGGGACGTTAAACCGCACATATCAATAGATCAACCGGCTCGTATTCGCACCGTCGTGTGCATTGCAGCAACCTCGTAAGGGTTCTCGACGCTGTAGATATATCGGCCAAGCCCAAAAGTAACAGTTCCGTATGCGTTTACCGAGAGCAACTCCAAGCGAAAATCATTTGCTTTTTTTACAGCGAAAGCTGTTGTGAGATCACTTTTCGGGTCACGCGCCGTTACATGTTGTCCGCCGCCACCACCACTTCCGCCGCCTCCGGTGTCCGTAACCATATCTCGTAGAGTTAGAAAAAAAACAACCTTGTCCCAAAAACACAGTGGGACTTGATTGAACCTGGGTTCACTGAATACCAGCCCAATATTCTGCCAATGAGTTACGCCGGTGCTTGTAGCTTGTCAACTTTCTTTAGTGAGGCTTGACCTAGCACCAATGGCACAGTGGGGCTCAAACCCGGGCCCACTGGGTGCCAGCACTGTATTGTACTATTGAGCTACAGTGGTGCTTGCCTTAGGCAGCCTTGATATCGGGAAAGCAATCACGTTATTATGCTTCACAAAGCGTTTTACAACAGCGAAAGAACAACGAGTCGTCGCACAATGTCAATAGCATAACAAGTGGGCCGTTCAATGCTCCAACCCATTACAAAAACTTGTTCTTTTTTCCCTATTATTTGTACCGCATGCGTACTTCAGCCTTAATTTCTCATCGTCGTCAGCCACTGCATCGATAATTAGCAAAAATTTACTTGCAAGTATTTAGCGGAAACCACGCTTCTCAGAAAAATGACAAAAATAGAATAGGGAATGGAGGCCTACTACCAAAAAGCTTATTAATAGTGCCCTCGTGGGTACCAAGCAAGTGTGCTTGCTGTAGTTACCCAATGAGCGTTTTGAAAACGCTCTGAAAGGTCGCTCTTCCAGCTTTTGCTGTGACTGTATTCCGCCTTCCACGTAGGCATGGCGTTTTTTTTATTAATCGCAGTGAATTCACTCGCTAGGGTTGCAAAGGACAAATTTTAGACGGTTTACAGTCTGACATAATCTATGGGAGAGCAATAAGGAGCGCCAGCTGGATATGTTTAGAACAAAGGTTCGATGATTGCGATTACGATATATTGTACTACGGTAAAGCAATGAAGCTGTCTGGCTTTGAAGAAGCACATTTAGGAAGCGCGCATAGGCCTGACCAGATGTAGTCGTTGCAGAGGATGAACGGTTCGTTTTTCGACACAGTCCCACGCCCTCTCCTTTTGAAGAGAGCGCACATACAGCATTGCGTAGCAACGCGTCAAGATTCTTTATAGAAGGAGGGCATGGCATCGCGTCAAAAAAATTACAGCATATCCACGGAGGGAATGATGATGAGTGGGGCGAAGCGTCCGTGAGCCCGTCCATGCTTCCATCCGTCCATTCGTTCTTGCTGCCATCTATCCGCGCGACCATCCGTGCGTCCATCCATGCGTCCGGCCATTGTTCCGTGCGTCTTTTTGTCTGTACGTCCGAGCGCCCGTCCATCTGTCCATCCACATTCTAGTCTGTCTGTCCATCCGTCAATGCGTCTATCTAGTGAACACTCCAAGTGCCACCATCTCGCATCCACTGTGGCACATACCCACTCAGCGCCTCCATCCACCCGTCCGTCGGTCTTCTGGTCTGTCTGGCTGTATGTCTGTCTGTCCATCCATGCGTCTGTCCATGCGTCTATCTAGTGAACACTCCAAGTACCGCCATCTCCCACCTCGTATCCCGGTGGCTACATACGGCAACGATGGAGGATGGACAGGCCCACGCCCTAAGGAGCTTCTTACCTAAAAAATCACAGCATATCCACGTAGTGAATGATGATGAGTTGGACGAAGCGCCCATGAGTCCGTCCACGCTCCCGTCCGTCGTCTTCATCTTGCTTCCGTCTGTCCGTGCGTTCGTCCATCTGTACGTAAATCTGTGCGTCCGTCCGTCCCTGTGTTCGTCCGTGCGTTCGTCTGTTCATCTGACTCCATGTGTTCGTCCGTCAACCCGTGTGTTCGTCGGTCAATGCATTCGTCTGTGCATCAGTCCATCCGTCTGTTGTCCATCATTTCGTCCATCCGTCCGCGTGTACTTCGATGCGTCCACCCGTCATACGCCTGGCTGTGCGTCCTTACGTTCGTCCCTCCATCTAGTGAACATTTCAAGTACTGCCATCTTTCATCTTTTCATTATATATTCATCATATAAAAGTACTGCCATCCAGCGGACACTCTAAGGGATAAAGGAGAGAGAGATGGCTACCTAAAACTACGATGACGACGACTACTATACTACAACATACATCGCGGACGCACGACCAATGGCTTAAGGAGCTTCGCCCTAAAAGCAACGCGATGACAAGCTGCAACGGCTATGTGTACTCAGGCCCTAAGAATAAAGACCTTCAGCTGACTGATTTCGCGCTCCGTTGCCCGTTCCACTAAAACGTTCAACGTTACCGGAGTGCAACGCACATTTTCAGTTTTAGCCAGGCGTCGTTCAGTCAACGCTATCGTGACGCCATTTCTGCATGAAAGTTGATTTAAAAGAAAATAAACAGAGTTCTTAGGTTGAAGCAAGATAGAAAATTCAGTTTTAAAAATTGGCAGATCAAACGTACAGTGGGAATCGAAGATATTGCGAAGCACGAATGAGGAATGTTTGTATGTCACTTAAAAATCAGCACCACGTCACGAGGTGAAGGTAAATGATGCCTTACATGGCTTCCATGTCACGATTATCATGTGATTATGTGTTGTTTACTTTCGTCCTCTATTCACGTCACGTAATACCAAATTTAGTATATGTGCAGCTAGTGAAACGGCCATGAGCATGCTCTGAGCGTGGTACGTTGTCATTTTCTTACATGACACGTGCATCAGGATTATCATGTTTGCACCAGTCATATATTTTGTCATTGATTATTGTCACGTAACCCCAAGTTCTGTATATGTGGAGCTAGCAAAACGGCCGCGAGCGCATCATGAAGGGCCCAATATGCTCCATTGTAGCGTTGAAGCACGCACACGCTAAGCACAGCGACGCTGCGTTAGCACAACACGAGCTCTCTATAGCCTGAACGCAAAAGGAAGAGAAAAAACAGCAGGGTGTTAGTGGTCTCTGGTCTGGCCGCGCATGATCGCACGCCATCTCAGAGCTAGAAGGCTAGAGAAAAAGTCACAGCCTATCCACGGAGTGAATTGATGAGGAGGGGCAAAGCGTCCGCCAGTCCGTCCACACTTCCGCTCATCCATTAGTTCTTGCTTCTGTCTGTTCGTGCGCCCATCCTTCCATCCGTCAGTCCTTGCACTTGAAAACCCGTGCGTGCGTTCATTCGCCTGTGCGTCCATCCGTTCATCCAGCCGTCTGCCCGTGCGTCTGTCCGTGAGTCCATGCGTCCGTCCGTGCGTCTGTCCGCTAATTCGTCCGTGCGTCTAACAAACAGACAGGCAGACGATGGACGGATGCCGCGATCGGACGATTCACAGTTTGCCGATAAAAACATCCGAAACTTCGCTCCACTCATCATCATTCACTGCGTGGATATGGTGTCAGGTGGTTGCTACATACATGTATACATGCAGGTGACGACGAACCCACGCCTTAAGGAGCTTAGCTACATGGGCGAGACAGCAGAGAGCCGGGCAACACGCTGAGCAATCTTTTTTGCCTCATGCTACAGGTTGCGATGGTAGTTCTCGGAAACGAGGTTTCAAGTTGTATCTACGCTGCTTCGATAACATAGGGGGGAAAGGGGGGTATGGTCCACGACGCTGGCGGGCATTCATCAACACTTCGTGAATGCGGCATCATGAATCAACGTTTTCCCCTTGCTACGGACCGGAATATCACCTTATCAACAGTGACGTCGAGTCACGTGCCTCATCGGCCAGCGATAAAAGCACCCGACAAGCCGTACTTCACCAGTGGGCGAGGCAGCAGCAAGCCCGGCAACATGCTGGACAATCCTTTTTGCTGCACGCTACAGGCCAGTAGATACATGTCAGCTCGTGCTTATCGGCTGTGTTTTATCGGCTGTGTTGTCAGCTCGTGTTTTGCTGCTGCTGCTGCCCTGCCCACTGTGTGTCAAATATTTTTTTTCTAGCATAGTTAGTCCATTCAGAAATATTTTGGTTTGCGGAAACGTAGAAAAAACTCTAGGTCCACAAGAGAATGACGTCTTGTAAGAACTCTTAAACGGTCAAAGCAAAATTCTTACAACTATACAGTAAATACTAGTAACGCAAAATGAAATGCAAAAGAACCTATCAAAGCTAACAGAAGGAACTGATTATAATGAACGACGATTGAGTAGTTGGTGTTTGCTGAGCTCGAACGTTGATGGCATCGAATTATGAATAGCACACCTTGATGAACAATTTGCTAAGGTTACTGAACGTGTTGAAGATTTAGAAAACACAAGCAGGCGAAATAACCTAACATTAAATGTCTAACATGAAGCTAAAGCCGAGACAACACAAAACTTAAAACAGAAAGTAAAAGACCAAGTATTTTAAGAAGAACTAGAAATAAATGTAACATGCATTGAAAGATGCCACAGGCTCGGAAGAAAAAGCGAAAATAAAATCTATCCACTCATTCCTAAATTTCTTCACTTTCGACAAAAAAGTACCCTGCTTAAAGCATCGCATAAATTAAAACAAAGAGAATTGTACCTATCTATAGACTTTTCTAAGTGTGTACGGGACACTCAAAGGCTTTTAGCGCGATAGTGGTAAACAGCTCGTGTCGCAGAAAACCCGCCGCTGGCGTTGGCCTCAGTCGTTGTGAGCAAAAAATCGTCTTTGCGTCTGTGACCAAAAAATCAAGTTGCTGAGATAGCCACAGAAGGCCGCTACTTGTCCACACGTGCGCGCACGATCACACCAAAGAAGCCATGCATTCGAAGAAAGAAAGAGCTCAAGGTCACGGGGCGCGGTAGTCTCTTTGCCCTGGCACCCCTTCCTGCTTGGCTTCCAGCGCTTTTGTCGAGACGAGAGAAGAGATAATGCAATTCCAGCATGCGACAAACCCTTGTAACTCCATTCACACTGGAAGGATCCTTAAAATTTTTGCGGCGTTGAATTCATGTGGCAATAAGCTATTCTAGTGGATTCAATTCATGGTTACTTTAAAAAGTGGTTCACGGCCATTTTATTGTATTTTCTTGGACAGATGGCATGACTAAAACGAGCCCATTCGGCGATAATAGCGCGCACTTGCCCAATCAACTGTGGCCGCGTTTGTGTGCGTGCCGATGAATGTACCAAAACATATTTTTACTCGTACAGTTGCAGGTGAAGTTGCATACGCCCTCAGGCAAGTGCGACTCAATTGGGTCTGAGCGCGAGACAATTCAGCCTTTTCTAAGACTAGAAGCATTCTCTAGTCCACACTGACACCAATACCTACGTAACATTAACTCTCGGCGGCAAAAGCCCCGTCTTGGTGCATCGAATCAGTGAACGTGACGTAGGGCTTTGTACGAGAAACATGCGCAGTCTCAATAGCTGGTGAGGTGGACGAGGGCTTGTGGTTTAGCGGCGAGATCTCGTATGTGACTTTGATAACTCGGCGAAGAACTCGGTAAGGCCCGGCGTAGCCTGGAAGGAGTTTTTCACTCAAGGCAACCCGACGCGAAGGCAGCCAGGTTAAGAACAGGGAGCCAGGGTTGAAACGCATGTTGCGGTGGTCACTGTCGTAATGGCGCTTCAGGTAGGCCTGAGATGCCAGGAGTCGATCACGGGCAACGCGACGTGCCGTAGCTATCCGAACAATGGCGTGGTGAGCGTAGTGTGTGGCTGAGTTTGCCTCGGAAGGAAGTAGTGAGTCGAAAAGCAAGAGTAGGTCACGGCCATACAACAGATATAACGGAGAAAAACCAGTAATAGCGTGAGGCGAAGAATAGTAGAAAAATATCAGAAATGGTAACGCGCTTTCCCAATCCAGGTGGTCCTCAGACACGTATATGGATAACATGTCCGTGAGTGTACGGTTCAAGCGCTCAGTAACTCCGTTTGTTGCACATGAGTTGCACAGCTGGTAGGAAGGGCTCACGTATTGGCATAACGTGTCGTATAATCAGTCGCTACGGCCTCCCAACTTGTAACTCGCAGACGACGTCGGGTAAGGACCAATGAGGTTCAGGCCAACACAAAAGAATGGTTCGCTGGGGATAGGTATGGGCTGAAGGTACCCAGAAGGAGAGAGATAAGACTTTTTGCGGCGTTGGCAAAGTTCGCAAGAAGCGACGTAGCGCCGAATCGAATGGTATAGGCCAGGCCAAAAGAAACGTGTGCGCACACTATCGTAAAACACCCAAATGGCCAGCGGTGGGAGCATCGTGTAATTGCGAGAAGATAGTTGGTCGCAAATGCGAAAGTACAACGAGAAGCAGTTCAGCACCATGTGGTGTCATATTGCCTCGAAACCAAGTACCGTCATGATCAACAAAGATACGGAGGGCTCCATCTCGTGGTGTTCAAGTAAGGTGTTGTATAAGGGATTGCAAATATAGGTTGTGGCGCTGCTCGTCGATGATGTGTTCGAAATCGCTGACCGAGAAAACACAGGTATCTGTATCAGTTTTTGTGGTGTGAGGTGGGTTGATGGGATAGTGGGAGAGGCAGTCGGCGTCCTTGTGTAGCCGTCCAGACGTGTAGGACACAGAAAATGTGTATTCTTAAACGCGTGAAGCCCAGCGACCAAGGCGTCCCATAGGATCTTTGATTGAGAAGAGCCAACGTAAGGCGTGATGGTGTGTTACCACGGTGAAGTGCCGTCCAAACAAATATGGGCAAAACTTGGCTATTGCCCAGACAAGAGGTAGGCATTCACGTTCTGCGATCGAGTAACTGCGCTCCAAGGCTAAAAGAAGGCGGCTAGCATAAGCAATCACACGATTGAGCTCTCCTTGTCGCTGGGACAAAATAGCGCCAATACCATGGCCACCTGCATCCGTAAGGACTTCCGTGTGTGCAGATGTGTCAAAATGGCCCAGAAGGGGCCTACTCACAAGGCGACTTGTAAGTGTGTAAAATGCCTGAGCTTGCTCAAGTTTCCAACTGAAAGGGCTGTTCTTTTTAAGAATATTGTTGAGAGGAATAGCGATATCGGCGAAGTTCTCAATAAAACGAGTTAAATAAGAGCACAGCCCCAGAACACTTCGGACATCAAAAGGGGTACGAGGAGTTCGAAACTCGCGGACTGTACGCGCTTTCTCGGGATCAGGCTGTATGCCAGTAGCGTCCACCAGGTGACCGAGGACGCGCATTTGACGACGGCCTAAATTAAATTTCCTGGAATTCTGCTGTAGGCCTGCTCGTTTGAAGACGTCGAGGATGTCCGAGAGCCGATGGAGGTGGCTGTCGAACATCGGTGAAAAACAATAACGTTGTCGAGATAACACAAGCATGTGGCCCATTTGAAACCACGTAGACGAGAGTTCGTGATGCGTTCGAAGGTGGCCGTGGCATTACATAGCCCGAAAGGCATCACTTTTATTTAGTAGAAACCAACTGCAGTGGCAAACGCCGTTTTCTCATGATCTGTGTCATCTACTGCAATTGGCCAGTAGCCAGAAAGTAAATCCATTGAAGAGAAATAACTAGCACCGTGTAAGCAGTCTATAGCGCGTCATCAATACGTGGAAGCAGGTAAATGTCCTTCTTCGTGATAACAATCAGATGACGGTAATCAATGCAGAACCTCTAAGTATTGTCCTTCTTTTTTACTAAAACGACAGAGGACGCCCATAGACTGGAGGAGGGCTCGATAAGATTCTTGGACATTATTCTCTCGACCTCTGTTTCTATGACGTGACGTTCTGCCGCCGACACACGATAAGGACAGCTGTGAATCGGCGGAGCGTCATCATGCGGATTGACCCAGTAACGATGCGGGTTCAACCAAGTGGGCGTTTGTCGCAATAAAATATGTCTTCGTAAGTCATCAAAACGCGACGGAGGGCGTCTGCGTAAGAAGGTCGTAGGTCAGAAGGTATTATTTTGTTGAACTTCTCGTTGGATGGCGTCATCTGAGCCGAAGGTTGAGCAAACGCTGATGGTTGTTCATGGCTTAGTTCATAACTCCGAAGTTGTTCAAAGGAGAAAACACAGCAAGACATACGCCCTTATAAAGAGCTTGTGGTGACGAGCCAAAGTGTAGGAGAGGAAATCAAGCACGGTTGTTGGTGAGCGTAATGATGGAACTAGGGAGAGCTATGTGAAGCTCTAGAGTGACGGCGTAGAGTGGAGACACGGCGTAAGTACCATTTTGAAGTGGTGGGCAAGGCAACGCGGGGACATAGGTCGCAGTGCCAGGCGGCAGCCGAAAAAATTAGGCGGAGTGGAGTCGGGGCTGGATATCTGCGCGGGCGTGGGCACAGCACTGGGGTAGCTCAAGTCTCAGAATCTCGGTTGAACGGCTGATAAGCGCAGAATCAACAGTCAAAAAGTACATTCCGAGACTCACCTCGGGAGGGCACTCTGCAAGTACAGAGAACACAATTACCGTTGAGCGGTCGGCGATGGTGATACGGGCGGCACACTCTCCCTTGACGGCATTCGTGACCTCGTTGGCTCCACGTAGTACAGCCGATTTGTTGGGCGTTAGCGCTTTGCGAATACGGCTACGAAGGTCAGAGTGCATCACCGACATCCGGGCTCCAGTGTCAATGAGAGCTTCAACGGGCACATGATCAACAAAAACTTTGATCAGGTTCGTTTATAGGCGAGAGTCAATAGAGGTTTTGTAGTCAGAGTCTTCAACGCAGCCTCACCTCCGGGGCTGGATTCATTAGTTTCCCGAGGAACGCACCAAGTAGGATGGTGACGGGGTTGCCGTGATGTAGGTGAAAGGGACTGGCGGTGCTCCGGAGAGGGCGAACGGCTAGTGACAAAGCAGGTAGGAGCGGCAGGTTTAGCGTAGGACGATTTGGTGTGTGGTGACAAAGGACGACATGAGCGTTCGTAAGGACGGTCAATAGTGGTCGAGGCGTTGAATCTCAGCGGCCACGACAGGGGCGGGAGACATGATCGATCCGGGAGCACAAAAAGCAGATTGGTGTGTCATCCGGCGTTTGCCACATAGGTGGGTTTCGGTACCGGTTCGCGGAATACTGTCGGGGCATAGCTGAGGCAATAATCGGGGCGGTCGTGGTGGGACGTGGGCTACCAGTGGATGGTATGTCAATATTCGCAAATTCTTGGCGAATAGCAGCTTGAGCCAGTGAGATTGTCAGGTTGTCATGCGTGTGCGGACCACAAAAGTTCGGAGCTATAGCCTCAAGTTCTCGACGTGTGGCTTGCGTCAAACTTGGTGATGCAGGTTGATGCAGCGGTGCTGGAACATTACAGGGGGAGGTCGAAGCCGTATTAGAAAGCCGGTCGGAGCGTTGCGCGATGCAGTTGCCTTTTGCTTGCTCAAAGATGCGGTACTCTTTGATGAGGGAGTCAACTGTTGTGCAGCTCTTGCATAACAAGAAGTTGAACGCATCGTCGGCAATGCCCTTCATGATGTGTCCGAGTTTATCATCATCGTACATGTTCTCATTGGCTTTTCAGCAAAGTGCCAGGACATCCGAAATGTAGGAAATATACGAGTCAGTGGACGTCTGGGCATCGGACGCGAGCTCCCTTCGGGCTTCCGCTTGGCGTCCGATTGGTTTCCCGTAAAGGTCTCGTAGATTCTCCTTACAGATATTTCAACTTGTCAATTCAGCCTTGTCCGTCTCAAACCAAGCCTTTGCGGTGTCCCGCAGGGAGAATATTACGTTTGCCAGCACCAGTGCTGGGTCCCACCTGTAACTGTTGGCGACGCGCTGGTACATCGAAAGCCACTCATTGACATCGACCTTGCTAGTGCCGGGGAAGACTCCCGGGTCACGCAGCGAAGGCATCACGTATTGCACTGGTGCCTGAGTGGCTGGCACAGTGCCATTAGCCATAGCAGCGGAACCGATGTGAAGACCACTGCGGAAATCCAGCTCCGACTTTCATAGGGACGCACCCAGCACTTCCACCAAAATGATATACGCGAACAGTTGCAGTTGATGTTTCATACACCTTCAGGTAAGTGCAACTCAATTGGTCTAAGCTCGAGACACTTCAACCTCTTCTATGGCTAGAAGCATTTTCTAGTCGACACTGACACTAACACCTACGTAACAATATGAATAGATATGCCCTTAGCGGTTCAAAGGTGCACTAGGGGACGGATTTCGCTATTGCGTTCAACTCTTAAAGACGAATATAAGGGGACCCCACTTTTATGGGAGAGTTTTGTAATATGACATGTCAACGAAACCACTGCAAGAACAGCAGAACAATAAAAATCTATATCAAGACATTTATGACATACAAGTCATGATTTTTATGTTATGAGTAGTTACTAATGCTCGTAATACAGTCATGCTTTCCCATACCAATTTTGGCATAAATATCGTTACCGCAACTGCCAGGAGAGCTAAAACACTACATCGATAGATAGACTAGATAGATAGATAGATAGATAGATAGATAGATAGATAGATAGATAGATAGATAGATAGATAGATAGATAGATAGATAGATAGATAGATAGATAGATAGATAGATAGATAGGCCCAAAGTCTCCCGAAGGTCGCGAACAAATTCTTCGCATCGAAAAGTTTCTTTTTTTTCTCATTTGAACCAATTTGTTTCCGGGAGACTGAAGGTTGAAGTACAGCAACGTGCAGTGGCACTGATAGCGAAGAACAGGGTGTCGGCACCCAGCGTTATCGCTGGTCCAGCGATAACGCTGGGTGCCGACACCCTGTTCCAGCGTTATCGCTGGTCGCCGAGTTGGCTCCAGAATAAAGCCAGGTGTTCGTGTTTGCGCATTGACGCAGGCAAATTACTCTAAAAATATATGGCATGATCTTAAACTTTCTGGCGCCCATTGTGCAAGGCATTAGGTACACGTCCGACACATGGGGAACATTAAACATAAAAAGAATTTATTTGATTGATATGTTGGGTTTAAGGCCCCAAAATCACCATATGAATATGAGAGACCCTGTAGTGGAAAGCTGAGGAAATTTCGACCACCTGGGGTTCTGTAACGTGCACCCAAATCTCAGCACGCGGGCCTACAACATTTCCGCCTCCATCTGAAATGCAGCCGTCGCAGTGAGAATTTGATCCCCTGACCTGCGGGTCAGCAGCCGAGTACCTTAGTCACTAGACCCCCGCGGCTAGGCCTTAGAAAGGATTATGTGTAGCAATATGTACTCCTATGATATAACCGTCACGTGGGGTTAATGGTAATTGTTGTTAAGCGTCATCCGCTGAAGTTGGTTTATGTAGCATTTTTTATTGTGAGGAAAAAACTTCTAGGCCTGCACCTGAACATATAGCAGGCAATGGTTTATGTAGCAGTGGTGTTTGCAGAGTTACAATCCTCATGAACACAAGCGCTTCATATCAGCTAACCATTTCTTCTGTTGCTATAATTCATGTTGTTCTTGGCATCGTTAAGCAACTCGAAACAACTGAGTATAAAAACACCTGTGGCTGTCTAAGATATGTATGTGCACACATTTGTACATGTCTATAGCGCAACGTCGCAAGGTTTATTGAATAGAAAGTTACAAAACGGTCACCTTCCATTCGTATGCACTGCATAAAATTTATAGTAAATGTACGCAGGATCTGAAAACATCACCCGACACACGTCATCAACCTTGCGTCATAAGCTAATGTGAACGCTTCATCATTATTTATTCGGAATAAATAATACTTTGTGAAAGAAATTGTGAGACGAATGAGAATAATGATATTGACAATGCGTGTAAGCTTAGAATCTGTTTGATACTGAGTGAAAGTGCGTTAGCTAATACCTCAATATCGGTCGCAGAGTCGCAGACACAAACATTAGAGCGCAGCGAAGGCGCACAGAACGGCTTACAGAGCGTCTCTTTTGTTCTTGTCCATCGCTCTTCTGTGTAAGAAAAATCGCTTCAAGCAATAAATGTAAAGAACAAAATAGGTAATATTGCTTTAGCGGTCCCCCAGGAACACGCCATCACAACACCAGTGTCTTACTCTAGGGTACACACACGCTTGCAGAGCGCCAGCTTATCTGAACCATAATAATGGTCAGAGCCGATTACAGTGAATAACTATGAAATGATAGCAACTTCTACGAGAGCAATGTTCTAGTAATTCATGGTGATGCAATAAAAGGTCTCTTGCTAGGTGAAGACGCCAAGCTTGGAGGACGCTTGAGCTTCGCTTACCAAAAGCAGAATGTGGTAGCGTAATCAGGCCTCGTGTGAAGAACCTTTTTTATTGCTCTAATTGTTACGGCTCTGGGTGTACGCCACACCCATGCCGCGATAAAACGGATGACGGTTCACGTAACATTGAACAAGTGAAGGTATACTCGAATGCCTGCTGAAACTACACCTGTGACGTGCTCACTATGCCGTAATTCTTCCTCTTTCAAATCAGCGAAGGGCCGACTACGCGACCGTCTGTTAGCACATAAACCTACACAGTTGCTCACTTTTTATGCTTTTACACCTATATCATTCAATATGTCAGATACTTTCGTAATAAGTGGGCACTTAAAACAAACTCGTTGGAACATCGTTTCACGCGTGACACAGTTTTGCAGTTCTGCTACGCAATATTACATATACCTTAAGAAGACTCCTTCTACATATAGTGTTCTATCCTATTTTTTGTTTCATGAAAGAAGTTCTTTCAAGAAAGAGCGTTTCTCTCGTAGAACACCTGCTTGCACGCAATAGGCCTGTGTTTGATTCTCGCTCAAACGGAATACATATTGGTTAATTTGATTTACATCTTGGTCAATTTGTCGGTCGCGGATAATTATTTCACTCTCACATCTAACGACAACTCAACCAACATCTACACCGACAGCATAATTTCTGGGAACGACCTCTTTAACACAATTGACTTAATGCAGACAAGGAGGATGAGATACAGCTTTCACTTATATCAGCTGTGGGTTCGCCTGCCTTCTGAAGCGGTCAGCATAGCCTTTATCTTTCTGAATTTCGCGCAAAGTGGAGATTTGTACTAAGGCAAGAAAAAAAAAGGGATGCAAAGTTCAGAACGCAAGCCACCCCGACCGTCATTTGGCAAACGGATATCAAGATAAGACCGGAGACCTGTAATGACGAGTCCTTCCCTGATTCTTTGATGGTGACCAGTTTCACGCTTGAAAAGGGCAGCGGCTGGCTTTGACAGACATATTGGAATGCTGCCAGACCTGTTGATTTCACTCCTGATACCTTTTTGTTACAGTGTCGGAAGAGTTTGATGGTATATTTTGTAGCGGATGGCGTATATCTAATCCTCGAATGAGTTCAATTTGCATTAGTGAGCTACAGGTTGCTTAGCTTCAGCCTTGGGCTTCCTTTTTGTGCTCGTGCCTTTTGCGATGTCTACTGCTATACATTTACGCTTCTGTGACTGCACATAAAACGGTGGCCCTTGTTAGTGCGAGCTCCCTTTGTTTCTTGTCGCCTTTTCGTGATCACTCTCTTCGTTGTATACAATGACTAGCCCCGGGAAAACAATGTCAGGTGGCCAGTCGTGTTAAAACTATGCGTGGATTACGATGAAGATGGCTTGTGCACCCAAAGGAGCCAAGTAGAAAACTTAAACATGGAGAAACCGCAGTAATTGAAGGTGATGAAAGCACAATTACCCTGTACATTTCTTGTGTGCTCTTTTGTGTTCTGGTAAGCAAGCTCAACTCGGTCAAAAGTTGTTGTTCTTGTGGTTTCTTCCCGAAGAGTATTTTGACACAATAGTATGAAACCCCATGGCATCGTATGTGATACACACACCATCGCGATCACGACAAAGAGTAAAGTGAGTGCGTATTGTAAAAATCTGTGATCTTGAGGTTGCGATTTATCAAAAAGCAAGTTTAGTTTGCAACTATCAAAACATATGTTTTTATAATAAATAGCTTAGAACAGATTTAAAACTTCTACCCATTTTCTGCCATTATCGTTTTGTAGAGTTGAAAAATTAGCTAAGCGAAGATGCCCGTATTGGGTTTTGCCTCTTGCTTACTCGCTTTCTTTCGAAGTAAACCATGATGTCTTTACTGACCCGTCATCTATATCCAATGCTTTTATAGACTATTTCCGGTCTCTGTTTAACTCTCACAACAACAATATTCCTTCTCTGAAAGGTACTGCACATTCTGAAGCAATCAGTAGCATATAAATAATGAAGGAAGGCAGTCTCAGCCTTATCCTAAAATTGGATGTAAAAATAACACCGGCCCGCATGGGATACATAATCCATTCTTAATTCGCTTTTCCCTGTTGCCGTTCAGATATTTAACAATCATGTTCGATCAATCTGTATCTTTCGGCACTGTTTCCTCTTCATGAAAGACGCCTGAATATCTCCCTCTTTTTAAATCTTCCAATAAGCAGTCTCGATCAAGTTATAGACCAATATGTTTGGCATGTCAGTCATGTAAATTGTTAGAACAAATCATTAATTAACACATTACAGTCTTCTTAGAATCAAACCAATTACTGTCGCACAGCAACATGAGTTAAACTTGGTTTTAGCAAAACAACGCAAATAGTCGATCTCAATCGTGATATTTTGCTTAACCTTGATCTTTGCGACTACGTTGGTGCTATTGTATAGACTTTGCAAAAGCCTTAGATGAACTATTGTATTCTAAACTTTTTACTAACTTGACGTGATACTAAAAACCCTCAATTGCTTAAATGAATGTCTAGGTTTTCGTCATCTAGATTTTAGTTTGTTTCTTACAGGTAAACGAGCTCTGCTATTTTTAAACAAACAATAGGTGTGCCACAAGGGTCCGTTCTTAGGCCTTCACTTTCTTTTTACTTTACGTGAACAAATCGCCTGCTCACACCTCCACACCTCCTATCCAGTCCGTTTTTATGCCAACGAGTGTGTTTTGTATGTAGTGATCATTCCACACAGCCACCACTACCGCTTGTAGGAGTCGTTTGCTGGGTTTCGCAATCGGTGGGAACCTGGCAAATGAACATTGACTTTAGGAAAACCAAGCTTTTTTTTGTAAAAATTCTTCATGCGTTGCTGATTACTCCTTTGATAACTATCCTGCCATTAGGTTCATCGAATATAAGTATCTCAATGTTATTATTACACACAATAATTAACAGTCCCACCCATCGACAACATATCTAAGAGAACATTAAAAAAACTAGATTATCTGCGTCGCACTCTGTTTATATCTCACTGATTGATTGATGTGTAGGTTTTAACGTCTCAAAACCACGATATGATCATGAGAGACATCGTAGTAGAGTGGTCCGGAAATTTCGGCCACCGGTGGTTTTTTAACGTTAGCCCAAATCTAAGCTAAGCACACGGGCCTCAAGCATATCTCCCTTCCTCACTCCCTAAATTTTGAAAAAAAACACATATATGCTAGTATATAAATTCAAAATTCGTACTGTGGCTCAACACGTTCGTTATCTAGAACCCGTAAAAGCATTACGAGATTGAAGGACTGAAAGCAGTCCTAAAAAGGTGGTAAAATTCATATATCATCGGAACGATCCCAGCTGCTAACCCTGTTCTACTCTATCTTCAATGGAATTGCCTCCACTCCATTCCCGTCGCCAAATGAAGTTGTAGGGCCATCATCACCATCATCATTTCTCAATCACCGCGCCGCGCCTCTCGCGCAGCTGATGCTTGCTTGAGCTGCGCGAGGATTAGAACGAGCTTACGCACCTGGCGCGTCGGATGTGGACTGCCACCGCGGCTCCTCTTCAGGCGTGGAATAAAGTGGCGAGATCAGCACGGGCCCGTCGGCCGCCGTCGACGCCGTCTCACGTCTCTCTTCTCTCGCCGCTACATTGGTGACCCGGAGAATACGCCCTTCGCCGAGCGGCCCGCTGCCATGTTCCCGCAACTCTGCCCGCCAGTGCCGCCGTTCCAATCTACCTACCCCAAGGTATGGTTCATGCAGCTCGACGCCGTTCTTGCGTTGAATGGCGTGACGGACCAGCCGCTGATGCACGCCATTCTTCATGACGCCCTTCCGGTAGAGTTGCGTCATCTCTCTGCCACTTCAACCTCCAGCCAGCAGCCTTACGATGACCTCTACTCTGCGGTGCTTGCCAGCTATAACCTTACCTACCACCCGCTGCCGTTTACCCGCGACTTTCAGGTTTTCCCTGCGTCGCAGCGTCCTGGGCCCTCTGGCCCGAATCTCTCATCTGACCACAACCTGGCTTCCCCGACGGCGTCTCCCTCCACCTTGGGTCCGGCCACTGGCGCAGTTAGTCTCCCACCCGGTCACAGATCCGACGAGGTTTTTGAGGTCGTCCCTGCTGCCGACAACCTGTCCACCACGAAGTGCGTTTTTTCGAAGTCCTCGGCCGATGGTCCTTCTGGCACGCTTGCTACCTGCATGTTTTCCACGAGGGCGACGGCACGCGACACCGTGGCCCCACCAGACTCCATGACGACCACCTTGCCGCCCGCATCGGAGTCTGGCACAGGTGACCTTTCGCCCACTATTCACCTCCCGGTTGCGGAGCCTTCACCCTCCCCGATGTCCGAAGGCGACTGTCGACCAGCCTCAGTGTTCTGCACGTCCTGCCGGCAACGACCATCATCGTCCTCGCAGTTTCCCGCAGCTGAGGTTGAGGCCGCCAGCCATCAACCACGGCCAGGCTTCCAAGACGCTGCGACTGTGACTGACGCGCTTGAGGACGACGTGCCCGGTCCGCTTCAGACGGGGCTCACCGGGCAAGCAGCGCCTGCGGTGGGGCAGTCTGGGGGGTGTTGGCTGGAGGCGGCCATCAATTGTGCAGACCTGCACGCCGGCCATCGTGCGCGGACTGCCAGAGGTCATTGCACGAGCACAGGTGTCCCGTACAGTGTTCCGGGCGAGCCCACGCTGGCTGGTTTCCACCACCGCCATTCCCCGGAGCCTTTGCCTCCGGACGGCAACGGCCAGACGTGTGTCCACAACGCCAGCTCGTGTGTCACAACCGCGATGACGCTCATGCCTCATGCGTGTCTGCCACCCGTTGACCTACGTCGGCGACGACGGCGTACTTGGCGTCACACATTGCAGCAACTTTTGGGCCGCCCTGCTGCGCGGCCACGGGTTGCGGTCACGGCCCTCAAGACGGCGCAGGCGCCTACTCGGCCTGTCCGACGTGGTGTCCCACCACTGGTCGTGTGCCCGACTGCTCACCGCGCACTTGGTGGTATTGTTGGGACACGTTCCGGCGGGCGTCGGCACGTCTGTCTTTGCCGGCACGTCATACGCCGCTCGACTTTGAGGTCTGTGTTGCGTCGACCCCAACGTCAGGGCCCGCACTGCCGGCCCTCTGCCGACGTGAGCAGCATGAGCTCGCGACACACGGTCCACTCTCGGCCTGTCCGACGAGGTCACCGTGAGACCCGCTTGTCGGCTACCACAGCGACCCGGCACTTCCTCCTTCGTCCCTTGCGCTTCTCCCAGAGTCGCCCACCGGAGACACACTGCTTACCGATGGCCCGTAAACGTTGACAACCTGGACTTGCCAAATGAACACTTCATGGATTGTCGTTCATGTATATAGCATTTGTCGCCCTCTTTCTTTTTTCATATGCTTTCAAATCGCGAAAAGCGCTAGGGGGGGGGAGCCCTGTAGTGCCATCATCACCATCATCAATTCTCAATCACCGCGCCGCGCCTCTCGCGCAGCTGATGCTTGCTCGAGCTGCGCGAGGATTAGAACGAGCTCACGCACCTGGCGCGTCGGACGTGGACAGCCACCGCGGCTCCTCTTCAGGCGTGGAATAAAGTGGCGAGATCAGCACGGCCCCGTCGGCCGCCTTCGACGCCGTCTCACGTCTCTCTTCTCCCGCCGCTACAAAGTCAGTCAACTTCTTGCTAAACATTGTTTCCTCCACAGGTAAACCTTCAAAACACAAGGATTACATAAATGCGCACCACAGTAAATGATGATAGGCTATCACAACCTGAATTCGAGGCTTTGCTACGCTCGAAATAATATGTTCAAGTTTAGTTTTTTCGCCCGTTCCATCGAAAACTGGAATTCAATACTGGTTCCATTCGTCCATGCCCTTCTAAGAGTTTTGTAGGTAAAATTCACAACAAATACGTCTGAAATACGCTGATCTGTCCAGAACCTGTATTTGTTCTTTTTTTATGTTCCGATATCTCTTGTATTAGTTCAGCCTTTCAGGTTCACACTACAATATTATGTTACCTGTTTGCGTTATTTTAATTGTTCTTAGTTATATTTATGCATATCCTTCTACGCCCATTCTTGCCATAGCGCTATCAGCACCGCAATATGTGTATACTATTAACAAATAATAACAAATTTATTCCCCTTCAATATGCTATTGCCTTCAGGTGTAGTTAAGCAAGGCTGATTACATTCTATTGGTGCCTGTGACTCAAGAAAAAGAACGACAGAAAAAGAGGTCATGTTGTCGAAAAAAAAAGCGTTTTATAGGCAACCTGGTTATATAATGAGCAGAACGAAAACCGGAGACTTTATTTGTGGCTATGAATAGCAACAGCTGATAATTGTGCTGAAATTTGGGTGTTTTCTCTGTCATTCTTTTTTTTTTCATTATGCGTAATTGCACCCTGTTACCTTTACAAATTCTTATGGATCCACCGAAGATGATTCAAAAAGAAAATGCACACTTTTTTCTTCGTGCATCTCTTCCCCATTTACTTCACTTAGGCCGATAGTCCTCAAAGTCTTCATTAAGTGACGTATTTCATTTCATTTCATTTCATTTATTTATACTGTTAGCCCAGAAGTGGGCCGTTACAGGGTGGAAGTACAAACAATTATTTGCAAGAAAGAAGTACCGTACAGGTCTCGAGATAATATCTCGGTATTATTGTGACTAGCAACTCGAAGTTATACGTAACATACATAAATGGAACACACATGCGATGCAATACATACGCGCAGAACAGCACATGACGCATTTGAGGCGGCACTTTTGCACCGCGCTGAAGATTTGAAAGACAACTACTGCAGAATCATGCAACCAACAAAAAGTACACACACACGCCAAGAAAAAAAAAACATATGTCACTGTTATTCGGAAAATAAACGTTTTAGATTCTGTTCAAATGATGTAAGCGAGGAACAACCAATTATAGACTCTGGCAGCATATTCCAATCTTCAATAGCACGTGGAAAGTAACTGAACTTAAAGCAATCGTTACGTGGGACTAGGGGTGGTATATACATATTATGGCGATGTCTGGAGTGTTCTTGTGTGTTGACCTGGAAGTAATCTGAATAGTTTAGTTTAAAATGATTATGAATGAACTGGAAGAGGAATTTCAGACGCTCAATCCTCGTCCTAAGTTCAGGACTATCCAGTCCAGCTTTTTTACAGAGTTCAGTAGGAGAATGATGTCGGCGATATTTATTAAAAATAAATCTCGCACCAAGTCGCTGTATTTTTGTTATTTTATTGCAGTTTGTCTTTGTGTAAGGGTCCCAGACAATTTTAGAATATTCGATAATAGGTCTGACAAGAGTTTTGTAAGCAAGACACTTAATATCAGATGGGGCGGTATAAAGGTTACGTCTAAGGCTATACAATGCCTTGGTAGCCCTGGAGCATACATTATCAATATGAGTGTTCCACCGGAGGTCGGGCGTGAACCATAACCCAAGATATTTATAGTTTTGTACACGCTTGAGGAAAGCATTGCCAATCTGGTAGTTGTTATCTAGAGGTGCTTTCTTTCTAGTTATAGTCATAAAGACTGTTTTTTCTGTGTTCAAACTCATTTGCCATTCTTCGCACCAATCCTTTATTCTTTGAAGATTGTTGTTTAGATTAACTTGGTCATGTTCAGTCTCGATTCTGCTATAAACAACACAGTCATCGGCAAACAACCTTATCGGGACCGTAACGCGGTTTTGTAGGTCATTTATATATAACAAAAATAAAAGGGGACCCAGCACGCTCCCCTGGGGAACTCCAGAATTCACTGCAACTGCTCTAGACTGTTTATTTTTTATTTGAACAAACTGCTGACGGCAGCTGAGATAGGATGAAAACCATTTTGTCAAGTGATTATTTTGAAACGTTTTGTCAATTTTAAACAGTAGCTTTGAGTGCGATACTTTATCAAATGCCTTTGCGAAATCCAAATATACCACATCAGTTTGACCACGCAAATTGATTGTTTTTGAAAGATCATGAACAAATTCGATTAACTGAGTTGTTGTAGATAAGCCTCGGCGGAAGCCATGCTGCTTCGAAGATAATAGATTGTGCGTATCAAGATAGGACATCAAGTGTTTGTTTATAATGTGCTCGAGTATCTTTGAACATGTACTGATAAGCGAAATAGGACGGTAGTTGCGCTCGTCCCGAGAGGAGCCACTTTTGTGAACAGGGGTAATTTTAGCCTGCTTCCACGCTAGTGGGAAAGAGCCACTGCGCAGGGACGACTGAAATATTTTTGTAAGGAAGCGAGCCGCCCATTCAGCGTATCTGTACAGAAATTCGTTTGGTATACCATCAGGGCCGGGGGTTTTTCTTGTATTTATATTAAGTAAAAGATTTAGGACACCCTCTTCGCTAATTACCACATCATCGATCGGCTGCTGCAATGGTGACGTAGAAAACTCGGGCAAAATGCCATTTTCATGAGTAAACACAGAAGCAAAAAAAGAATTGAAATCATCAACACGTTGTTGAGTAATTTCAGGTGGCCTCGGAGAGCTTGCTGGGGGAGTTACAAAGCGCCAAAACCTTGAGGGGGCTTCCTTCAAGTATTTCGTCAATGTCACATTGAAAAACCGATCCTTGGACTGCTTGATCAGACGTTTCAGTTCTTGTCTCATTGAAGAAATGCAAGCTGTTCCTTCAGGGGTACAATTTTTTGCACAAGATTTCCGTTTCCGTTTTAGTTTTCTTTTTGTGTGAATGATTTCTCTGGTAATCCAGGGATTGGTTTTACAAATGCGTTTTCTAATCCTAGGTACATAGCTGTCTATGCACTTCCCTACAACAATTGAAAAGAAATGCCATAGCCTATCAGTGCTGCAGTCAGTGTTGTAAAGGACCTGAAATTCATCAAAGGACCTTTCAAGATAGTCCAAAATAGACACATCATCAGCCGCCATAAAATTCAGTACAGTGCTAAGTGTGGGTTTACCCAAGGTGTCTGGGGACAATGCTAGGTGCGTTACTACCATTCTGTGGTCGGATAGGCCTTCTACAACTTCACAACGGCTGAGTAACGGCAACAGCTTTGGGGACACAAAAACCAAATCAAGGATAGATGACCTTGTAGTCCCTATCCGAGTAAATTCAGTGACAGTTTGCGTTAGCCCGTAGCAGAATGCCAGCTCCAGTAGTTGCTCAGCACTTGCAACCTGTTCCAATCCAGGAGACTGGGATAGCCAATTAATATCCGGAAGATTGAAGTCCCCTAATAATAATACGTTATCTTGGAGGCTAAAATTAGAATCCATAAAATTTCTTAGCTTTGCGATTATATCAAGAGAGGAATTCGGCGCTCTATAAATCCCTCCAATATACACAGTTCGCTCTCTGAACCCACACCTAATCCACAACATTTCTATGTCATAGTTATCATCCAACACTGAAAACCTAATGTGGTCTTTAATAAGAAACGCAACACCACCACCTCTTCCTTGCCGGTCTTTTCTAACAATTGTGTAACCTGTAGGTGTTACTTCGAAATCTGCTACATCCGTGTGTAACCAAGTCTCTGTTACGACCATTATATCCGGTTCATGCTCCAGGATTGCGGCTTCAACTGCATCAGCTTTATTCAGCAAACTTCTGGCGTTTACATTAATAACCTTAACAGATGCGGTCGGTCTCGATTTGCGTCAGTCAGAGCTGGTAATACCTGGGCTAGCATACCTGAATCGCTCGTTGGTAGCCTCATTCCAGCCATAGAGAACGTTGTTTACTTTCAATTTATCGATGATTAGTTTAACCTTTGCTCCCTTTGCTCACTTACTTTTATCAAACACTAGAACATTGTCTGGCGTTTAATCCCAACACCACGGTATATAACGACAAAACACTTTTCATTTTTCCTGCTTTGTGAACGCGAGACCTCCTGCACGTTATGAGAAATACTTTACTGCTTACGTAATGCGAATGAAAAGACGCTGGTTTTCGAAACTGCCGAACACGCTTAAGATAGTCGTCATATTTCTCGATCTCAGATCACTGCAGCGCCAAACACACCAACGAGTGTTCTGAAGCCTTTTAGTGCCAAATACC
The DNA here is from genome assembly GCF_043290135.1 of Rhipicephalus microplus. Classification (NCBI taxonomy): domain Eukaryota; kingdom Metazoa; phylum Arthropoda; class Arachnida; order Ixodida; family Ixodidae; genus Rhipicephalus; species Rhipicephalus microplus. The sequence continues at coordinate 10,140,923 of NW_027464592.1, forward strand.
CGTGGCTTACTTGTGTGTATCTGAGTTTTTGCAGCTAGCCTCGGTTCGTGCACGAAAAATCTTTTTGGTTTACCAGTGCGCGTACCATGTGGTTTAGCAAGCTACGTGCTTCGTGTGCGCCCTCAAGTGTCATGAACCTATTTCTAGTCAAGAACGTCGAGGGCAGGCGAGCAGCCTAGCTTTGATACTCTGAGCAGGTTTGATCGGTTGAGGACCGATCAAATTCATATCCCTCGCATAATTGAGCTTCATCGATTTACACGTTCCGGACGGCTCCGAACGGCCCCGGACGCCGGTGCCGCATTCGTTTTTCTCGGGTACCAACTGGAAGCTCCGCCCACTGGTCCGAAATCACTCGGACGCATGTTCGTTTTTCACGTGCCTGGCGGCCTGCGGGCGGCCAGGGACCACCCGAACCATTTCTTTCGGGCAGCTGGCAGACGACAGCGCGGTGCACATGCTGTGAGGCCATCTTAACTCAGACACGGAAAATTTTCAATGCGCTCTTGCTCTCTCTTTGCTTTTCTGTCCGCTGCTTCCATGTTTCGGGATTTCGCAATGTTAGCGCACCCAGTTTTTGTCATCGGTGTTCTGAGCCACGTCGAGCACGTGCGTATTCCCGAAGGTCGGGCAAACACGTGTTATGCTCGCTAAGAGAAACAGCGGTGGAATGACTCCACCGGTCTACGATGCGCACGCGCTCGAGTAGTTCACTTACAGTAAGTTGCATCACAACAGAAATAGGTATAATTCACTACTGAACTGCTGTTTAGGTTGCAAATGAGTCAGCGTGTGGCCTGTGTTTCAGCTATGGAGGAAGCAGACGGCATAGCCAGGCATAGCAGACGCCACAGCGGATGCAGTCAGCATCAAGCGCGTAGATGGCCCGAGGCCGCTAGGGCTGGCTCGGAACATTTAGATCACGTGCCTGTGACGCAACCACATGTGAGCCGAGGCGTCCGCGGGCCGACCGCGAGTCATCCGGGGTTAGGTAAATCGATGAAGCTCAGTAGCGTAATGACGTATACGACCCCGTATTAGGTCAGCGAAGCTGCAAATACAAAAAACTGTACAGTCATGTTCACATCTGTCTAAAGTATCAAGCCGCCTGCTTCAGCTGCCATTTTCTGTAAAAATAGGTCAATACCTGCGTCTTAATAGTGCCTCGCACACTTATTTTGCGTGCTACGTCCTTGTTAGTAAATTGAAGAATTAGGTGAAGCTTGCAGCTAATGTGAGTTAGAAGCTGAGAGCAATAACAAAAACAACGTCCACACGCATGTGGTCTGCCGCTATAGCCAAGTGTGACTTAGCGTGTATAATTTTCTTCTAAAATTTGAATTGGTGCCACAGGGATCTCGCGCCAACTGCAAGTATGCCCACTCACCCACGTGCTCCTTCGTTCTAGACAAATGACATTGCATCAGTGCTTTATTCTCCTGTGATTTAGATTCCCACTGTAGTGATTGCAAAGAAACTTCACTCATGGCTGCTTAAACGATTCTATCTCAGCGCATGCTGCTCGGCCGCAGCTCGGCGTGAATGAATTTGTATTATGAAGAAACTGCGCTCGCAGGTGAGACGGCACTGTACACAACTTCATTCTGAGACGCATTTTTCTTTGCCTCAAAACGGAATAGTAGGCTCAAACAAAAGCCGTATCTCCGTACTAGTTCAATCTACGATTGAATCAGGTTTTCCTTTGGCTTTCGTGGGTGACTCGTTATGGTCTTGAAGGCGTCACTCCAGCAGCTTTCGTAAATTCCCGTTGCTTAAACTTTATTCCTCAAGCAAGCAGAATGGAAAGCCTAATGTTAACAGTGCTGTAATTTAAATATTGAAACAGCTCCTAGAACGTGACTTTCCTCACCTTTTAGGTGTTGCGTCTATGCGATTTTTTATCTCTCGGAGGTAACCATGTCCCAATAAACTGTGGATATTCCCGCAGTGCACCACTTGGAGCTCTGATCATCCTGTGTGCCTGCAAGCTGTAGCTGTGCATGCATAAGTAAAATTCAGGTGTTACGAAAACTTAATAGATGACCCAAATATTGGTGATCGTAGTTTGCTTCGTAGTTGACCTGCAGTATTCTTCATCTACTGGAATGGCTCTACTGAAGATGTCTTTGGGGATCAGTTGTTATTGCGAATTGAATCAACATTTACCATCACGAAGAACAATGCCAGAAACGAGGTGAAAGAGGCTGTTCCGTGCTGCCCGAAATCGATCTTTTTTGGAAGGTTACAACCAATGTTCCTACAGGGATAGTGAAAGTGCACCTCTTACTAAGCCACAGAGAGCTATGGTGATCCATGGCTTTTCTAAACTGTAAGAACATAAGCCTCCTGTTTCTTCTTTTTTTGCTATCTCAGCTGAACTAGCCTTTAGGTGTGAAAGAGGATTTAGGAAATGTGCAGTCTTCACGGTAAACAAGTACGCAGGGAGCAAACAATTGGGCTCAGCCTTCGTGGGGGCGTGTTACGTTCCTCGATTCTATCTCCTGGCGAGCAATTCATCTGGACACGCTCACTAGGTTTCCGCTCAGTGAAAGAGTCGTAACATCCATCGTTCCTCGCACGAACGGTGCGGCCCATTTGATCACACAGAAAATTAAAGTGAAAGCCCGCTTTTCTAGACAAAGCCTAAAAAAGAGGGAAAAAAGTGAAGTAGATCCACGAACCATCTATTGAAAAAATTAAGGCATTGCTAGGCTTATGGATTTTCCATTCTGGTAGTAATTACAGTATTCGGAAAATGGCCTTTAAGCAGCGCAAGTTTAGAACAGGCAGGAAGGGCAACAGGCGAGAAGGCAAGAAAATTACCTCCTTGCCTTCTCCTGCATTACCTCCTGCGCGGAGGTAATGGAAAGGGGAGTGTAGCGTAAAGATGGCAGACATATATATCTATATATATAAATATATATATATATATATATATATATATATATATATATATATATATGACGTATGAGGCGATGATTGGAAGAAGCCGACGAGAAGGAAGACGTGCAGAATAGAAAAAACATGGCATATGAGCCAGGCAACGTCTCCTAGTCATCATAGCGTCACACAAGTCGACAAAATGAAGACCTGCCAGCCCCTTCATCAGTGGCTCATCATCTATATAGTGTAGTTTTTCGCATGACACCCTGAGAATACATGAATACCGGCGCCTAGCATTACGCATCCACCAGAATCATGTCAGAAGCATCTACTGACCTTCCCATCCCCAAGTACACCGGAGAAGCGGACGAAGGACCCGTACAAGACTGGTTCGACCTGTTCGAGCTCCACGCTACCGCTGCATTTTGGTAGGAACAGGAGATGGTTACGAACTTCAGCGACTACGTCACCGGTGAGGCATTTAAATTTTACCTCACTCACATATTCGACAACGACGAGTCTTGGCAAAAGATAAAAGAAGAAATGATCGTCTGGTTTCAAGACAATAATGAAGATTCGATTGGAACACACACTCTCAGTGCATTTGAACTCAGTCATCGCAGTCATAAACAGCCTTCACGCAATCAAGCGCAAAGCATTAATTTACAATTTCTATCAGGTGAAGTTAGCCACATGCTCACAGAAAGACCACGTGGACGATTTCCCAACCTTTCATCTGGTCTTCCGTCACTTGACCCCATGGTTGCTGACTTCGCAACCTCATGCCCAACACACTCACTACAGCCGGAATAGAGCAGAGGAATTCGGCGGGTAGTCGACCGAGCCCAGACTCTTCCATACAGATAGATGAGCTCAACTCTTTAGTGGCGCAGACTGACCGACATTTACAAGTAATATCTGACCAAATAACGCCTGTCACAGTGTCGCTGTGCAGTTTCCAGCCAGCTGAGAGTGCAAACAACACAGGAGGCTCAGAAGCATCACCTTTCAGGCATTGCCGTGAACCAAAAGCGTCCGTTAACAACGGCGATGTGAAATCCGCCGAAAATCTTTCTGTTCATTCTAGCCCGAATTCTTTGCTTAACAAGAATAATGGGGACTCAATGAGTAACCACTACTTACTGGTCACATAAAGTTGGAAAAACAAGCAGGCTCAGGTTACTAAAGGATAACTACCTCGCCAGATTCCACAACTGCAGCAGTTACGTGAACTAGCAGGACGACGACGAATTAAAATGACATCACAAGCACAGTTACGACTTAAGGAAGGTCGTCAAAAACGACACCAACTAAAGGAAGGACAAAGTCAACATTCGAGCTATCTCCGCAGAAAGAAACGTCAAGGAAGTCTTCTACACCAGATATCCGGACATCGTCCACGATGCGATCAATGGAGCCAACGCCACAGAAAACTACGAAAAAGACTGAACGTTATCATTTGTACAATGCACGAACATAGACATATTTCGTTGAACTTCAGTTATCTTACACGCAAGCTGCAAGCACTGATTCTGTGTCAGCCACGACACAAAATACAGCGCCTACGGCATTCGACCTTCAAATGCTACAAGGACTTCCAACCTTGTTCGTTCCTCGCAGCTGCTCAAGTCATGTCATGGTCATTGCAGTTTTGCAAGATGCGGTTACTTTCTCCAGAACGTTACAGTCAGCGTCGCCCACCAGAAATCCCCCATTTACCGGACTGCTGCACTCTTTTCTGAAGTTTTGTGAATTGACTGAACACCACGGGGCCATGAAAACAATTGTGCATTTTGAAATTTGTGACTTCTCAACCTCTCCTTGTTTACTTTTTCTTGTTCGTAATCCATGCTTTTTTTCGGAGGGAGGGGGATTCGTGTGACGTATGAAACGATGATTGGTAGAAGCCGAGAAGGAAGAAGTGCAGAATAGAAAAAACATGGCGTACGAGCCAGGCACGTTGCCCAGCCAGTCATCATAGTATATATATATATATATATATATATATATATATATATATATATATATATATATATATATATATATATATATATTTATATATATATATATATATATATATATATATATATATTGTCACGTTGCTCCAGGGGGTGTCGACAAGGTCTATTGATGTCCGAGCAACAGGGCTCATACCAAGCGCGTCGATTGGGCTTGTTTTCTAGAGCGGGGGTTCACGCGCACTTCTTTCTTCTTCGTGGTGTGTGCCTTCACCTTGGCATACGACCCACTACTAGAAGTAGGTGCCAATATTCCTCCTCAACAAAAAAAAGAAAGAGCATCGTCCCGATGCTGTAAAGTTATTGAAAAAAAACCAAAACAAAGTAGGGTAAACAATGAAAAAGGGCACCAATAATCAAATGTTAGACGCGATAAGTTCACCAATCATGAGGCAATTGTCAGAGCACAAATAAAAAAAAACACAGGAAAAGTGGTCTTTTAGGAACGAACAAAATTGGGCTTCATGCGCACCACGTGAACTATGTCAGAGGTCGGTTGTTTTCGTTGTGCCCATCGTGACGACGTAGCGTCCGGAACCACTTCGTAGTTTACGTCGCTCACGCGGCGTATTACTTTATACGGACCGAAGTATCTGTTGAGCAACTTTTCGGAGAAGCCACGGCGTCGAACAGGGGCCCAAACCCAAACTTGGTCTCCCGGACTGTAAGATACGTCATTGTGACGCATATTGTAACGTCGTGCATCGACCTGTTGCTGCTGACCAATGTGTAGCCGGGCGAGCTGGCGAGTTTCCCCGGCACGCTCTGCAAAATCTTCTGCGTCAGTTGTTAATCGATCAGCGCCTTCATAAGGAAGCATCGCATCCAGCATCGTCTGAACTTCGCGGCCGTAGAGAACGCGAAACGGTGTAAATCGGGTTGTTTCTTGAACGACGGTGTTATAAGCGAACGTCACATAAGGAAAAATGCGATCCCATGTTTTGTGTTGGACGTCGATGTACATGGAGATCATGTTTGTGACTCTCTTAATTAGTCGCTTGGTTAGGCCATTGCTCTGCGGATGGTAAGCAGTCGTCGTTCGATGTCTAGTGTTACTTAGCCGAAAAACTTCATCAATAAGCTGTGCAGTGAACGCTGTTGCTCTGTCGTTTATCACTGTAGATGGAGCACCGTGGCGCAGAACAATGTGGCACATGAAGAACTGTGCTACCTCAGAAGCCGTGGCTCGTAGTATCGCCTGTGTCTCAGCATAGTGGGTCAAATAGTCAGTTGCAACAATGAACCATTTGTTGCCGTCGGACGATAAAGGAAATGGGCCGAGAATGTCCATGCCGACTTGGTCAAATGGCTTGTGGGGTGGATCAATTGGCTGAAGTGATCCAGCCGGCTTGCTTGGTGGCAACTTTCGACGCTGGCATTCCCGACAGCTTTTAACGTACTGCTTCACGCTTGCTGAAAGTCCGGGCCAGTAGTACGCCTCACTTACTCTGGCGAGCGTTCGCGAGTAACCTAGATGACCAGATGTAGGCTCGTCATGGCACGCGGAGGGGATCTCGTCCCGCATGTCCTTCGGAACGACGAGGAGGTAAGCGCGGCTCGTAGAACGGGCGTTTTTTTTGTACACGACATTACCTCGGAGGCAGAAAGACGTCATGACATGAAATAGATGTCGAGGTATAACGGCGCTATGACCCTCCAGATAGTCGATGAGCGGTCGAATTTCTTCAACCTCTCGCTGGCGTCTGCTCAAGTCAGATGAGCTAAGGGCGCCCAGGAAACCGTCATCGTCGTCTTCTTCTTGATTGACTAAAGGTATGGGTGCACGTGACAGCGTATCAGCGTCTTCATGCTTCCGTCCAGACTTATATACGATGGTAACATCAAATTTCTGTAGACGCAAGCTCCATCGGGCCAGTCGTCCAGAGGGATCACGAATGTTTACCAACCAGCAGATGGCATGGTGGTCCGTCACCACTTTAAATGGACGACCATAGAGGTACGGGCGAAACTTGGTGATCGCCCACACTACTGCGAGACACTCTTTCTCTTTGGTCGTGTAATTCACCTCGGTACGGGACAGTGAGCGGCTGGCATAGGCAATGACTCGTTCTTTGCCGTGCTGATGCTGGACGAGCACTACGCCGAGGCCGATGTTACTGGCGTCAGTGTGCACCTCTGTGTCAGCATCATCGTCAAAATGCGCAAGAACAGGGGCTGACTGCATCCGCTGTCATAGATCGGCAAAAGTAGCCTGTTGTTCGGTAGCCCATACAAACGGTGTGTCGTCGCGTGTAAGGCGAGTCAAGGGTTCCGCTATCTTCGAAAACCCTCTAATAAATCGTCGATAGTAGGCGCACAAGCCCAGAAAGCGCCGAACAGTCTTTTTGTCTGTAGGATGCAGAAACGCGGCTACAGCGGCAAGTTTGTCGGGGTCGGGTCGGACTCCTTTCGCATTGACTACATGGCCAAGGAATTTGAGCTCTTCATAACCAAAGTGACACTTCTGCGGTTTGAGTGTAAGATCTGCTGATCGAATAGCTTGTAGCACACTCCTAAGGCGATGAAAATGTTGCTGGAAGGTTTCAGAAAAAACGACAACATCATCAAGGTATACGAGACAAGTTTGCCACTTCAGACCAGTAAGCACAGTGTCCATCATTCGCTAGAAGGTTGCGGGCGCTGAGCACAAACCAAAAGGAAGGACTCGAAATTCATACAGGCCATTCAGGGGTAACAAAGGCCGTTTTCTCGCGATCTCGCTCGTCAACCTCGATCTGCCAGTACCCACTTTTTAAATCCAAAGAGGAAAAATAGTGGGCGCGGCGTAATCTGTCTAACGAGTCGTCGATGCGTGGCAGCGGGTACACGTCCTTTTTAGTCACGCTGTTCAGCTTCCGGTAATCGACGCAAAAACGTAGCGTTCCGTCTTTCTTCTTGACTAGGACGACCGGAGAGGACCACGCACTGTTGGAAGGCTCGATAATGCCGTCGTCAAGCATTTCTCGAACTTGCGTATGAATGGCTTCTCGTTCCTTCGCTGCGACACGGTAAGGCTGTTGGTGTACTGGTCGGGCGTCGTCGTAAGTGATGATTCTGTGCCTAGTGATCGAAGTCTGGAGCACTTTAGAGGAAGCAGCGAAGCATGACTTGAATTCAAGCAAGAGTTTTCGCAGTGCTGTCTGGTTTTCTGGTGTGAGGTTAGAATTAATATCGATATTGCTTAAAGACGTATCGGCAGCCTCCACTGCGTCCAACGAGAAGCAGATGGGAACGGTACCTTATTCATGCAAACGCTAACGAAGTGCCACGGAAAAGGTGTCGGTGTTCGTTGCTGAAATTTGTAACGAGCAGTTGAGATCGGCCATCACGTAGCTGTATGATACTCCTAGCCACACAAACACCTTGAGTCAGCAGGTGTTCAAAATTACTTTCTGCAATCGCTTCACCATTTTGCAATCCACAGCATGTGACGTCGACAATAACACTGGCTCTTGGAAAAAGCGTTATACTTTCAGCAGAAACACGAAGAATGTCGGCACGTTGTTGGTCGTCCTGCTTGTCGATTGCTCGGTCGGCTGAGAAGGTTATGCGATTCTCTTGAAGGTCAATGACAGCTCCATACTCCTGCAGGAAGTCAACACCAAGAATAACGTCGCGTGAACATTCACGGAGCACAAGGAAACTTGCTACAAAAGTATAGCCGCAGACCCGAACTCTACTCGTGCAGGTTCCAAGCGGAGAGACGGTGTGGCCACCAGCCGTTCGAATCACAGAGCCATTCCAGGGCGTGCTTACCTTTTTTAGTAGTCTGGTCATTTTCCCGCTTAGTATAGAATAGTCAGCCCTGGTATCAACTAAAGCACCTACTGCATAGCCGTCTATCTGCACCGGCATATCCAGAGAAAGCCGCACATATCGCTCAGTCGAATTCACACCCTTTACTGTTAGCGTTGATCGGAGGTCTTCAGCACGTCGACTGCCAGCGACCTCACCTCCAAGGGTCGCTTGCGTTAGTTTTCCCGGCGGGGACTGGGGGACCGTGCGCCAGCATGGCGCTGTGGCGAAGATGAAAAGCGCCTCGGCGACGGTGAGCGCGACTGCCGTCCAGAAGGCGGTGGCATACGCTGTTGAGCCAGGTAATCCTCAATGTCTCGGGGTCGCTGGCCATACCGAGGAGGCGCTGAATATACTGAAAAGCCGCGCAGCCCTAGGCGCCGGTATGGACACTGGCGGTACAAATGGTCCGCTTCACCGCAGTGGAAGCACAAAGGTCGGCGATCAGGAGTGCGCCAAACATCAGATTTTCGAGGCGAAGCAAGTCTGTCGTCAAGGTAGTGTGCTGGTTGTTCCGCAAGATGCACAGGGTTGGCGTAAACGAGGGGTGGGGGCGCGCGTGTGTTCTCGTAGTACCATGGAGGCTGCGCCGACTGAAGTGAAACTGTAGGAGGTGCCTGAACAAACAGCGGGGAAGAGGAAGCTGGGCGCTTCAAGGCATCCGCATAAGTCGCACGGTGGTAGTCAGCCGGGGCCGGTGTGGCGTTATCCATAATCACACGGTCACGCAGGTCATGATGCAGCTCGTCCTTGACGATACTTGCAATAGAACGCACCGTAGGTAGTGGTAGTGTGGCAGCCTTTTGCAGCTCCTCGTGTACTATAAAGCGGATAAGGTCGCGCAGACACTCGGTGTTGTTCCCAAAAGTCGTGAGAACTTGAGCAGCGCACGTGTTCACTTGCCGCTCATACAGGGTGGATCGATGCTGAAGCATCTTTTCTATCGTGACGGCTTCAGACAAAAACTCAGCGACCGTGCTCGGAGGGCTCCGTACAAGGCTAGCCAAAAGCTGCTTCTTAACTCCCCGCATCAGGTGACGCAACTTCTTTTCCTCTGTCATACTCCGATCGGCCCGTCGGAACAGGCACGTCATATCTACCACATAGGTCGTGACAGTTTCATCGGGCATCTGGATGCGGGCCTGGATCGCTCACTCCGCTTGTTCGTGGCGATCAGCACTTTTGTTAGTGTCCAACAGGCGGCGGCGGAATTCGGGCCACGATGTCATCTGTTCCTCGTGATTCATGTACCAGGTACGTCCTCCATCCTCCAAATAGAAGTACACACGCCGTAGTTTGGCCGCGTCGTTCCAGTCGTTCAAAGCAGCCACGCGTTCGAAGTCGACCAACCAGTCCTCGACGTCTTCGAGCTCGGTGCCATGAAACGGTGTCGGAACCTGTGGACTTTCGAGGGTGTACCGAGTCACCGGAGGGTTTCCCGTTCCTGTTAAAGTGGTTTGAACGGACGTGCTCATCATACTGCTGTGAACTGTAGGGTCAGCTTCGGGTGGCAATCCCCTGATCCTGCGGCTTGTCCGATGAACGGGAGTGTGGACTCGCACTGGGTTTGTGGTGCTGCTTCTAGGAGGGGTCTGAAACATCCGTGAGGGGCTACCCAGCACCTCCACCAATTGTCACGTCGCTCCAGGGGGTGTCGACAAGGTTTATTGATGTCCGAGCAACAGGGCTCATACCAAGCGCGTCGATTGGGCTTGTTTTCTAGAGCGGGGGTTCACGCGCACTTCTTTCTTCTTCGTGGTGTGTGCCTTCACCTTGGCATACGACCCACTACTAGAAGTAGGTGGCAATATATATATATATATATATATATATATATATATATATATATATATATTCTTTGTAATTGTTTTGTTTTTCGAGAAATGCAAGAGATATATTTATTTACTCTGACGAGCAATATAACCCGGTTATACCTAAGTGCGCTATAAGGATTATATTAATAAACTAAACAGCAGTTCATTAGCAAAGCTTCGATATGGAGTGGTAGCTTTATCGGTCATCTTTGCTCTCTGTGTATGAATAAAAATAGGACGTAAATAGGAATGTATCTGAACTAAACGCAACAGGTTTTTCAACGAACGTGCAGACTACAAGTTTATATCAAAGGTAACCAAGCAGAAAACATTACAAGCCTATAGGACAAAGCGCGCAGTAAAGCTGAGTGCATTTATCCTCTAGTTTGATGAAGAAAAAACACGTTCATACGACGAATGATTCTTCGTGAGATTACTAAAATGTAATCAAGGGTTGAAAAAACGAAAGAATGACCTTGAATTGGGTAACCGAATGATATCGTTGTCTTACTAGGTTCAGCACTTAAAACTAACACACAGGGATCTTAAGCTTTCTGTGGTCGTTTTTGGTTTACGCGGTATTTCCCGGTAGTGTTGAAAGGATTTAGTCTAGAATAAACCACTTGAATACTTGCAACTTCGGTTGCGCGAACAACGTTGCTAAACTATCCCAGCAGATAATAGCTAACGGATAATGGATAACAAACTTGCGCGCTGGGTTCCGGTGATTAGAACAAATAATGCAAGACCCATTAGCCTAATAGGCTGATTCGAAAGGCTATGAGGCGTTGGATCGTCCCGATATGCACCTACCTTTGTGTCATAAATTAGGACAGTTGATTAGATATGGAACAAGCAAATTCAGAACGACAGTTTTTGAAAATGTCTAAAGCAAACGTAGTTGAAGAAATTCGCGGTGCTAGAACACTATAGCAATGAACGACATTAGCTCCTGGTATTGTGTTTGTTTTACTTTACTAAGTATCATACTCAACGCTTGTGAATCATTAACTCTACACCGCCCCACTGCGGTGGTCTAGTGGCTAAGCTACTTGGCTGCAGACCCGCAGGTCGGGGATCGAATCCAGGCTGCGGCGGCTGCATTTCCGATGGCCCGTGTGCTCAGATTTGGGTGCACGTTAAAAAACCCCAGGTTGTCGAAATTTCCGAAGCCCTTCACTACGGCGTCTCTCATATACATGAGGTGGTTTTGGGACGTTAAACCCCACATAGCAATAAATGAGTCAATCAATCAATCAATCCACTCTACACTATGGTTTCCATTTCATGTTTCCTTCTGAGTCCGTTTTCTCTGAATACATACCTGCGCGGTAATATTTGCAAGGGGCATTGAGAATACATTCTCGAAACCTTAGTTTTTACGGCAGGGCATAATCTTAAAACACCGTATACACTACCTATGAATAGCATCGTAATGTAGGAACGAGTCCTAGAAATTCGCTAGTATTGTGTGCATGCTATACGTTTCAATCACTTGTTACACTTTATTAAACCCACTATATTTCTATACCGCATACGATTCCATCTATGGTTGCTCAATGCAGGAAACTACAAACGCTGATGTTGTTAAACCATAATAGTCTTAATGTACCAGTAAACTCTGGAGCTATAAAGCACGTGACTTGATCCAATTCCTCGAATGATTGTTTCGACATGCATTCATTACAATTGTCTGTTATTCTTGCATTTGCATGAACGCGGCCGTGCTTTGATTTCATAATGATTGCATGCAGAGCGGATGGCAAAAGGCGCTTCTTCAGTCACGCACAGCCGCATTCCCTAAACTTCATTCGCCTCACTCGACTTGCGAGATCGGTTCCTCTTCTAGAAATTGTCTTGCTTGCGTTGCTCTGCAACTATTTTTGGGACCCAATGACTCTTCTCCATCTACAGTCTTTGAAAGATTGCTCCTTGGGGATCACGTTACGCACGAAGCATTGCGTCAGCTCACTGGAGAAAAGCAGCCGTACGAATAGCAGCGATATAAGAATGGCGCGTTCTTTTGCTTCACGTTGTGCAACGAAGCGCACGCATCGTACATAGCACAACGTTGCTTGTAGCGAAGCAATTTTGTTATAGCTGCTTCAGTTGCATTCTCAAGAAACCTCGTTCTTCCTGCGCCCGCTGTACCCCTGTATCAATAATTACGTGCTATCTTACCCTGAACGCCACAGGTACGCTTCTTGTGTGGAATAGAACGCCGATTCGAAACCGAACTGAAATGGTTGCCACGTGATTGTAATCTACCGACTACTAATGCGGTGTGTAGAATTGACAAATTACAAATAGACAAATAAACACTATTGATGTGCAAACACTATTCTTGTAGATTTGTATTGTTTACATAAATCACTCTGTGTTGGTCTGCAACATTGTCTGTGTACCTTTTATTTTTTATTTATTTCTTTTGTGCAACCTGATTGTGTGCCTTTCTTATGTACAAAAGCGATGATACACTCTCTGAAAGTTATTTTGCTCATGTGTTTATGAAATATTCCTATTTGTTTTTATACCTTGGCCTGCCATTTACTTTTCATTTACTTTGCATTTTGCCTGTATTATTACTTGCTTTATTTTGTTTGCTTTTTCATTTTATTCTTGTAATTTGTTTTTACCCTGTCATTGCTGACGTAGGGTGGACGGTGCTTAGTCAAGCTGCAATAATTGCAGATTTTTTGCCCTCTCCCCGTTTTCGCCACTGTATCTGTTTCGGTGAAAATAAAATGAATGAATGAATGAATGAAAAAATGTTGTAATGAATTTAGTAGATAAAAAACTCCGAACAGACGAAGCTCTCTGAGCATGCTTGAAAGGCTGCCATAAAGAAAAATATATTGAGTACGAAAAGATGGAACAAAACTTCATAGGGTAGGAACGAGACAAGTAAGAGGGAGTGCCTTCAAATCTATTGAACTAGCCTGGCTACAGTTGAGGTGCTGCACAAAGATGAAGTGGTCACGTGGGAACGCCTGGGCTGTACATATACTGTTAGCATGTCAACTTGTTGCTTCGCAGTAAGCAATTTCAGTGAGCATGCTCACTGTTGCGTAAGTGATTTTGTAATGTGCAATACATCATTGCTCCTCGTGTAGCTTTGCGTCTACTTTTGTGTAAGTGATAATGGCACAAGCAATTAGTATGTCGTTGTTATGCCCCAACTGTGCTACGTGTGTTGCTTGAACAAACTTTCCTTTGTTGATGTGGTGGTGTAGGAGATTTAACAACCCCACACGGCTCGCTTTGTCGAAGCACTGCAAAGAAGGCGTTACTACCGTTTGCGAAACCTTGCAAGACCATTATGGCAATGACTTTTTGACGAGGCCTTAATTACCTCAATGAGACGTGGCAAATGATGAGAGTTATTGACGTTATGATCACGTGTCCTGCAAGCATCACGATGTGGCATCATCGCTCGACCCAGGTCACGACCCAGGTCACGAGAGAATTCAGTGTTACTTCATCAAGACATCGTCGCTTGGACAAATGAGGGCGAATCCCAGAGGCAGTGCAAGACCACGAGATATTCAAAATACTTATAGGGGGTAAGTAACGCAGTGCCCGAGAATGCAGAAGCTGTAGAGGCGTGTCCAGTGTAACAAGTTATACAGAGTCGGTAGCCACGCTCAGCAGAGTGACACGACGGGCGCCATGCGAATATTGCGGCGCAAGTGAGATCAACGCCAGAGGGAGAGTGAGCTGTCGTCGTCTGCTACGGTTCGTCCCACTTCGCCGCGAGCTCTGAAATCTACATTGTATGCGTGGTTTTACGAGAGCATGTGTGGCGAAGTGGAGGGAATCGTAGCAGATGACAACCAGGGGCCTATGCCTGTCGGACTGATCACGCATGTGCCCCAATATTACGCGTGGCGCCAGTTTCGTGGTCCAAGGGGCACGGCCACGTGCGTTGTGTTACCTGGAACAGTGGCCGTACATTAACGAAAACACGTCTTTAGCAAAAAGCTTTTGACGGGGTGGAGAAAGAGTCAATACAATCAACTGAGAAGAAGAAAAGGGGTTTTGCCGGAACGTCGTGACGGGGAACACATAAACTACAATGAATTTGAAAACACCAACACTTTCTCCTTCATTATGTGCATGCTACAAGAAACAACCACCTACAGTTATTTCATATTAGATTACAGTGTTCTCAAAATGAGTTAAAACTTGTTCATTTATGAAATCTCGAATTGCCGTCACTACCATTCGAAATAGTTGCTCAGATGATTGTGAAGCAACCCTTCATAATCAATAATTAATATAGTTCAAAGTTTAGGATATTTAACATTGTATTGTAAACCGCCATTTGAAAGTGAACTCCTAACGTGGCCAGGGTAATGAAAGAGTTGCGCATTTTTTGTGTTATCGAGCTGCTGTTTCTGTGTATATCGTATTCTAGTTAGAGCCCGCTGTTCAAAATTTGCCCTTGCTTGTCTTGGCAGTTCTTAAGAAAGTGGGCTTTGGGCAATTTTTAGTCTTTAGAATGTTTAGGTGCTTTTATTGTTTTGAGCAGCGGGACTTCTGCGCACAGTTTAACTAGAAGTTTCCCTCTTTACGAAGGCAATCTACTTCTGTCATTTTGTTTGATACAATCAAACAGCACAGTTTTTGTAGTCAGACATAATCTTAGTTTTTTTTTTGTCATTTCGCTCTTCACATTGCCGCCTGTTCGGTCAAGGCAGTTGAAACTAGCGAGTCCCCAATTTTCTCGATAGTTTACTCTTGAGCAGAATTTGTCAGCCATCATTTCCGATAAAGGTAGACTAGTCCGACCATTCTCTGTGTGGCTCTAACCACCATTCTTTTCTTCTTTTGGTTCACATCACTGCATCCACTGTGACGACAACCTAAAGTTTGCAAAGGTTGTTGCCGACTTTATCTTTGAACTTACACGCCCTAATTGAAATGCACATCGCAGAGAAATGGGCCTTTATCTAGAGCTACAGCACCTTTGGAATCATACGGCTATATAGTACTAGAGTCTTCAATAAGGTAAACTATACTTTTGAATACCGAGAAATTGAAAGTAAGGAATAAAATGCTTGTTTTTCAGAGGCGCTTCCGGTTTACTATCCTGCTCTGGAGAAGGAATAAAAATTTAGAGGCACTCAAGATTCGCCCTTGAGAGCTCAACGCGGTAAAAATATCCAGTTCCTAGTGCGTAATAAATTCAAAGTGGCATTCATCACTGACGCTTTCACATGCTGAAGTATTCTGTGTGTGGTTAGTAAACATAAATCATGGAAAATTATGCACGTGAATTCTTTTAAACCTTCATTGCATCCTTTTTGGGGCCCTATGAGACAAGGTGCAGTGTGATGTGTGGTGCGCGCTTAAAGTGCGTTCCTTTGAAGTGGCCAGCATTATTTAAGGGTGTGCGTAAACCGTTTTTAAAATGACGATGGCAGCCTCAAAGTAGGAACGAGCACGACACCGCATGGCCCAAAATATTGACGTACAAGTGGCCCATTAAGAATTCACCGTGTCCCTTCATAGCTGGTCGAAGTAAACAGCGCCAAATCTGAGGACAGAGTAAAGAGTCTTGTGTCCTTCTTTTACTATGTCTTCTTTTTTGGAGTTGTTCACTTCAATCAGGTACTGCGACTGAATTCAAGCTCGCGCAGAGAGGGCACAGGACTCTGCCGGGGCTGAAGCCTGATGAGCGGCTACTGCCTTTTACAAATCCTAGCGTACTTTGGCGGGATGCGATGCACAGCTATCTCTGAGTTGTGCAAATAGTGGAGCAATAGAACGCAGATCTTGGATCAGAAACTTACTGCCCACACTTCACAACTTTGTCAATAACACCGCCTCTGAATGCACGCGTACCCGAAGCATCTTGATCTTGGCGTTAACGCTGATGGCGCTTATGCTTTTAAACGAAAGGAGCAGTTTCTTTTGAATATAAATGCGTGGTACTCATACTCACCAAGCCATGTACCCTTCTCTGAAATATCCTATTTTGTTTACTTTGCAAACAACCAAGGACAAGGCACATGAGACTCCCGAAAATTTTCGCCAAGGAAAGTTCACTTTAATGAGAAAAATATTTCGCTTCTCGATTACAAGGACAAATCACGTCGGTAGGACAACCACGTAGTCGGTTATTATATGCGTGTATTCTGTAATAAACGGTTAGCAAGAGAGGAAAGTACTGCTAATGCAAGGCTGTATGAAGGATTGGTGGGATAACGTGAAATAGTCGAAGTGTTCAATGTGCACAGACAACATATTATTGCTTCTGAGTTACAGGTCAAACAACTGTCGTGTTGTTTTTCCCACCGTAGTAGTTACCAAACGTGTGGCGTCGTGCGTCTTACGTAATCAGTGTACCAGCTTTCGATTAGTTCAAGCAGAGTACGTTAGTTTCCCTCCATCTGATGCCAGCTTTCCTATTCAACCTCAGAAACAAACTTACGAGTAAGAGTTACGCTGCCGAAACTTTCCTAATATGTAAGATGTGCAGAGGAGATTGTGTCCGCTGGGAAGGAAGTAAGGAAAAGAGACCAGCCATACCTCGTTTTTACGCTCAAGACGATTCATGGGCCTTTAAGGGCATCAAAGACGTAAGTTACAGCTGCGCAGAAGCTGCCAGAGGTCTGTGGTCTTGAGCGAACTTCCGGAAAGAGTAATACCCCTGTCACACGGGCACTTGAAAGTCTTTTAAGTAAGCGGTCTTTTTCCGAAAAGGAGTTCCTGACAGCAGACACACGGCACAGAGCGAACTCTTTTTCAGAAGCGGTCTTTTTCGTAAACGAAGTTCGTCGATCTCTTTTACGGCTCCGAATGAGTAGCCTCGAAACCAGTGAGCGCCAGCAATTTTCGAGTGGTGGAAAAAAAAAGAGTGAATGCTTATTTTTCTGTCACCAAAACTCGTTGTAAAATCAAATGTCATATCCTGCAGAAGGTGTACTGAACTCTTTTAATGGTTAATTCCTTTTCGACTCTCGTAAGCAGCTACAACGTGTCGGCAATATCACGTGGTGACGCTCGGTCTCGCGCCGCACTATTTTTCACAAGCGAGGAAAGCGTGGCAGTCGTGTGTTTGCCCGTCATTCAAGTGGTCAAGCTTGCATAGGGCAATGCCGACTCGCTTCTCAGGAGTGATGGTTTCACGCATGCTGGTGCACTGTCTTTCGAGCTCACTGCGCAAGCTCTCCACAATGAAACGAAAGGTGGATGGGTACACTAGAAAAGATTGCTTGAAGTTCTGCTCACCGAGGTGAGGTACAGTTCCCTCGAACCACCTCTCGTTTCGTCTGAAGGCCCAGATCAATCGATCGCAAGCCTTTTCCGACAGCTCCAATGCGCACAGCAAGGAATTGCTGAACAGCAGTTTCTGCTTGATCCTCTCCTTGGCGGCTTTTGCAGCGTCTGCCTTGCTTTCCAGAGCGAGAAGGCATGCTGTGAGGCTTGCAATCCTCGCTTTTTCTTCCGTACGGTCGCCCATAACGTGTCGAGAGCAGTCGAGAGCAGCGAAAAAAAAAATCCGGTAAATAAAAGCTCAGTGGTGCCAGACGGACTTATGCACGTCGCTAGTTATGGGAATGCCTCCTTAACTAGTGCAACAAACTTTCACATTGATTTTTCTTCATCTCTTATTCTTAAATGTATTTGAAGAAACGAACAGTGCAACAAGTCTTTAATTTGTACATCGTGATACACCGTTTAATTTTCATTGCTTATCTTTTAACTGCTAGCGCCACGCTTTCGCTAGCGTCTTCGAACAAAAACACTAAAAGAAGATCGTTGCTGCCGTGTGGCTGCGCCACAACACCTCTTTGTTAAAAGTCTTTCAACTTCGTAAAAAGACCGCTTACTTAAAAGACTTTTTGCGCGCCCGTGTCACACAGGTATAAAATGCGATAAAATACACTTTCGGGTGGGTTGTGCTTGACATGCGCTTCCAAAAGATACAGCTCGGCGTGCTCAATTGAATGTTGCAGTCATGGTAACTTGCACACGTAAATATATTTTGCCTTACATATGCCTTGACGTGGAACAGTAGAAATAGACAATAACAGCGTACACCTGCAGTCACTTTTTAGAAAACAGTAGCCGGCGGAGGAGCCCTGAAGTACGCCAGCACAATGCAGTTAGACCTCGTGCTATATGAAGAGCGAGTAGTCACGTATTTATCCTTAATAATCTATGACACCACTAATTTATTTTGATGATGCTGAGAGCTGCTGTTAGCCTCCCTTTTTTATTATCCACTATCAGCTTTTTAGATTATTATTACGATGATTATTCATTGCTCTTTTGCGTGATGTGCAACCAATGTGTCCGGTAATTTTTTTTCTTTTAAACATCGAAACAGTCTCTTCGTGGCGTAGTGGTAATAAACCATAAGATATTCAAAACAAAGAACATACCAGATCTACGAATACAGTCACAATGTTCTGTCTACCAGGAAGACACAATTGGGCCCAAGCTTCAAACTAATCTAGGAGTTTGTGAACGTCCGTTTGTTTTCTTGAATAAAAAAGTACATAAGCATGAAAAGAGTTCTTGCTTCGCGTAGGAGAGGTGAGCAAGTTGGGTGAGAGCAGACTACCACCAGACCGTGGAGTGTCCGTGAACCATAGACAGTTTCCCAATATATGCGATGGCATAAAATGTTTACCAACCTATTAACGGTGGTCTTGCACAGAATATGCATTTTTTTAGAAGACCCACCGCAACAGAGGCACTATAGTGACAGTAGGTGTCATGTGCTTCAGTAACTATATTTTTAATCATTGCGGAAAAAAAATAACTAAATTTAGCCTAATCCAAGCCTCCATTTGATATAGACTTTCCTGGGCACAGTTAGGTGTTATGCGATTTAGGTGCTGTAGTCTATGCACCTGAAACGATATACGTCATAGTTGGACAACTAATTGAAAACATATGCATGCACAATAAAGCAATCATATTCGCGAAATAGCAATTTATTTACTACGAATGGAAATTCGAAAATACTGTTTTTGACTTTTTTCATTCATGATTCTCTTGCAATCAGCGCATGTAGTGTTTTATTGTTGAACTTAAGCAATGCAATATGACCGAATGCGTACCCTAGTTTTCTGTGGACTGCCATCCCAAGCAAACATAAAAAATGTTCTAATAAATAATCAATGCAAACATCCCCAATAAGCACATGTACGTGTCAACGGGAAGTTCGAAAGTGTTTTCTTCATTAAACCGATATTTTCAATGCCAAAGCTTTAACACAAGAACTAATTGCTTGTTATCGATTTAAATGTAAACATTGTTAGCTTATTTTTCAATAGGAGGACAGCATTGCACCTCAATGTGGACCAAAATGACAACTTTCTAAAGCTGGTTGTTCTATAAACTTCAGTGATTTAAAAGTATTTTTATTTCAAAACATAAATTATGTAATAATAATTATTTATTACACAGATACTGATACATTGTGCCATACTATACAAATATGCAAGTATGAAAACATTGGCGATATTTCTAAAGACAAGGACTTCACAATAGCATTATTGCTCTTGGTCTATGAACAACTTCATTACAACTAACACTACTAATCATTTACTAACGATTTTACTTATCATGTGAAGCAAATAGTTATTGAAACTACAAACGGACCTCTCAGAACAAATTTTCTGACAAAAGCTTTGAGACACATCATGCGAGCTGAGAACAATCTTATGTGACCAAAAGGTGTTTTTTTTTTCGAAATAGTCTGGCGACGCACGGTTTTCAATCCAAGAAACCTGAACAATTTTGCGTCGAATATGCTTGACATGGTCACCAAAATAGCTGGGGTGGTTGTAGTGAAATGTATCGCAATTTTATACTGTGAAAATATAGGTGTATAACATGTCAAGAAGACGGGCAAGGAAGCACCCAGACAAGGGCGACTACACAGACAGATAGATAGATAGATAGATAGATAGATAGATAGATAGATAGATAGATAGATAGATAGATAGATAGATAGATAGATAGATAGATAGATAGATAGATAGATAGATAGATGAAAATATTCAAGTTCCTCAATTGGCTAAGAAATGCTTTCAATTTAAAATAATAAATACCGTGTAGTGAGCTTTCTTCTCCAAGCAGCGGAGAACGTAGAATAATGTCCAAACTTCCATATTTCCTCTCACCTCTTTTCTTGCCCCGAAAGCACATACACACACTCTTCTACCACATTATTGTCACTTGGTGCATGCAACGGCAAAAAAAAAGAGAGAGACAAATGCGGAGAACGGATTGCATACCAAAGCTTTCCCGAAAAAAATGGTGGAGCTTCCCAAGATTCACTTGCACTTGTACCTGAACTTAAAAGAGTGCCCTCTCCAACTAACGCAACTTTTTAGCGTGCCGCCAACGAAAGAAGCTGTTCGTGTCTTAAGCTGAGAAGCAGTAAAAAGACGCTAACGGAAATGTTCCGTCGTACACTTGTCGACTAGGAGTGCGTACTTTTCCCCGAAGCTATACGAAATAACATGGCGACCAAATGTACTACAGTCCATATTTGATACATGGTTTTGGTAAGGAACAGTGGTGCTGCTTGACTACCGCTGCAATATGACAATTATTTAGAACTTATCAGACGTTCTCATGTGCGTGGTTCCTCCACTGTCGTTACATATATATGATCCCCATAGAGAAAACATGTTACTTTTATAATAACATCTTAAGTGACTGACATCGGCACCGTGGTTCGGTGTCCTTGCTTGTTCTGTTTTTTAGCGTTGTTTTTCACTTCTAGCCATGAACAAATGTCCTAAATGTGTAACCTACTGGTTGTCCACCTCAATTATTTTACTTGAAAGACAAAAGATAATATACCGTAATAAACTCTAGAAGTTGTGCTAAGGAGACAGAAAACATTTCTCTATTACTGGCCCATTTCGATAAAAGCATCTATATAGATCCGCAAAAGACAATACATATCTCTCCGGGGCAAAACACTTTGGCTTCAAGGTCGTCAGAAATTTTACCATCATGGCTTAGGCCAACTGTTTATTATTGCCGATAAATGCAGCTGCGTACATTTTCTGCTTAAATATTCAAGTCCACATGAGGGAAGTCTCAAAAATTGAAAAAAAATCAATGGGTTAACGTCTGGGTCTTGGCTGCAACGCCTCAAGACGAAAAAGAATTAGGTCTTCCGGAAACAGAGAGCACGGCTCATTTTCTCTTTTATATAAGCACATTAGCAAAGCTCTCTCGAGATCATGTTAATTGGAGAGAAACAGTGATGATGATGAGCATGAAACTTCATTGTTGTGCCAATTTCTTTATGACTACTGTTGGAAACTGCGCGAAGCGTATCTCTATTGATTTTTCTGGCAGTTTGACCGAGCAAAGGACCAGGTTCATTTCAGTGCTAAGGGAACAGACTCGGCAGGAAAATCAATTAATGCACGTTGTTGTGAAAGTGACTGAAAGAATAAGCCGACTGAGTCTCGAACATGTAAAGCCAGACACTGACATATTGTGAACATTCATTCACTGCAAATTACTCGCAGACATAAGGAAAAGGGGAGAAGCATGGCACCATTTCTGTTGGAAATCACCAATAGATAGTATGAACAGTGCGTAATCGCTCACAGAATCAAGCCTTGAATAGAGTGAAAAGAGAACGTTCTCAGCTATTTTAGCAAGAGAAAGGCGTTGCTAAGAGAGCTCATCGTGGGCTTACCAGGAACGTTCGCTAAAGGAAAACCTATCGATGAGTGCACTGGGTTACATATTCTCTAACGTAAAGTCAGCTCTCACGTTAGATCAGAGTGGTAGATATTGTCGGAATGCAAGTGCACTTATGGATGTAGTGATCGTAGTAATGAACGTTACATTCGTTAGCGTATTCCCATTGATTTGAACAACTCTTGACTATAGCTTCCTGACTCAGAGCATTAGGAATGTAATCTTTTCTAGAATGCTACCAAGTGGAGTCAATATTAGAATTACAGTTGGCGTTAGCCAGGCATAATGACTGTGTGATAGGTTAGCTTATTTAACGTTTATTGATTTGGTATGAAATCTGATAGTCAGCACTACGACCTAGTTCAAGTTGCACCATTCTTACGCCTGTATGATGTCTTTTTCCAAAGTGGTTGGAAGACCTGGTGTGGCTCTGTCAAAGAATACTTGATCGCTACGCGGGATCTTCGGGTTCACCTCCTGCTGGGAGCTTGATTTTTATTGTTTGCATTCATCTAGTATACGGTGCCTAGTTCAGTTTCTCTCAGTTTCTCTATAACGTCTAAAATAATATGTGTCCTCACAGTTCTCGTGTGGATATAAGCTGTCAATCATCTCTACCACATATTTACGTATATTTGTCTCGTAATATACGGGTATTGTGTCCCACGTGTTTGGAGGAAATGGTTAGACGAGGTAGGGACCAGATTTTTGCATTAATCATGTCGAGACTAGAAGTGATATTTTTAAAACTGTCTTACACTCCCATACCAATTTAGGTCCTCACCAAGATAAAGAGGCAATCGCGAAAGCACCCAGACGTAAGTAGATAGATAGATAGATAGATAGATAGATAGATAGATAGATAGATAGATAGATAGATAGAAAGATAGATAGATAGATAGATAGATAAATAGATAGATAGATAGATAGATAGATAGATAGATAGATAGATAGATAGATAGATAGATTGATAGATATGAACACCCAAGGTGCCTGTAATGCACTAAAAATACTTCCAGTTCTGAAATTACAATCACCCGGCTTATTAGAAATTCAACATCCCGAAAAATATTCTCTTGACTGCATCTTCCGAATGACAAAAATTTCAATTCTCGGAGTAATAATACAAGCATAAAACAGAAGTTAACTACAGTTCAAGGGGTCAGACTTGCAATGGAATATATAAAAACAATGATGGGAGAAATATTTAAACACCAAGAAAACACTGCCTGCACCGTACCAGATAAGGATGAACCGATTAGCTCAGTGGCTCCACTGGCACTACGAGAGTGGGTAAGAGCAGAGGAAAGGGTTCCTAATAGCACATCAATGGGCCCTGATGGCATCCCAATCATGCTAATATATTAACTAGTACCAAACTCTAAGCAAACATTAGGACAGGCAGTGAGCAAAGCAATAATGGACGGTGAGCTCCCCATGAGTGGAAACTAAGCAAGATGAGCATAATCTATAAAGGAAATGGGGACAGTTTTGATATAAACAACTACCATCCTATAACAGTGACATCAGTAGTTTACAGGCTGGTGATGCAGATAGTAAAGGAAAGACTACAGACATGGGTTGAGATTGAGGGGGTGCTGAGAGAACTACAAAATGGGTTCCGTAAACCAAGGAGGTTGGAAGACAATCTGTTTTCAATAAACAATTGTATCGGGCCAGTTGGTAAGGATCCATCTTGCTAAGAAGCGCAGCCACTATAACAAAGAACACACAACACAAGCGCTTGTGTTGTGTGTTCTTTGTTATAGTGGCTGCGCTTCTTAGCAAGATGAATCTGTTTTCATTGATTCAGTGTAATGAAATAGCGAAAAAAGAACACAGGTCCCCGTGGCTGGCATTTCTGGATATCAAGGGAGCCTATGATAGTCTCATTCAAGAAGTCTTGTTGGGAATACTGGACATACTAGATGTGGAAGATGAAATAACTAATCTGCTAAAGAATATTTATGAAAGTAACAAGGTAGCTATCGAATTGGAAGAACAGGTATCAGAACCTATAGAGATATAACGCGGGCTTCGATAAGGATGTCCTTTGTAACCCTTGTTGTTTATGCCATATCTCCAGGGAATAGAATTCAAATTAGAAGGGATATCTCCAGAGCTAGAAGCCAAATTACAAAGGAGTTGAATCGGCTTCAGGCTCTCTTTTGTCAAGCAAGGAAACCACAATGAACAGTCATTACCAGCATTGATGTATGCAGATGATATAGTATTAGCCGACAATGCGGAAGATTTGCAGGGTTTGACAGTTATCTGTGGTAATGAGGGAGATAGGTTGAATTTGAAGTTCGGCAGGAAAAAATCGGCAATCATAATTTTTAATGAGAACAAAGGCAGTGAGCATAAGATACAGGAAGTCAGATGGGATGGGCATGGTTTGAGTACAGGGAAGCTAGCTGCAACATAGAATTTGATTAGCGATTGAGAAAATAGAAGAGGAGCATTGAGCTAAAGAATTTTCAGCTACTTGTACATAAAGAAAGTTGATAATAAATGGAAGAAGCGAACTAAAAAGTTGTCAAGCAAGTATTTCGACAACAGTAGAATACCAAGCCAAAAAGAAACATTGGTTAAGAAGAAGATGAAGGACACAGAGAGGGCCATGTGGGAGATCGCAATGCGTACAAAATAATCATTGGAGACCTACAAAACGTTTAAGAAGGAAATCGCAAGCAAAAAGATCTACGACAATTCTCGGGGTAGTTTTCTGTTGTTCGAGGCTAGAACGGAAGTATTGCGGATCAAGACGTACAGAGAAAAACACGAAGGCACAGGCACGGTAAGTAGTGAGTGTGGAGAGTAAGAGGAAGTGGCTGAACATTTTATAATGTTCGGTAAAATGCTCCGCCCTATAGTCGAAGGTAATGGCTATGAATTTTTCAAAGCATTAAGGTTTAGGGAGAGTGAAGGCAATATAGACTTTAAACGTGTAAAAATACCCAGGAGAAGACTAACTGATTTGTGGGTACAATCGAGGTGTGATTGAAATTCAATCCTTAAGTACGCAGTGATAGTACTTAACTTTATGGCTAGGTGCTGTGAGCCACCACCCGATCTGAAGGGCGCATCCAGATACATCCAATATATTGTCAAGATGAGTCACAAGTACTGGGGGATATATTGAACGACCGGGTAGCCAGCTCTAGGACGATGCGTCAGTCGTGGCTGGCTCTCGAGCCGAGAAGAGACACGCAAATCTTCTTTCTTTCCTCCAGATGGTAGAGCCGCTCTTGCAGTCGACCCACTACGTGTGGGTGGCATTATCCCCCTTTTGAAAAGAAAAAAAAAGTCCCAAAAGAGGGAAAGAAAAGTACATAGCACCACCACGATGTTACGACATAGGCACGTGGAAAAAAAGAAATTGGAAATTCGGATGAAGTAAATATAAAAATGAACGAGCGTGCCAATATAGGAAAAATCAGTGAACGATAAAGCAAGTTCACAAAAATAAATAAATACCACAAAGAACGCTGTACGGCAAGAAAAAAGTTATGAACAACGCTCAATAAATGGTTTCATGCGCAACACATGAACGACATCCGACCTCGGTCGTGTCCTACTCCGGGCCTGCGCTGTTGAGTCCGGAACCACTTCGTAGTTCACGTCACTCACACGACGTAACACTTTATAAGGGCCAAAGTACCGGCTCAGTAACTTTTCACTAAGGCCACGGCGGCGGACGGGCGTCCACACCCAAACTTGGTCTCCGGGGTTGTAAAATACTTCACTGTGGCGGATGTTATAGCACCGTGCGTCTGCCTGCTGTTGCTGGCCGATGTGTAGTCGCGCGAGCTGCCGGGCTTCCTCAGCACGCTCTGCGCATTCATCGGCGTCAGTTGCCAACTCGTCTTCGTCTTGACACGGTAGCATAGAGTCCAGCATGGTCTGCACTTCGCGGCCGTAGAGAAGCCGAAATGGCGTGAATCGCGTGGTCTCTTGAACGGCGGTATTATACGCGAAGGTCACGTAAGGTAAGATCCGGTCCCATGTTTTGTGCTGTACGTCGATGTACATTGAGATCATGTCTGCGATGGTCTTATTCAGTCGCTCGGTAAGTCCGTTGGTTTGCGGGTGGTACGCAGTTGTCTTTCGGTGTCTGGTGTTGCTCAGTTTGAAAACCTCGTCCATAAGCTGCGCCGTGAATGCCGTCCCTCTGTCCGTTATTATACTGGAAGGAGGACCGTGTCGTAACACTATGTGGCGCATGAAAAATTGTGCTACCTCAGATGCCGTGGCTCGTGGGATCGCCTGCGTCTCAGCGTAGCGTGTCAGATAGTCGGTCGCGACGATCACCCATTTGTTGCTCTCCGCAGATAGGGGGAATGGCCCGAGAATGTCCATGCCGACTTGGTCGAACGGCGTGCAGGGTGCTTCAATGGGCTGAAGCAAACCAGCTGGCTTAACAGATGGTTGCTTTCGACGCTGACATTCCCGACAGCTCTTGACGTACTTCTTGACGCTTGCCGAAAGTCCTGGCCAATAGTACCTCTCGCTCACTCTGGCAAGTGTCCGTGAGTAGCCCAGATGATCGGATGTGGGTTCGTCATGGCAAGCGAAGAGGACGTCGTCTCGCATGTCTCGAGGAACCACCAGGAGGTAAGCACGATTGTTCGAACGAGCGTTCTTCTTGTACAGCACACCCTCTCGAAGGCAGAACGACGGCAACGAGCGGGATAAATGACGTGGTATGATTGTACCCTGGCCCTCTAAATGATCGATGATCGGACGAATCTCTGCGTCATCCCGCTGCAGTTTACTCAAGTTTGATGAGCTAATGGCGCCTAGGAAGCCTTCGTCTTCCTCTGCTTCCTGACTGACGACATGAAGGGGTGCGCGTGACAGTGTCTCAGCGTCTTCATGCTTACGGCCGGACTTATGGACGATGGTGACGTCAAATTCCTGCAGCCGCAAGCTCCACCGTGCTAGCCGTCCTGAAGGGTCGCGCAGGCTTGCCAACCAGCAGAGGGCATGGTGGTCCGTCACTACCTTGAAGGGACGACCATAAAGGTACGGGCGAAACTAGGTGACTGCCCACACGACTGCGAGGCACTCTTTCTCCGTAGCGGAATAATTCGCCTCGGCACGAGATAGAGAGCGGCTGGCGTAGGCTATCACCCTTTCGATGTCGTCTTGACGCTGAACGAGCACTGCATTAAGCCCAACGTTACTAGCGTCAGTATGGACTTCCGTGTCAGCATCATCGTCGAAATGAGCGAGAACGGGTGCTGATTGCATGCGCTGTCGCAGTTCATCAAAAGCTACTTGTTGCTCGTTTTCCCAGACAAACGGCGTGTCGTCCCTTGTGAGACGAGTCAGAGGTTCTGCTATCTGTTAAAAGCCATGAATGAACCGGCGATAGTAGGCGCACAAACCAAGGAAGCGCTGGACGGCTTTCTTATCGACAGGAGCTGGTAATTCGGCAACAGCGGCAAGCTTGTCTGGATTGGGCCGGACTCCTTCATCGCTGACTACATGTCCAAGAAATTTCTGTTTTTCATAGCCGAAGTGGCACTTCTGTGGCTTTAGAGTGAGGTCCGCCAATCGGATAGCCTCCAGCACGCTGCGCAGGCGCTGTAGGTGCTGCTCGAACGTGGCAGAGAAGACCACCACATCATAAAGGTAGACAAGACAAGTCTGCCACTTGAGCCCTGTGAGGACAGTGTCCATCATTCGCTGGAAAGTTGCCGGCGCTGAACACAAGCCGAAAGGGAGTACTCGAAATTGGTATAGGCCGTCTGGAGTCACGAAGGCTGTCTTTTCGCGGTCTCGCTGATCTACCTCGATTTGCCAGTACCCACTTTTGAGATCAAGAGAAGTGAAATAATGGGCGCGACGAAGTCTATCCAGCGAATCGTCGATACGCGGTAACGGGTAAACATCCTTTTTGGTCACGTTGTTGAGCTTTCGGTAATCGACGCAGAAGCGTAGCGATCCGTCCTTCTTTTTGACAAGCACGACTGGAGATGACCACGGGCTGTTGGATGGTTCGATAACGCCATCGTCAAGCATCTCGCGAACTTGCGTACGTATCGCTTCACGTTCTTTAGCCGACACGCGGTAGGGGTGCTGGTGTATTGGGCGTGCGTCCTCGTACGTGATGATCCTGTGCTGAGTGATGGACGTCTGGCGGATCTTTGAGCAACTTGTGAAGCAAGACCTGTACTCAAACAAGAGCGCTCGCAGCGCAGTCTGGTTATCGGTGGACAGATCAGGATTGATGTCAATGTTGCTCATTGATGTGTCTGCGTTATCCACTATTTCTGACGTGGGACAGTTGGTTATGTTTGCTACTTCGTGGGCAAACGCTATCGAAGTGCCACGGAAAAGGTGTCGATGCTCGTTGCTAAAGTTGGTAACGAGCAATTCAGATCGGCCGTCGCGAACGTGTATTACACTTCTCGCTACACATATGCCTTGCTGCAGGAGGTGTTGTAAATTTGTCTCGGCCACCACATCGCCATCGCTCAAGCCACAGCATGTTACGTCGACTAGAACACTAGCTCGGGGAGGAAGCGTCACACTCTGTTCAGAAATACGGAGTACGTCGACACGCATTCCGTCATCCTGCACGTTGATTGCTCGCTGGGCTGAGAACGTGACGCGGCGCTCTTGCAGATTAATGATAGCTCCATTTTTCTGTAGAAAATTAACTCCCAGAATGACGTCACGGGAGCATTCACGTAGAACAAGGCAGCTTGCTACGAATGTGTACCCTTGAATCTGTACTCTAGTTGTGCAGGCACCCAGTGGAGTTACGACATGGTCACCAGCTGTCCGAATCTGCGAGTTATGCCACGGCGTGATTACTTTCTTCAGCTGCATTGTCAGTTTCCCGCTCAGTATGGAATAGTCTGCGCCGGTGTCCACTAACGCATTACCTACACAACCATCAATTGTTACTGCTATGTCGAGTGAAAGCGGCTATCCTTTGCAGCAGCAGGTGATGTCGGACCAGTTTCTGTACGGTTCTGCGTCAATAGGAGGTCTTCAGCGCTTCGACGTTCAGCGACCCCGCCCCCAGAGGTCACTTCGGCTAGTTTTCCTGGTGGGGGCTGGGAGATCGTGCGGTAGAATACCGCTGGGGCATTGATGAAAATCGCCTCGGTGATGGCGAGCGCGACTGGCGCCCGGCAGACGGTGGTTCATGCTGCTGGGAGAGGTAGTTTTGGATGTCGCGTGGTCTCTGACCGTAACGGGGGGGGGGGCGGCGAGTACGCAGAGAAGCCGCGAAGCCCAAGACGGCGATAAGGACACTGGCGGTACAAGTGATCAGCTTCTCCGCAATGAAAGCATAGAGGCCGGTGATCGGGTGTGCGCCAGACATCAGACTTCCGAGGATACGAGTGCCGATCGTCGATGTACTGGACCAGTTGTACCGAACAATGGGCAACAGAAGCACCACGGCCAAAGGGCAGGGGCGGTGGCGTGTACGTGCCTTTGTAGTATGGTATGTGCTGCGCTGACTCAAGTGAAACTGCAGGGACAGGATGAACGAACAAAGGCGGCGATGCAGCAGGGCGTTTCAACGCTTCCGCGTAGGTTGTCTTACGGTGGTATTCAGCAGGAACTGGCGCAGCTGTATCAGGAGGCAAGGTGTCCTGGAGGGCCTGTTGCAGCTCATCTTTGATGACAGTTGCAATATAGCTAACCGTAGGATGAGGTGTTACACCAGCCTTTTGCAACTCTTCGCGTACGATATTACGGATGAGTTCACGTAAGGAGTCATTGCTGGTCCCAGCGGCGGCGAAAATGTCAGCAGTGGACATGCCACTGACTTGCCTGTCGTATTGGTTTGATCGCTGCTGTAGCATTTTTTCCATTGTCACGGCTTCAGACAAGAACTCCGCGACCGTCTTCGGAGGGCTTCGCACGAGGCCGGCGAAAAGCTGGTCCTTGACACCACGCATCAAGTGACGCAACTTCTTGTCCTCCGTCATTCTTGAATCTGCCCGTCGGAAGAGACGCGTCATGTCTTGGACGTACGCGGTCACAGTTTCATTTGGCGACTGGACGCGGGCAAGAATAGCTCGTTCAGCTCTTTCTTGGCGGTCAGCGCTGGCATATGTCTGCAGAAGTCTACGAGAGAATTCTGGCCACGTCGTCAGCTGCTCCTCTCGATTTTGATACCACGTGCGAGCCCCGTCTTCGAGATAGAAGTAAACACGACCCAGTTTCGCCGCGTTGTCCCACTAATTCAAGTTGGCTACGCGCTCGAAGTCCGCCAACCAGTCCTCAACGTCTTCGCTCTCCGTACCACGGAACGTCGTCGGTGCCCGTGGGCTTTCCAACGTATATCGGTTCGACGACGTGCTTCCCGTGCCGGTTGGCAAGGTTTGT
Organism: Rhipicephalus microplus; assembly: GCF_043290135.1. Classification (NCBI taxonomy): domain Eukaryota; kingdom Metazoa; phylum Arthropoda; class Arachnida; order Ixodida; family Ixodidae; genus Rhipicephalus; species Rhipicephalus microplus. Next base: position 10,171,485 of record NW_027464592.1, read on the forward strand.
ACCGAAGTGCTGGTCATGTTTGTTGACGTGGTGGTAGCAGTATCGTTGACTTCCGGAGGCAATCCCCTGATTCAGTGGCTCGTCCGATGCACGGTAGTATTGACTGGCACTGGACTCGTATTACGGCTTCCTGCGGGGGTCTGCAGCATCCGTGAGACTACCCAGCACCTTCCACCAGTTTGTCACGATGAGTCACATTATGATGGAAAGCTGCATGATGGCAGTATTTGTTGTGTTCACTAGATCGACGAACGGACGGATGGACAGACAGATAAACGGGTGGTCATACATACATACATACATACATACATACATACATACATACATACATACATACATACATACATACATACATACATACATACATACATACATACATACATACATACATACATACGTACGTACGTACGTACGTACATACATACATACATACATACATACGGACGGACGGATGGATGGACGCGGCCAATGAATGAGTCACGGTTGGCCGATAAAACCTTCGAAGCCCGACGCATCTGTCTAGTGGCTTAGGCACTCGGCTGCTAACCCGCCGGTCGCGGGATCGAATTTCGGCAGCAGTGGCTGCAATTTTGGTGGAGGTGAAAGCTGTAGGCCCGTGTGCAGAGATTCGGGTGCACGTTAAAGAACCCCAGCTGGTAGAAATTTCTGGATCCCTCCACTACGGCGTCTCTCATAACCATATGGTGATTTTGGGACCTTAAACTCTACAGATCAGACCATAATTCTTCGAAGCTTCACCCCACTCATCATCATACACTCCGTGGATGGGCTGCGATTCTTTCCGCCCTCTACCTTACTTCCAGAAAAAGATACAGTTCAGTAAATGTTCCACTTCATACTTTTACCATAGCTTAGCCACCATCTCCGAAATCTTCGTGTTCTCTTGACGCAACTAATTGCTTTGAGAAGCGTGCCACAACCTTTTCACTTAATGTGTACCAGTGCAATTAGTCTGGCATTCCTTTAGGATGAAATCGCCCGAAAGTAGCGTGGCGGCACCTAATCACTGTATCGGCTGAGTATCGAGCACTAACTTCTAATGTTTACTCAAAATTTGCATGGCAATCATGACCCCCCTAATATTCCGTTTTGAGATACAATTGTCTATCTTGATCACACTTGCATGTGCCACCCGATCTGGTGTTCAAAGTTTTATGAGCCCCAAATCGTAAAACAAAATCTTGCAAATAGGCTTAATCTTGCAAATGTCGTTTACGGATAGTTGAATTTCCGCCGCTCACTGATCAATTCAAAACTAGACGGCGGCAAAATACTTTGGCCGTCTCCCTTACGTCGGCGTCCTTCTGTCATGGCCTTCTGCAGCACTTCTCAACATCCGTGTCACGGCGTCTGCTCAAGGTCCCCGCAGCAAATGTGTGAAGCAGACGCTATGGGAACCCCGAGCGAAGCACAGAGATTCCAGAAAAGTCAACATATTGGCACCTGTGGGAGCCGTTTCCTTCCACCTCGATCCTATCACATCGTCTTCCTGCGCTATGTGGCCCGTTAGTTAACAACACACGCATTTAACTACATTATATATACGTTCTGAACCTTAGAAATAAACGGATGCGTCGGTATTTTGCCGTGTTTCCAAGATTCATTCTCCAAATCTCACAGACTAGGCTTAGCAAGCATGTATAAATAAACACAGCTAATTTCTTCATTAAAGACAGAACACACCTTATGCTTTGTCCCCCGCATGAGAAAATACGAAGCAGTAGCTAATTTCACTGTTTAAATATTGCTGTTAAAACATTGGGTGAGAGTCAAGCGCAGATTTGAAACGAAGCGGGAGGTCACGTCTTCATGGATGCTGCAATGTGGGCTTCATACCTCAGCCAACGCCTCCTCTAGAATGATGCCTGCGACATTGCACGCTTTTCCATGGGGACGGCAGGTTAGGTTCCTAGTAGCTCAGTGCTTTCTCAGCAAGGAGTCCTCGCAGTCGACACTACTACTTACGCTCAACTTGGAAGTGACGCCATCACAAAGACACGACGGTGTTGCCTCCGAGACGGCATTAGACATTGCTTTATTCTCGCAGGCGGCAAGCTTTAGAGTGGCCGCCGCAGCGAGCTCTCGCAGCCGACAATGTTTGAGGGAGCGGAAGAGGAGAGAAGAAGAGATGGCCGGGAACCAGCTTTTCGGCTAAAGTCGCAGGCATCTTTCCAGAGGAGGCGTTGCCTCAACTATGGCCACGACCGCTTTATTGTCCTGGTGCAACTGGCTGGGAGAAGGCTAGTTGCGGTCACGTTAGCAAACATGGTAGCACCCGTGTGCCACTGACGAAAATTGTCTCTAAATCAGAGCAGGAAGCAGACAGCTGTTCGCTGTTATTCAACTTCCCTTCCCTTTTCTTGTCTATAAATCAGAGCACGAAGCAGAGAGCTGTTTGCTGTTATTCAACTTTCCTTCCCTTTTCGATGATGACAAGAAGGCCCATCATCTAGAGTGAATCAGGATATTAGTTCATTACAAAATTCACAAAGCGGAAGCTTCCAAAAGCATGGCTGAATGAGTGCTGCCCTGAAGGGCCTGGAAGCACGTGCCGGTCATTCTTCAAAAAAACCGCATCGTATTGATGCACAAGAACCTTCAAGAAGCCGGTATAGGGAGAACGAAAGAAGTGAAATTGAAGGCCTCGTTTTTTAAAACACGATCTTAATCAGAAAGCGCAGACAGAGGATCATTTTTGACGTGGTGCTTAGCATAAGAATTAATTTTTATTGCTACGTTGTTTTTTTTGCTTGTTAGGTCAGAAGACGGACACCAGCCTCATAAAGATAGCGCTTGATTGAACGACTTGGAGTGGGATACAGTGGTTTCATGTAAAACCTACAGCCAAAAAAGGAAAACGCTGGACGAAGAAAAGGACTCACACGCCACATGCACCTGTTGTGTTAGCTGCTCCTGTGGTGTTTATATACATTTCTTCGTTCCGCAAATTTATATTTGCACTCAAATTTAATAGTCGGTAAGAACCTTATTGGTAGTCCGGCAGAGCTTTCACTGAACGGGGCTTAGGTCTCCCGCGTGGGGAATTCAAGAGCTTGACTGACCGCCGCCACCTCGCGGGCCTGCTGGACGGCCAAGACTTGGTCGCCGAGGCTGGGGCTGCGCAGGGCAGCAGCCCACCATGGCAGAGGGGTTCCGGATTTAGCGCCTTACGGATTTTTGGCGCAATTCAAGAGCATATGACTTAATGTGGCCACTTCAACATGGCAGATATTGCATATATTCATCGGATATATATTGGGGTATAGTTTGTTGAACAGCGATGGGTTGGGATAAGTGTGCCTCGGCAGCTGAGGGCTGCCACATGCATAAAAAATACTAATGAGCCCGTCAGCCATCCTCTTACGCAGGGGTCTCCACAGTATTGTTCACTTAAGAGCAATAGGCGGCTTCGTTTACTTTGTTCGCGGCGTCCACTTGTCAATCGCGTGAGCCCCTTCACAGTAGAAAACATGACCACAGCATATTACTTATTCTTTATGCAGCCTGAGAACTGCTCAAATTTTAACATAATAATAATGACGTCAAACAGAGTGCTGTATTTTGCGCTCGGCCCAACAATAGCTATCTTATCACACAGGACCTGTGTTATTGCTCAACAAGGGTTAAAAGCAATTTTTCGGGGTTTTAAGAAAGGCCCCGTTGGTTGTGAAAGCCTTCGATAGGATACCGATGCCGAGTGCAAGGTGAAACGCACACCTCACTTTATCTCGAAAGCGCCGACAATCGAAGCAACGCCAGCTCGGTGCGCCACAATATTGCAGCGATCTCCTATTTCCTTCGGAAGCTTCTTTCTCTTATTTTACCCCTGTACAGTAAACTTCGAAAATGCATAAACGTTTTCTTTTATAAAACGCAAAGACCTCAGACTCAAAACAATGCTGAACTACGCTGCTAGCTTGAAAGGGGATAGCGACGTGGTGCATTTATTCTTGATAACTTGCAATTGTATATTCTAATGTTCGATGTTTCTGAACATATAAATATTTGCTGATTTTAGGCGTTTTTTAAGAAGAAAGATTGTTCTATCCGGCATGTCTACTTGACTTCGCATACGAGTTGATCCTTTCTATTCTATAGGCGCTCAGTTATTTAAATAACGCGAATAAATATCCAGGATAGGTATTCTCAGCTTTATCTTCAAACTTCAAGTAGTGTACCATCAGTCATGGGGATTAAGCGCAGTTTTTAAACTAAACTGTGCATGTTGCGCGGCTTTAGTCTTCTTTTTACTGTGCAGGTTTTGTAGCTGCTATTTTCAAAGGAGTGGTACGGCCGGCCCCTTCACCCGTCAAAGCCTAAGTAAATTGAACTGTTCTTAAAAGCAAGTCTTTATACAATACATTTTTCGCGATCCTGGTTTTCCATAATTATCACAATTGTTTCACGCCTAATTACTTTGTTCTTCTAGAATGGCGATTGTGACGATTTATACTTCACGGCTAGCTGAGTATGATCTTTTATTATTTTCGTTACTTTATTTCGATCATGCATTCATCGGATATCTTTGAAGGTTAGGTCTGCAACTAGATATAATTGAATACAGTTTGCTTCTTTTACATGCGGAATTAACGCCACTTATTAGAGCATCGTGTACTATTGCTACTTGCTGAATTTTTTTATAGGAAAAGTAACCGTAATATTGTTGATCAACGCATGGATGGCATGTCCAAACTATAACTCTTAATATAATTGAACATGTGGCTGACAAAATGGAAACACCACGATGGAAATGAAAGTACTGCAAGTATTGCACCCTGTGCACTGATATGGGTGAACAGAGCATTGGCATAAATAAAATTGATCGGTGCATAAGGATTTATGTTCACGTCAGTGAACATGCCAGGAATATCAGTGGAGGCCACGCTCTTTCAAGAATAATTTGTACGCTCACGTTTGCCCGCTCATGCATAACGCGTGATCTCAAAACAATCTGCAGGGGTCCCAGACATTCTGCTGTCATTTTCGTAAGGCTATATGAACAAGTGCAATGAGCAGCAAACATAAAACGTAGAAAAGAAAGGAGCGAGTTATGCAACATGGAAACACTCGCAAAACTTAGTACCCCAAAATATATTGCCCAGAAAAAGTCAATGTTCCGTTCAGAGCTGATAACAATGGCACATCGGAACAAAATTGTTAAAGTGCTCAACACTTTTGGACTTTTGCGACCTTTGTCACTACTGCGGTAGCATAGTATTAGTCTAGTTAACATCCACACCTTTCTTCATCCTTCAAAGGCGGAACATGTAATGCTACTGCATTACGTGCTCCGCTACTGCATTACATGGATACATGTAAATGTATGCATTACCTTCAGTCGCAAGGCAATGATTTTTCAGCATTTTTTTCTAACAAGCATGGGTTCACTCTGATATTGTTTTTAATTGTTAAAAGAAACACTTCATAGGTACTCTATGAAGTGCCTGATGGGCCGTGACTAAGTAAGAGTTTGCTCTGCATAATTGTATCATGCATAACTTATACATACAGGTGTGGTGCTTGAAGCGATGGCGATAAACTGCATACGACAGTGCCCTCCGCCAATTTCAGGTGACCGCACACTGCCCTTGAAATCGGCAAACAAGGCTGATATTAGAAATAACGAATGCACTCATCGGCAGAAGGGCTGAAAATTGCCAACTCTAAATGAATCCGTTACTTCGCCCATGTGAAAAGGCAGAAGGGCAGAGATTCTTACGCCATACAGTTTTTGCTTTAAAGTGTCGGGGTTCCATTAGTATGCAAATGAAGGGAGCCAGGAGCTAGATGGCTCAGGTTTTCACTCAAAGCAGAAGCGAAAATGTTGGAATGTAATGCGTGTACATGCTCCTTGTAGTTTACGCAGTTATAATGTATGCTGTGTTTATTCACCGCACAGCTTTACAGCAGTTGTCTGGTGGCTGAGGTACTCGGCTGCTGACCCGCATGTCGCGGGATAGAATCCCGGCTGCGGCGGCTGCATTTCCAATGGAGGCGGAAATGTTCTAGGCCCGTGTTCTCAGGTTTGGATGGACGTTAAAAAACCCCAGGTGGTCGAAATTTCCGGAGCCCTCCACTACGGTGTCTCTCATTTTTATTTATGGTGGTTTAAGGACGTTAAACTCCACACATCAATCAATTGGACGCAGAGTTAAAGTAATTTAGGTTCAGCACTTTTTAATACAATTTTTAACCGACATTCACTGTTTCACGGATAGCCATATATTTTCGATTAATTACCACTGCTAGCGGCTACGGTGGTCGTTCGAGAATATCACAATAAACGAGGCACTCAGCTGCTGACCCGCACGTCGTGGTTTGATTCTCAGTCGCAGCGGCAGTATTTTCGATGGATCATTTTAGCGAGCGATGCTTGACGCCTCCCTGAAGGCAACAGTGCAAGGTGATGACAGGGAGCACATGCGAAGTGTCTGATGTGCGTTCTCAGGACTTGCACAGCCATATGAGTTTATGTACCGGATAGTCACCAGCTATTGCAATTCTTGCCTCTGTTGACGTACATCTGGGCAGACCAAAGCACAGTCTCAGTGCTTGGGCTTGTACTGCCTGTAGAACACGAACATTGGTCCTGCAGGTATTGCGAAGCACGGGCAAGCTATATCTCAGGAAAGCGAGCTCTGTAGAGTTCCATCATTGCATCTACTGACATGCTCCATGTCTTTCCTGCCAGGAACGTGAACGATTGGGAAATAGTGATTAGGCGCTTCTTCATATAAGCCACATGCGGACTCCAGCAGAGGTCCCTATCAACAATGATGCCCAAAAACCGGTGGGTTCTGGCGTAAGAAATGGGTCACCCGCAGATTGAGGTGACATAAGGGGTCATTGATTGCGAGAGAAGGCCACCAGCACACATTTTTCTGGTGATATGCTGAGACCTTGCTTGAACAAGTAGTTGGCAATCGCAGTTGCTGCTCTTTGAAGCAGGGAACGTATCTGAGAACGTGTGACTGCCGAAGTCCAGACACAGATGTCGTTTGCGTATATTGAGATTTTAATGGTACTTGGCAAGTATTCAGCAACGCCAGTTAGTGCAAGATTCAATAGCGTCGGGCTAACAACTCCGCCTTGAGGAACACCCCTGGAAGTATAGTGTTGCGAAGTTGGGCCAACTTCTGTTAACACAAAGATTGATCTTGCAGACAGGTAACTCGAAATTAATCGAAAGACTCGACCACGTAGGCCGACTACCACAAGAGCACCCAAAATGGCTTCATGTAGTACATTATCATACGCGCCTTTCACATCTAGAAACAAAGCTGTAGATAGTCGCTTACGGGATCTTTCGTGCTGAACGTACAAAACTAGAACAACGACATTGTCAATGTAAGAGCAGTCGCGTCGGAAACCAGCCATGGAATTCGGATAAATCTTGTAGTATTCAAGATACCACTCCAGGCAGCCTAGTATCATCCATTCCATTATCTTCCCTACGCAGCTGGCCAGTGCTATTGGGCGGTATGAGGCGAGTTTGAGTGGGGATTTGCCCTGCTTCAAGATGGGTAACAAGCGGCTTACTTTCCAGTCGTCAGGAACCTTGCTATCCTGCCATGAGATGTTGTAAAGGCTCAACAGTTCTCTCTTTGCACCTTCCACACGGTTGCACAAGGCTCGGTACCGAATACCACCTGCGCCCGGAGAAGTTAAACGCCTGCAGAGAGCTAGTGGCGCCTCGAGCTCCTCAATTTAAAAGAGAGGTTCATGTGGTAGTCACGGAAACAAGGGACGTCACCTCTCACTGAGTTTTATCAAAGTCATATAATGTGAGTGAGTAAGTGAGAGAGTGAGTGAGTGAGTGAGGATGTTATTAGCGGAGTTAGTGAAAACCCTTTTATTCTGTCCAGCAATACACGATAACGTGTCGACCTGGCTAATCCCACGACGGGACCGTCAGGTCTATGGCCTGCCGGCCCAATCACGGGCACGCTGGATGACCGGGATTTGGTCTTCATACAGTGGGCTTAGTATAAGTGTGTTTTATATTTCCTTGGTGAGCATTGGGCTCGCTTAATAATTAACAGTCCCAGAACATATAAGACAAAGTAACAGGCTCACTACAGGCTGCAGAATAGCTGTTCGTGAAAATGTACAGAGATGGGCAATTGAGAGTCGCCACATTTGGGTTGGCGCTTATGCTGAGCGCCAGCGCCTGCTGCCTGCTTAGCTTATTATAAGTCGGTGGAAAGACCCTTGTCTCTAAGCAAAACGTTCACTGATTTCATTGTGAGTGCTACCTCTATTCTAGGAGCAGATTCTTCGATCCGAGGGTAGCACGGCGGGTAAAGTCACGTGCAGCCTCGTGGGCCGACTCGTTGTGGTTAAAAGTTATCTCCTGGATCGCCCCATCGTGGGCAAGGAACTAAAAAATGGAGCGTCTGAAGCTTCCTATTTTGTGCGCTTTCCAAATTTTAACTGCTTGCTAAGCTACCCGGCCTTTTGGGAAGCCCGAACCGCCGCCTTCGCCGGACTATAGACGTTCTTTCCAACCATCTTGCATGGCGAGTCCGATGGCCACTTGCATGGCCAGCTCAAGGTCTGTGCTCCGAATAGATCCGCAGTTGACGCTTTCTCTAGCGAATACACGACAAAAAACCACAAAAGCCTAGCTATCTCAGTACGCGGCAGCATCCAAGAATCATGCATCAATCTTGCCCTCGGGGATGTGTTTTAGTATCTTCGAAAGCCTTACCTTCTGACGGCCTCTGTTGTGCACAGGATGTGTCTGTTTGCCTAAGACAATTCAAAGGCAAAATATAGTTTCTTTCATCATTAATTCTTATTCACCCATTGCATTGAGATCAATATTGTTATTAAGGTTGCGATTGAAACGAAAAATGCATTTCATCATGCAATTGAGAAAAATAACCCCGATTGGTGTAATATCTATCTTCGTTCACACTGAAGCGAGGCATTCATGATGGACCCCACTAGTGAAAGTCGAAACCAAAAAAAAAATGTGGCAGATCTTACGTACAGTGGCAATCGATAATATGTGAAGCACAAATCAGGAAGGATGATATGCAACATTCAGATCAGCACAACGTTACGAGGCGGACGCAAATAAGGCCGTACATGACTTTTATCCCGTGAATATCACATTTCCGTGTGTCATTTAGCGTCGTCGTCTCTTCGCGTCTTGTGACACCAAATTTAATATCACGTTACATGATATGTGGAAGAAGCGAAACGGCCGTGAGCACGCTATGAGTGTATTAAGTAGTCACGCTTTCCATCACACGCATGTCACAATTATCATGTTTGGACGTGTTATTTACATTCGTCGTCTATTCACATCTTGGAATACCAAATTTGGTGCATGTGGAGCTAGCGAAACGGCCGCGAGTGCACCATGAGCATAGCATGTAGTCATATTTTACATGACACCCATATCCAGATTATCATGTTTGGACGAATCATTTGCCTACGTCATCCATTCACGTCCCGTAATACCAAATTTTGCGTATATGGAGCTGGCGAAATGGCCACGAACGCGCTATGAGCATAGCATGCAGTCATGTTTTACATGACACGCATATCCAGATTATTGTGTTTGGACGTTTCACTTTTGTCGTCTATTCACGTCAACTAATGCCGAATTTTGTATATGTGAAGCTAGCGAAAGGGCTGCGAGCGGATCATGAGCGTGTTATGTTGTCATGTTCTCCCATGACACTCATGCCATGATTATCATGTTTGAAGAAGTCATGTAACTTATTAATTATTAACGTGGCGTAACACCAAATTGGTGATTGATTGATGATTGATATGTGGGGCTAAACGTCCCAAAAACCACCATATCATTATAAAAGACACCGTAGTGGAGGGCTCTGAAAATTTAGACCAGTTGGGGTTCTTCAACGTGCGCCCAAATCTGAGCACACGGGCCTACAACATTTCTGCCTCCATCGGAAATGCAGCCGCCGTAGTCGGGATTTCATCCCGCGACCTGTGGGTCCGCAGCCGAGTACCTTAGCCACTAGACCACCACGGCGGGACAAATTGACGTAACATAAAATTCGGTATAAGTTAAGCTAGTGAAATGACCACGGGCGCATTAAGAGCGTGGAATGTAGACATCTTCTCACATGACATGTATCTCATGATTATCATGTTTGCACCAGTCTTGTACCGTGTAAAAAATTACTCTGAGGTGGGAGGAAAATGCTTGTCCACTAGCGTCACCCCTACTTGGAGTGAATTTTATCTTGGGACCTCCGGAACAAAGTGTATCCTGCTGGCCGGCGCAGTTGCGTGACACCATAGGACCACTTTTCAATGATATTTTACTCTGACCAGCCGGAGGAATTGCGTGGCGCCGTGGAGCATTTTTACCGGCCTTTCGGAATGACTATGTGGCACTTCCGGAGCATTGTTCGCGGTTTGTTTATTATTTTTTATTTTTATTTGTAATATCTCAAGGGCCCCAGTCAAGGGGTGTTTCATGAAGCGGGTAGACAGTTCACAAACAGATGATTTGTTCGATGGCTTCTTTGAAATGGGCGATGCTGGATTGGTGCACGATGTCAGCAGGAAGATCGTTCCATTCTGTTGATGTTTGCACAAAAAATGAAGAGTGATGGGCAGTGGTATGCGCACGGGGTGGATAAACCGCTTTCGAATGGCTGATACGGCATGAAAGACGATGGGCTGGAACGATAACATGGTTTAGGTGCAATTCATGATAAAATGTGTGAAACAAACACAGTATTGAAATTATGCGGCGTGAAACTAAGTTAACCATGTTAGCTTGAGATTTTAGTTCGGTGACGCTGCTAAGATAGGAATAGTCAGAATAAATGAATCTGGCTGCACGATTTTGAATAGTTTCAAGCGTTTTAATAAGAGTTATTTGATGGGGATCCTAGATTTCACATCCGTATTCTAGCTTCGGGCGGGCTAGTGTTAGATAGGTTAAAAGTTTAACGGTAGGTGGGGCTAGAAGTAAGTTTCTTCGGAGATAGCCAAGCACGCGGTTGGCGTCATTAGTGATGTTCCTAATGTGGGATGACCAGGTCAGATCTGAGGTTAGAGTGATACCGAGGTATTTACATGAATCAGCTGCTGTTATTCCAGAATCAAATAGGAAGTATTTATTGGAGGAATAGGATTGACGGCGATGGAAGGAAATGACACAAGTTTTCTTTATGTTAAGGGACATCAGCCATTTTTTGCACCTTGATTGAATCAAACAAAGATCAGATTGTAGGATGACAGGGTCGTCAGAATTGTGAACAGGACGATAAATGACACAGTCGTCTGCGAACAGACGAATGTTAGACGCTAAGCTATTGGGGAGGTCGTTAATATAGATTAGGAATAGTAGAGGACCAAGGACCGTGCCTTGGGGTACGCCGGAAGTTACAGCGTATAAGGAGGAGCGATGGTTATTAGCACAAACGAACTGCTTACGGTTAGTCAAGAAGTCACATATCCAATTAAAAACAAGACAAATAAGGTTAAGACGTGAAAGCTTCAAAAATAATCTGTTATGAGAAACTTTGTCGAAGGCTTTTTCGAAATCAATGAAAATGGCGTGTACAGGTATGTTATTATCCAGGCTAGAACACAGGTCGTTAACAAACAGGACGAGTTGAGTGTCACATGAAAGCCCTTTTTCAAAACCGTGTTGGTTAGGGTGAAAGAAATGTACTGAACGTAGAAAAATTACTATGTGGGAATAAAATATGTGTTTCATTAATTTAGAGCATACACGTGTGATGGATATGGGGCGATAATTATTCGGTGAAGATGAAAGACCTTTTTTCGGGACAGGAACGATTTTACCAAGCTTCCAGTCTTCCGGCACCACTCCGCATGAAATGGACTGCTGAAATATGTGCGAAAGAATAATGCTTGTTATAGGCTTAGTGTTTTTCAGTATTTTGGAATTGATGCCATCCATTACCGCGGATGACGTTAGTTTCAATTCGACAATTACTTTTGCAATACCGTATGAATCGAATGTAATGCCTGGCATGACAGGATGATCAAGAAATGGGGAGTCTAGAAGCGGGCTGCAAGATTCAGGGGTAATACGGAAGAGAAGGCAGTATTTAGTACTTGAGGGGTAACATGTTCTGGAATAGGATCGCCGTGTTCATCAAGTAAGGATAACGTTTTTGTGGGGTTGGAGTTAATGGCTCTCCAGAATTGTTTATGGTTATTTTGTAGAATATTAGCTAATGTAGAAGAGAAAAAAGAACGCTTAGCCTTCGCAGCGAGTGATTCAAATTCCTTTGCCGTTTCGCGGTACTTGTTCCAAGCGCTCGCGCAATTAGACAGTTTAGCCGAGCGATATAATAGCTTTTTCTTAATGGTAAGACGCTTAAGAGATATGTTGAACCAAGGTGAAGACGCCTGTTCCGTAATTGTATTTGTGGGTATAAATATATTGATCAAATAATGGATTTTGCACTTGAAAAAAAACCAGTTAGTTTCAAGGGGGAGTTGGAAGAAGTTGTTTAAATACCAGTCACAAAATATGGATAGTTCATTGTTAATGGTGGCATAGGTACCCTTATCGTAGAGTGTGAGGGTTTTCTTGGAATGGCTTTTGCCTGGTAGTTGATTAGAAAACGAAGCGTGAAGCACAGCGTCATCACTAATCTCTGGGAGAGGAACTAGGGATGCAAGATTGTCGGGGTGTGGCGTGAAAATGAGGTCGAGAATATTTGAAGAGTGCTCAGTAGCTCGCGTAGGGAATAAAACAATTTGAGATAAACCAAATGTTAGGCACGTGTTAACAAATTCGCTTTCCATAGTGTGTTTAGATATCGTGAGTGCGAGCTTAGACCAGATTATTCTTGGGAAGTTAAAGTCACCCATTAAAATAACCGGTATGTTAGGATAAGAGGCATTCAGAAGAGCCCTGTGGAAATTAGCGAGAGATGAAGCATCTGCGTCAGGGGGGCGGGAACAGACTCGATGATAACCGGAGGATATGAATTTCTGCAGCAGACAAACAGTAATTCAAGGCTGGAAGGGATGACCACTGGAGAGCAATTTAATCGACAGTGAGCAGCTATCAGGACGCCACCACCACGCTTACCATCACGATCTCGCCGAAATATAGTAAAGCCAGGAAAGCATAATGCTAATTTGGAATCGCTTATTGAAGGGTTTAGCCACGTTTCAGTTAAAAAAACAAAGTTGCGTTCTGTCGTGCAGATAGGATGAAAGAGTGAGTCGCGTTTCGGCAAGAGGCTTCTAATGTTAGTGTGTACAATTGACAAAAGTTCAGGGTTTAATTTAGGATTTCCTGAGGTGGGAGGTGGTAGCTATGGGCGGAGGGGGATTACTTTTTCAGAAGAGCGATCGAAAACGTAAGTGGTGTCATCAATGGTTAGTTTGTTGTACCGAAGTTTTTAGGCCTTGCGAGATGCTTTACCAAATTCAATGAGGTGCTTACGGGCCTTGCGTGTGTTGGGGGAAAGATCTTCGCTAATGCTTTAATTGGTGTCTTTTAGTTTTTTGGCGTTGGACAGCACTAGTTCTCGATACTTGAAATGGCAGAACCGGACAATGAAGGGTCTATTTTTACTTGGTTGAAAACGCCCTATGCGGTGAGCGCGTTCAATGTCTCTAGGTTTGACTGAAACTTTCAGAAACTCCAGCTATCCGGAGCTTCTGCGTGGCGCCTCCAGAGTATTCTACAGATGTCCTAACGTCATCCGGACCGAAACTCAGGGAGGAGAATCAGCATTTTGAAATGTTCGTGCCTCTATTTATTTACTCTATACTGTTCGTGTCACGCATTAGTTATATAAAGGAATTCTTAGATGAAATGCAAGCACTGCAGAGTTTATGTGTATTTTTCTACAGAGCTCTAGCAGATGAAATTCGGGGAACTACTTGAGTTCATAATCTTTCATTTACTCAGAATAGGCTGCCGTTTCTGCTTGAAGACGCAGCATTTAGAGAAAGAAGAAGAAACAAACGCAAAAAAACCCACTAACAACAAAAAAACATAAAGATAGGTCACATAAGGCTCACAGCACTGAAGTTGTAAGTGCAGCGCTTCAAAATGATGCAGAACAATGCACGACAAACGAAGAAAGCATGACCACTGAAAACATCCGTTCGCCAATCCCGAAGAATCTTGCACCAGCTTTATTGACATGCAAGGGTTCCCCTGATTACTTCATGCATAATTTGGCAAAAAATACACATGAGAACTGCAAATCATGTGATAGGCACCAAAACAGAGGACACTGAAGCCACAGGTCCCGATTAAAATCTATACAGCGTGCGAGTACACGAGAACAAAAAAAAAGACAGTACGAGCGATGTATATCTAGAAGTAGATCCCAAGTACTCTGGTGTGAGACAGCGGCTTCGTGGAAAAACACATCCCCGTGACATAAACAAAGATCAAATCTCGCCAAAGTTTTCAATATAGTTCTAAATCGATAGCTCTGCGTCTGTCAAAACGATGAAAGCGTAGTTTTTCTAACTAAAACGAGCAAATTTTGACGCTCTCGAAGACAGCATCACGAATGTCTGTCCGGATCATTTCCTAATTTTATCAATGTTACTGCTGATATTTTTACTCATGTTTTTATATGGACTCACCGTCAAAATTCGCAAAAATTAGGCCCTTCAAGTTTCTATGGTTTCGGCCTGCCTTTAAGAAAAGCGTACCTTTAAGTTAGCGTTGTTCTCGATTCTTTTTGCATTTGCATGCCCACTGTTTCGATACTTTCGTAGTTTAAATTTTTCGAAGTAGTTATTGCATAAGTTGCTTCAACCACAGGCACAAATAAAAGAAAAGTTCACTAGAGGGTAACAAAATAAATTAGAAATAACATGTGCAAACATCACGCCACCTACGGAAACTGCATTTTCATCATGTACTGACAAATTTAAGGGGAGGTCGACCAGTTTACTTAACTTACAGGTCAACGTACACGACCGGAGGCCATGTAAAGTGATTCATGTAGAGGCGTCACCACGTGTCCTCCAGGATTCGAGAGTCACTTTGCCCCTGTATTGTTCACAGGCCAGCGTTGTTGCTCCTGGTATTCCAGCCAGAAAGATTCAAAGAAGCGTTTTCTTATCAGAGAGAAGGTAGATGGGACCGCAAAAATTTTGAGTTCTACCTGTTTGGTCTAGAAAACTTGACTCCAGTCTCCCCCTACCCAAGAAAAAAACTGCTTTCACAGCCCTGTCATCGGGACTTAAACAGAAAAAAACTGCTGCAGCTTGGTAGGTACGAAGCTGCAACACTACCATGAGCTCTGAAGTCAAATTGGTTGCAAAAATAAGTGTTTAACCTTCCCTCAACCCCTCTTCACCAGAACCGCACAGAAAAGTCGGGCGTCCTACAACACTTGTGGACTGTGGTGTGCGCCAACACACACACACACACACACACACACACACACACACACACACACACACACACACACACACACACACACACACACACACACACACACACACACACACACACACACACACACACACACGCACGCACACACACACACACACACACACACACACAAAAGAGCACAAACTTCACCCATTTGTGCTCCTCTCCTTCCTGTC
Source organism: Rhipicephalus microplus (assembly GCF_043290135.1). Classification (NCBI taxonomy): domain Eukaryota; kingdom Metazoa; phylum Arthropoda; class Arachnida; order Ixodida; family Ixodidae; genus Rhipicephalus; species Rhipicephalus microplus. Next base: position 10,187,073 of record NW_027464592.1, read on the forward strand.
CACTTTTTTTTGCGCGAAACGCCATCCACAATAAAATACAAAATCACCCAACACTCGGTTCTTCTAAGCTCTACAAGCCGTTTCGCCAAGCGACCTGACACTCCCTTCTTCACTCATTACTCACCACTGGTCTCATCAACTCCTTTCCTCCCTCTCTTTCTTGTACTGAAAGCAGAACGACCCCTGAGTGGCTTAATAGTTCTGACACCAATATACAATAAAACCATTTTAACCAAAATGGTTGCGTGTATCCGTTCTTAAAATCTGCACCAAAAACATTGAACCACCTCAATTCACAACATTTATCCAGAATCAACGCTGCTTTCAGTTATTTATGTTGCATTAGTAGAGATTACATGATAGAGCAAAATATATTATAGCAGTGGTAAACCTTAACCGGGTGTTTGTTAATATTAAAAGTGAACAAATATTACCGCTTATATATGATAACATTAAAAATACTTTTAGCCTGTTAGGCCGGTTTTTAGCAATTTAAAGTTTTATAGAACCAACCCGTAACTATAAAATTTTTCAACATTTGCAAATCTAATCAGCGTTCACAATATAAGAGTGGTGTAATTAAGATTACCGAAGTTATGTTACGAAAAAGACTCTTAGGATAAACAACGCATTATCAGAATTTCTGTTGACGTTTTTTGATGTTTTGTAAAATAAGCCTAATATTGAGAACATGTTTCCTCGTAAACAAAATATTACCTAGTTTAGCACTATGTGACAAGAATAACGCAGATCTTTTAAGAAGAGCTCACTCATCTGTTTTGCACCACGCCAGCGACCACGGTGTCGCTCACCACTCGCGATATCACAATTTCTTGTTCGCTGTCCAGAACCATCACATGAATGAAGCTCCCACAACTTTCTTCTGTCGACGAAAATCTTCATTGCTGCTTGTAGTTGCCTTTCGTGATTAGAAGGTTTGCAAAACGATTTTCTTTCGCCGAACGCGGCTGAACGCTTCGCACAATTTTCACTGCACCAGCTTGGTCTGCGCCATGTTGGTTTGTGGGGAGCGGCCTCCCGATGGCAAGGCTGCCTACGTCACTCCTCGAACAGCCAATAAATGCCCCTGAGTGATGAGCCACAGCAATTGGGGAGCAGCCACCAGGGGACAAGCGATGTGTCAGAGCATTTCGGGCGCAACTACGGGAGCCCTATTGGGGGAGTGGGCCAGTTTTTCTCTGGTTTCCTTCGTCCGGTGCCCACTGGACGAGAATGGCGAAAACAAATGTATTTGCTCCGGTACAATTCGGTTTGAGTGAAGCCACTGGAGCAGATCAGGCGGATCGTTTCCCAATTCCTCCAAGCTGGGTATTTTTTTTTGTTAACAGTTTACCTTTGTCTCTCATTCACGTCCAACATTACCGAATTTGGTATATATGAAGCTAAGGAAAAGACCACGAGCTCACCAAGAGCATGGCGTTAAGTCATTAATAGTCATAACATGAAAATTATGACATGCATTTCATAATTTTCATGTTAGGGTATGTGACATATGTTCGCTTAGCAGTCATGTCATATAATACAAGTTTTGCAAAATGTCATGTGAACGCTTTCACCACAAGATCAGCAAAGCCATGAAATGTAAGTCATGAGATTGATGATATATTTGTGATGAATTTCATGTTACTACTAGTCTATTACAATTTTCATTAGGCCATGTTATACCGTGCCAATTTTAGTATTGATACCGTTATCGAGACGGCCAGGATAGCTAAAGTTTGTAGGTGCCTAGACTGACATAGAGATAGATACGCTCAAAGTCGACAAATTTAGCTGAGAAATGCTTCGCATTGAGAAAGTTTGAAATAATCTAATGCTTTCTGGGCCACAATAAGTCACTGTGATTTATTCACTAACACAGTTTATTGTTGCGTGGTTCAAAAAATATAACACAGAAGATTCTTGCGACAATGAACATTACGCTGCATATAGTACGAGTGCATTCCGCAGAAAATGCGCAGTTCGGCTGACCTGTTCTCCGCTCGTCAGGGCGGGTTCTCAAATGGCGCAAACAGCATAGCATAGCACAAATACTGACATATAAATCAACGGAACTCTAAGCGTTTTAAAACACCACTGCTAGAGCAACGCGAAAAGCTTAAGTACGAGACACATAGACGGGCACTGGTGGTTTAATGCGCCGCTCTGCATCACGCAGACACGCCTACAAATATGAAACTTTACGCCAACCACGCGTGGTCGAGCGCACTTCCAAGAGACTTACGAAGAGCAACTCGAGATGACTAGCGAACCGTTTTACACGGCACCGACTGCATCCATGCGAAAGCCTCTCGAGATGGCGCACACGGATATTAACTCGGCTCTGATAAGCAAAAAATTAGTGTCTATGTTTTCGTTATTTTTCGTGCCACATCTTATTTGTGTGTACTCTTAAAATGAATTACATCATTCGAGAGTGTACCGGAGAAGGCCACTATGCGTGCGCCGAAAGCGCTGCCGCATTTTTCACTCCCCGACTACCACTTCTCGCTTGTGACTGGCGATATTCTGTCTTCTGTCAAATAGATTTATCGAGATCTCGTTCGAGCCATGTTCTTTGCTCTTCGTTTTTTTTTTTTTTGCTTCAGTTGCATCGAGTGAACTTATTGTTTCTCTTCCAAGCACAACTGGTTGAGCGCTAGCTTCTGCTTATCGGAATATTTTAAAATATTTTGAAAAGTGGAAAGCCATGATTCTGGTTCAAGATAAATGTTATCCTGAATACAAATGATAATCAAAGCATCTGTGTGCTTGAGCGACGATTGATCAAATACCAAGACAGATATTGAATGCTCCTTGAATTAGATCACTGAAAGGTTCTCAAAACTGATGGATAGATTACTTGCACGTGCCATTCACAACGCGGTGGTGAAAAGCAGGCCCCCTCTTTTTAATTTCTTGTCAACTTCGAATAAACTAGCTTAATAGAGAAAGACATGTAAGTTGCCAGCCCAGTTTTCTGCCTCCTACTAAAATTTGCTGTTGCTATTACTAACATACAACATTATTTCTACTTCATTTATTTGTCTATTTATGTAAAACAATATATTTACACAATGTTATTTCTCACTAAGATATTTGATGAATTACTTCTGCAGGTAAAAGGTGCTCTTAACGAAAGCCCTTAGCCATCTTTGAACACGACAGCAGTGCCAATAATCAGCAGTACATACTCAAATAACATGCTACATAACAAACCAATAATACAAGTCAAGGTATGAATAACCAAGTCGAGGTTTGCCTGCAGGGGTGTTTTTACGTGGTACTCCTGTCAAAGCACGACCACCGGGGCCAGGAAAGCGCACACACCATCTCACACTGAGCTGATGAGCGTCGAAGTTATCATGTGGATACGGTGGGTAGAAAAGCTCCTCATTTGAAGAAACGCCTGCCAATAAAGTAAGCGGCCCTAGAATAACTGCTTCCAAGAATTGCAATTCAACATAATGGGCTGAAAATGGGTAGTTTTATCTTGTCCACAAGCATTTTTTTGTAAAATTAATATCGAGTTAGTCCTTCCTTAATCGTGAAAGGCCCTTGCAGGTCCAAGATGAAGCAGGCAACTGAAAAGTTTTATCGCAGAAATTTTTCATATTGTTATACTTTGCTAGTAAATATTTTCTGATACGGCCTAATTCCAAACAAATTTCGTGCCTAATGCTTTTCATCTCAAAAAAGATCACGTGAAAATAAATAAAAGCTGCAGGTCATAGTTGTTTTTTCGCAAAGCATCACACAATGTCGATAGTTGATTCGGCAGAACGGCATTCTGTAATGCCATTTGCTGCACAAAAATCTTGAGCAGGCTAAAAAGCTTAACTTATCACGAAACAAGCCGACTTTAAACGAAGCGCGCGCAGTCAATATTCAGCGAAAGAACCAAAACCATCTTTGAGGGCTTAGAGAGTGAGAGTCCGGATAGGCCGTAATAGCATGGGACTACCATTCTCTGCGACAAAGATCAATCCTATTTTCCCGAAGCAGAATTGCGGTATTGTAATCCCTTAGCTGCTTACGCAAAAAATCGAACGTCTCTGAGTACTTATACCGGAAATCTTAGCAAATACACCATCAAAAACATAAACTACCAGCGGAGCATCATCGAGTGCGTGGAAAAGAACAAAAAATTGCGTGCAGTGGGCTTATCCAAATTGAAACTTTATTTCAGATCTGCGATCGCATTTTCATTCAAAATCCACACACACAAAAAAACTGAGTGCCTGAGATGGAAAAAGCATGTATATGTACAAGCGTAACAAATAATATCAAAAGAAAAAAAAAGCCTTCCCCGCCTCCCCCAAAAAAACATTGCGCAGGCTATGGGCTATTATTGTAGTTCATGTTTTTTTTTGTGCTTGGAGGAGATGCTGTTTTAGTCCCAATGTTCCCAGTGGGTTGAGCAGCAAGAGATAAGGGCAATATCATTGAAACTTTCTCTAGCATAACTTAAGCGCCTTTTGTGCACTGATTTTGCCTCCAACCTATTCTCCAGGAATGTTAATTTGCAATTTCGTAGTTTTTATTTTTTATTTTTAGAATGTAACTTCGACGAGTAAAGGCTATTCGTGCATCCTGAACTTAGTATACATTAAACTAACTAATAAAATAAATATTGGAACAAACATTATATTCTAATCATTTATGCGAGCATGAATTCCAAATAAAAAAACTAGGTCTGCAATACAAGCTGTCGCTATGCACTGTCTTGTGGCTGGCCATAATGACGCAAGAAATCAGGGGCCGAATTCACAAAGGGTTCTCTTGGCTTCGCACTTTCTTAACCAAAAATTCTCTTATCTCAAGGGATTACTATAGCGCGGGTACGAATTCGACTTATTCGGTACTTAAGAGGGCAAGGAGGTCACACGATAGCCGATGAAACGACAAGGAAAGAAGGAAGTGTGTGTCGATAATACCAAGGTACCACCCAAAGCGTCTAAGATCGAGAGTATACAATGATAGCCAATGCTTTGCTGCATCTAAGTTTCAATTCCGCGAGCGTCTGCTACAGCGCTTACGGGATGCCACGTACGTTGTAATAGACGTTTTGGTGGGCTGTGCAAAGCCAAGCACTCGCCTTTCATCAGCTACTGGAGCTAACAAAGAAATCGCTCGATGGCCTTAAGCCATCGAGCAATCCACGCACTAGCTCGCCAAGTACAAGTAAAAAACACTCCAGGTGCACCACATCAGTGAAACCACACATAAATCGATGCATGCAATGTTTGAAAATGTGCCACAAATGTCTTCCCCTATTTAACGCGACCAGTCACCTTACATTTTAATGAAGCTGCGCTGCTACCTAACTAATTCGGTGGAATCGAGCACAGTATAATGGTGAACGTAAGGGTGTTTTGTACCTATAATAAAAGGTAGCCTTTGTTACAATATTCTTATTACAAGACACAGGAGCGACTTTTGTGCCTGCAGACGAATTGCGCGGAAATAGATAACAGCAGTATTCAAATGAAATTGTGAGCAGAATTTCGCTGGTTCCATGCAGCGCAGCATTTTTATAAAGCCGGAATGCGAGAACGTGCATACGCTTACGCTTAGGTATGTGTCTACGTAAAACGAGGGAGACTTGTCGGGAGGTGTTTCAGTGCTAATGCTTTCCACAAAACATGGTGCAAATATTTCATCCAGCATTGTTTGAGTGAGAAAACAAAGCAAGGGACGTGTCTACGAGTCTTGAAGTCGAGAGACGTTATCACACGTGCAAAAAGGACGAAAAGAGAGATAGACTCGCGTTTCGTCTCCGCGAAAGCTCTAAATCGATAGAATATAGAGACAATTTTCTGGCCCAGCAGACGTCAGGTAAGTTTCCGCAAGGCAGCGTCGGATGCTTGGAGAGCATAAAAAAGTGGAGTACGGGTGTTATAGGAGTGACAGCCACAGAGAAAGCGAGATGAAGTGGGACTGTCTTCAGATGTGAGAATCCATGCTAATTAGGAGAGTCGTGAGTTAATGAGCCAAATCTTCATTAAATAACGATAATAGAAACAAACTGAGTATTCATATAGTGAAAGCGACGCTAGTGACAGTGAATTCATAATAGTTGATTAGCGTTGTCACAGGCCAATATATATTTTTATTTTCTTATTTATATTTGGCAAACTATGGGAAGGTAGCCTACGTTAGAGCCGGCTATCCCAACATCATGACAGTAATGTACAAGGTAAATAGTGCACGGTTATACAGCCACAAGTGGCAGTTTCTATCTTCTAGTAACCTTGGGCAAACGCATTCTAACTATTTTTCTATTTTTGACCAAGTTTCACTGGACGTTTTTGCATTTGGCGTCATTCGAAGAAATGACGATATATCAGAAATAGGGTGAATGCAAGCACTGCTGCATGCAATGGACGAGTGGTTACAGCGCTCAGCTAAAATCTAGGAGGTGCTTGGTTCGATTCGCAGAGTCACCGAGCACTCCTTTTTATTTCAAGAGGTTGCCCCGCCTGAAATTATGCGTGGTGGCGGGTACTAACTTTTTGAGAAGGTGGCTTTCCCACTTGCTTCTTTCCCCTGTCGCATCAGAGTGTGCGACAGGCGATTCGTCTTCGCAACGCTATTATTCTCAGGTCAAGTGGTCGCTGCGTCGCACAGAATACATGTCAGTGGCTCACTCTACCTTTGAATGATGTTCGTGCACCAAGTTAAACGGCTGGTAATTGTCGCAGGGATGAATTCAGTCAAGGTTTGCTTCAGAAGCGTGAGAGTTTGCATATTTCCGGTGTCATACAAAGTTACCGGACATTTTATTCCGACTGCTTGCCATATTATCACGGTCCATATCGGTTTCTGAACAGTGAAGGTGAAAATGCATGATTTGTTTGTAGTTCTACGCGTAATCACGCACACCCCTAATACGCTTCGGTTTACAAAGTACGCGCCGTTCCAGATCGTCCCAAAGTGTATCGACAGTTGTATTTCAGAGATCGCACCCATTGGACAGTTAGAGCCAATGGAAGTACACTAGAGCACAAGCTTTATGAACCACTCACTGAAAACTCCCTCTCATTTTTATTTCCAATAGCGTGCAAGGAATGTGCTCCCATTACCCTCTTTGGTGATAATTTCTACCAATGAGCCAAGGATCTCGAGTCCTACTTTTAATTGAATGAGATGGGGTGCAACACAACAACATAACAAATAAGGTTGATTCTATGCCATGCCGCGTTCGAATGCACCGACCACTCACGTATCACATTGGTTTTCATCCAACCACAAATCTTTACATGCTTAATTTTACGCCATTGACGTCCAATAGATTTCTTTAATTACTACGACTTCAAACTTATTAAACGACGGTAGTTGTCAACACCATCCACGGCGTACAAGGGAAACAACAGACGAAACTCAAAGCACCAAAAGAAATAAAAACGCACTAGCAGTCAACAGGCAGCTCTTCATGGGCGTGATCTAACTCAAAACCAGCCAGGGCATCAAAGTATACCGCCGTGGTGGCCGATGTCACGTAGCCACATCGTTCCTAAGAGTGGTCCGGACCACTCTTAGGATTTTCTTTCAGCCACGCTGTTTTTACGCACAACTTTGCTTCATGAATCCAGTTACGGGCACTTTTTGTTGACGTAAGCAAATATAGCAACTGCCTCACCATCCCTGACATGTTCTGGGGCAGTCACAGCGCGCTTTATTGCAGCGGCCGATATAACAACGATGGCATCTTACGACGTTTTTTTTTCGTTTCGTGAATCGACTTACGCGACGAAATTTTTCTTGCGCAAAATGTTTTCGTAAGTCAGTTTTGGGAATCCGGCCCCAGAATCACGTGATATATGAAAAATTTTGGAGCTCTAAAGTAAAGGTGTGTTTGTCCAGTTAAAATTTGTGCGTAACCAGAAAAAAAAACAATTTTTCCAGCTTTTCAGAAGCAGTCTCTTTCCTGGTAACTGGTACGTTTAAAGTAATTGCTTCCCAATGGTCAAACAAACGAAGAAGTGTTGTTAATATATTCGGCAAATACGAGATATTTTTTGTCGAAGCGCCATTTGAAAACGGAACATTATTATTTGCGTAAGCCAATCAAAACACTTCAACTGGCCTAATTATATGCAAGAGCTTCCCAGCCTTCATCTATTCCACCATCTTCAAAGGTTGAGCTACCGAAGTCAAAAGGAATTCCAAACTGGCGTTGCTCTCTGCCACCAGCCCAAGCTGATTTTCATGCTGGTTGGCAGTTTCAAAAACACTCTACAGAAAATTAAACCACAAGTCCTATTCAAAGGTGCAGTGCGCAGTAAAGAGTGCTTACCCACGTGCATGGCAGTATGCGTGTCCGTACGACTGCTCGAATGGCTTGGACGTAAAGGTAACTGGCACTCTTTGTGTCGTGCCTCGAAAGGTGAAACACACACTGCGTGGTGAGCACAGATCGCTTTCCCGATTTCTCTAATAACTGTGTTCAACGACTTTGGCTCCCGCGTGTGAAGCAGGCTGTTTTGCAGGTATGATACTCTCACTCGTAACAAAGACCATAGAAAATTCAACAATGAGCGAAGTATAAGCTTTGTCATTTATAATTCTTTCGTGAGCTAAATCAAAATGTTGACGCATTATTGGTATTCTGGGACATATTCTAAGTATGCGATAAAAATGTTGGTGGTCTAAAAGCAATAGTCGACAACCTCGACACAATATAAGGACGCAAACATTAGAATGCGAGAAATTGTGTACGCAAGTATTAGGAAAACACGTTGAAACGCATTAAGTATGTCGTGCATTGACCTATGCATGTAGAGTAATTGCATTTTTTCAAGTAGCGTGCGTTAGCGGTGACTTTTTTTATGCGTCATTTGACTGCAGCAAGTTTGTAAAACTGTCGCTGTAAACATGCTCAGCTGGGTCTATCGTCTGCTAGGCGTACTTTATTGAAGTCACCCCCTATTACTAACGAACCAAGCTACTCGGCTTATCTCCTGCGTGTTCCGTTATATTTAAATGTTATTTCTTCGATTGCTTGCAGCAAACTCCCCCTCAGAACATAAAATGCGAGTGAAACCACGCACGTACTCGCGCTGCATCGGCACTTCAAATGTGCTATTGTGGGAAGACGTTATTAAGAAAGAACAGCATTCAAGCGCGGATGGGCAGAGATAAGCGCGCTTTGTTGGCAGTCGCTTACCCTCACCGATTTTGCCAGATGCCTCCAAACATAAAAGCCGCTTCTTGCGCACGCAAGTATTGTGCGTAGATAGACCGCATTGTGCAGCAGAGAAATACACACATGTAATACTATCTGTGGTGTCACGTCCCAAAATCACAATACGAACAGGAGGATAATTGATTGATTTGTGGGGTTGAACGTTCCAAAACCACCATATATATGAGAGACGCCTAGTGGTGGGATTCGAAAATTTCGACCACCTGGGTTTCTTTGACGTGCACCCAGATCTGAGCACACGGGCCTACAACATTTCCTCCTCCATCGGAAATGCAGCCGCCGCAGCCGGGATTTTATCCCGTGACCTGCGGGTCAGTAGCCGAGTACCTTAGCGACTAGACCACCGCGGCGGGACGTGAACAGGAGGGCGGCCGTACTGGAGGGTGGGTGGGTGAGTGCAAAACTTTATCTGAGCCTGGCAAGGCGCACGTTAGCGTGTAGCCGGCGACTCCTTCATCGGCACCTTCAGGCTCCGAAACTTTTTTTCCATCTGATGTTTTTGCACGTGCATTGCTTCCCCATTTTCGGTCTCAAATGGGTGTTTGTCACTTTTTTTTCTCCGTGACGCTTCACAATGAAACAAAAAGCATGCCTGTGTCATTGCCGCTACGTTAAAATAAACGTTAAACATGGTGAAAATTGGTCTCTGCAAACTTGATTGAAATGTAGGATTTAACGTCCCAAAACCACCATATATTACTGCACGAGAAATATATGTTTACTCTTACTGAGCTCACTAATTACAGCCAGCTACTTTTTTCTAGAGACCTAAGATAACGAGCTTGGGGGACAATTTTTTTCCTCTTCTAATTTTAGAAGTCTTAGTAATACTCAATTCGCGTTAAACAAAAAACTCTTTTACCCACTATTTCGCTGAATTATAGTAAACAAACTGAGATTCACTTTTATCGCACTACTGAACATTCTTGCACCTAATATAAAAAGGTTAGGCTAATTTCACTTATTTCAAAAACAGCTCAAAATGTATTTGCTTCACGCGAAATAACAATTACTGTTACTATTGGTTTCATTTGATTCGCACTTTTCTTCAGTGTTTTTTTTCTTATAAATATAGCTTATTAAATTGTGTTATTACTTGCCTTTTTCTTCTTTTCTTATAGTTCTCGCTTGGATTTCATATGTTACCATTATACGATTTTATGTATTCACTTGTACAATTTTCTATTACAATTTTCGTTTTACTGATACCTTTCAGTTCTCTTGTTTCGACGTGTTAACTACCACATTGCTTTTGTACTGAAGGTCCTGATACAGTCTCTTGATTATGGTACCTCCATCTGTATACATACTGCCTGGAATTGTACCCAATTTTTATTATTAAAACCTTGATTTTGATTATTAGCGTAAAAACTTTCCTCTCAACTGATCTCCGTCGGAACAAAATGTACAAGCACATGTGTTTTTGCATTCCCAATTTGCTAGCGGCAACCAGCGCCGGATAAACGAACTTAAGAAATGCGTGCCATGAGTCTAGCAGTGGCAAACATCTTCATAAATGAGTGGCGCTTCAAATATTTACTTTCACCTTTACTAGAACTTCAAGGAGTGCACTTGCCATGCTTCGGCTCTTTATCTTAGTGCCGCTACCTGCGAGAAACCCCTTGTGGACATGGACGAAGAGGAACAAGACGATGGCTCAGGAGCGTTAGGGTACAGATTATCAAAAGGGCGCGCGTTTTTGTCCACCGAAACTATACGAAAACGCATAGAGGCCGAACAAGAAGTCCATAAATGTTACCAATTCTTGTTCGTGTTGATCTTCATACACCACCACCATAACTTGACATTTATATTGAAATAAGAACTAAATTTTTACAAACGCAGTTAAAATGTATTTTGTTTGACGTCATCGTGAAATGCACGAGGGAACACTGTGTCTTGAGTTATTGGCCTCCTAACGATAAAAGACATGCTCAAGAAAGCATAACCTCTGCACAACATAAGTTTATAATCGTGGGTTGAGTCATAGAACGCTAGCAATTTTTTTTTTATTTTTAGCGAATTGTAACAAGTATGGAGAGGCTGGGTACCTGCATGGGTCAGTAAATGTCAAAGTGTATGTGACAATAGTGGCAATGCAGCTCTCCAACAAAGGTGTTTTTTTTTATATTTTGGGTACCTATATTTGCGCAGTTAACTTGAGCACAAAAAAAAACCACGAAGACCCACTATGTAGAGCCTTTCCTTGCCATGAAAAAAATTGTTTATATTCTCTTTGCATTATTCACATTCGCAATCTGAAAGTCAACAGTACAACTGGTCCCTTCTCAATGAAAAGCATTATTATATGTCCAAACTGAAGCTCACAAGTGAGCTTCAGCATAGTTTATCGTTAATATGTATAAAGTTTTAGAAATGGCGAGTAAGGCAGTCAAGAAACGTGGGTTTTTCACGGTGCCAACGCAACCGTCCCTTTAAGCAAGCTTGGAGATTTTTATTTATGCAGTTGTTCGCACTTGATCAATAACGCATACGATTGTTTGAGCGTGTACATTCACGAAGGCACTTCACTTTTGTGCGTTCAAGCTCTCAATGGACCCGTATCCCGGGAAGGAAATTAATGTTCGCAGTTGTCAAACGTTTCCTCCGGCAACGTGTGACGGGCCTTGCGAGGCGGGCGGTCCTGCTTGCGCCTTACAGCTGCAGAAATGGCAAACTCACTGCAACGAAAGGTTCAACAGTAGTTCGTATAGATTGATCAGGAAAACAAATTTGAATGCAAAGAAGAGAAGGTAGAAGCACGCTACGCTAAAGCCATTTGTTTGCTCGGGCTGATTTCTTTTGCTTTAATGGGTACACACGGAGCTCCTTTGCGGTAAGTTTACTCGGCTTTCAACAACATCTGCAATCTTCAAGTCATAATAAAGCAGCATCGAGATGCATCTTATTAAATAATTCGTTGAATTGCAGACGCCTGCGCAGATACATTCTGTTTTCTATTGCAGAGCACCTTGCATGATGAAAATCGACAATCTTTTCAAATTGGCATATATTACATAAACTGTACGCATTTGACCTAATTAAGTAATTTGTCGCAAATTACTTCTTGTTGTCACAGAGAACAGCCTCTGCTTCGAGCTCTGTGAGTTTCCAAATTCTTTTGCCAAGATTTTTCAATAATCGACACACCTCGAAGGGGCGTTCCCCCTTAGAATGGGGGATCAAAACGCCACCCAGCAACCGGGACCGGGCCGACCACATCATAGTGCGTCTGATGCAAGTTCTAACCCCGGCCCAAGCTTGGCCCACGTTGACAATTCTGATGACTCCTCCGTTGAAAATATGCCTTCGGACAGCGACTACGTGGTCGTACCAAGCCGACGCCTGAAGAGAAAAATCAGCCGGACATGGCTGACTGGCCGGCAAGTACAGACAAAGGCGAGTAGCATGTGGTCGTACACCAATTCGTATGTGCCGACATCGAAGACAGACATCTTGAACTCTTTAAATAGGCAGAGCCTGTCAGAGTACTTTGAGCTCATCGCTTCAGGGAAAGTCGTAGAAATACGCATAAATACCCGAAAGAACATAGTCTCCGTGGAGGTCACTACGAAGGCCTTATTGGACACGCTGTTAGCCATTGTTCGATTAGGAAACATTCGGGTTCGCGCATTCTCCACGTACGACAAAGAAACGACAACAGGAGTTATATACGATGTGGATGAGAAGATAACAGACTCGAGTCTCGAGAAACTGCTGTCATCGTCGGCTCCCGTGCTTGACTTCCACCGCTTTGGACGCACGCGATGTGTTAAAGTAGTGTTTCAGTCAAAGACGTTACCCAGACATGTAAAAGTTGGGTACGTGAGGTACTCGGTACGTCCTTACGTACCAAAACCTCTGCAATGTCATAAATGCATGAAATATGGGCACGTTAGTGCAGTTTGCAAGGGTGCAGTAACCTGCAAGCATTGCGGTGGCCTTCATGATGGTGATAACTGCAATGCTGCGGCCAAATGCCCAAATTGCTCAGGCGCCCACGACGCAGCATCAAAAGAATGTCCAAAAGTGAGGAATGAAATTAGTATCCTGAAGAAGATGGTTCGAGACCACTCCGCTCACAGAGAAGCTGCAAGGGCTGTACGGCACCGTAAACATCGTTCGTGACACCGACGTAAGCGAAGCAGTAGTGCTCATAGCTTATCAAATTCGACACACAAAACCGTGCCCTCACCACCTCCTAGCCTACTTTTGTCGCCCAGAAAGGAGGATACAGATGCTCAAATGCCAATACAGTCCACGCAAGTACAATGTAACCAGTCATTGGCTCTCCCCCCGTCGGAGACTCAGTGGCCTTCAATATCGTCAAGAGCTACGGTAGCGCCATCATCACATAGTGCCCCTACCCCCAATGAAGAAAACAAGAATATGGACAACGCAGATGTCAAGGCTATGCTTTAAAATTTGATGGGTTCGATGCGTAAGATTCTCAGCAGCCTAAACATTCCCGCTTCTAAGGCGGCTGTGCAGCTACTTGAAGTTTTGGAGCCTCTTCTACTGGTTCTTCAGTAAGTGAACATGGCACTGATGTTCGAATAACGAATGCGCCAGTCGCTTATTATGCAATGGAATGATCGTGGCCTACTTGGTCGTCTGTCAGACTTCAGACAATGGGTTTTTAAATATCATTTTCCTGTTATCGTTATATTTGAACCGAATATGGTTTCAACTTTTCGTATATCTGGATATATCCAGATTTGGTCCCGCAGTGATCAACGTACGAGCAAAGTTCTCGTTTGTGTACGCCGTGATTTGACGTTCTTGAGACATGAAGTCGCGTCGCACACCAGCAATGATTACGTGAGCCTGACCATAACACATAAAAAATGGACATTCTCCGTAGTAGGAGGGTACATACACCCAAGCGCACAGATGGACTGCTTCCACCAGGGGACCATTCTTCAAACAGCACAAAGTCCACACATTGTGATCGGCGATTGTAATGCACATCATCCTCTCTGGGGTAGCACTACAACAAATTATCGCTAAAAGGATTTAGCCAGTTTTATATACAACTATGCACTAAGCGTACTCATTGACGGATCACCTACATTTCTTCTTGGCACGTCCTACAGCAGCTGCGTCGACCTCTGTTTCTTTCCAGAAGCCTCATGTCTTCCGCATGTTGGTGCACAGATTTGGACACTCGCAGCAGTGACCACCTTCCAACCTATGTTCAGTTGAGGAGGTTTCGCCGCACGCACACACGCTACATCCGTCAAACCGACTGGACACTGTTCAAGGCATCTGTCAAGTCTGGCTGTGAGCACACGACTGATCCATCCGAGGTAGAGAACATCATTGCTTCTTCACTGCGTAACACAGCCAAATAGGTTAAGCTACCGATGCAGAGATCAGCAGTTGACTCCCAATACGAGGCCCTTCGTGCAATCCGTCACCGTGCCGAACGCCGATACAGACGAAATAAGTTGCCTTCAGACCTTTCCGCCAGTTGTCGAGCTCAACGACATGTTCTTCGGCATCTTGACAAGATTGTCAGGCAACGTTGGAGAAATTTCCGTGGATCTCTGGACCCCAGGCAACCTCTAAGATTTGGCGTGTGGTACGAAGTTTGCAGACAACTCCCCAACAACGTCAGCCATTTCAAGCTGTTGCTCTACATCAGGGACGGACAGAAGTTGAGATAGCAAGTGACTACTGTAGCCTCATCGTGGACACCACTGATGGTCTTGCCACTAATGAGCCTCTTACTACCATTGCACCTCCATCGTCTGACGAGCGTCTTGATGTATGTTTTACAATAGATGAGCTTGACGCTGCGATTCCTGCCTCCCGCCGATCATCAGCACCAGGACCTGACGGAATCACGTATGCTGCACTCAACCATCTTGATACAGAAGCACGACGTATCCTGGTATCTCATTATAACACCTCATGGGAGTCAGGAGAAGTCCCAGCTAATTTGAAATGCAGTCGCATTATTGCATTGCTTAAGCCGGGGAAGTGTCCTTATGCACTTTTCTCCTACAGACCAATCGCGTTAGCCAGCTGCGTCGGAAAAGGGATGGAAAGAATGGTACTGGCACGATTAGAGTGGCTTCTAGAGAGTAACAACTCCTTTCCTGCATTTATGAACGGCTTCAGAAGAGGCCGATCTGCCATTGATGGTTTGGTTGACTTGATCACCAGCGTTGAAAAGGAAAGAAGGCGACGCAGACTAGTGGTGGCGGTCTTCTTCGACATTAACGGTGCCTACAGTAGTGTGCTGCATTATGCGATCCTTGACGCACTGGAAGATTTCGACATCGGTGGACGACTGTACGCTTGGATTATTAGCTACCTTAGGAACCGCACCATTTACATGACGACAGGTAACGGAGACACCGATCGATATAAGGTTCATCGTGGTGTTCCCCAAGGAGGAGTTCTCAGCCCGATCCTATTCAATGTCACAATGATCGGCCTAGCAGCAGAACTTCCCAGCACGGTGAAGATCACTGCATACGCTGACGACATATGCATATGGGCATCCGGAACTACTCGTCTGCAATTGCAAGCTCGACTACAGCGTGCAGTGACGATCACATAAAAATATCTACGACGTCAGGGGCTCACTCTTTCAATCGACAAATGCGCAGTTCTCGCGCTCACGCGCAAGCATATGTCGCAATACCCGATATTTATTAATGGGACAGTGATACGTGCTGTAACGCCCCACAAGTTCCTTGGGGTTGTCGTACACAGAGATCTATCGTGGACGAGGCATGTCGCAGTACTTACATCTAAATTGAAGAGTAATTGCTCTCATTCTTCGCCACGTAGCAGGAGCAAGATGGGGCCCATCAGAATCATCGCTACTTCAATTGTAAAATGTTATATTTGTGGGATACATTCGATTCAGCATGCCGGTGCTCTCCAATATGAGACCTAGTTTTGTGAAGACACTAGAGAGTGTTCAAGCTCAATGCTTACGAAAATGCTTGGGTCTACCACGCTGTACTTCAACAAATGGGACAATCGCAGGACATGCTCTGCGAGCCACTTGGAGTTCACCTCCGATTACTGAGCAGACACAGACAGCACCCACTGTCAGTACTACCTGCCACTCACCCAGATTGCAGTTTCTCAAGAGTAATATCGCGGCATGAAAATATTATACCATCAAGGTTTTCTCCGCCAAATGCCCCTGCAGTGCCTCCATGGGTCCTGCCTAAACCACCTGTCTCTTTTACGATACCTGGAATTACGAAGAAGTCGCTCATTTCTTCTGTTGGCCTTAGACAACTGACCCTATATCACATTTATACAACGTACAGTGATTCTCTGCACGTGTACAACGACGGATCCACCAGGCTAAACACCTCCACCACAGCCTTTGTCATCCCAGACATGGATATCGCTCGACGATTCAAAGTGAACCATAAAACCACATCAACTGCCGCAGAGCTTGTCGCTATCCGGGAGGCAATAAGGTTTATTTCCGGAGAGCGACCTCGAGCCTGGACGATTTTCTGTGATGCCAAATCCGCTTTGAAAACCATTAATTTCATCATGAAGCAAGGTCCGTATTACAGCTTGGCAATAAAAATCACAGAACTTATTCAGGTTGCTTCAACAAATGGTCATCTTATAACTTTCCAAGGGATTCCCACTCATTGCGGCGTGATGGGAAACGAAGAGGCAGACACTGAAGCTAAAAATGCCTTAAGCAGTGCCCCTGAAGTACGCATTGCGTTTTCACGAGCTGACACGAACGCCCTGCTTCGCTGCGTAATGCGCAGTTACACACTTCAGCACTGGACCAAACCGCGACGGCGACACCAGCGACTTCACAAATGGGACCCGGAAATGAGGTTCCGCATGCCTCCTAAATTGAAACGGCAACTTACAAGTATGATCCACCGCATTCGTCTTGGTGTAGCGTATACCAGACGTTACGCACATATCATCGGTCGCAGTGACACCGGTCCTAATTGTGAACACTGTGATGTCCCAGAAACACTTGAGCACATATTTTGTGTCTGCCCAGCATACGCACGTGAACGACAAACACTGATTTCTTCCACTGAACTATATCGCAGTAGGTCATTAACTGATGAGACCATGTTGGGCCCTTGGCCAGACACCAACAGTTCAACTGCGGTCACAAGAGCAGTTATTACCTTTTAGAAACAACTGAACTAGGTGCGCGGCTATAAAATGTGTCTCAGCTAGAAAGAACACTACATACTCACCTCTCTATCTCACCGTCATCATCCATTATACTTTCTTTTCCCCTTTCCCTTTGCCCAGTGTAGAGTAGCAGCTAGAGCAAGCTATCACTCAGGCCGACCTCTCTGCCTTTCTGTAAATAAATTTACCTCCTCCTCCTCCTTGTCGCAAATTACAATATTCTCGTACACTGAATTTAAACTTGTCAGAAGCGTTTGTCTTCTCAGTTTTCTCTAAATGCGTCATTTAGGTTAATCCTTTTCAACAAACATCATAACAGTAAAACTAGTATTTGTTGAGATGAACGGTTCTGAAACCACCATACGAATATGAGAGACGCCGCAGTCGAGGGCTCTGGAAACGCACATCTGAACCTAAGCACACAGGCTGTTGGACCGCTGTTAGAATTGGTTGCGCGGCAGTTAGTTTTAAATGCGAAGCATTTCTTAGCAAACTTCAGTGACTTCGAGCGTATCTATCTATCTATCTATCTATCTATCTATCTATCTATCTATCTATCTATCTATCTATCTATCTATCTATCTATCTATCTATCTATCTATCTATCTATCTATCTATCTATCTATCTATCTATCTATCTATCTATCTAACTAGCCGCCTACGACTTTTAGCTCTCCTGGCCGTTTAGGGAATGGTATTGACACCAAACTTAGTATGGCATAACATGACTGTATGACGAGCATATTTGACAAGACTTAACATGAAAATCATGACATCAATGTCGTAATTTATAATTTTTCAGGGCTTTGCTGCTGTTGCGGTGTCTTTGTTCATATGACATGTTGCAAAACTGATATGGTGTAACAGGATTCCATGGCGAACACAAGCGACATACCCTAACATGAAACTGATGACATGCGTGTCATGCAACAACATGACTACATGCCACGCTCATGACGTGCTCTCGGCCGTTTCGAAAGCGTCAATATACCAGATGTGGTATTACGGTACGTTAGTGGATAACGAAGGTATGTGACTAATGCAAACATGATAATCATGAGATGCGTGTCATGTAACAACAAGACTACATGCCACGCCCATGATGCGCTCGCGGTCGTTTTGCTAGCTTCACATACCAAATTCGGTATTACGGGACGTAAATGAATGACAAAGTCATGTGAATTGTGCAATCATGATAATAATAGGATGCGTGTCATGTAGGAACTTGACTATATGCCTTAGACAAGGTGCCAATACACTTCGACGTGACCCCGCGCGCGTGCGCGCCGGCGTTGCCACTCGAGGTGCCGGTATTGCCATATACTCGCTGGCGAGGGCCGCGCAAGGTTGCTTTGACGCATGCGCGTTTCAGCGCGTCCGACGTTTTTCCGTCTCGAAAAGAGGCAGACGCTGTGCTTGCTGTCTGGGTAACGCATCGGCGCCAAACGAAGCCTGTCGCATTTCGCACCGGTTGCCGTCGGGCCGCACCGACAGACGCTGGTCGCGCTAGGCGCCAGGCTATAGAGTGCTCGCGTTTGGTAACATAGCGTCGCTGCGCCCAGCGTGCGCGCATGTCAACGTTACGTTGTGGTATATTGGGCCCTTCGTGGTGCACTCCCAGCCTTTTCGCTCGCTTTGCATATACCAAATTTGGTGTTACGTGACGTCAATGCATGACGAAATATATGACTGGTGCAAACATGATAATCCTGACACGCATGTCATGTAAGATTATGATGACATACCACACTCATAGCATGCTCGCAGGCGTTTTGCTACCTCCACATATAGGGGAAAACCAACACCGAGGGAAGCGCTGCAGAGCCTGGCGCTGTCAATCAATGTGAGGTGAAAACTGGTTACTTGAGTGTTGACTCCTCCGCTGTCCCCCTCAACCTGCTTGAAAACGCGTTGCTTTACTCGCGCGCTGCACGTTTCTGCACGTGTTTTTGAGAGTTTCGCGTCGCGCGTGGTTATGATGTATACGCTTCTGTCTGCGTTTGATGAGATCGCAGCAATCGAGGATTTTTTTTGTGGGAGCAATTTTGTAAAAGGGCAGCATCTGCTCAGCCATGTATATGTGAAGCAAGTCACTGATGGGTGCGAGAAGCATCTCTAACGATTCCAAATCACTTGAAAGCGTGACATCGAGGAAAACAGAGTTTTCTTCATCTTGCATTGCTGGGTCATCTTGAGCAAGACCTTGCGGCACAGCATGCTCCACGAAATTGTGTGCTGATCTGGCTACCCTCACAGAACGACGCTTCCACCTAAGCAAAATAAGGTTGTGGCAGAGATTAGATCGTGCCGTTCACAACAATCTTTATACGTTGGAGTTTTTTTTATGCAGATATTGTACGGTGATCAACATTGAGCATATCTGTAGGGCGCCAGATCACAATACTTTTTTTTATTATCTTTAAGTATAATATGTACAAGTCTCAAAATGAGTGTACGTTTAAGGGTTTTCCGTGATCCTGTTAGTAACGCCTTACATGCAGAACATAAAAGAAGTACTGCATACGAAATCAAACTATATGAAAAGATGTACGATGGCAAAATTCCCCATTAACAAAACTAGCAATTGTGTCCATCTGTGTGCACCGAAACACTTCATACAAGAACTTCACGGAGATAGCTGTGTATGAAAATTTATTGATTAAACATTTTCCATTGTCCGTTGCTTGAATCATTTTTACTGTGTATGAAAACTACCAATAAAGCAACGTGCTTGTTACTAACCGCGTTTCAAGCTTACCCTTAAAATGTGATGGTGTGAAAGTGCCATGTTCGATCAAAGCCCTTCTATTTTCGCTTTACGTGATAATTGCGCATACGCAGAACAAATTCTCTTTGAGCTTGAAATCAGCAATAGAAAGTCTTCAGAAAATTCCTAAAAAGGCATAGATAGTTATGCGCTTCACTTCCTATCATACCTTTGCGCCGTTTCTGCGTGAGGTGCCCGTTTATTGTAAGCCACTGGAAACACTGTCGGCACATACGACGGGTGCTGACTTGAGTCACTTTTGCGGTTTCCCACAAGATGTCTGCTACAAATTATTGTCCAAGTTTTTGGCAACCACACACTTCTGTCGGTGCTGCGTAGATATAGAAGTATATAACAACACATCAACAATACCACATGTGTACGTAGCTTCAAATACTAAGTCCCCAACAATATCGAATAATATTAGCAGCGTGAAATATTTCTTCGCAATTTTTTGACAGTGCTCTAAAGACGGATGTTGAAAATTTATACTTTTAAGATGGGAACGTGCGTCTCCCAGTAACTCGTTAGATTAAAGGAACGGTGACGCTGGAATTAACACCCGTTATTTTGAATAGATTGTGCGCCTGCTAATTTTTATAAAAAATTGTTTACTTACTTTTTTCGGCGCACTGCCTTAATCCATTCCCGTCGTCTGCTTGTTTCGTACCATCGGGTTGTGAATCGGTTGAATTCCCCTGGCGGAGTCGACCCCTTCGTATTTGCAAGGTTATTGTGACAAAAGACGATGCAGCAATAGTTCCCCTTTCTGTTGGGGTGACATCGCGAAACGAGGGACGTTTTACGTACAGCGCGCGCTTCGCAAATTTGTGGAAGCCAAAGGGAGTGGAAGGGTCGCTACACGTTACTATTGTGCGCTGTTTCTGGCAGGGGAAAGACAAGCGCTGGCGTCGGCGGGCAAACTTGAGCGGGTCTTCCCTATTCTAAATTTTGCATTACGTGACGTGAATAGATGACGAAGCTAAACGAGACATCCAAACATGATAATTATGACACGGAAGTCATGGACGGCATATTTTACCTGCACCTTGTAACGTTGTGGTGATTTTAAAGTGACAAATTAACCTTCCTCACTCGTGCTTCGCATATCATCGATTCACACTGTACGTAGGATCTGCATTTTTTTTGTGTGTGCCGAAAACTCGGGGTAACAGGTCAGCCGTGGGCAGGCAGCATTGCTTTATTGGCACTCATTAGGAGCGTGTCCGACCAGATTTAGTCTGAACGCCGACAGTACAGCGCCAGTACGGTACACCACCTAGTTGTAAAGCGCCAGAGACGGCCGAGCGTTTCCATTTCCTGTTAACTCAGGAAAAAGAGACCCCCCCCCCCTTCCGATGGGCAACATGGATTAGAAACGTCATTGTGACGGCCCCTAAAACAGCTTCCCGCCACTGGCAGTTGGCACATCGATGGGCCTCTTCCGAGACCCAGAGTGGCGCGGTGCCTCCTAACTTCGGTTCAGCTGAAGCCAAGCCGCGTGCTGTGTTCACACACGCCGTTTCGAGGCAGCGGGCGTTGCGAAAAATCGGCGGTCACCGACAACCTTGTTGCAGAACAACGCTCGTTGCAGAACAAGCGTTTGCGTCGCTTGGCATGGCTGCGATCGACTTGTTTGCCTATTCTCCATATTTACCGCCGGTCGTCTACGATGTAGCGTTAATGGTAGATTGGCCAACGTGGCAAAAAAAAATGCTTAATGTCGGGTTGGCAGAACAACGCCGCAGGGTGCTCGAGCCAGCGCTAAAAACGGCAAAGATAGAGGGCTTAGAGTTTGAACCTGAGACCAAGCCAAAGGGTGGGGAAGCAGCAACACAGGCTGTGGAGGTAAATGGTGTGGCCGGGAACGATCACCGATCAGCGAAGAGTTTTCAGTGTAACACTGACCCTCAAGGGCAACCTGACAATGCTGGCATAGAAACCAAATTGTAGGGCGTAGGGCCAGGCGTTCGTCCGCTGCTTAATAGGCACCCGGCAATGCAGTTTAACAGATCTGATGGTAGCTCCAGAACACAGAGCCTAGCGAGTAGGCACAGCAAAACCGAGTCTTCCAATGCGTAGCCTAGGGAGTAAACGCATCAAAACCGACCTTGCACGTGCATATCATTTTCTTTTTTAGTTGTGAGCAAGGGGGTCACGGCTGATTATGAAAACGCCCAGGAAGCGTTCTTTGAAAACGTGCCAAAAAGGGCACGGACACTTCAGCGTGTCACTGTGTTCAGCGAGCGTTCCATTTTGTTTGTATCCCTGGCGGTCGGTACCAACAATGCTGGGGCCGCCCAAAGAGCTTCGTCGCGCCCTCTGGTCCACTGTCGGGTGCCTATAGCCTTTGCGGCAACGGGCTGACGACCATAGCGTCATCACCGAGCTCTGAGGTACTTCAATTTATCCCCGCGGCGAAGTCGCGAGACGCCGCTCACGAAACGACACGCGTAGTCTGCGCTGATGTGGTGGCTCAATCATTTGAGTTGCTCAGTAAGGATATCACGGTACAGGAACCCGTCAGGGGTAGCTCGGTTAGCTCAGAGAAAGAGCGAGTACTGCGTGGAGAGGAATGGCACCCGGGCCATGGTAGTCAGGAATCTTTCGCTGCGGTGACAGTTGCTGGCAGAAAAAGAGAAAGAGCGAGTACTGCGTGGAGAGGAATGGCACCCGGGCCATGGTAGTCAGGAATTTTTCGCTGCGGTGACAGTTGTTGGCAGAAAATTCACCATGGCATCACGGCGTAGAGGGCCGCCGGTGCATTGCCGAATAAAGGATCCACAGAGCGAAAGACAGGCGTTTCGTGGTGACCAAGTGCGTTCGAATCCTGTAAAGCTTGAAGGCGCCAAACACAAAGACTCGCCGTGCATCACTGCTATTTCAGTTGTAGGATTCAAGTAATGTAATAGGGTAACTACACTGTCACTTGATGTCGGTGGTAACGGGGGCTTAACGGTTGTTAGATCATTTGTTGCAGCTATCTATGCGTGGATAGATTACCCAATTGGGTTTACGGTAACACAGATGAATGTGACCCGCAGACACACTGTTTCTGTGGAAATTTGCATTGCCACATTCTATGTTGGGGGCCATTGAAGTTATTGTGCGCTGGGAGTCATTTGGATGGCGGGAAGTGAACGGTGGCATGGTAGCTGTGGTATTAGAATTTACGCCGTTTGGTCCAGCGCATTTTTGCATGTTGTGGCTCGAGCAGAACCACGGTGAAAAAAAGGGGGCCGAAGCGGTCACCTTGTGAATGTGTTCTATACAGTACGTGCTGTGACTAACACCACGAAGGACAATGATGAAGGAACAAGTGTTCTGCGCCACGTGACTGTCTCTGCTTGACATATTGTGAAAAGTGAGCAAGAACACTCATGAATGATGATGAAAATTTTGAACATCGTACAGCATTGTTTGGCAATTACCGAGTGTAGTCACGTGAAATGTGAGTTGTCATCCTTTGCTTTTACATGCCGATGTTTTTTTGCGTTTTTTCTTATGTTGGATGGGGCAACAGCAACCGATTATTTGGTGACATGGGATGAAATGTGTGCCATCTTCTTCAAAACTGTTGTATTGTGTTAAAGAATTGCCTGCGGCATAAAATGTAGCGTTCTTATGTCTACATAGATGTCAGATGTCGCATGCATTGTAGAGCTTGGCGAGCAGGCGTGTGGGGGCGAGCAGCTCTCACACATTTGTTCAAGTCTGCTAGATGTCGCGTAACAGATGCGTGATGTTTTGTATGGGTTTGCTATTTTTATAGAGTGGGGCAGCTCACTAATTAGCTTTATCATGTCAGCTGGAGCTAGAGACTGGTTGATTTTGTTCTTTTCTATTTCTGAGCTCCAAAAAAAGGAATTGGGGAACTTTGCGCGCTTTATTTGCAGAATACCATTTGCGCATGCTGCTTCTGGCCTGGTGCAGCGCGACCACCGTGTATAGGGAAGATGCTTCTGCCGGGCAGTTTAGCCACGGGTGTTAACCCCCTTACACCCACTGGTTGAGCGCGGTCCCCATTTTGTTGTGTTTACTTTGACAACACTTTTAAAAAGTTTTTGTGAAGTGTTGGATGGGCAGTGCATGACCACGGTTAGAATTGGTTGCGCGGGCGTGTGTTCTTTGTGCCGTAAGCTTGGGGAAGCAAGTCAGCCGTCGACAGGTAGCATTGCTTTAATGACACTTAGTCGCAGTGTGTCTGACCATATTTGCTCGCCACACAGACAGTACGGCGCCTGCATGGTAATCCGCCTAGTTCTGCAGCGCCAGAGACGGCCGAGGGTTTCTAGTTCCTGTTAACTCTGGAAAAACAAACTGCCCTCCCCTCTCCGTGGGAAACAGGGATTAGAAATGTCAGTGTGACTACCCCCAAATTTTCTCATGCCACTGGCAGTTGGCGCATCAATTGGCTCCTTCCGAGACCCAGGGTGGCGTAGTGAATCCTCACTTCGGTGCAGCTGAAAGCCCAGTCACATGCAGTGTTCACGCATGCGGCTACGAGGCAGCGCGCGTCGCGGAAACTGGGAGGTCGCCGACAGCCTTTTGTCGTGCTCCAGCTTAGCACCGGTAGCTCTCGGAATCGGGTGTGCTGGCGACACGTGAGAGCTTGGATGATGTCACGATGATCGGACGCCCTGTCGGCGATGGGGTGCGTATTGTCACAGTGGCATGTCATCGACTGCTCCCGCGCAACTAGCTCGTAAGTGGAACCATGGGTGGTCAGTTAGCGGTTCCTCTTACAGCACACAGGGGACAGGAGGATTGTTGCCCCGTCGTCAAGAAGTTGGCGTGTTACGGGGAAGCTGTTCTATGGCCACCAAAGCCCATTAGGTGTAGCTCTAGGTCTAGATAATTGTGCGCCGCGGAGCTTTCTCAAGCCTCAATGATTTTTTGTAGTTTTGTTCAGTTACATTTTGGTTGTGTTATTTGGGGCAAGGGTATCAGCCCTCACACATGCACGAAAGTTGCGTCCTTATGTCGGGTTTTTCGTCGACCAAGTATACTGTCCTATTAGTGGACAAGCAGGCGATGGTTCGCCAAACGCTGTTAAAAGGCGGAGCAAAGAGGGGGTAAGAAGATTTTTCGAAGTTCCGCCAAGTGTTTTGAGCCGGGTTCGTGGTGTTGGGCTCCATCGGCCCTGCCTAATGGCGTAGGTTCACCCTACAGAAGACAGTTAATTTCTAAAGTGTTTTCTTTTTTTTCGTAACTTTGATGTCAGTACTTATGCAACTTTTGTACAGTCTCTAAATATAGGTTTTTCTCAGCCTACTAAAGCTTCTTAAGCGTTTCTGCTTCATCGTCAAGTGACCAATCGTCAAGTCAATCGCCGCTATCTGCATAGCGGCAGTACGTTTCGTCTGCAACTTTGATATACCACCTCGGGGGGTGCGTCTCGGGCACCGAGTGGTGAGAGTTCGTTTCTACAACATCAGAAAAAACCTGGTTTTCACTCAAGCCTCAAACATGTTTGCCTCCACAGAAAATGTAGCCGCGGCGCTCCAGAGATTCGATTTTAGGAACCTTGGTTAGCAGCCATGTGCCTCAACAGCTAAACCACCACGGTCGGTCATCAAACATCATAAAAACTTGCGTATTCGATAAAGTGTACTGCATAGCTGTAAGAATAATGTGAGAATTCAAGATATCGTGAGCTGAGTGAAAGTCCAGGAGCGTTTTGAAGTCCCGGAGCTGAATTTCTCAGAAACGTTATACCGCTTCTATCGAATATTTGCTGTCGTCACTTGCGCATATTGCCCATTCACAGCAGCATCAAAGCTGCCACTATGTGCGATCACAAGGCATATCAAAACAACAACAAAAATATCAACATCTCCCGCTAAAAGGAATCAAATATAGAAGGGTGTGTTGAAAGCCCGTTGTTACAAGATACTGAGCGAAACAGCGCAAAAATGGGATGGAGAAAGAATGCTCACAGAAAACATGCGCTGACGAGCAACTGTGTGTAAATGTAATACTCCGGGAAAAATATAGCTGAAATCGAAAACTGGATGTAAACCATCACGTGAACACAAATATAAAATGCAAGAAGAGTCCTCCACGAATCATAATGTCTCATATTAACAATTTAAAAACACAAGTTTATTTTATTTTTATTTATTTTTTCATACTGCAGCCTCAACGATTCTCTCACAGAAATGGTAAAAAAAACAACAGAAACAAATGAACATTCATGAGCAGGCTTCTAAAAATTCTTGAAGTGAACACTTCCGGGCAGAATTCTTGAACGAACACTTCCGGGCAGAATATTCCCGGCTTCTGTAGTTGAAAGAGAGAAGCTGTATTTGAACATGTCAGTGTGGGTGAAAGAAGTTACAATTTTAAGGGCATGGTCACTTAAAATTGAAATATGATTTGAAATATGATTCTAATTTTTGAAATATGATTCTAGATTTGCTTAAACGAGAACAATCATATTTGTGAAAAAATTTGAGGAACTCAACATGGTGACGCTTCGCAAGTGTAGTGAGACCTGCTGTGAAAGGAAACTCGATGGAGAAAGATGCCTGTCGTATCTCTTGCATACAGAGCGCAGTCATTTTTTTAACAGGTTCAAGTTTGTTTATGTCACATTTCTTAGGGGGGTTCCAAACCACACGACCACATTCAAGAAAGGGGTGAATAAGAGTTTTGTTGGTAATCAGTTTGGTTTCCTGAGTAGCAAGATGGAGAGTACGATGTAAATAACCTAAACTCTTGAGCGCTTTGTTGTATGTGAAATCAGTATGTTTGGAATATGATAAATTATGTGTCATAAAAGTTCTAAGATACATATATTCGGACATCCTACACAGACTAATATTGTCAAAACCATCATCAATATTAAACGGCAATGAATGTGTGGTAAAGAGCATAATGACTGTCTTGCAGAAGGCAATATTCCTTTGTGAAGATTTGGAACTGCTACAAAATTTGAAAATGAATAGTTGAGAATCGAATGAACCAGTGGCTATTTAACAGCATGATAGAAGACGCAGTCATCTGTGCGAATCATATTTTCACAGAACTGTGCAAAGGGAGACTATCGATATCAAGTAGGAATAAAAGGGGTCCTTGAACAGAACCCTGGCGAACTCCTGATTAAACCGGCATCGCAGGCGAGACAATAGAATTGGAGCACACATATTATGAACGCTGCAAAAGAAAGTCGGATATCCAGCCAATCATAGATGCATTCTTCAGTATGACGAAAAATTTGTGTAATAGGTTAGGGTGATATATAGTGCCAAAGGTCTTGGCAAAATTGATGAGTATCGTATCAACCTGGTCGCCTATGTTTAAACAGCTGCTGATGTCATGAGCGCATTCTGTCAGTTGAGTAATTGTGCTAAAAGCACGTCTGAAACCGTGCTGGAAAGTGCTGAAAATATTGTTTGTTTCAAGAAGTCCCATGGTATGTTTGAAAATAATATGTTCTAGAATTTTACAAGAATGTGCTGTTAAAGAGATGGGTTAAAGAGAAGTATCGAGCGCACTTTGCCTGCGCTAGAACCACCACGCAGTGAAATAATTTTGGGGCAATAAAAAACAAAAAAGGTGGCGTTAATCATGCCCGATACACCGGCAAGCTTGCCCTAGTTGCTAGCATTTGCAAGACTGGATGTCATAGGTCAGTAACAGATGTTCATCTGAAGTTGTGCGACACTGAGAGCTGAGAGAAGAGAGTATCAGAATTGTGCCATTGAGTGGCAGAACTGCACATCCTGTTGTGGTTGTTTCGCGTGTATACACCTTAGCTGCCAGAGAGGTGGCTTCGATTGTGGTGAACGGAATTGCATTAGCATGGTAGTGAAGCACTGGGACTTAGTGTGTCTAGGATTTGCTGCACGTTTAAAACTTCGAGCGGTGGAAAGTAATCCTGATTACCTGACTACGGTGTTGCTCATAATGAAAGTGTGGTTTAGTGCATCAAACACCAGAAAATACTAATAAATTACAGCAAAGCTGTTATGGACGTGGATTCCCGCGTGTCCTAGATGAAAAATACTATCGTCATGTATTCGCACGCAGTAACGGAACGCCCAAAGATTCTGTACAGATGGTGTAACATAAGAATACGAAATGTGCCTACCAGCTCTTTTGTGAAGAACCTTTGCCTAAAATAGTGCAAGCTGAGCTAATTCTGTCTTGCTGCAATTACTATGGACATTTACAGTTGCCATGTTTCTTTTCACCTACCTCGCTCTTCGCGATCGACTATAGGTTAACCGGACATTCTTTGTTCGCTATCTTTCTTGCAAAGATAAACCGAAGGCCGGGAGGAGAAACCTGCAACTACGCGGAGTGTGCTTTTCATAGGTTGCAGTTTCCTGAAGTAGTTCGCCAGACATTTGAAGTGAACCTCTTCAGAGTTTATTTAAATATTTAGATAATACTGCAAATCATCAGTATGCAGTAAGTATATTTTTTTTGTGCAGTAGCCTTTAAATGCCGTAATATTATAAAGCTGGCGTTTCTGTGGCTCCTTATACGTGAATCACTCCTATATATAAAGAATATAAAGACGTATGAAGCTGAGACGTACAAAATAATATTGTTTCCTTGCAAGAAGAACTCTAATGAGCAGAAAACAATATTTCTATGTTATTACGATATCTTGAAGTTAAGGGCTGATTTGCAAAGTGAAACAGGATATATATGCCCGTTAGTTCTCAAGAATTTTGTACCATCGGAATGCCAAATTATCCACCATAGAGTACACATGCTCTAACAGTAATTCGAACACCTAAATATCTCGATGCGGTGGAGTGGTTCCTTAGGCCATGATGAATATTCATCCAAGAAAGAAGGTTGCTTAGGTCACTTTTTCAACCGCACAAAGTGGTCGCATAAAAACAAATATAAAGCGTAAATATGAAGTTTAGTATTACTGAAAGACATCCACACTTACAGACTGAACGTACAGTGGGCAAAGACTAGTTCGAAAACAGCATTTGGAATAGCATGAAATAATATTTTATTTTTGGTGAAGCAACTGGCCCCGTCACTAGCGCTCACTTTAGAGAGAGCCATCTACATTAATCTTATACATAAGGGAGTTGAAAAAGCCTCTCATCGGACAAATCAACCTTCAGAAAGACTGAAAAGCAAGCTTAGTGTAAGTAAACGCTCTCACGTTCGCTTTCAGTTGCGACACCTCTGCTTCTTTCCGCTATTCCGGAAAGCGGAGAATGTCGGCCCGGGCTAAGAACTGTAGGTAGCAGTGGTTTCGCAAAGACCTTCGGGACTATGGCATCGATGATGGTCATCAGGGAAGCGGCCAAGCGGCTAACGGTTGCTCTATCACGGGACGTCCTCACCTCTCTCAGGGGATTATCGTGGAAAAAGAAATGCTATAGCACGCTGTTTTCACATCCTACAAATGCACTTGCGCTGTCTGGTGCTTGCCAAAAGACAAAATAAGAAGCCAGATTGCAGCGAATACAGTGATTACCTGAACGAGAATGTGCCCACCAGGAGTGCATGGTGTAATGGGAGTAGTACCGCCGTCATCTTTCTACAAAAAAGGAAAAGCTGAAATTCCTGCTTCATTCATTGAATATTTTAGTTATTTTATATGATGCTGCCTGAACAAGGCTATTGGAAGAGTGAGCAAAAGTAAATAACAACAATAAAAAAGAAAGAACCGTTCATGGACAGGCTTTTAAAAGTTATTGAAGTGATAGCGAACGAACACTTCCGAGCAGCACATTCCAGTCTTCTATGGCTTAAGGAAAGAAGCGATAATTTAACATGTCAGTGTGAGTGAAAAAAGTTGCAATGTTAAGGGCATGGTCACTTCTCGTAGACAAAGATCTGAAAATTTCGAGATATAAATCTACAGTGCTTAAACAAGAAGAATTAATTTGAGCAAAAATTTGAGGCATATAACATGGCGACGCTTCGCAAGTGTAGCGAGACCTAGCTGTGAAAGAAAATTTGTTGAGAAAAAATGCCTGTCGTATCTCTTGCATATAAATCGCACAGCTTTTTTTCTGAACAAATTCAAGTTTATTGATGTCAAATTTCTTATGGCGGTTCCGAACCACACTATACCATATAAGAATGCGGCGAATAAGAGTGCTATAGGTAAGCAGTTTTGTTTCCTGAGGAGCAAGACGATGTAAATGACCTAAACCCATAAGGGCTTTGTTGCATATGAATTCAATATGTTTGGACCAGGATAACTGATGTGTGATAAAAATACCAAGATATCTGCAAAATATCAACAGTGAATATAGCTAGGAAGGTATTTTAAAAAAAAATATTGAAGTTTTCGCGAGCCCTTGACTCTATTGTGCCATTGACACCATTGAAGGGGACCCCTAGGTGACCCCCTACTTCCCTCACGTCACCACGCTGCAGTCAAGAAAACAAGTTATGATGATGTCATAGCCGCCATTTTTCTGTTGCCGTGTTTGTTAGCGCAGTCTATATTTCACGGCGGCTGATTGCGCGTGCGTGGTCGTGGCGCAGGGTTAGAAATTTCTGTGTTGGGCAATATTGCAGTCCCGTTTCCTATTCGAATGTAATTCTTGATGTGGGCCATGCGGAAGTGTGTCACATTTCTGTGCGCTGACGTGGTCAAAGGCTGCGCACGCTAGGTTCCGACAGTCGCACCCAATTTTTGGAGCTCCCTCAAAGCGAAACTGAAGCTCATCCATAATAAGAGGCGTGTAAATAATTATCTGTCACGAGCTACAGCAAACGATGTGTCGTGTCATGACTAGCAGGCCCCCAGCAACACATTGCAGCAAGAAAAAAAACGCGAGACCAAAGTTTTTGTGTCCGTACCCCTTTGACTAATGCGGGCACCCAGGAAAGAATCGTGATTCTGATGTATTTTACAAGTCGAGCATCCTGAAGATATTGTCAAGCGCCTTGTTCCAGCGAGGAAAAAGACGTTCTACGGTGTTTTATTCGAGCCTGTTCTGCTCGTAGATCAGGCTTTTCCCTTTCAGAAGCACGTCATGAAGCCTTTTTACAACCAGAAGATGCAGGTTCTGTCTCGCGGTTTTTAAATTATCAGCTCTCCCGTGCAAGGCAAGTTGTGGAAAACGCGTTTGGGTGCTTCAAAGCAAGGTTCAGGATTTTGCAGAAAGGCCCGAAAAAAATATCTCCCCAATGTGAGGTGCATCATCCGCGCGCGCTGTGTGCTCCATAACAAAATAACACAACAACATTTGCGAAGACATGACGGACAAATACGATGCAAACTAGACTGAGTGGGGCTGCTCCGAAATTCAAAGAAGGCCTCAACCACAGTGAACAATGATTCGTGCAAAACCGGGTGGAGTACAAGTTCAAAACGCACTAGCAGCACATCTTGATGACCAATAAGCAGAGATAATTACTATCATTCATGAGGCAACCTAAGTTTACATGGCTTTAGGAAAGCTTTGACAACCACTGATGTGTCCTGCGTGTTTCAGAACTGTTCATTAAACTCACTTTTCAATGGTATGCGCTTCATAGCATTTTAATATTAATGTGACGTTGTTTCTTCTAGAAAGCTTGAGACGGTAACCACATCTTTGTTCTAATTAGGATCAGTAATTTGGCATAAAGTCTGCAATTTGTTGGTTGCCAGTCCACTTCTAGATGTAATGACGTGCCTCTGTGTTCCAATAAATACAAAACCGTGTATTTTGATATCTGTTATTTATTTTTGTCGCAAAATGCTCCTGCATTAACTGCAACATTGCAGCCTGCATCTAGTTATATATTTTTTTTAATCTTCAACTCTTTTTTCATAGGTTTTCTTGACTTCATGGCTGTTTTTCAGCCGTGGTGGCCTCCTAATTATGCAAGTCGAGCAGCTGCTGCATGATAGACGTTCCAGGTCGCTTTCTGCTCCCACTGGTGGTCGCTCTTTCAACGTTGCAATGGACGTCAGACTCTGGAGTTTTGAGGACACGCAGCGCCACCTGTCGACGCAGTTTTGAGTAGTTCAAAGCCCGACTCCCTTCCACAGTATGCTGCGCAACCAGGTGCAACTATATAGCGCAAGCAACAACAATTGAGGAAAATGTTAGATGTATTTACGCATTGAACCCTCAGAAAAATAGCAACAAATTTCTCTCCGCTAGTCGGACGCGTCACCGAACCGCCGTAAAGTCCTTGCTGGTTCACTCTCCAGAACGACGGTGAAAACAAGAGCAGACGCAACAGCTCGGCGCTCTGCGAAAAAGGACCCCATTCTGCGCCACTGTTGCGTTGGGAATCGCCACGGACGTGAATGACTTTAGTTTTACCGATTTCCGCAGCTTTCGCAAAGCAGAATGGCAATAGCGCTAAATACATGCCGTTGCGAACGTGTTGGGCAAGCGAATTACTCGCATTCTTCACAGGCATTCGCTTAAGTAAGAGTGATAATGTTGGTCCCTGTTTTGAGTAGCCTTAATGGTCAAACCACGGTAACGTTTATTATAAAGCTTAACAGACATTCTGACCGCGGTGCGTAACGTATTACAGTAGACAGATGATGCCCGGCGGCTCGGGCATCGCACCCATCGCGACCACCGATTATCTGAAGTTGTCGCCACCACACAGCATTACGCACGTAGGGCTTTGAAGGCTCTTAGTGCCGGTATTAACTAGAAAATTCTAACAAGTGCGTCATACAGGGCAGTCGCTAAATGATCGCGACCACAATCAAGTGGTGTTTTTTTTTTTTTTTGTCGTTGGTCTCCACGATAGCCGAAGCTATCTCGGAGGCATTGCTTTGCGTTTCGTTGTACACTGAGAAAGTGGACACGCATGTATCCCCATTTAAAGTAAATTCTTACGGAAGACAACCGTCAACAGAGCAATTTGAGCACACGTAATAAAACATTTCAATGCACAGAAAGCGAGAAATCGACGAAGAATGCAACTGAAAAGCGAAAATCACCAGGGCGATTTGTGCCGGATCAAGCAAGCTTCGTACCACTGATGATAAGATTGATTGCTAGTATATTCACTTCATCGCTTTGGCATCATGTGTATGCCCAAGTTTAACGCATTTAGGCATTACAGAACGCATGTCGGAGTGCTTGCCTCGAACACGATGCGATGCTCGCTTGCATCTAAATTGCCAGTTGCAGCACGCAGAAATAAATGAAACATCTTTTGCATTGCGCCCGCATTTTGCTTTGATGAGCTTCCTAATTTTATGAAGCGAGGTTGGATCTAAGTAAGAAGCTTGCAAGGTCCTTGATTTTTAGGAAACCACGCCTCAAGACCAACAAAAGAGGAGGGCCTATGCACGTTCGCTTGCGGACGGTTCTCTGGGCACTACCCATTTATGGCCGACGCGGCGATGGGGGTGCTGGTGGCGGTGTTTTTCGCAGTGCTGCCTGGGCAGAGTCTGACGTCCATCCCGTGTGCTGGTCGCGCTGCCGGTGTAAGTGCTTTCACTGCTACCACCTTGCGGAACAGGACTGCTGCAGCCACTGCCTTGACCCTCATGTTCGGTCTCTATGCTGGACTCAGAGGGGTTGGGGTTGACCCAAGAAGAAAACAGATCTGCTCCCTGGGGCATTCCTGAGACTACGTCAGACGTTACATTTGTAGCCATTGATTAGCATATCGCGGAATCATGACTGCTCACGCACAAGCAAGGAAGCGCACTTTCAACAAGGTGAACGTATGTGAACTTTGTTCAATACAATATCGTTGGACTATTTCATGACCTTCGCGAGTCACAATGTCCAACACACGAGCTCTATATCATACAAGTCTGACTTTTTCAACTATGCGCTGCTATCACTGACAATATTTTTACGCTTAAAAAGTATTTATGCACACTGATTACCTAGAAAATGTGTTCCACAAGTGAGTCAATATTCGTTGCAAGAGTGCCTAGAGATCAGTACAGGATCCAACAGTACTCTCATTCAATGCCTTTCGAGTTAGCGGTGATGCCTTGCCATCTGATTTTCCCGAGGAGAAGGAATTATGTTAGTGTGGGCACGATCCGTCAGGGTGAATTAGCACATAGTCAGCAACCTGAAGGAAACATTTTACTTTACGGTGAAATGATATAGTAAACACTTTTTCAACGTTAGCCGTAAAGATGTAAGGAAATAGAACAATAATATTCCCCATTTTACCACTATCTGTACAGTGACAACGTGTTTCCGACGTCATCGCGTGAGAGCTTTATGCATACATTTAGGCATTTCACGTGCCAATGACATTTCAATCTGTAAGCGAATGATTACACAACATAAAATGCTGCCACTCTATGAATTTACTTGTTAGACTTGCATATTCGCTACCCCAACCACCATTTTGTGTTTCGTGTGAAAGTGCGCCTTTAATATCATTAAACCCAGCTTTACACTACAATTTGCTGCACCTCGACCAAATGCTTAGCAAATACAAACCTCACATACAATAAAAAAGAAGATAGCCAATGGTACACGTTAGGGCTTCAATAGCCACTTCCTTTCGTATATTGCCTCCGAATAGATTCAGCAGCAGCCAGGGGAAAATGTCATATAAACCCGAAAGCGCATTTATGTACTTACCGGTATTCCCTGTTCAGATTGTCTATCTTCACCTGGACTTTCTTTTGCGATAACTGGACTGCGTCAGGCGGAAGTTCGGCGTTTAACTCAGCTGTAACTGCCGCGTACACCTTTGCATAGCGTGACGTGCTCCGAAGATAACGTAAATAATTTTTCCACAACCTTATCAGGCTTTCCGTGGTCTGTCTCGTCCAGTTCGTTCGTTTTTCAGGCGCTCTCGCCAGCATGCACTCATTGGTAATGGGCGCCGTCACTTTCTTGGTTATCTGCGTTACAGAGCTTGCCAAGCTCGGTTTCTATAAACCAAGTTAGCGGAATAACCAAAGTTTCTTGTGCCGTGTAACAGCAGAGAACCAAGCTTAAGGTAACCGTGGTTTAGGCTGTATGTGTAACAAGGGTATCAGAGAGCACCAGCAGAAACTGTCAGTGGTCGCCTGCAGTCATTTATCAGTGTTCAACAGAGACTGCTGCTGATCCCCGCACTTAGAGGGTTGCACTTTCTTAGCCAGGCATGGCGAACAAATTGTTCGAAAGATTATAGAGGCAGCTGAAATTCGGAAGCTCAGTGACAAATGCGTAAGAAGGCTTTCCATTTCCCTTTCAAATAAGAAAATAAGCTTCTTGCACCGCAGGTCTTTTCGAAAGTTTTATTCCGTGCTTGTATTTCATTTCATTTCTCTAGTTGAACATTTTAGATCTTTTCTATCTCCCGTGCATGCGCTTCTTTGGCTTCTCTTGCTAAAAAGTGTTTGCCTTGCTTGGTTTTCGGATCAAGCATATTTTTTTCACTTCCTTCCTATCGGGGGTTTACTTTGTGGTGTATCAACTTTAGACTACACGGTTACCTTCAGTTGATTGCCTCTTTTGGGAGCTGTTGTTGCGGGTTTTCAACGCTTCTGTTCTTCATATTGTGTCGTTTCAACTTGTCCCTAACAAAATGCCCTCCGTTCGAAATAATTATTTAGGTGTGAGTTAAGCTCTGTGTGTGTTTTTTTTTTCTGAACAATCCGTCTGTTTTTGCGCTTATAAATATATCTTAAAGTAGTCTTGAAATGAAGCAATTTTTGTGCTTTGAGTTGTATGCTGTGCAATTAAAATGAGTGCATGGTCTGCCGAGCCAGGTTCCAACTTGCTGAATGCAGCCGCGTGGCACCTGCACCGGTCTGGCGGCCACGACCAATAGCCCATGCTCAGGTGTCAAGAATTAATGTTGGTTGTGGCGATGTTTGTCGCTCACGAAGGCATAGCTTTGTTGCCAATGTTATAAGGCAACGAACCACGACTGTGTGATGTTGTTTATTTTGTAAAAGGATACGATCTCTTCCGAGTGTGCAAGCTGAGATGTCGTACGTGCCGAAGCCTCAGCGCTGATGAATCGTTCGACCCATGTGTCGTGAATCATGCCGCGTGAATTGTCACACGCCGCATCGGACGCTAAATCAGACTATGTGTCCAGCGCTTAGTCCTCACTACGTCAATCATGTGCGTCGTTAGTGCTGCAAGCACAATTTATCAAAGTGCAAACAACGTTCGTTCTCACAAGGTGCCCATTGAGCCACAGCGCGGAGCATTGCTTCGAGCTTCAACCACGATGTCCCCCGATAGTCGGGGCATACACAGTGGAAACTCGTGGTCGGGGCTTCCGCAAGCGGAGGTTCTGCCACGTGGTCTCGATGCGAGTGCTTGCAGGGCGCAGGCTCCTTCGCCATCGTCACCGCCGCCACTGCCTTGTTCTTGGGCCGATTCCCCTGGGGCAGACGACGCTGTAGTTCGCGAAAGTCGGATAGGGGTGTTGACGGCGCCAAACACTATGATGCTGCGAACCACGGTCAGCTAAGGCTCAAAAACTTCGCTGCGTCACCAAGTTTTGTCGACGACAGAGAGACTTCATTTGCTGTCTTAAAGTGACGTCAGCTGCACAGTTGACTGGAACGTGAGCTGGGAAACCGATATTGCGCTGTTTTATGTATTCCATGAGCACAAACGATCAAACGAGTCGAGGTGTAGTATTGAACGGACTGTCAGGATTGTGATAACACACGTAGTTTAAAATTTCTGGAGAACGTTTCACGACCCCTTTAAGGGGCACAATGGCGGTCATCGTACGCGAAGTAATGTTATCGCACACGCCCTCCGTGCGATGGAGATGGGCAGCCTATTGTGCCTATGCTTCTGCGGTGTTACTTGCTAGCGCTCACGAACTTTCATTCGCGGTAAGAACATGCTATGTGGGTATAAAATGATATTGATTCGAGCTTTACACTGAACATGACAGTTACAACGAAAACGGTACAAATTTTATAATATTCATAAAATATACAGGCACCATCGAAGCGGGCTGGCGTTTTTTATGGCGAGCTGCGACGTCTTAGCTGTAAAGAGTTCGTTCTTTGGGAGAGCGAAATAATCTGGAGCTTCTTCCTTCGGTTTTGTTCTCCACTAAACTCCCTTCACTACAATTCTTACAGGCTGTATCTCTTCCAAATCGATGCCTTCATAACGCACGTGGGCAATATGTGAGCGCTAAGCGTTGAGCCTATCAGCATTTTGAACTTGTGGGCTACACTCTGTTGTTTCCATTTGCGCAATAGGAAACTCACAAAACGTCATCAAATCACAAGTTTATCGTGCGTGATAATCATGCGAGACGCGAGGAAAAATGGAGGGAAGGAAGCGAGTACATGGCGAAGCAGTGTAGAGAACACTTTAAAACTAATACTTCTCCTATACGGACCATTCGTGAGTATGCAACCTTATCATGCCACGTGAATCACTAATGCACTATGCACTAATAGAGTGACAAATGTCATGGCAGAAAGACATGCTCAATTTCATATCGCCAGAAGCTGTTTTAGGGCCCTTATATAGACAGGGCCTAACAACCATGACATAGGAGAGCAGTAAAGACACTTCAAACCCCACTCTGAAAAGTTTTAATGTAGGAAAAAAAACGTGAAAGGATAAAAATTCAGGCCTTAATTCCTACCTCTGGGTAAAATAAGACGAACGGCGGCGTGCTGCAAAAATGGTCTCTCTCGGAACTTCGGCAATGGCGTGAATGGCGTAAGCAAACACTGGGGGCGGCGTGGCAGCGCACAGCCTTACCTATAACACAAATATGAAACATTGTCGAGAGGACGGCTGTTGGCACTATGAATGAACGGGTAGATCAGCACATGCATTAGGTGAAAGAAGCATGCAAGACATAACGGTAGTGAGCTTTCTTTGACTCGATTACCATTTCTTTTGTTCAGCATCCGCACCACCTAAATTTGTAATGATCCTGCTATCTTTTTTCTGTTTGCCTCCTTAATCCTGCTGCAAAAACATGTAGCTTGTCACTTTGGGAGCAGAGAACTTTCGCATGTAAAGATAAATTCGGGACATTTCTTCGTAGCACAACGGTACAAAATATCAAACAGTAAACTTGCAAGCAGCCATTTATCTCCAGTACCTCTTGGGCTATTCTACACCATAAATTCATATGAACAAGACCATTCGCAGCCACCTCAACGGCTATACTAGAGGAGCGGCACGTGCGCAATCTTTTGAATTGAGGAAGAAACCCGCGCACGTTTATCATAAATAAAAATATAGTTGTCTATGATGATATAATCTACAGAGACAAGTATCGCTGACTTAATCTGCAATAAAATTTGCCCTGAATTCAATGCTTACAAAAAAAAACTAGCATAAGAAGGACGCAGTTTGAGCACTATCTAACGGAAAATGGTTGCTAAGATCAACTCGCTGGGCGTATTCTCCTTAGATTTAGCAACGTTTATCGAGGGTCGGGCCACAGTGCCATCAACCTGCGGCGGTGAATTGTGGGAACTTGACAAAAAGTCCGGCCGTGCCACCTCGTTTATTCCTGGGAATGTCCACTGAATCACGGTACTTCTACATGATGAATATAAGATGAAAAGATGCGAGATAGCAGCACTTGAAGTGTTCACTAGATGAATGGACGAATGGACAGACACACCGACGGAGAGACAGACAGATGAACAGACGGATGCATGTATGAACGGATGAGCGGACGGATCCACGCCCGGAAGGATGAACGGATAGTTGCACAGGTGAAAAGAAGGACGCAAAGACGAACGGACGCGTGAACAGACGTACGGACGGTCACACAGATAGACGCATGGACGGACGGAAGCAAGAACGAACGGACGAACGCAAGCGAGGACGGACTGATGGATGCTTCGCCCACTCATCATAATGCACTCCGTGGATAAGGTGTGATTTTTTAAACGGAGAGGAAGAGTTCCTTCCTATCTCGTCCATTGAACAAGAGTACAAATGCCGACGTCACAGCCTCACCCTGTAGATTTTAAATGCATAGCATTTTTTAGAGAACTTCGGCGACTTTGAGCGTATCTATCTATCTATCTATCTAGCCGCCTACGTCTTTTAGATCTCCGGGCCGTTTCGATGATGGTAACGATACAAAACTTGGTATGGCATAACACGAATGTATGAAGAACATACTTGACTAGTCATAACATCAAGCTCATCACATGTTTCTCATGAATCTCATAATTTAAATTTCATGGTCCTGCAGCTCTTGCGGTGTTATCGTTCACATGGCATGTTGCAAAACTGGCATGGTAAGGCATGATTGCACGGCGAACACAAGCGACAGACCCTAAAAATAAAATCATGACATGCGTCTCATGCCACAATATTACTACATGCCACGCCCAAGATGCGGTGGCAGCCGTCTCACTAGCTTCACTTATACCAAAGTTGGTATTACGGTCCGTGAACGGATGGCGAAGGTATGCGACTGGTGCAAACATGATAATCACGACGTGCATGTCATGTGACAACATCACTGCATGCTACTCTCATGATTCCCTCGTAGCCGTTTTGCTAGCTTCACATATGCCAAATTTGGTATTACGTGACGCCAATGAATGACGAAAGTATCTGACTGGTGCAAACATGATAATCATGACGTGCATGTCATGTAACAACATCACTACATGCTACTCTCATGATGCCCTCGTAGCCGTTTTGCTAGCTTAACATATGCCAAATTTGGTATTACGTGACGCCAATGGATGACGAAGGTATGTGACTGGTGCAAACATGATAATCGCGACGTGCATGTCATGTAACAACATCAATACATGCTACTCTCATGATGCCCTCCTAGCCGTTTTGCTAGCTTAACATATGCCAAATTTGGTATTACGTGACGCCAATGAATGACGAAGGTATGTGACTGGTGCAAACATGATAATCACGACGTGCATGTCATGTAACAACATCATTACATGCTACTCTCATGATGCCCTCGTAGCCGTTTTGCTAGCTTCACATATGCCAAATTTGGTATTACGTGACGCCAATGGATGACGAAGGTATGTGACTGGTGCAAACATGATAATCACGACGTGCATGTCATGTAACATCACTACATGCTACTCTCATGATGCCCTCGTAGGCGTTTTGCTAGCTTCGAATATGCCAAATTTGGTATTACGTAACGCCAATGGATGACGAAGGTATGTAACTGGGGCAAGCATGATAATCACGACGTGCATGTCATGTGACAACATCACTGCATGCTACTCTCATGATGCCCTCGTAACCGTTTTGCTAGCTTCACATATGCCAAATTTGGTATTACGTGACGCCAATGAATGACGAAGGTATGTGACTGGTGCAAACATGATAATCATGAGATGCGTGTCATGTGAGAACAAGACTACATACCACAGCCAAGCCACCAGTACATTTGGACGTGACGCGGTACGCGTGCTCACCGGCGTTGCCACTCCAGGCGCCGGTCCTGCCACATACTCGCAGGGGCACGCCACGCTGCGTTGCTTTGACGCATGTACGTTTCAGCACGTCCGGCGTCCCTCCGTCATGAAAAGAGGAGACGCAGTGTTGTCTGGGTAATGCATCGGTGCGAAATGCATCGTGCCACTTTTCGCGCTGTTTGCCGTCGGGCCGCGCTGACGGACGCTGGCCACGCCTCTCGTCAGAATATAGAGTGCTCGAGTTTTGCTAACGTAGCGTCGCTATGCCCAGCATGCGCACGCGTGAACGCTACATAGGAGTATAAAGGGCCTTTTGTGATGCGCTCGCGGCTTTGATGTTAGCTCCACGTATACTAAAATTAGTGTCAAGTCACGTCAATGGAATACAAAAGTATCTGACTGCACTCTAAAAAAAGAGCGAGTAAAAAGGGTGTCTTTTTTTCCCACAACAATAATCGTCATCTATATTGCGTTCCATCTTTGTGCTATCGCCTCGCGCGCGGTACATTCCGGGAACCATCGGCATGCCTATTATCAGGGTTACATTGCATTCTCGATAGGAAACTGGCCAGCGCCGAGTTCTCAAGAAAAGAAGCGCACGCAAGCGGCACTTCTCTGGCCCGACTCAGGGCCGCTCTCCTAGCCCTGTATCTCGGAAGCTAAGAGCAGCAACCAATGTAGGTGCGGTTGTTGTGCGACAAACTACTGAAGAGCCTCTGAGGACGACGATGCCGCGACGGAACTTTCTGAACACGACGCGAACCAGGCACAGATTTGACGATGAAACCTCACTTACCGAAGGTGGTCTGACGACGCAGCAGGGAAGCAGCAAAACAAGCCGACGCAGCCGCGACCCCACGCCAAGATCTGTCTGCAACACAAGGCGACAAACTTGCGACCTTGAAGTCCTTATCAACGCCAATAGTGTGACAGCTCTCGTCGATACCAAATCTGATT
Organism: Rhipicephalus microplus; assembly: GCF_043290135.1. NCBI lineage: Eukaryota > Metazoa > Arthropoda > Arachnida > Ixodida > Ixodidae > Rhipicephalus > Rhipicephalus microplus. The sequence continues at coordinate 10,228,452 of NW_027464592.1, forward strand.
TTTGTGTCATCAGTGGAGCATTCGCCACGAAGTTGTAGAAAGTCAAGCACGCCTGGGAAGGCCCTGAAATAAGGACAGCTGGAGGCCACCTAGTAACGCCAAAGGGATTCTCTACAGCGAGAGTCTGCATTAACAACCGCATTTACCCCGCAACTTTTGTTGCACTACAGCGGTGCTCGAGAGATGTCATCCTGTGTATGTACTTTTTAAGCGTTCATGGTGCAGTAATTGATCTCAGATCTTAGTCAATAATGCTATCAACAGAACAAGCATTACTGCCACACATGCCACTTGGAGAGCAGGCGTTGAATGTACTCAATAATCAAATCACCATTCCCCCTTGCTCCAGCATAATTAGCTCTGTCGGCCCAGTTGGCTTACAGAAATCAACACATCTGCAAGGCGTACATGAAAGCGACCAACACCTGTTAATCAACGACGATATTTGCGTCGCAAGAGGAATAACCAATCTGAGAAGGGGGAGAGCAAGTAATGCTCATGAACTTAAGCAACGAATACTAGCGCGTGAGCAAAGGCATGATGGTCACCTATTTCGAAGAAATTGCGGAAGCCAGCGACGGTATGGTCCTCGCCGAATCTACTGAACCTGTTTCGATGAATAAAGGTGCCCAATGTAATTTAAAGCCATACTTCTATATTAATCCCATACTTCCGAAGCATAAGCATGAACAACTGAAAAGCCTGCTCTGGCAATACGAGGACTGCTTTTTGTCGTCGTCGAACATTCGGAAGACACCGGTAGCAAATGTCGCATCATAACAGAGGTGAGTACTAGTCCATTTCGTCAGACCGCATACAGAGTTTAGACGCGAGAGCGGGAGGCAATAAGAAAGCAAGTCGACGAAATGCTACGCGGCGACAACATCCAATCTTCCCAAAATCCGTGGGCATCATCAGTGGTGTTCGCACTCTACGTTTTTGCGTCAATTCTCGCCACCTGAATGAAATCAAGAAGGATGTGTATCCTCTCCCACGAATAGACGGCACTCTTGACCGGCTGCACAACGCGAGGTATATTTCGTCAATGTACCTCAAGGCCGGCTATTGGCAAACAGAAGTTCACGAGACCGAGAGAAAACCGTCTCTATAACACCAGACGGCCTCTTCGAGTTCAAGGTGATATTTTTTGGTCTTTGCTTGGATCCCACGACTTTACAACGTGTTATGGATACTGTACAGGCCGGCTTGAAGTGGCCGACTAGCCTTGTGTACTTGAACGACGTCGTTGTGTTCTCCTCAATCTTCGACAAACACCTCCGGCGCCTCAAGCACTAAAAACCTCCGGACTCACCCTCAAGTCAGACAAGTGCCGCTTCGCGTACGAAGAACTCATGTTCTTCGGCCATGTGATAAGCAAATCCGGAGTACACCCCAACCAACACAAAACAACCGCCATCGCTGCATTCCCGCCACCCACATACAAGAAGGCCATTCGTCGATTTCTCGGCCTATGCGCATATTACAGCTGATTTGTTCAAACCTTTGCCCAGATGACCGAACCACTCACTAATTCTACCACGTTCAACGTAGAATCCAAGTGGGAGAAGCCACAGGAGGAAGCATTTCAAGAACTGAAATGACGCGTGCAGACGCCTCTGTTACTTGCGCGTTTCGACAAATTTGCCGAATCAGAAATACGTACAGACGCAAGCAGTGTACTGATGTACAAGAAAGAGTCTTCAGTTATGCTAGCCGGTCGATATCGAAGGCAGAGACCTACTATTTTACAACAGAAAGGAAGTGCCTTGCAATTATCTGGGCTACAAAAACTTTTGCCCCTACATTTACGGCAGGCCCTTTAAATTTGTAACAGTCCAACACGCCTTGTGTTGGATGGCAAACCTGAATGACCCATCGGGTTGTCTCGCAAGGTGGAGTGTGAAACTGCAAGCATTCGACATTTCCGTCGTTTACAAGTCCGGAAGAAAGCACTCCGACGCCGTCTGCCAGTGTCGTGCCCCCGGTAAACCACCACTGAAGGACGACGCAGACGATGACTGCTTCTTGGCAACAGTAAGGGCCGACGACTTTGCCGAGCGACAACGAGCTAACCCGGAACTCAGGAGCCTTGTAAAATACCTCAAGCGCAAGGCCATCGTTGTTTCAAAACTATTCAAATGGGGAATTGAGTCGTTTTTTCTGCGGAATTGTGTTCTCCTGAAGAAAAAACTTCTCGCCACTTCGGGCCAACTACGTCGTCGTAGTGCCGTAAGCGCTACGTGTGGAAGTTTCGGATGTTCTACATGATGACCTGATGGCTCGACACCTTGGTGTTTCCCGTACTCTCGCAAGAATACAGGAGTAGTACTACTGGCCACTCCCCTCCGCCGACGTCACTCGTTATGTGAAGACATGCCGGGACTCCGAATCACGAAAGACACCGCCATCTAGGCCAACCGGACTTTTACAGCCCATCGAGCCCCCTCACAAGCTGTTCTAGCAAATCGGCATGTACTTACTTGTGCCGTTCCCTACGTCGAATACAGGGAACAATTGGCGCGTCGTAGCTACCGACTACCCCACGTGCTACGCCGAGACAAAGGCCCTGCCGAAAGGCAGTGCCACCGAGGTAGCATAGTTCTTCGTCGAGAACATCGTCCTGCGTCACGGTGATCCACAGTTCCTCAGTACTGCGGTTCTTTACGGCGAACCTAACTCAGGCGATTCTGAGGTACAGACAGACAAGTCGCCGCCTGACCACCGCCTACCATCCACAGACCAATGGCCTCATGGAGCGTCTTCATAAGATCATCGCCGATATGCTGGCCTTGTAAGTGTCATCGAGCACAAGACGTGGGATGGAATCCTTTCATACGTGACCTTCACGCACAATACGGCCGTGCAAGAAGCGACGCAGATCACGCCGTACAAGTCGGTCTGTGGAAGGAGCCCGGCAACGACGCTCGATGCCATGCTTCCGAACCTTGCTGACGAAGAGAACCTTGACATCACTGCCTACCTTCAGCACAGAAAGAAGCTCGTCAACTCACCCGCCTTCGCATCATGAACCAGCAGCCGACCGATAGCTGCCGTTACAATCTTCGACGAAGCTTCGTGCAGTACCAGCCCGGGTACCGTGTTTGGGTATGGACGCCGATCCGCCGACGTAGGCTCAGTGAAAAACTTCTGCGACGGTACTTCGTACCGTACAGAGTTGTTCGACGTCTCGGCCCAATTGACTAAGAGGTTGTTTCCGACGGCATCGCAAACTCTCAACGCGCCGGGCCGACCTGAAGTCGTCCATGTTGTACGCCTCAAGCTATTTCATGCGCTAACCGGACGACTGTATTACGCTGTTGTAACTGTTCTTTATTGCTTGTACTTATTGTTTATTTCCCTTTTATTGCACCGTAGGCTTTGGTTACAGCATTGGGACAATGCCTTTTTCAGAGGGGGGCAATGCCACGCTCCTTTCTTCTATTTTTGTAGTTCTGTTTCAATATGCTCCGCGCAAACCTCGCCTACGGTGTTAGAGAAGCTTCGAGACTGTAGTACATCGTTTTCTTAAGATTATACGCCCACGTCTTGAACCTTTGAGATTTTTCTAGAACCAACGTAACCGCTAGCGATAATGCCAGATTGTTCAATGGCAATATTATAAATGCCGACACGCTCCACCGCTAGTCAGTTCTTCGACGGCTGGTGCCCTGCTCGTCCCTATCAGTGCCGGCTTTTTGCAGTAATCTGACTTTCCTTTTACGTGGCCACATATTCGGCCCTAATAAGCAGTTTATTATTCGACCCGCACCCCACCACGGTGGTCTAGTGGCTGAGGTAC